>NC_137742.1:27340766-27944933 GCF_963264785.1 Psittacula echo | reverse complement strand
ACCCCATCCCCCTTCGAATGTAATTTAAAACTCTCAAAATGAGCCCTGCTAATTCATGCCCCAGCATCCTTTTGCCTCTGTGAGATAAACCTTTCCCACGTGCCATTATCCGGACTGGAGCCTTATAAAACCAGCTGTTATAAAAGAATCCAAAGCCCTGCCTGCAGCACCAGTCTCGTAGCCAATTGTTTACATAGTTTGAATATTGTAGAGTCTCTCTGCTAGAGTAACTAATAATACAGAATGTGGAGCAGATCTAATTGGATGAGTATTCAAATTGATCTTGTTAGTATTTGTATGTTCTCTTGAAACATCAAATCTGAACAGTAAGGAATTGCTTTAATTTTTAAAAAGAAAATTTCTGACAAATGCTTTATCAGAAAAATGTTGGTTTGCTTTTGGGGGCATTTTCCCAAATGCTTTATGTAATCCCCTCAGATTCCCTGGTACTATCTATAGCTGCTCAGTTCCTAGACCTGCTGGCAACCTTCACAGAAAGTCACAGAGAAGCCAGGAACCCCAGAGCTCTTAGGAGTTTGAAGCAGCCTGCCAGAGGCTGCTTCAGAACATGCACTCCAGTAGTTCTACCAGAGAAGGAGGACTATTGGATTTATTTCAGCTGAAGATGAAACTGTTTCAAAAAAACCTAAATCGTGTCAGCCTCCTGCTCTGTTGTGCAATCCAGGCAATGGTGCGCCTAAGGCATCACCTAGCATGCTGTACGTAGGTGGAAATGCCTGGGAAATCTGGTTTAAAATGAAACAAAATTATTCTCTGTCTGGTTTTAATTAATTAGTTTTGTTGTTGTTATTTAAGGAAATCTAACCCCGATGTGAAAGAGTTCATGGAGAAGCAAGGATTTGGCATTGACTATGCTAAACTGGAATCCTACTATATTCAGAAGTATGTCGGTTTTTTAATTCTTACTCAGCTTTTTACCGCCACTGTTTGAGGGTGGTGTTGAGGTGCAGATATTGAAGCTGATGTAGGTTAGCCTATATTGTTTTCCAAAATTGCTATGTATTGGGGAGTATCCACTTGTATTTTAATACACTGAGTGTAAAGTTAACAGCTTTAAAATGTGGGACACAACAAGGATAGGTAAGCTAGTTCTATGTACACTCTGGACATATTGGATGTCTCAGACTGTGTCTGCTGTAATGTTGGTACACAAGGTGGGGAGGAAAAGTCCTAAGGTTTTTGCAGCCATTTAATTCTCTTGGTCTTAAATAACATGTATTTAGACAGGTGTATGAGTTGCTGGTAGTTCTGAACATCAGTTTGTGTTACTGCACAGACTATCCTTATGCATGGGAGAACATGAAAAAAAAGTCTTTTTTCTTGGTCCCCTAAACAGTGCTGGGAAAGGCCTGATGTACTTTAGGGCTGAATATATTGCTATTTCATGTGCCTGTACCAGTTTCATTTAAGTTCACAAACATCATCTTATTTCTAAATTCTAGGATTTTGGACATTGTTTCCTCCTATAACAAAGGATACATGGTCTGGCAAGAAGTGTTTGATAACAAAGCACAGGTAAGATGGGAAGATAAGTAAGATACTCTTGCATAACAGCACAATATTGTGAGAGGCTTCTGAAACAGACTATCAAGCAGTTATGGTTGTGTCTGTTAGAGTTAAAGCAAGTCTACTGACTTTAGCAAGTGTCCCCAGGTGTGAGGCCTACCTTAAGATTATTTATTGAACATGTAAAATAGATGGAACAGGAACACTGGCATTAAAGGTGGACACAGGTAGCACAATGTGCTTTAGAGCATCACACTAAAAGGTAGGGAAGTTTCTGTGAGCTGCTTTTTTTTTTTTTCCCTCCTCACATAACTCTGCATCTGCACTAGTAACATCAGGTGCTCAGCTTTTCAGAGCTGATCATGTAAGTGGTCCATGTAGGAACCGTCTTAGGGCATTAGCTGTTTATAGTATAACCTAGGCCTCACTCTAGTGTGAACTCTGTTTAAAACCAGCAAAGAGCTAATCAGCTTTAGACTGGGGGAGGGGGCAGAAATGACAAAAGGAACTTCCAAAATGTTCCCCTCCAAAACAAAATACACAGTTTTGAAATCCATTATCCTTTTCCCTGATAACAACAATTAGGATTGTCTTTAATGTTTTTGGGTTTTGTTGTTTGTTTTGGGGTTTTTTTCACCTTTTAGCTGAAACCAGATACTGTAGTTCAAGTGTGGATGAAAAACAACTATGCCCAGGAACTGAGCAGTGTCACTGGAGCTGGGTTCACTGCTATCCTGGCAGCTCCCTGGTACTTAGACTACATTAGTTATGGGCAAGACTGGAAGAAATACTACAGCGTCGAGCCACTTAACTTCTCTGGTTTGTTACTTTTTTTTTATATACATATTCTATGAATGAAAGTCTTTGGAAAGGTGTAAATGGAAAGAGTAAGGCGAATTAGAGTGGTTGTGCAGTCACTACAATCTGATACACTGTCATCGGAGGACCTTAATGTCAGCTAGAAATCTGGAAAATTCTCAAATAAAAATGAAAACTGCGACTCTCCATGTCCAGTCCACACAGGAGTGTTACCTTCCTCAAGAATCTGGCACTGGTGCTTGTATGAGGCAGGAAGCTGGTCTAGTTGGCCAGATGCATCATGCATTAGGGGCAGAGTTGTGCAAAATGGCTGGTTGACAGACACTGAATTCCTGTGTTAGCAAGCTCCTGGAGTATTAGGCTGTTCTAGAAAAAGACTTGTTCTCTCCCTCTGACTAAAGCTGATACAAACATTTTAATGCTTTTCCTGGTGGTTTAATTTTGCGCAAGGTAGGCTTTCAAAGCGGGTTAGGAAGAACACCTGACTTCTTAGCTTTTTCAAGGAATGTGCTGTGTGTGATAGAATGAACAGTTTAAATCAAGACTGAAATCTCTGAAGAATGTCAGAAAGCTGAGGAATGTCTTCAGAGGATAAAGGGTAAAATCCTTTCCAACAAAGAATGTAAATTGATTCTCTGGACAAATGGCCCAGTAGTTCTCGCATTCAGTAACAAGACTACCAGAACATCAAGTTAGTGCTCAGGATAGATATTTTATATGATAAACAACTGAACATTAATCCTCTCTCAGTATTGGAAAATGAAATTGCTGATATATGTCTATTTTTTTGGCAAATAGAAATGATAACTTTCTGCTTTTGAATTCAGGATCTGAAAAACAGAAAAAGCTTTTAATAGGTGGAGAAGCCTGCCTATGGGGGGAATTCGTGGATGCAACTAACCTCACACCAAGATTATGGTATGAACTGCTTTATCATTAGATTTTATAAAGACAGCTACAAGAAACGTTAATTAATCCAGCAGGACTGTATGTTAGTGATAACAGTGCTCTGTGCTGAACCTGAACAGATATGAATATTGATGCTTCTGGATATACAAGACCTGGTATTAAGAACTTTAACGCATTCTTGGTTGCAGACCACACCTGCTCTGAACCCTAGTATATCTTTACAGGCCTCGAGCAAGTGCTGTAGGAGAAAGACTCTGGAGCAGCAGTAATGTAACTGACTTAGAGGATGCCTATAAAAGACTGACTAATCATCGATGCCGCATGCTCCGGTAAGACTACTAGCTATAGCAAAGCTTGGTTCTCACAGCTTATAGATAAAATGGAGTTCAAGTACAGGCCTAAACTACTGGCTTGGAAAGGAAGGGAGAAGAGGTAGCAGTCTAATCTGACTAGGTAAATGTCATCCCATAGGGGTTTTTGTATCCACAGAAGAGGAAGAACAGATGCAAAACAGTCTAGAACTCCTGTCTTAACGTAACTAACATTTTTAGAACTTTTTCTTCAGTGAAATTCTGGAATCCATCTCTGTCTCTTTCCTTTAAAGGAAAAACACCACTGTAATTGGGATTAGGGTTTTGTTGTGGTTTTTTTTTTTTTTCAGACAAAAATTGTATTAAAGGGTATGTGGGAAGATTACACAAGACAGGAGAGCTATTCTTTCAGGTACTGCTTTATATAAGGGACTGAAAAGGGTGGAGAAGGAGCCCCTGATAAAATTTAATTCATTTAAAAAAAAAACAAAGTCAGTTCACAACATACTCTTCTCTGTAGTTCTTTCCCAAAGGTACCTAGACAGGTTACTGCTCAATAATTGCTAGTGCTGTCTTTGTATATTCGCAGTTGTAGAAGGAAGTGATTTCTAAGTCTTAAGTCCAAATTTGACTACACTTAACAGGATGGTGCATGTCTTGATGGGGTTTAGAGAAAACACTGATCTAACTGAACAGTGAAGTATATGGTGGCTGTACCTCTAGGATTAGGATTTTAAAGTGAAATAAACCATACTGTCCCTGGACCTGGTTAACTACTGCTGCATCTCCATCTTCTTCCTTAGTGCTAGCACTGGTATTGCTGTATAGAAAGCTTATACAGGTGACTGTAGCTGTCCTGGTAGTGCTAGCATGAGAGATGCAGAATGGGGAGGCAGACTAAAGACTACTCTTTGTACTTGTTGCACACTTTTGCCTTAAACTACTTCCTGGTGCTGAACAATCTGTTATAAACAGACTATGTTAATAAAAGGACATGTCCTCCTGAAAATGATTCCTTTTATTTGAACCAGAAAAACACTAGAGAAACCATTTGCTTTCCCCAGTGAAATGAGCATTCCTTGGAGCCACAATTCTGTTGCCTTTCATATATATGTGGCTTCCTTAGCACTCTGAACTCAAGAGCTTTTTTAATCAGGCTGTTGTAGCCTTAAGAGCATGAGCAGAGGACTGTGTCTCTACTGACGTTTTCATACACAATATGTAAAGACTGTGGCAACTGTAGCAGTCCAAAGGGTCTTTGAAAAAGAGAAAGAAACAACTCTGTCTTGCTCTGCAGCTGCAGACCAGGGACTGAGAGAATGGATAGGTGGAACTTTTGTAACAGCTAGACCATGGTCACAGGAAGAACAGTAGCTCTGCCTATCCAAGTCTGAAGCCACTGCTGTTGAAACAATACAGCTACTGTTTCCACAGTACTCTGATATAAACTCAGCTTCATGTAGGAGACAACAACCCAAATTGCAGAGAAATGATGATGGGAGAAGGGAAACAAAAAGGCAGACTTACATGCCAGAGACCTAGGCAACAACCTTGTCTTTTACTGAGAGTAGGTTTTGCCTTGGGCAAGCAACTGTTGTTAGGCTGAGCTATTTCGTTATTCAGTTTCTTTCACTGCAGCTCTTAAGTGCAATTTAAACACCAGCATATATTATCCTACACTGTAGCAGTTAGGGTCTAGCTCATTAGAATTTCAACTACAATTACTGTAACTGTGAAACCTGTTCTTTTACTATACTATCTTACTGCACCATCACAAACTACAGGGTTTTTTGTTTATTTTTAAGGCTACATGAAAACAGAATAATTTATGATAGTGTAGCTGGAAAAAATCATGTTCACTGAAACTGGCTCCCTCTGAAAATGAATGAAAATTACGTAATTAAGAGCCACATATGAAGGAAACATTATGGGTAGGGTTGACAGGAAGATCAAATGTCACTGAATTCATATTTTCACATTCTTAAGACTTCTCAGTGAAAACAATACACTTTGCAGAACACTGACACAACCAGCCACTGAATTTAAGCTTTTCAACCTGTTTTCTAATGTCCTGGTACATCTGATTGAAACAGAACTGTACATAACTGAAGTACAATAAACAGTAGAATAGGGCCCTTTTTCACGGTCTTAATAGGCCATCTGTTATTTCTTGGAAGTAGTTTTGTTTATACAAAGATTAAAATAGAGTGCCAGTATCTCTCTTCCTTCCTACACAACCAGCCAGTTGTTTGATTATAATAATACACATTCCACTTTATTTTAACAGCCGTGGAATATCAGCCGAGCCTGTGTTTGTTGGATACTGTGCCCACGAAGCAAGGGGATAGTAACTGCTGCAAAGACTTCTTGTCAGAGCCTGAAGTGCCTCTGGGGTATGAATATATATATGTACATGCAGTTTGGTATTTGAACCAAGACTTAAAATTTTCACTTTTAGAATAGAGCTACTTGACATTCTTGTTGGAGTTAAAATTATGGGGTTTAGCTTTCATTAGAAATGGGGATTCTTCACTGTGAAATACTGAAACCATAGGGTTACCAGTTTCTTTACATTCTAAACCTGAGGGAAAATAAAGCTATGACACTATTACATTATTTAAATAAAAAGCAAACCGTCTTTTTATTTCAAAGTATCTTATAATTTGCCACTTTTCTATGTAACCAGATAACTGTAAATCAGAACTTGTTACACATAGCAACTCAGAGCCATTACAGCTTAAATCACTCCTTTCTAAAGGTCAACCAAAAAAATCAAAGGCAGAAAGTAGGGATCACTGTCCTAGGAGAACTCTGCCTTTCTTGTATTTTTTTGCACAGATGTTACTGAATTTGCAGAAACACCCTTTCCACTTACTTGCTAAATCAAACTTGGGTAGAAGTTACACCCAGTCCTGAAGTCTGGTTCAAATTTGTTTCTAACAATATAGGAAGCAATACTTAGAGTTGTACAGTTTAAAATGCTTATTAATGGTATTTTTTTCAACTGAAGACAAATCAAGATACAGACTGCCAAAACTGTAAAGTAATTTCACTTATGGACATATGACTTGAGACTTACACTGAAGTAAGTAAACTTCAGGAACTTTACTTCAGTAAGTAAACAGTCCTAATGGCACATTAAGGTGCACTTAGTGCTCACTTCTGTGAAGAGGATTTGCATCACTTCTCATTGCAGATATCTGCAAGATAAGAATCTGCAAAGCAGCAAATTGTGGTTGCATATCTGGTTCAGCTGCTTTGCAATTACAAGGCTGTACTAGAAGAACATAGTCTCTTGAAACCTTCCTTGGACATTTAAAAGCACAGTCTGTTCACAAGGCTGCTAATTCATCATTCACCACAACCAGCTGGTCCCACAAGAACATACTGGGGTACATAAATAGGCTTCTGAAAATATTTAAGAAGGAGGACAGAAAATACCTTTATTGTTCTACAGAGTAAAGCAGTCACACCAACCCCATCCTCCTCTGAAGCAGTGCACTTTGTTCTTGACTGTTCAGGGCTTGGTAACTGGCAAGCTCCAAAGTGAAGGTTGCTGAGCCTGATGTTAGAGAACGCAAAACTGTTGAGTAGCCCTGGACAAAATGGAGAATATACATTGCTCAGTTTAGGATAATGGGAAGGTAAGTTAGCACAAAAGATGCTTAGGTGAGAGAAAGATAGAAGCATACTGCAACATACTAGTAAGTTAATTTTTTTAATATTAGTGTATTGAAAGTGCAATATATTAATGAGTCAATCTAATACACTTATAAAAAACCTGTTCTCTTTAAAACCTGTTTCAGTAGTATTTACTAATTCTCTGACTTACAGTTGAAAACGTGCTGGTTTAACAATCTGAATCAGGCACAAAAACACTGCTAGATTTGTAGGTGCTTGCTTCAGACCTTCGGTAACTAAAATACTTTACTTTAAAAAACATTCCAAACTTCTTCCATAACAACAGGAAAAGTGAACTGAAGCCTAATTATTTTTAAGAATGAAAAAAAAAAAGACAATACCATGAAAAAATGACATACCATTGTTTCTGCTAGCGGAACAGTAGCAACCACAACTCTATTATCCTGACGACTCTGGATTTCTTGAACGCTACCTCTCCGCTGTGCAAGGTCAGCAAGTGCTGCGCTGAGGTGATCTTCACTTACTGTGATTTCTAGGTTCATTAAGGGCTCCAGTATTTGAATACCAGCTTTTTTCAAAGCCTACGTGGGACAGAAGGAGAGTTACATTGAAGCCTTTTGTGGTAGTTTGATTTTTTTTTTTTTTAAATAAGTACTTGCATAACTAGAGCTAACACTGCCTCCCACTTCCAAAAGCTATGAAGGCCTCAGTGAGGGCATTTCACTGTCAGAGAACAACAATTACCAGATACATATTTTCCCAGTAGTGTATCATGCTGCAGCATCTTACAGATGGCATCTGCCATCTTCTGTGGCAGCTTACAGTTTCACTGTACCTTTTGCACGCAACGGGAGACACAGGCTGATAGCATTGTATGGGAGGTGTCAGGATGCAGTGTCAGTGATTGCACTGTCACATCTATATCCTGAACTGGGAATCCAAGCAAAGGCCCTAGGGAAAAAAAAGGGGGGGGAAAATCACAAGAACAAAAAAAACTTTTTTTTTTCCTCTCCAGGATATTAAAACATATGCAAAGAAGTTTCCAATTAATTTGGAGCTTTTCACTTTCCTCTTTCCCCTCTTCTCCTCCTTCCTCCCCTCAACGGCATGACTATTGGTCTTGTTCCTTATTCTGTGCTTTTGTCACTACCTGGCTTTGCCAAAGGATTGTGGGCTCCTACTTTCTTACTCCTTTTACCAAAAGCACAGATAATTTTCAAAACCAGAAGTTCCCAAGTGTGCTCCTCCATACAACCATTCCCAAAGATGAAGTTATTTTTTTACATGTTATACCATCTAAAACTTGTCTGAAACAAGACCTTATTTGAGAAAGTAGTGAAACCTTTGGTTTAACCAGAAGCCAGAATATCTTCTGTGTTTTCCTTTTCAACACCATGTAACCATAGCAAAGACTGATAGAAACCCACCAGAACTACAGGGTTAACTCAATTATGAGGGATGAATCACAGAGTAGGTTATTTCCCTCCCGCCCAGGACTCTCAACCACACCAAAAACCTGTATTAGACTGGATGGGAGGCCTGAACCACATCTGAGAAAAAACACAGAGTTTTTTTCCTACAGAGAACATGGCCAGATATATTTTATTTTTTATGGGCTTTTTAAGTACTTAATGGCATGAATTTTAGGCTGGAGATGGCACTATTCTGAAGTGTCTTCAGAGAGCACGAAGAAAGCATACAGTCAAGAATCATTCTACAACCAGAGATGAGACATGCTTTCCAACTCAACACAGCAGTATTGAAAAAAACCACCTTATGCTGCTTCTTCTAGAGTCATTCTTGTTTATCAATTCACTGCACAGTAATTGTGCTATAAGGGAGAGTTGTTTGGCCACAATTTCTTAAATACTTCCTATTTTTAATCAAACATAAAGGATGCTTTTAGTCCTCTAGAAAACCTGTACTTTGCAAGTAGATAAGGCTTTTTATTATACCAGATTTAACATAGTTGAAAATTGAAAAAAAAAAATAAAAAAAATCAGTAACTTTATTAAAGTGTGGTATGTACATGTTGGTAAACCATTTCTGTTACATCACTGTGGCTTACATGACATCATAAAGTAAACACCTTATCTCTTATACCAGATTAAAAAGCAAACCAAAAGAACCCCACATTCGGTGTTGAGTGACTGAGAAGAAATCAAACATAAAACCAAACGCATGCTGTTTTCCATTCCTGACACAGGGAAAAAAATGTTTGGTAATTTCTGTAGTAAAGGAAATACCAGAGTTTTCCCTTCCATCTAGTGCTACTATGTACTATCTGTTGGTTTTCAAGCTACCAAGGAGTCTTTCCTCCTAGAAATGTAATAAATTGTTTCTTACAGAAATGTCAGACCAGGATAGCTGTCATAAAACTTTCTTTACCTTGAATGCATGAATTTGTGATTCCGTTTTCTATAGCTCCCTGGACTTCTTTGGGCAGTTCTTCAATGACACCCACAGCATACTCGATGGCAGGTTTCGTGGTTGCTGTCTCCCCTAACCTAGGCCTCACCTCTAACTCTGCAGTTACAAAATGTCGTTTATCTCCTACTGTTTTGTCCAATACATCTGGGAGGGTTGGGGGGAGAAGAAAGAAAAAAAAATGTCAAACAGCCATTTGGAAACAACACTAATACATAAAATTCATCTGAAAGTTACTCATAAGAGCATGTAAAGTAAACCAAGTGCCAGAACCGGAAACAAGATGTTCCTTCCATTCACTTGTTTTACCTGTCGCTTGGGCAGCATTTAGGATTGTTTCTCTGTACGCTATTTGAAGAGGTCCCAAATAAGTCTCAATTCCATATTCACGTTTGATTCGGTCATGAATGATTTCTATGTGTAGTTCTCCCATGCCACAAAGAACAGTCTAATAAGAAGGGAGTTAAGAGAGAAGAGGAAAACCATGCAAAACTCACGTTTAGTATAAACTCTTTACACAAGGACTTGCATGCTGATAATAGTCTTTTAAAAATATTTCAAATGCCAAGGTGCCTACAGACAAAACAGGACTGCTTTAGATCATCTGACATAAACACCACATAAGTGACAGGGTAATTACCACTACTGTGACCACTATAAAAAAGGTTATTCAATAGTAATTCAAGCTTTTTTAAAATACAGAGCTGTCACAAACACGCAGAGCACAGGATGACTTCTCTGTAAAGCGTGAGTGCACAAGGCTCCCTTTTAGTTTGATGCACAGAACTTTGTAAATACATGTTATGAACAGCAAGTCCTTTCTATTCAAGAAACCTCAGTATGTAAATGAACTAACTGAAGAGCAGTCTTGACAGTTCCAAAATAAAGCTTGGTTAAAGGTAGGCAATAGAAGATTCATCTTACTTGTCCTGTGTCAGGATCTAGCTTCACTTTTAAGCTTGGATCTTCACGCTGAAGGCAGCTCAATGCATTATCCAAGTCTGTACATAAATATCAAACATTATGTCTATAGAGACTTCAGTAATTTGAGAATCACAACGAATGTCTAAACATCACTTTCTCATAAGGTCAAATCTTATTCTCAGAAGAAATCCAAAGGACAGAAGCATAGATTTTGCCAAAGTCAGCTCAAATTACAAGCAACTTGCAAATTTTGATTCTCTCCCAGCAAATTAATTGCATGCTACAGAGTACTTTCATTTGACCATTAAAAATGCTATTTTTGGAGTGGTACTTTGTACTTGTATGAAAAAAGAATGGTGCCTGTGCTTGATCAAGTCAGTAAAAAGTACTGCTCCCTATTTACAGATAAGAAAAATTGTCAACTAACTAAGCATGACAGTAGGAAATGAACTAAAATCTAGAACACAAAATCTAGAAAAGTACCAGTGCTGCTTGACATGGCAATAGGATATGGACATGTCCAGGATATGGACAACCATGATCTAAAATTATCATCTGTGCAAAACACCAAACAGGGCCTTATTGCATCCCAGACTGATAAATCTGTGCAACTCATTCATGTCAACCAGGTGTGCATCAACATAAGCTCCATTCCTTAATTATGAGAATATGGTTATGCTTGAGTACCTCTTTTGTAGAACATCTTATCACATTCCTAGGTAACTATGTTGTACCTTGTTGTTTAGCCATTGAAGGAGGTTCAATTGTACAGAAGAAGACAGGGTCAGGGATCTCCACGCCTGCCAGCAGAAGGCTCTCTATGTTACTGCTAGATCTTTTCTCTCCCCCAGCATCCCTTTCAGCTCGGCGTGCTGCAGCTGCTGCTGAAGCCTTTGATGACACTATGGTATCTCCAGTGGCACTCTACAGATCAACACTCAGTCACCCAAAAGACACAGGATGGGGAGAGGAAGGAATATGGAAAAACAAAACAAAAACGCCTAAACAACACCCCTCCCCCACAAACTAAAACCACAAACCCTGACCATTTCTCTCACTCAAAACCACTTGTGCTAAACTCCACTTACACACTTATTTATAAACAATTATTGTAAGCAACTACTCTTCAAATACATAATATGGAAGAGGAAAATCTGTGATCAAATTTAGACTAACCTTTCTTTGTACAGTTCATTGCACTTTAAGTCTAACTTACCAGTCAAGATACAAAGCCACAAAGAACAGTACTGCTAAATTAAAATCTGCTTACGCATGACAAAGTTGATTACATTTAAAAAAAATCTGTGCAAATGAGATCTACGCAGCCTGTTCAGACAACAAAACACTGAACTGCTAAACTAAGAGAAGCAAGCTTGAAACAAACTTACTTGAACTTAAACTGTTGCTTTTGAGTAACTTATTTTAACATCACCCTCCTTCCACAGAGGAGATCTCTCCATGGCATTACAATGTATTTGAAGAGCTACAATATACTTTGAAGATCAGAACCCTACTAAAACACAACTTCAGTTTTCATTCCTTTCCACATAATCAGTACTGCAGCTCTGAGGTCAATTACTGACATTTGTACGTTGTAATATTACATTTTAAGAGGAAGTACAAGTACTTCAAATAAAGCAAGTTTACATAAGTCACAATAATCAAGACTGCTTCTGAGATAAACCACCACAGAAGCAGACAGGACACTAGTGAAACAAGGTCCCTTACAGAATCAGTATTTTCCATTACCTGTTTCAACCCAACAGTAAGGGCAATGTTGCCAGGCATTAGTGATGGTATTTCAATTTGCTGATCAGCAAAAGGCAGGAGCAGCCGGCTCATTCTCTCCCTGAAAATGAAATTCTTGTATTACATGAGACTTCTAACAGATGTTCTAATGCTACATTAAGTCACACCTCTATCTTACTCACGTGCAGCTCTTGTTAATATTATAAACAGCTGACTGAGGTTTCAGTGAACCTGAGTAAACACGAATGAAAACTAGTGGTCCACGACATTTATCATGCAGAACTTTAAACGCTAGGGCACACAGGTCATCCTTGTACCATTGTCTGCAACATAAAAAGCAACAACAAAAATGATACTTGTAGGATTAATCCACTCAAACTCACATTTACCTAAATTTCCACTCATTTAAGAAGCGACAGGTTTCTTAATGTAACAGGGGCAGAATTAACAAAAATCGTAATTTATACCAAAAACCATTAACCTAAGCAGTTTCAGCTCCAGCAGGATATACAAAATATCATGTGGCTCAGCCAGTATTAAAGATGATTCCTAACACCAGTTTTGTAAAATGGCAGTATCCGGAGATTAAAAATAAACTTTAGAACTCCAAAGTGCAAGTTTGACAACTGGAGATAAATGCACACAATTCCAGTAAAATTGAGCAAAGAAGGGTCAGTACTCAGGTGTATTTTTTATATCTGCACATCTCTACTGTTATTTAATATATAGAACCAGTAAACATTTTTAAAGATATGGATGGTTTGTCAATATTTTTCATTTTCTCGTTTTATGCTTTCCTACTATGCTATTTATGCTTTTTCCTGACCCTCCTTTCCTCCCTCTACTCACAGAAACTCATATGACCGCTCATTAGGCGCAGGCAGGTACATAGTAACAGCATCCAGTAACGGCTGCACTCCTTTGTTCTTCAGTGCACTGCCACAGAGTACAGGTACTGCTTTCTGAGCTAGCGTGACTCTGCGGATAGCAGACTGTAACTGCAAAAAAAAGAATTAGTTTCTGTTAACATGTGAACTACAGTTTAGCCTTAAACTACATTCCAGCTATCAGATATTGCTAACAAATCCCCAGAAGTTAGAGTGTGTCTGCAAATACAACAGCACTCATCCAAACTCCTGTCAGTGCTTTTAATGCCAAACCTCAAACCAAATTGTTCAGGTTTCTAAACATTTCATGCAGATCTGTGGATTGGCTAAGGAATGGCGGACACTTCGTGACCAACCCAGACGTCTTAGCCTTAGGAGATGGCAGTTATGAAGAATACAGCTGAACAATGGACATGTGAGCAATCTTAGCCAAAGTTCCGCGCGACGATGGAACCAGACCCTTTATGTACTGTTGAAACTGATAATGCGCATGCAAAGGAGGCAGAGGAGGGTCACGAAAATGACCAGGAGAGTGTCACGGACTTTCCTGAGCCACCAACTGATGCGTATCCACCTCTTCCTTTGTCTTCTCCCTCGTCGCCGGTGTCCAAGTGTTCCGCCCAGTTTCAAACAACTACTGGTTCGGGCGATGCTCAGCTCTAGCAGCTACTGAAAAAACTTGAAGCTTTGGAAGCCCGAATGGACCACTCGCCCTCTGTGCCACCGCCCTATCCTCCACAAAATCCTTTTTCGAAGGAGGTGGGGGGTATGGGAGGTGACATGGCGGGGGGAAATGTGGGAATCGCGGGACATTTTAATCCTGACCATCACTGGCGCAGAATGATAAAAGATGCTATTATTACGGGTGATTTTTCCACAACAGGGCCAACGGCATATCCAGTATTTACCACTCCTCAAGGGGGGAAGGAACGGGAGGCTCTTGATTTAAAAATAGCGAAGGAGGCTTGGCAGGCGGTTACCAATTATGGGTTAAAATCATCATACACAGTGTCTGTTATTGCCCATATATTTTCAGCGTATATTTTGGCCCCTTATGATGTGCGTATGATAGCGCAAACACTATTGACCCCTCACCTTCAAATTATGTTTTTTGATAAGCAGAATCTCACCTGCCAACGTGCAGCAAATCAACTGCACCAACAAAGTGACACTTTATTTGGTATCAGCGCGGATATCTTGCTAGGACAGGGTCAATATGCAGACCCTCAGACCCAAGCTCACCTTCCGACTGCCGCGCTCACGCTATCTCAAGAGTTGGCATTAAAAGTGTGGTATGCCCTGCCCGACGATAAGGCTTCTCCTGGGTTTTTAACAGTGAAACAGGGGACATCAGAATCATATTCCCAGTTTATTGATCGCCTACATGATTCACTGATTAAAAATCCTGACTTAAGTGACAAAATGAAAGGCAAATTATTAGATATCATGGCATTTGATGGTGCCAATGATCAGACAAAACAGATTCTTAACACATTACCAATGGGAACCTCTACAGCACAGCTCCTTGAAGCCGTGGAATGTATGGGTCATAAGCAAAAAGCTGCCTATATAGCGGAGGCTTTTGGTGCTGCTGTCCGTCCCTTGCTCCCCAACAGTGGGAAGAAGGAAAGGAAATGTTATAATTGTGGAAAATCTGGACATGTACAAGCTCAGTGTCGAGCACCACCAAAACAAAGAGAGGGGAAGGAACAACAAGGTGTACAAAAAAAGAAATGGTGTGCTAGTTTTATTTGTATTGGTAGCAAGTTGTTTGTTGGGGTGTGTGATATCTATGGTTAAGAAGAATGTAACCTCCGTCTGGTTTGCTCAAAAAAAAAGAGGGAATTGTGGATTGATTAAGGAACGGCGGACATTTCGTGACGAACCCAGACGTCTTAGCCTTCGGAGATGGCGGTTATGAAGAATACAGCTGAACAATGGACATGTGAGCAACCCCAGCTGTTTGGTCTTAGCCAAACTCTGAGTTAAGCTGCAAGGCCTGAACTCAAGTTACCCAGGCTGCAAGGCCTAACCTTAGGTTACTGAAGGTCAGCTACGTGCAGCAGAACAAGGAACTTGGCATTTGCTCAAGGTTAACAGGATGTGATGTATGGGAAATATAACCCCCATTTTCAAGAAGGGGAAAATGGATGACCTGGGGAATTACAGACCAGTCACTCTCACCTCTGTGCCTGGCAAAATCTTGGAGCAGATTCTCCTGGAAGGCATGCTAAGGCACATGAAAAACAAGGAAGTGGTTGGTGACAGCCAGCATGGCTTCACTAAGGGGAAATCCTGCCTGACCAATTTGGTGGCCTTCTATGATGGGGCTACGGAACTGATGGACAGGGGTAGAGCAGTTGACGTCATCTACCTGGACTTGTGCAAAGCATCTGACACTGTCCAACATGACATCCTTGTCTCTGAATCGGAGAGACATCAATTTGATAGATGGACCACTCGGTGGATAAAGAACTGGCTGGATGGCCACACGCAAAGAGTTGTGGTCAATGGCTCAATGTCCAGCTGGAGACCAGTAACGAGTGGTGTCCCTCAGGGATCGGTGTTGGGACCGGTCTTGTTCAACATCTTTGTGGGTGACATGGACAGTGGGATTGAGTGCGCCCTCAGCAAGTTTGCCGATGACACCAAGCTGTGTGGTTCGGTTGATACGCTGGAGGGAAGGGATGCCATCCAGAGGGACCTTGACACGCTTGTGAGGTGGGCTGATGCCAACCTTATGAAGTTTAACCATGACAAGTGCAAGGTCCTACACCTGGTTTGGAGCAATCCCAGACACGGCTACAGGTTGGGCAGAGAAGAGATTCAGAGCAGCCCTGCGGAGAAGGACTTGGGGGTGTTGGTTGATGAGAAAATGAACATGAGCCAGCTGCAGTGTGCGCTCGCAGCCCAGAAAGCCAACTGTATCCTGGGCTGCATCAAAAGGAGCGTGACCAGCAGGTCGAAGGAGGTGATCCTGCCCCTCTACTCTGCTCTCGGGAGACCTCACTTGGAGTATTGTGTGCAGTTCTGGTGTCCTCAACATAAAAAGGACATGGAACTGTTGGAACAAGTCCAGAGGAGGCCACGAGGATGATCAGGGGACTGGAGCACCTCCCGTACAAAGACAGACTGAGAAAGTTGGGGCTGTTCAGCCTGGAGAAGAGAAGGCTGCGTGGAGACCTCATAGCAGCCTTCCAGTATCTGAAGGGGGCCTACAAGGATGCTGGGGAGGGACTCTTCATCAGGGACTGTAGTGACAAGACAAGGGGTAACAGATTCAAACTGAAACAGGGGAAGTTTAGATTGGATATAAGGAAGAAATTCTTTACTGAGAGGGTGGTGAGGCACTGGAATGGGTTTCCCAGGGAGGTTGTGAATGCTCCATCCTTGGGGGTGTTCAAGGCCAGGTTGGATGAGGCCTTGGGTGGCATGGTTTAGTGTGGGGTGTCCCTGCCCATGGCAGGGGGGTTGGAACTAGATGATCTTAAGGTCCTCCTTTCCAACCCTAACTATTCTATGATTCTAAGATGCTATACTATTCTATGTGGGAGCAGGATGTTGAAACTGCAAGATGCATGCAAAAACTAGCAAATGGACAGTTTTTAGCTAGCTTATCAGCTGCTTCAAAAATACGCGTGGATGGCACTTTTGAGCCAATCAGAATCTATATTGATTACATCAGCTAGTTCTGTAGACTATAAAAGCTATTGATGTGTGTGAATGAATTTGGCAATCGCTTGATCACATTGATTGTCTCCGCGTTGCCCGTGACTCCCGCGTAGTGACACAGATCTGCACCTGTTCTTGTTCTAACAGTCCTTTAATTCAGAATGTTGTACCTCACCACTTTCAATATGCAGTGTCTGAAGATCTAACCATTCATAGAAGCTAAGATGCTACTTTTGTTAGTAAAAGTCAGCAGCTCAGACATGTACTGCACTGAGTCCACCTGGAAATTCCATTCACCTTTCCCTCAACTTCTTTGCAGCAGTCTAACTTTAAAAAAAACCCCAGACAAAACAACCACACAACCAAGCAGCCACCACTCCTGAACAAAGGTACCCTACTTTTAACATTGTGCCTAGCATGTCTAAGAATCATAGTTATTGCATTATTGTAAAAAATTAAAGTACTAAGCTTGACTGTATTTTCCTAAATTCAGTGCTGTAAATTCACTACAAAAGCTGATGTGATTTTTTTTTTGTTGATAAAAATGCACATCTGCAAAATCATCAGCTGCATGTACCAGAGGAATTAAAAAAGCAGCCCTTCAGGATAAGAACCAGCAAAAACTTGTTTATAAATAATGTAAATAATGTAAAAATTACCTTGCCAGCTGGTATTAAGTCCAAATTTTCACTGTATTCTCCTAGAACCAGTTCAGCAAATTCATCATCCAGATCTGCAACCTTCAACAGAATAGTTCTTTAGTTGGCACACAGCAGTCTCACAGACAAGTCACAAATCTTAGTTGTTCAGTATATATAGCTAAAAAGAGCAGGAACAAAGCCTTTAAAGACATCACAGATCATAAACTCAAACCATAGAAAAATATGGGAATGAAGGTTCCAAGAAAGTATGGGGATGGGGGGATCAACTTATAAAGCTGCTGTCAGGCAAAACATCAGTGGGAGAGAGAATGTTTGATCTCCCTGAAACTGAGAAAAACCTGCAGCCATACACTGACAGCCATGCAGGGTATAACTGAATGTATTTCACATCTGCGAACAGGGCAAAGTCTGAAGTAAGCAGCAAAGTAACCTTTGTGAGCTGGACAAAAAGAGACAAGCTTTCAGGGCATGTTGACACCCCTCATGTCAAAGGCTTGTAGGTCCAAGAGCTCACCTGTGTTTTCAAACTGTGCCGCCAAGGCTGACAAATAAAATACTCCTCCTTTGCACTGTCATAGGGCGAGGACAAGCTACATGCAGGAAGACTTTTTGCCCCCTCTAGTGGCTAAGACAGCAATTGATCAAATACTGAAACGAACTATTGATAAGCAATTACAAATCTAATCAAGATAACGGTTAAAACATGAGAGACAAAGGAAAGTATATAAAAAAATATTTTTTGATATCTCAATTATCACACCAGTGGTGCACCCGTTCCTGCTTCAAGAAGAGCCCAGAAACCAAAGGAAAAAAGCCCAACACTGTTCTCACAAAGTTTTCTATCTGACAGTATCGTTCCTAAGACAAGAGGCTGAGTAATAACACCTCAGTTTAAAACCTGGAAATTTTGAAAACCAGATTATGTACGTGTTTTGAACTCAGAGCAATATAAAATGGATCTCTCCAATTTTGATGCATCAAATGAAACTGAAAGCCTCGCACCATCTGTTTATGCATTCGCACAGTGTTATTCGAAGTAGTATGGAGGGCAGCCCTTTCAGCAAAATGGACTGCTATCCAAGAAAAACACAGTTGTTAACCTCCAACACTTTTGCCTATAAAAATATGCACTCAAATGTAATCACTACCACACTTTTACACTGTATATAAGCAAACTGAATGTAATAAAAAATACCTTTTTAGTTGGAGACAAAACTTGCTTAAGAGCTTTTCAAGTACAATCAGATTTTCCAATATCATTATATAATTGACACAAAATAACAAGGGACCTTAAAATTCTTCCTGAGGGGAGAATAAGAACACTCTGGACAAACTATTTCAAATGTTCTGCGCTGCTCAACAGGCAAGTTACTCTTTTACTTTGATTAATTCTTGCATTCTTCACCCTTTCTAAACTGTCAAAATGTGGTTATCAAGTAGATCAAGTTTCTATTATCTTACCTTCACAGTAGGATATTCTATTTAAAGAAATATTTATATTGTCTTTTCTCATCTCTCCCCTGGACTTTTTTGGATAGATCTAAACCTAGATTTTTATTGTGAGATTCAGCTGTGCCTAATACAGTATTTAGTGTCATTTTGACCAGCCTGTAACATCCCATCCAGCTTCTAGCTACACTCCAGAAATGTATAGATATGCTGCAGGTTCTGGGTCATATCTGTCAGGCCTCCTGTGAATGACGGCATCTCAGACAAAGCAAGATGCCATGTTAGCCAACTGAATGCTAAATTTAGTATCTGGTTTCTTCAGTTCCCCATTTATTAAGCAGGGAACATTTACGATTTTGTACACATATTGTAGAGCCAGGGAGTTCAACTATCTGTATTCAGCATGTTTTGCCATTCCATACTGATGTTTCCAACGTGCAGTAAGTGTCTTTGACAGATGGAAAGGAAGTGAAGAAAATCTGAAATTAGTTCAGTAAGGACAAACGCAGAATCTAGCACCTGGGATAGAACAAATCCATGCATTGATACATAGCAGGGATCAACTAGCTAGGAAACAGCTCTGCAGAAGTCAATCAGAAGGTCCTGATGGACAAGCGCGCATGGGGCAGCAGCATCCCCTTTCAGTGACAAAGGCTAACTGCATACCAGGCTGCAGCACCAAGAGCATGGCCAGCGGATCAGGGCAAAAGGTTAGTACCCTCTACCACGCACTTGTGAAGCTGCATCTGAAACATTGTCAGCTTTTAGGTTCCCCAGCACAAAAGAGTCTGACAAACAGCAGCAAGTCCAGTGGAAAAGCACTCAGGTGGCTGGACTGCAGCCAGAAGCCCAGAGAGATGGGTCTGTCTAACTTGGAGAGACTAAGGCAGGATGCAAATGGTGCCTCTTACTACTTGTAATGGTGGGGTGGTGGGCCTGCTTCGGGAAAAACAGAGCCAGAATCTTCTCACAGGTACACAAGGAAAGGACAAG
Source organism: Psittacula echo (assembly GCF_963264785.1). NCBI lineage: Eukaryota > Metazoa > Chordata > Aves > Psittaciformes > Psittacidae > Psittacula > Psittacula echo. The sequence continues at coordinate 27,924,962 of NC_137742.1, read as the reverse complement.
TGTCACTGTCACAGGCTGCAACACAGTAAATTCCCACCGGATAAAAAGAAGTAATGTTCTACTACAAGAATGATCAAGCACTGGGAAGGCTGCTTAGACAGCTTGCAATGACCATCCTTAGGGATGCAAAAACTCCACTCAAAAAGACCTAAGAAACCTGATCTAGCACTGAAGGTAGGCCTGTTTTGAGCAGGTCAGGAGACACCTCCAAAAGGTCCCTTTCGCTGTATTTTTGTTACTGGTCTAAATAACGGGTTTAAATATGTTATGTATTTACTTTAGAACTTTACTTGTTCTATTAAAGTATTTCTGGCATCCTGGACTTCTTGGAACAGGTTGGGATCATCAGCCTCCAGCAGCAGCTTTTGCTCAAAATTTTTTCCATCATCCAAATCAGAAGTAGGTTTCCAAACTATTTGTTCCTTAGTGACGACATCAACCAGTCCTCTGAAGGTTTTGCCTTCCCCAATGGGCAACTGCAAATAGAGCAGAGATTTTAGACAGCTGCAAAGCACTAAGAAAGGAGGCCTATTCAAAAGAAAGCAAGTAAGCATTTAATATCTAAGCTTACCTGTAAAAGCAAAGGTTTTGTCTTCAACTTTTGTTTGATACTCTCAACAGCATATGTAAAACTATGTAAAAAAAAAAAAAGAGATACTAAGTTATACAAAACATAGAAAAATCAGTTTATCATTCCTTATTTACTGCAAAAATTACATAAAAATATGCATCTGTGTAACCAAAGATACATATAGTAAATATTAATATAATTGCTTTACTGTATGTTTAACAGAGAAACTTTAACTGGACTAGATACATTCTCTTACAAGATTTTTAGCAATGATTAAAGTAACTGTCCAAATACCTTGCCCTACTTTTGTCCATCTTGTTCAAAAAGCATATTCGTGGTATCTGATGTTTATCTGCTTGTCTCCACACTGTCAGAGTTTGGGCCTAAAGCAAAAGGCAAAATGGAAACATTAGTGCTGACAGCTGAACTATACACTCCCCAGTATTGCTGAGGGACCAAGTTCAGAGTACAGGAGGAAACTGTGCTGAAAGTGCTGCAGCAACCCATATCCAGCAGCACAGATGACCTCCACAAGCAGCTTTGTCTCATCTCATCTCTCAGCTATCACCATTCCCCCTCCCTTGCTAAGGGCACACAGGCACATGGGAAGGGAACATGGAGAGAAACTAAGCCTTACAATGGATATATATGGAAACAACTCAGTAATGTAGAGACTAAGGCTTTATTGATAAGCTACTTAAGCACACACAGACAAGCATTTCTCTGGCTACACAAACAACAATAAAAACTGCTGTGGTTTTGGCTAGTAATTTGTGTACTGCTGAGCCATTTATGATATACACTTTTGTTTAAAAGTTCAAACAGGCATATATGGAAATCAGTTCAGATTCAGAAATAGTCTCTTACCAATACATGGAAATTGTGCAACAATTTCCTACACAGTTTCAGTAAAAACACAAGCAGATCTAATTGGTTTGTTGTTGGGTGCAGCTGCTGTTACGCAGTTCAGGTTCACATATGATGGCACCTAAATGCTTTCCAATAGCAAGTTAAATCATGTAATTCACACTTATCAAGAAGAGTTCCCTCATCAAGAAAAAATGCATCTCCCATGGAACACAGCAATTTCACAGCATGCAACTTATCTATAGGACTGAACTACTCAAACATCCCATGCTATAATGTCGAATTCCAGCCTTTCTCCACCTTTTCCGTACTAGGCGTCAAAGGGCATGTTAAATATGCCACTGAGGAATGACAAATTCTCTATGAAAATTATTTTATTTTCTACATGACAACTGAAAATGAGAAATGAACAGGTATTAATTTCTTTCCACTGGTGGAGTTAGCAAGAAGCATTCACCTCAATGTTTGCACAGCAACAAAATAACCACCCCACCAGATACTAATGCAAATTTCACTTAGTTGTCCCTTATTAACATGGAAATACCTGTACACTGAAGGGATTTAAATAAAACGCACAGCTTCCTGAAGCTGAACTTTGATCAAAGCATCAAAAAAAATAATGCAGAGCAACATCTCTGTACTATTTTTATTTCAGTCTAAGTCATTAGAAAAAAAAAAAAAAACAACAACACAAAAATGGGTTATTTTTACCTCAACACCAGCTGAAGCATCAAATACTGCTACTGCTCCATCCAGGACTCTTAAACAACGCTCAACTTCCACTGTAAAGTCCACATGACCTAAAAAGCAAACTTCCTTTTATACCATCATAATTCAAACTGGTAACATCAACAGGTGATTACATTTTAGATTTTTTTTAATCTTATCAAAACAGCCCTGTCTTCACTTGCAGAGAAATCCACCATCAGTCCTTGAAAGACATAAGATTGTTACATTGCAATCTCAGGACTGAGAGCAATTTAATGTGGAAATGTCTGACCTCACCTTGAAAAAGCTCGATTAGGCACCATTAAACAATAATTAGCCAAAGCTGAATGGAGCTCAGTATAGGCCTTTTTACTGATGCAATTAAACCAATTAAATATTGCACCATATTTAAAACCAAGATACTCTACAACAACCCACCTAATCTACTCTTCGCTAATAATATGTGTACTGCTGAAGTGCAGTACCTGGGGTGTCAATCAAGTTGATTCTGTAGTCCTTCCAGTCAAACGTAACAGCAGCAGACTGAATGGTAATACCACGTTCTCGCTCCTGTACCATAAAATCTGTCACTGTATCCCCATCATCAACATCTGTGAACAGAAAGCAGGATTATAGCTGGTAGATAAATAATCCAAAATTTGAAATTGTCATTTGATCAGACGCCAAGAGAGATTTGGAAACAGTGCCCCTTTTATATATGTATAAATGATGAAAACTAGCCTTTTCCAGAAAATGGTCATGTCAGCTAACTTAAGCAGGCTTCCTTTCCAGGGAACAAATGCTTTGTAAGTTAAAGGCAAGCAATTCCAGCAACCTTTTCGTTGTTCTTAATCCTAGTGACAACACACTAAAGTGAAATACAAACACATGAACAAACTACAGATAAAAAACAAACAAAAAAACCCACCAAAAAAAAATCAAACAAACAAAAAAAAACCCCACCAAAAAAACCCCAGATGAACAACCAAACCAAACCAAAAAAACCCCAACCCAAACCAGCTGCACCCATTGCATGGAATGTGACTTCCATTTTAAAACTTACTAATTAAAAGGTAATTAAGCGAAAACTAAATTTAATTGGAATTCTGCCCTCCCACAACACCCAGAACAAAGAGGAGGTTGTGGGGTTTTGTTTGGTTGGTTTTTGGTTTTTTTTTTTTTTGGGGGGAAGGGGTTGTTTTGGGTTTTTTTTTTATAAAAAAGAAGCAGTTTCACATTTTTAAACAAACAGGAAGCAGACCGCCAAGTTCACCTGCTCCATAAGCCTAACATCTACCATTCTCATACACAGTAGAAAATGGGGAATTACATTTAAAAGGCCAAGAAGTAGCACAAATGGAGGCTTGTGCGACTCTTCCAATCTTGAAGAATTCTGTGAGAATTGCTGATGCAAGGAATTCTTCCTGTGCTGTGGCTTTCAACAGAAATGGCTACTTTTTGTTAATCTGGTTTCTTTACAGGTCAAATCAGAACTGAAAAAACAGCCTACTAGGAACAGGTGATGAGCATCAAGTAAAACAAGGAGATCCTCTAATTATATGTTGAATAAAACATAGTCCAACAAAAGTAAAATATGAACCTATGATCTCTCAAAGTACAATTGCCTTTCAACATAATGAAATGTGCATTAGAATCTCATTATATTCCAGCACAACTTTGGAACACACTCTACCAGTAACATCTAACTGCACTGCAAGTTACTGTATACTACTAAATGACATTCAAAAAGTATTTCTAACCTCCAAGGGTTCTTATGTATCCAGAATAATACAGCATTCTCTCTGTTGTGGTAGTCTTCCCTGCATCAATGTGGGCCATAATGCCAATGTTACGGATTCTGCATAAAGCAAAAACATTGATTTTACTGTGGCAATTTTTTATTCCGCGATATTGTTTTCTGCATAAGCAATTAATATTCACTCAGAATAGCATACCAGATTAATAACATTTTTCTTCTGCTGCATATTTGAGACAGTGTACTTTCTGAAACAGAAGCAGCCCCTCCACCATCTCCTCCATTCCAACCACTAACCCCTGATGCCTGAAACAATCCATCATGTACACACCCTTTACACCCCAAATATAGCACCAAAATTCCCATGAAGTTGTCCTTAATTCAATTCAGCAAAGTCTTTCTTTCTGAAGTAACTCACCAGCAACTTCCAAAGTTGCTTCAATAGTTCCATCCATCACAGGCTTGCCATCAGCCCCCATAATCACTGTTAATGATAGCTGAGTTCGCCCTCAGGACAGTAATAGTCTCCTAAGGCAAATTCACCCCCAAGCCATTTCTTTGGCAGCTCACTCCCTAATTACATTGCCCTCCTTACTAAGGCCCTTATCTAACACAGCTGAGTGATCCCGTGAACACAAAGTTCCCTGCCCACAGCCATCACCTAGATCCCACAACATCCCTTACTCTTCATTCAGCTTCCTGCAGCCGTCATGGATTTGGAGCTTTCCTAAGAGCCCAGTTCTGGTTCTGATGATGTAAAAAAGGGGCATTCCAAGACCTCTTTGACACCAACAACCACTCCATGTTGAAATGTCAGAAGAGTAAGGTAAGGAAATACTAACTTCAATGTAGAACATGCACATGAACTAAGCAGGTGACAGGCATAGCAACAACCCATGAGTTTTCACCACATCAACTGCTCTGACTGCCAGTTACATCCAAAAAAGAAGCTAGCTTGACGTACCTGGATATATGAGGATTAATAACAGAACGCAGAGACTTAACATCTCCTAGAGACAAACAAGACAACAATTTTTAAGACTTACCTCAATGTAGAAATTATTCTAACAAAATTAAATGTATTTAAGAAAGCTCCTAAAAACTTATTGAAACAAAGATTTGGATTCAAATTTCTACAGATATATATTTTCAACAAATTACTCTCTTGCTCTTACAAAAAAACCAACAAAACTCTTCAAAACAGTTGGAATTCAGAAACAACAGGAAAAAGCCAACACACAACAGTTTCACCAGCACAGCAAAATCTTATTCTGCAGGAGCACTAACAAAACATGTCACAGTTCAACAACTGTAATGCTGACATTCATCTGAACCAGCTACTAGCAAATTTCAAAAGTCATTTCTCCTTTAAATGCTAAAGCTAGACAGCATAATCCTTCAGAAGAAAACACAAACTGACCTATGCTAAGAAAACACGGGAGCGAGTTTTACATTAGTGTTTTCTTAAAATGTAATTCCTCTATCACACCCTATTTAGCTGGAAAATAAGCTGCCAGGTGTGGGTGATGGGATAGAAATAGCTAACAAAATGGATTCAGGCGTTATCACCCTGGTTCAGCTTAACCTGGGAACGGTAAAGAAAATAACCAGGTGCTGTTGCTCTGGTTCAGCTTAAGCCTTGGGAGGTGAAGAAAACACCAGGTGTTAATGCCCTGGTTGGGCCTAAGCCCTGGGAATTGTAAAGAGAACAATGAAGGGTAAAGATTGGTTAGCAAAACAAAGCAGGCGGTTTGCAAGATAAAGCAGGGTGTGCATCTCATAGACAGACCAAACAGTGTGAATATTAGTAACCCTTAGTAGTTTTGCTAAATTAGAATGATACGGGAGTAAAGTGTGGAAAGTTACTGCTTAGCACTTAATAGACTATAAAAGGGATGCGAGATGCAAAACAAAGGTCTTCAGATTTCACCAGAACTGGAGTCCACCTTCGATGTGCCACAAATGGCACCTGAACATGAGGAACTTGGGCTAACCTGTCCGAGTCAGTGGCCGGTGGTGTAGCTTGGCTGAACTCAGACGAGTCCGGTGGGGGAGCACTGAAGTCGTGAACCTATGACCTGGGAGAGGTGAGGAGGCTGGTGTGGGAGCACCAAAGAGGTCCAGGCATACAGTCACCTGGAAAAGGTGAGCAGCTGGGAACGGGACTATGAGGGGGAATATTACTAAGAAAGAAGCCTCCGTTTTAAGGATGTTTTCAGTCCTTCTTAAGAAGAAGGGAGCAACCTTTAAAGAGACAGACTTAAAGCTGAAATGGTTGAAGACAAGTTATCCAGAGATTGATGAGTCCACTGTATCTGAGATGTCTTTGTGGGATGGGGCAGGAGTTAAATTGTGGGATGCAGACACAAAAGGCGATGACACTGTGAAAAATTTGTTAGTCATTTGGAGAACTATTTTAGAGGCTCTAAAGTCAAAAAATCAGATCATGGAGCCCAGTGCCCCCCTCCCATCCCACACACCCCCCCCCGAACCTCTGCTAGTCACTGCCATGGCTGCGAAGACTGAGGATGGGGATGAAGATGATCCTTCTGACCCAGGCCCTATTGACCCTGAGAAGGAGCCTGTGCACATTCATCAAACTCCTGAGGTTCTGATGCTGACCTGGATGGTCCTTTTGACCTGGGGCCTATTGATCCGGAAAAGGAGCCTGATTTATATCCCCCAGATCCTCATGATAAATGGGCAGCTGTAAAGGGAGAAGTGAGACAGGTGGGGGATGCAGCTGTATTGTGTGCTTTCCTGGTGGTGTATGTGCCAGATCAAGACTGGCAGTGCGAAGGTCTCTCGTATGCTTTTATCAAAGATATCAGGCGAACAGTGACGGATCGTGGACTTGGGGCTACACATACAATTCATTTGATACAGTCTCTCTGTGATACTCATGTACTAGAAGTTGGCAAATATAAGTATGTCCATGTTTCTAACGACCCTTGGAGACCTTTATAGATTTTGCTGGCCACTTCTTCTGACGTAGGCTGGCCGTCTGTGTTGGAATGAGTGTGCATTTTGGTCAGTATAAAAGCCCAAGCCTCATGCAATGTGGGGGAGGCAGAGCCTCCGCAGGGATGCCCGCTGAGGTTGAGCCTGCCACCTTGCACTGCAATGATGCTTCTCAGAGCTGGTTTCCTGATTGTCTTCATAGGGTCCTTGCGCCACGTTCTGTACGTGGGACCATGTAGTGGGAGTAATGATGGTCCGGATTTTGTGTTTCAAACATTGTAGTTGTGTGGAGTTTGCCTGTCGGTCCTCTGTGTGTGTGTGTGTGTGTTGAGGGCAGATGGTGTTCTGTGCATTTTTTGTTGTCGGGTTCGTGTAGAAGTTTTTAACGGGTAGCAGATTAACATTTTGGGCAAGAAAGGGTTAATGCAAAAGTGCAGCTGCTGGCAGGTATTTATGGCTGCTGCCAAGCAGGCAAGCAGCTGTAGCTGCTGCTGAGCAGGCCGGCGTTTGTAGCCGTGCAGAGCAGGGTGAGTGACTTTGGGGGGAAAAAAAAAAAAATAAATTATTTGGTAAGAGTTCGGTACCCATGTTCAAAAGTTCAAAAGAAGCTGCCTCCGATCCGGCTCCCAGTGCTCCACCAGCAGAACAGCCAGGATGGACACCGGAGCCACAGAGCGAAGAAGAAAAAAAAAAGAAGACTATCTATTGAAGCATTGGATTGGGGCAGTTTGCAGAGACTCCACAACCAAAGCCTAAAGAGTGCCTGCAACATGCTGCGCGCGTGGCAGGAGCCTTGCTTAGTGTGTTTAAAGTAACCTGGGGGTGAATCCAAGACTTGGAGGAACAGATAGATTGGTTTAAACAAGAACTGCTAACTGAAAAAGAGAGCGGTAGTGCAACCACAAGCTTTATCAGCCATCACCTAAGCAGCCTCAGGGCGGCAGAGAAAGAAGAAAAGAAAAAAAGGGTAATGACACAGCAAACTCCTTGACTGTTAACACTGTGCAGTTTACTTCTGCAGTTGCTTCACATTCCCTTTTTCATCAGAATGCCTCTGTTTTAAGGAATCACTTTAACCTGTCTTCTTCTTAAGAAGTGATAACCTGGGGGAGGGGGTATATTTGTGTCCTCCTTCCTACAGGTCCATGGTGGCTGCCTGCAGTTTGTCAAGCCTTGCCATGAGCTGGACAGACGAGTGGAAGAACCCAATGCCCCAGCTACACAAGGTGACCATAAATACCCCCAACAGAATGAGACAGAGGAAGAAAAAAATGAATGATTGCAAAACATCACTTGGGGGCAACTGAAAAGTAACAACTTGAATATCTGTGCTTGTAACGTAGCTATGATTTATGTAGTAGCTATGAAAAGGGATTCGAGATGCGAAATAAAGGTCTTCAGATTTCACCAGAACTGGAGTCTGTCCTTGATATGCCACAGCCAGGCTATATTTTTATGAGACTAATCCGTAATTCAGTTACTTAAGTCATTTAAGTTGTGTTTCAGAAAGGTGTCCTGTTATTTTATTTTATCTTTAGTAGACCAAACTGAACTCAACAATATTTAAACTAACATTCCTTCACCATATACAACAGATCATCCCTCTTACCAGACAGACATTAAGGAGGCATCTTAAAGGTTAACACTTTGATGAGGAGAAAGCCTGATCTTAGGAGAAACATGATATCAGGCGGGAAATTCACCAACACCTACCACCACCCTAAATAAAACCTGTAAATAACGCTTCCTTTTTCCCTCCAGTTTCTAAAATAGCCCATAAAATAACACATTAGTACACTGCAGATTTCTTGCCTGCCTGAGTCATGATACCTTCTTGTGTATGGAATGAAGCTCTGCCTCCATGTGACACACTGAGATACTCAGCACAGCAAAACAGGACATAAATACAGTAGCCAGCAATGACATTGCAGAAACAACTACAGAGAAACATTAATACATGGCAACTGAGACTGTGCTGACATTAGCTATTAAAAGTAAGTCTTTTTCTCAGGTATGTGACTGTAAATTAAAAGCTTTTGCTAAGACACACAGTGCTGAATTCATTAACATTTTGTTTTTAAAGAAGCTGGTTACCCACCAGTAACCAATATTTTCTTCGCATCTCCACCTTGATGTAAAGAAAGGGTGGAAAAAGAGGCCCTTACTCTTAACACTAGCTTCTATCAATTGATTTCCATTCAGTCTCAGTGTAGCTACTCAAAAAATAGAAAAAATTCCTTTTAACTGAATTTTTGTTTTCCAAGTATCTTTTTTTTTTTACTCTTTTTTATTCTGAAAAGAAAATACACTAATGATAACATAAAACTTCCATTTAATCAGGTTCCTGTCTTTGTCTGCTTGCCCACCATGCTGGTCACCATCAGTTACTTGATAACCGATTAGGCAACTGGACAGGAGTTCCAGCACACTTCAAAACTGACCTGACTTCCTATACATCTGTATCTCTCCTTCTTATAATTTTCTAAAAGCTTTATACCATACATCTACTGAGAAAAGAGCAGCAATACAAAACACTTCAGTCCGTGAACCTTTTAACTGCTTTCATTGTGCTTCATACATCAAATTCTATAGAGAATGACCAAAAGAATTCATTAAAACACAATTCAGGAAGTATTCTTACTCATATGTGGAGTAATGCTTACTATTAAGAAAATAATTTAAACTTATACCTGGTGGAGAACTGTAGCTTCTTAGACAGCAGTTTTGCTGTACCACACTTACAACTCCCATTTTTGTGTTCCTGAAATACATGTGCTTAAAAGGGAGAAAAAAATCATACAGAATATTTATCATTATAAATAATTACTTTGTAGCTACATATTTGCCTGTAGAAAAATAAACTAAAAAAACCCAAACATCTACAGGATTGGATACTCTTGCTGCATCGTAAAATACCAGACATTTGGAAGCCGAAGCATGAAGATAGTAGCACTGAGAATGAGACCAAGCCCAACCCCAATATTATTTTGTAAGTCTAGTAAAAATCTATGATAGCATCAAAACATGCTGGTAGCCACAATATTTTAATTAGGTCTAATTATTTATGTAAATAATATAAACTTAACAATAACAAATGTCAGGTAGTCAAAACCACAGATAACTAGAAAAGTTTACAGAAAAGTTACAAATTCAACTTCCACCCTCTGACTTCTGTCACATCTAATTCCAACATGAAATTATGTATTCTGTTTGCAGTTTACTCAGACTAACCTAAGTATTTTGTTTGCTAACAGATTAAATATCAAAATTTGGGAAAAAAGTTTACCTCACTGCACAAACTTGATGACTTCAATGTGTTCACTGAAAATTTCCTTGTAATTCTCAACATCCTGGTTCCTGTTTCTAAAGCTGTTGCCTGCCAACATAAGTAAACATTATACAAAATGTTTATGACAGGAAATGGGTAACTGTATTACTTCCATATAGATCAAATGTGAAATTTCACTGTTTTTTAAGCTGTATCATGCTACTATTCTTCAGGTCACTGCTTCGCAGATTAAATAGATGTTATAATCTGTAAAAATCTAACAGATTTTAAGTAATTTAAGTCATCTACATCATTAAGCCTTAAAAATGCAGCATAAAAGCATGTCCACAAACACCGAACGTATGTCATAAAGAAATTAGCAAACAGTAAAGCAGAAAAATTAACATCAAGAGTTCACACTCACACTCAGAGAAGCTCCAGAGTATGGGTTACAGATCTGTGAAGTGCAAATAGCTCTTCTGATCTAAAAGGGCCAGGGGACGGGCACGGAAAAGTACCTATCTGGGACAAAAAAAAAAAAAAAAAGCCAAATATTAACCACCGTGAGCTTTTAAGCATCGCTCAAACCACTGTGACACAGAGCTCAAACCCAGCAGCTTCACCAGCATTCCTCGTTGGCTGCTGCTTATTTAGGAAAACACCAATATCCAGTTCTAGTGGTTTTACCCTTCGTGGCAGTCCCACAGCAAAGACAAAGAGGCTTAAGTATAGGCTCACTTGCACATGCACCCCCGCCTTACCTTACGAGCCACACTCGCCCGCCAGAGCCGCAGCCGCAGGGCGCTGACCCGCGGGCCCGGACGGGAGCCGTGCCCTCACGCCGTCCCTCGCCCGCTGCCGAGCCGGGCGGCCGCTGCCCGGCGGCGCTCCACACACCGACAGCTCGCTCCCGGCCGCGTTACTCGGCAGGCCCCTGCCTCCGGACGAAGAGCTTTAACACATGGACTTGACTTTAACTGCCTGGACTTGAGCCGCCAGCCCATACCCGGCCGGGACAGCCGCCATACCACCGGAAGGCGCGCTCCTCTTTCCTTTCCCCGCCACCCAACCACCCTCCCGCGGTTCCGTCCTCCTGCCCCGACCCGACAGGCCCAATCCGCAGGCAGCACTGCTCCGGCCTCCACCGCTCCGTTTCCCTCTCCTCGGGCCCTGACAACTCGGGCGCATAGCCTTCGGGGGCCGCAGGAAGCCTCTCCGCCAGGAAGAACCAAAGCTCCGCTGAGGAGCGTTTCCAGCCGGGGCCGCTTACCTTCCTGCTCCCCCTTTCCGCTGCGCAGGAAGCTGCAGGACGGAGGGCGAGGCGAGACGCGGGGCCACGCCGCGGGGACAGCGCCATGGTGGGCTCTGGGGCGGCTAGGTGGGGAGGGACGGCGGCCACCGAGCGGGACGGGGCAGGGGTGAAGGCGGCCGAGCTGGCTCCGCCGCCCCGCGCTGAGGGTGCCGCCGCCGGGCCGCGTTCTCCTCGGGCTCCTCCGCGTGTCGCAGCGGCGCCGGGTCGGGGAGGGTGCGGGGTCAGCCCGGCCGCCCGGCCTTCGCTCACCGCGCTGCTTTGTGCCCGCAGCCGCAGAACGAGTACATCGAGTTGCACCGCAAGCGGTATGGGTACCGCCTGGACTACCACGAGAAGAGGAGGAAGAAGGAGGGCCGCGAGGCTCACGAGCGGTCCCGGAAGGCCAAGAAGATGATCGGGCTGAAGGCCAAGCTCTACCACAAGCAGCGGCATGCCGAGAAGATACAGATGAAGAAGACGTGAGTACCAGCTCCTCTGGCGCCGTTCGGGCACTCTGGCATTTGAAGGATGAGGCGGGACGTTAATATCGTAACTAAGAACTAGTATCTGTTACTTGGTATATTTTTAAATGGTGCTCAGGTTGTAGGAGAGAGTGGGTTTTGCCACAGTGAAGACATTTCAGGTTTCCACTCTTCTAAATGGATGTTAACAGTTCTGCTTCTAAAAGCATTCTTTAAGATAGGTGTTAATTAGCAATAGCAGTGACTAATTTAGTTAAGAGAAAAAGATGAATGCATTTACTTGGGGAGTTTATATCAAGTGCTGTATATTAGTACAGCAATAGGCAGCAGGCATTTTTTAGCTGTGTTAATACAAAACATACAGTAACATGGACAGTATTTGATCAGAACATGAGGCTTGTCTTACAGGATAAACTGCAGTGTCAGACATAGATAAACAGATGCATTTTCCTGAAAAATTTCTGTTATTAGAAACCGAAATTTAAGCTGTTAGCAATATCATTTATTTCTCATGAACTTAGTAACTATCCACCGTGTTGCTTTCCTGGTTTTCCAAGTGTAGACAGTAATTTTCCTCTGCTATTTGTAAAGGTGTTGGATTTGTAAACTAGTTTGTGCATCTTCTCCCCCCTGTCCAAATGGCCTCAAAATGAACAAAACACAACTCCTTCTACACACATACATGCCTCAGATTTGCAAGCATTGCTGTCCAATCTGAGGAGCAGTTTGTTATTTTTTGTCGGAGAGGAAGGCTGCAGTCTCTCAAAGTACCTGGCTGCTTGCTTTAAGCAATTCAGAAGTTCCTTCATAAAATGCGTATCTTGTGTTTAAGTCTTAACAGGAATTGATAAGCTTTTATGCACTGTGCAGCCTGTCAGTTGTTACGTTACGTGAAATTACTAGTTTACCATGAAAGGAATTTAGGATTATTCCATAGGTATACATATGCACTTCCTTACAAATGTCTCTTGAAATTTTTAGCTGGCACAAGCTAAGTTTATATCTAAAAATAAGTGGAGGTTTTTTGCCTATTTTTAATATTGTTTTTCTTTCATTGCAGCATTAAAATGCATGAAAAGAGAAATGCAAAGAAAAAGAATGATGAAAAAACACCTAAAGGAGCTGTACCAGCATACCTGCTGGACAGAGAGGGCCAATCCCGGGCTAAGGTTCTATCTAACATGATCAAACAGAAAAGAAAAGAAAAAGCTGTAAGTAACTGTATTAAAATTCAGATACTTAGAATTACTTGTGACAGTGACCACTTTGAGTGGCTGATACTCAGGTGATATACAGCCTATAAGCAATGTCTAAGTAAAACCTGAAACATTGAGTAACTGAAAAGTAAGTGTATGCAGTATCATGACATTAATAACTTTAAATGGTGATTAAAATAAGTTGGCTGTAAGTTGTATAAAAACTCTGGTCTACCACTACGCTTTAGGGAAATTTTGTTTTGTGCTTTGGTTGTCCCTTCATTTAGCAACGTAAGACTATTGACTGTTCTAGGGGAAATGGGAAGTTCCTGTCCCAAAGGTCCGTGCACAAGGAGAAACTGAAGTTTTAAAAGTGATTCGTACAGGAAAGAGGAAGAAGAAGGCCTGGAAGAGAATGGTCACAAAAGTTTGCTTTGTTGGAGATGGCTTTACCAGGAAGCCTCCTAAATATGAGCGATTCATTCGACCAATGGTAATGTCCTTGAGCCTTAAAGCATGTTTAATTCTTTGACTTACTGCTTTGAGTTCCTGTGGGAAGAAGCTTTCTTCTATGATAATGCACTTGATCACTGTTGATGTAGAACGTTTCTATTAGTTCCTTTGCAGAAATCTAAACTTCTGATAACCTGAGGGTAGGGTGATGCCCCTGCAGCCACAGCCTGTGCTGAAATACCTCTGCTCATACTCCCCTAACTCAGGTGATGCCAGTAAGTTAAAGCTACAAGCTCTCAAATTAGCACAGAAGGCCTTTAGCAAAGACACATTGAATAGCTTTTAAAGTTGGAGGCGTGTTTTTCAAGCTGCTATGGTTCTGTCAGTTGTAAAAGCGCTCTCTCTTCTAGGATTCCAGAACTCCTTCCGTTTGGCTTGTTAAGTAAGCTTGAAGCACAGTCATGACTGTACACAAGGGAAATGCTATGCCTCCAGCATGACCTTTTCTTACACGCCTGCAGAACAGTGCCTGGGCTCTTACCAGTCTGGCGGTGTACAGGAGGAGAAAACTGATTCACCAAGACAGTGTAGGTCTTCTAGAAGTACCTGTTCCTGTTTCCTCACAGGAATCAACAGAATCACTGTGCAGGCTGCCTGTTGGATCATACCTCATTACTATTTTGATGGACTTACATGGAAACCTAGATTTTTAATGTCATGAAAGACTTTATAATATTTAATGGTGAACTACCCTTCACAAAGCACAGGTCACTAGATAGTGTCATAAGAGATGGGTATTTAATATTTTACAGCATGTGAAAAAGATTTTTCAGCTTTATAAGAAAAAAGGAAAAAATGTTTACTCTTAAAACCCCATAGCACCCTTAAATGCATTACCATAACTACCTCATTTCTTAATGGAACAGAAACCATCTGAGGTAGCAAGTATTCTTCTTGTACTACGACTAAAAATGGTAATTCTGAAAATATATGTGAATAACTTTATCTTGTTATTGATCAGGTTTTTGAGTAAATCTGGTCTTACATAGTAAGCAGACAGCATTCTGTGTACTAAATTGTTTCATTCTTACCAGTATCTCAAAACATAGGAAACTGAGAATATAATGCTGAAATTAAACTAGATTAGTCATGAGGGCTTAAAACAAATACTAACTCATTCTAACATTCCTTACGCAACAGGGCTTACGTTTCAAGAAGGCGCATGTGACGCATCCTGAGCTTAAAGCTACTTTTTGCCTACCTATCCTTGGTGTAAAAAAGAATCCTTCTTCTCCTCTGTATACCACACTCGGTGTAATTACCAAGGGTACCATCATTGAGGTGAATGTGAGTGAGCTTGGCCTCGTGACACAAGGGGGCAAAGTTATATGGGGTAAGTACTTTTGTATGGTTTTAGATCTTTGTTGCCTGATGTATCATTGAGCCCACAGCCTGTAGTCATAAGATCTTTGCTAGGTGTTAGGTTTGGGCTGTAGCTGAAACAACTACTATGCAGCTCTAAAAATGCAAGCTTTAAGTGTTAATCTTAGGCTTTCCATTCACACTTTCAAATTAAGGGAAGTTCAGAATAAATATTCAGCTTGCTTGCCTATGTCTCACACTAAACAATGCTGCAGGTGTACGAAGACGTAACCTTGTAACTGTGAACAATTATAATGTTTACAATGGAAGTTCCAGGTAGAAGCATCTTCATAGGACCAGGCTGTGGAGGGTCAACAGAGAGGTTGACTTGGACAGCAGCAGAATCTGTGTTGGTTTCCCCTCCCGCCCCATCTACCTGGAACTCTAAATGATCCATTCATAAGAAACAGCCTAAATAAAATACTTGGGAACCTAAGTTTGCAGCTCAGCAAAGATAAGTTTTAGCTTTCTAAATGCATTTCAGGCTTGTAACAGGAATTCCCTTAAAAGAGATGTGTGGACTGAACTTGCAAACATAGACATTTAATTCCTTTTTCTCTCCAGGGAAATATGCACAAGTAACAAACAATCCAGAAAATGATGGCTGCATTAATGCAGTTCTACTTGTTTAAGTTTGTTTGATACTAAGCATTGGACATGGGCTCCTGCAAAATCAGTGGAGTTTCAACAAGTTTGCAAGATCTCTGGAACCTTCAACCATTCAAGAATGTTGACCCCCACAGGCTGGTAAAGAACTTAAAGATGCCAGAAACAACTGTTTGGGTTTTTGTATTTAAGTATGCGTGTTCAGCTGAATGCTGTCCAAATAAAGGGATTCAATTTTCATGTTTTGCTAATGTGGTATGGATTTGATCTGAACTTTAGTGGTGTTTTTACGGTAGCAGTTTCCTGGCTTAGATATATTGTATAAATTCTTAATTCAGCTTACATTTCTAGTGATGGGAAATACAACCACTGTCTCACATGATGTCCTGCTGTAATGAAGGTACAGAAGAATATATTAACTTGTACTCTGCTTCTGGGAAAGCAGAAGAGCTGGAAGAATGCAGCTAGAATCTTACTCAGTTTGATACTTGCCTTTACAGAAGCATGGGTTATTTCGTACCCCATCATTACCTCACATCTTTCTCCCCTTTGCCTCCATGGCTGCATTAATGGAAAGAATAAGGGCTGGAGAGTTAAGCACTGTAGTTCTAGGCAAGAGGAGAACAGTTTCGTAGGTTTAAATATATGAAGTTGTAGGGGTTTTAAGATGTGAAATTTGAGAAAGGCATGACAGCCCTGATCTTACTTGTAGTTATTTTGGTGGCTTTAAGAAACATTCAAGAAAAACTAAAGATCACAAGCATCAACTGATCAATACATGTTTAGCTTGTGTCTTTGAAATACAAGAAACAAAAGCTGCTTCTAAAGTGGAAGCTTTTGGTAATGTATGTAACTGCATCAGTAATCTTCCTGTCAACAATTTGGTAGTAGACAAATTCAGCACAATCTATGACTACAAATAAACATAGTTGCCTACTTATACTCTGACTCTTAAATAGTACTTCATGCCAGGGAGCTTCTTAACACAAATTTTACACCAAATTAAAGCCCTACAAGCTTTCTCTAGTTTATGAGGACACTCCAACCTCTTAATATTGTAAGAAGGAAACTTTCAAACAAGACTTTTAAGATACTTCAGAAGCCAGAATGTGAATACATTGGCATTGGGGATTTTTGTATTAACATGAGTTCAAGGTTAGAGGTGGTCACACTTGCAGTAAGTAAATTGAGTAGCAGATTATAGAATCACAGAGTAGTTAAGGCTGGAAGGGATCTTTTAAGATGGTGTAGTACAAGCCCCCTGCTTAAAGCAGAGTCTGCTACAGCAGAGCATCAGGCCCATATCCAGTCAGGTTTTGAGTATCTCCAAGAATGAGGACTCTACCACGTCTCTGATCTTTTCAACCTCATTCAGTGTATGACCACTCTTGCAGTTTAAGACATCTGATGTTTAAATAAAATCTATATTCTAGGTTGTCCTGTAACTGAGCACCACCAAGGTCTTGGTCCACCTTCTTTACACTCCCCACCACCTCCTCTCCTCCACCCGGTATTTGCACACAAAGATCAATCCTCCCGAGCTTTCTCTTAGCCAGTCTGAACAATTGCAGCTGTCAGCCTCCTGTATGACACATACTCCAATCCCCTAATCATCTTCATGATGTTTCAAATCTCAGATGTTTCAAATTTCAAACTCTGGCCAGTCAGTCAAGCTAGGTGCTTTTGAACCAGTTTTCTTAACTTCTCTTACACTATGATAGAGGTAGTACTTTAGCTATACCTCACTGCCGCCTTTTCTTAACAGGCTATTTTGTTAGTTTAACACATTACCCTAGTCTACACTTAATAACTTGCTATGATTTTTATTTCTTTGTAGTGACAAGAGATTTGAAACTAAGAGAGGGTTGCAAGCCAGTAAATCTGGTTGGAGAGAGGGCATTTGTCAAAACATAAGCCTCTACTGAAGTTCTTGTTACTGTAGCCTTTACTGCACATTAACAAGTAACATGAACAGAATACTTTCATTTTGTACAGCTGTCTCAAGAACATTACTACATTTGTGCTATAAATATGCGACTTGTTGGCTGAATAAACATTGTTGCACTTACAAAATTTTAAGCTACCACACTGTGGGAGTGCATTAACAATATTTCTAGTTGGCTTGTGTATAGCAAACTATCTTAACATCTTGCATAGCTGATACAAACAGCAGAACATACACTGTAAACTTCAGAACAGCCTATTCTACAGCTTTTATTAAAAAAAAAAAGTCTGATCCATAAGCTAACTAGGTAGAGGGAATTGTTTTAATTGATAGAATACATTTCAATTAACAATCTTTTGAGCTTTTAAAGCTCCTTGATAGCAGGCAGATTGCAAAATCATGGCCATTCTAAGAAAACTGAACCACTTCAAAACATGCCTCCTGTATAGCAGAAAGGACTCATACTATAAACCAAGCAAAAAGTAATCACAAAATATAAGTTTAATTACTACTTCAAAACTTTCAAAAGCTGCCAAGACAGTACTAAAGAAAAGGAAAAACTGACAGTAACAAGACTTCAGTACAATACTCCAGAATAGTAATACAGCTTTAAGATTCATAAACAGCATATCACTAGTTTAGAAAACATCTACCACCACTTGGAAATGTATCCTTTTGGAAAGTTTCATAATGATCACTTAAAGCAGAGAAGCTGCAACTTGGGCCTATCTGTTGCTATGTTTAACTAAGTAGTGTTCATGACATGGTAAATGATCAATTTGATTACTGACTTCTGCAAATGATGTTGTATAAGGAGCAAAACAAAGGTCAGACGTAATTTCAAATAAGTACTTTTGAAATAAGACATGTATACACTTTCACATAAAGGGCTATGAAGCATGAGAACAGCAAACGAGCCCTACATGAAATGAAAATAGGCCAGAAGATAATAACGAAAGAAACACAAATCCTGTTAATAAGCAATAGAAGACAGATATTTGAAAAAACTCCTGGA
The DNA here is from genome assembly GCF_963264785.1 of Psittacula echo. Lineage (NCBI taxonomy): Eukaryota > Metazoa > Chordata > Aves > Psittaciformes > Psittacidae > Psittacula > Psittacula echo. The sequence goes on along the minus strand of NC_137742.1, from coordinate 27,906,421 downwards.
TTCAAATCCAGACCATTTACCATTTAAGTTGAAGGCTGAAGTCACAAATTAATATTCTTTAAACTCTATTCCTAGGCTAAATAAAGTTCAAAAACAAACCTGCTTGCTTTCACTGTACACATGTAGTTCCACAGCATGTTGTAATAGCATCTGGTACAAACTTGTATAAAATTGATGTTTTAATCACTGGTTGCTGGTGCAATAAGATACTAAATTCTGTGAGTTTGATGGTAGCAAGACAGTTAATGGATCAAATCGTCCAAGCCTAAAAACCACTTATTCCCCAAGGTAATGCGCTTCAGTCAGTACAGCTGGTCAGGTATGTTCCCTTATATTAATGGAACAGAAATTATAGACTATTAAACTACCGTTCCAATGAGACAATCAATACAGCAATAAAACCTATTATTTAAAGTCAGTATTCTGACTTTGCTACTGTATTTACCGCATGATTGATGCCAAAGAAGTTGTTATAAACTGTACCCTTTAGTTCAAAGTACTGTTGCAACCACAGTCAGAACAATGTCCAGTTTTCAAGACTGTATTAGTTACCGAAATTGGTAATTGCAGCCAACTGCCTACATTCCATATGTGACAGTCTGGCCGTCAGCTACTATTTCAGGTACCCCAGATCTAGAGAGGTATCTACTCAAGGGATGTGAATTTAAGTTCAGTATTTAAAACTGACTCACTAAAATGTGATCAGAAAGCTGACTGCTGCTAGTAGAAACCAAGACTGACCTAATCTAATGATCCTGTTATAATATTTGTGTATTCAAGATGCAAATATCTTAAGGAAAGATAACTGAAATCGGCTCCAACTTAACCATGAAAAGTAAAAGCCAGGTGAGTGACATTACCTTCTCATGAATAGTTTTCCAACCTCAGAGAATACAAGCAATAAATATATGTATCAAGTTACATCGGAGTAATTGAAATAACTGGGACTCACTTTTCATAAACAAAAGAATCCTTAACTTTTTGAAAGTGGATACATTTGTAATTGATTGGAGTATTTGACAGATCAATCTTAGAATCATAGAAGAGTTAGGGTGGGAAAGGACCTTAAGATCATCTAGTTCCAACCCCCCTGCCATGGCCAGGGACACCTCACACTAAACCATGTCACCCAAGGGTCTGTCCAACCTGGCCTTGAACACCATCAGGGATGGAGCATTCACAACCTCCCTGGGCAACCCATTCCAGTGCCTCACCACCCTTACAGTAAAGAATTTCTTCCTCATATCCAATCTAAACTTCCCCTGTTAAGTTTTAACCCATTACCCCTTGTCCTGTCACTACAGTCCCTAATGAACAGTCCATCCCCAGCATCCCTATAGCCCCCTTCAGATACTGGAAGGCTGCTATGAGGTCTAAAAATCCTCAGTGAAGTTTGCTCTAAAAATGGAAGATAAGTCACAATACACTGTATACAACCACGCTTTAAGCCACCAGCCCTCACAACTGACAAATTCTTCACAATGCAATAGATTTGTTTTCTAGCCACCTTCTGTTCGGTTTTTGGTTTTAGGTTTCGTTTTTTGTTTGTGTTTTTTTTTTTGTTTTGTTTTTTGGTGTTTTTTGTTGGGTTTTTTTTTTTTTTAATGCAATAAATCTTAGCAGTAAAAGAAAAGCCATACAACAGAACTTTTGTCTTAACATGTTTTATAGAAAATGCTGGATTAATTTTAGAAATAATTAAGGTTCACTTGAATATGTTTACAATTATGAAAGATCTTGAATTTTTTTGATTGATTTAAAATTGATTTATCAATCACTGGCTTCATAAGGAATACCTGTATGTACATTGACAGGAAGTTACAGCTACATGCAGTAGTTAAAGAAACCCAGATTTAATTCATGCACCCCCTGAATCTAAAGTTTATGTAACATACTTTTTTTTTAAAAACCATTTTTTTTTCCCCTACAAGCTGCTCTTACCAGATTAAAAAGGGGCACAGTACTTCATCAGCTGAAAGAAATAGCATGAATCTATCTTATATAGTTAAAATATCTTATAAATACAGTTAAACTATATAAGCATAAAAACCAAAATCAGACTCTTAAATTAGATTCCGAGGGGTAACAGTTAAGACAGCATTGCAACTATTCAAGTGAACCCTGTACTGAAAAGTCCTGAACAGCAATTTCTAGATACCTCTGGTTTTGGGACACTGTGGGAGACTAGTTCACCCCTCTTAGACATATAGCAAGACAAATAGTGGTGTGATTTCCTGTTCTCTGAATAGGAAACAATAGGAGCTTCCTTTATTGAAAGAAAACCTTTGCCAGCTATGTAGTAAATTTACTCTATGTGCGACAAATTAAGTTAAATACATGGCTTGCCAGGAGAATCTCTCAAGGGGAACATGCATGAAAAGCCTGTTTATATTTCTGCTTGCTTACAGCAAAGTTTGGTTGCTGCTTTTAAGGAAAACTGTGAACTGAAAAGCTACCATTGCAGGGATGACACCCAAGTTAGAAAAAGGAAGTGGGAATCAGAAGTACTCAGAAGCAATCTTCTGCTAATTCCTAAAGGCATAGAAGTATGGCAAGCCAGCATTTGCTGAAACACCAATATTCACACCAATGAATGTCACAACCACCTGATATGCCAGTGTTCACAGAAGTCACACTTGGCAGACAATATTTTAATAGTTACCCCACAGGACCAGCAAACTATTTGAAAACAAAGTACTGCTTCCGTTCAGACAAAAATGAGATCAAAAGTTGTCATACTCTTCCTGTAATGTAACCAGTATTCAAGTATCCACTCAACACATGCAAATAGTTAGGAAGGTAATGTATGTACTGGAGCCTATACTCCATAAAATTTGAAAAAAGCCCTGGACTTACCCAGATGCTTGCTTTGGAAGCTACCAGTAATTTACTGTGTAGGCATCTCTTAATCCCCAAGTAAAAAAATTGCATCAGAGTGCACCAGGGCAGACACTGTGCTGATCGCGCTTCTACTCACACAGCTGTTTCAAGCAATTCTCACAAAAGACACATGCTGCTTATGTTGTTTTTATCTACTGAGTTTTACCTTCTTGCGTATTTTGAGACCTAGATTTACAGAATATTTCTTTCTTTTAATTTCATGTGAGAAAGTCTATGGGGAGGGAACAAGCAGCAAGGAAAGACTTTCTTGTTCTGCTTCCCCCCAGAGTAGAAAACTTAAACATAATAAATGCTAGAGTCATCTCTGGCCTCATGGAATTTAGGGAACCTCTACAGGGCCAGGATTTCAGGCTGCATTTTTCTTCCACAACTACCACCTCAAATAAGCCAACTGTTCCCTTTGCTAGCACAACTGTATTCAGCATGTATCCTTTACTTTTATAATCTGAAGCTTACTTCAGCTTTACTTTTATAATCTGAAGTTTACTTCCATAATCTGCAGCTCAATGTCTAGTACTTAAAAATTCAAGAAAACTCCATGAAAGTTGATGAATCCCAAAAGGAAGTCCAACCCAGAATTTTAAATGTGTGTCCCATGTCCCATATGGTTTAGTTAAGCCCTAGTGTTTTACACAAAACAAAAACTTTATTATAAATAGATGACAATGAGTATTCCATTTCTAAAGTGGCTTTCCTTTTTTCTTGGGTGGACCTTTGTAGCTTTTCACCTTTCTTCGCAAGCTTCTCCGATCTACAACAGGTACCTCAATTTCTGCTTCCTCAGAGCTGCTGTCAGCGGCCCGCTCTGCTCCTGTCTGCGTGTACTGATCCATCTGCTCAACAGTCTCTTCCGACTGCTCTTCCAACTGGTTCTTCTGTGCTTCCTGTCCAGAAGGCTGCTGAAAAGAAACCCCATCAAGTTCAACCATTATCAAAGAACTCTGACTCAGGGCAACAGGGGCCTCCTGTGAGTTGTGCCCTGCTTCCTCATTTTGATCTTCCAATGAGGAAGCTGTTTTGGGAGAGACATTTTCAGAAACAGACTCTTCTACTGCTTCAGTTACCATGGAGTTGGGCAGGCCATTGTCAGAGGGCTCTTCCTTTGATGCTGAAGCACCTGCATTTTCAGTGGCAGCCTTTTCAGGTTCTTGCTGTTCTTCAGTGTCCTCCTCTTTCAATGTACTTTCTTCAGCCAGGATTTCTGAATCACCCGCAGTTGCTCCCTGTTTTCAAATTCAAATTATTCAAAGGATTATTCAGGTACAATAAAAACATTCTGAAATTAATCCCAGGGTGTGGGTGGGAAGGCAGTTTTTATTTTGGACATACACAATTATCATTTTGGTAGTATATAATAATCTGCTTTTGCACTATAAGCAAAACCCAATAAAATCTGTGTTCTAAAAGGGTATTTTACCATTAATTAATCGCTTGCACACTTCAGAGTGGAATTACTAGACAAAGTAAGGATGTGGCTTTTCACTTATATCTAACTAATATTTTAGTGAGAAAGCTGTTTCATTACTGTCAAGGCAAACTGTAGCAACATATCCTTTTTGGTATCACATGCATATCTGACCCACTTCTGCATATCAAAACAGAAATGTTAGTCTATTCTGTTCAAAGCTTCACATCATCTGGTCTAATTATCACTTTTTCCAAGAATTTCATATGATGGTGGGGGCTACTCTGAAAGTAAAATGACTTCACATTTTGTTTCAATTCTTTCACCTTCTCTGATATAGTGTCTTCTGAAGGTTTTGCTGCAGACTCAAGGATTAATGGAACAAAAAGCATTAAGGGTTCTTCTTGACTCTCAGACTGCAATTTTGATTCACTACTTCGAACTTCATTTGCCATTTCCTCTTCAACCACAGTAAAGCTCTTACGAGTTTCTTCTGTTACTTCACCATTTAGAGACTCTGATAGAGTTTCCTAAAAAAAAAAAAAAATTAATAGTAAAAAAAAAAAATCACATTTCTAAATCAAGATTACGGTCAGTCATTGTTCCCCAACACTAGTGGGTGTATCTGTGATCTAAATTCGTAGCTCAATGTGAGAAGCAGATAACTCAGATACCTAGATATGTGTACAAAGAAGACAGAGTTTAGAGCAGAGTAGCTAATGTTACCAGCTTATTAACCTGGTGTTGTCACCTGCACTAAATTTCTAACCATAGTTTACAGCATTAGGAGCCAAGCCAAGCAGTTCTAAAGCATCTCACAAGCATACCTACTGCAGTCATTCCTTGAACCTAACTTAGTGTAAGATTCACTTTCTCACTCATCAGAAAGAACATGCCCTAGAAGCATCACTAGGCACAAAGGGTACTTAGATTTAAATTCAAGCTGTTAACAAGTGCAGATAAAAGTTGCATTTTAACAGCAAAGCAGGCAAGCTCTAAGTGAAGAAGTAAGAAGAGCCAACAGTAGTAACCAAAGCATACCAGCTATTGGATTTTTCAAAGACACTTTTTTTTTTAATAAATCAGAAATACTGGATCAGATCTTGACCTTACCCCAGTTCTCTGGAATATGCAAGCAGGAAAACAAATTAAGAAATTATGATGGTAGACAAGCTAGGAATTCACCTTATGAGGATTCTATGAGCTCTATTTTTCGAAATAAATATAATGGAATATTCCTTAAAACTAATTCCATATTAGCTTCAGTTTCTCAGCTATCTTTCTCAACGTAACATCAATATGAAAATCAAGGAGTTGACAGTAACATGGATCAAGGCAGCAAGGGCCATATTTAACACAAACTGTAGCTGTATTGCAAACTTATCTGCTATCACTATGATATCCAAGCTCACCTCCTCCTCACTCCGCTTCTCAGGGTTTGATATATGTAGTTCTGCTTCTGATAAAGACTGGCCCTCATTTTCATCAGTCTTTTCCTCATTCTTCTCAACAGTATTCTCCTCAGATACTTCCACTAAACCTTCAGAGCTTTCAGATGTGTGGGCAGGAGGTTCCAGCCTGCAGCAGGTATTAAGATACAGCCTTTAATCTTTCAGACTAATACATAATTTTAGTGATCTCAGCAGGGAAATTCTTTCATGACCAATGATGAAACGCTGTATCACATGCTTGCCATTCAAAATAAGAGTCCAGAAAACTAAATGCATCTAAAAATGACTAACTCATTAGGAGAAAAAAAAAAAAACCCACAGCAACTAGGAAAAATTGCTTTGGCAATTTAAAAAATGAAGACATCTATCTCATGTCTGCGAATAAGATGAAAGTCAGAAATTTGTCTGTTATTTTACGTTATGTTATTTTATGTTATTTATGTTTGTATAATCATTGAATATTACAAAGACCATGACTAGAAAACAATTTAAGGCAATAAATACATCATGTCTGAAGATTTAACAAGCCAGAGACTGAATTATCAGATAGCTAAAGATGAAGCTCTGATGCACGTGATAGGTAGTAATACTCTCAACATAAAACTTAGATTTAGTATTATGTACAAACAATAGACTTGCAGGAGGCTACTTTACCATTTTATAGTAAAGGCAGTATTGGAGGGTTTTATCCCAGATGTCAGTCTTGAGATGAAGGCACTTCATACGAGAAAGTCCCTGACATAAAACCCTGCTGTATTTGCTAACATGCATGAAAGGAGAGAAGCAAGCTGATATCCTGGCCTTGTTGCCATCAGGATTTCCCTTGGATCTGCTCATAAACACAATGTTACACATCTTACTCAAAGGAGCTGGAGCACCTCATTGGCTTCATTTTGCAAGTCCCAAAATACTGACATTCAACAGCAAACAAATAATCTCAAATATCAACTAGCAAAATATTAGTAGTAACAGGACAAAGGATTTTTCAACCTGTGGCAGTATCAAACCATGCCATTTGGCCTGTCTGAACCAGCTCTGGGTAGCACACTGACAAGTGTAGGACAGCAGTGCTGTATCTCTGCAGTTCCACAGAGGAATTTAAACACAAAGATTAGGCTGTATCTAGCTGAAGACAACTTCACACAAAAAACCCACCCAAACGCACAACTACTTTTAGTTGAAGAAGCCTAAGTGAACAAGTTTGAGGGATTTCCTAGAAAATAATCAGGTTACCGTCAGGTCTTCAAAAGAGGCTTTTGGGGTTGAGATCTTTTTTTTTTTTTTTCTTTTTTTTTTGGAAGTGAACAACAAAGCGAGAGACACACAGTGAGGATAACAGTGTATGTCTATGAAGAGTATATACTCACACAGGAAAGAAGCAGTAGTTTATTTACAATAGTCACAGTTCTGCTTTCTGGAAGACATCACAAATTAGTACTTCAGGTTCTGTCTTGTATGAATTGTTGCATGCAAGCAGTGCAATTCTTCACACCCCCAGCTGACCGTATTACACAGGATAACTGGAGATGACTTCCCCTACTACCTTGATGTAAGTTTGGATAAGATGGTTTTAAAATCAGGATTTGTGTAAAAAGGCTTTACTTTGAAGACAGGTGGCTTCCTATAACTTTTGTTACTAAGTGACAAGCAGTAACCAGCTCGCAGACTAAACAGTTGGACATGCCTCCGAAGATCACACATAGCACTGTGGATACCTGTTCAGTTATATTATCACAAGAAACTATGCTGCACGAATACAGATGTTTTTACCTTCATGCAGACTAAGATCTAATAGAACACCCTCAACCTTCACTGTTTTCTTATTATTTCCAGTATTTGCTGAGCTTTCAGAGACAGAGTTTGGTACAACCACTCTTCAGGTAGTATCTCAATTTTCTTTCCCACATCACGCTTTATTTTTAGTTATTTTAAAATCAAGCAAGGAAAGTAAGAAGAAAGGAGAAATGTTAAGTAGTCCACTGTGAGACACTTATGTAGCTTATGATGGCCCAAGCAACAAAATAAAAAATCAGTAAAATACAGGCTTCTCTACCTGCTTTCTGACACAAAAGCATTTTCCTCATTTCCTTGGGAAGTTCCAGATTCCTGTCTCATCTTTCCTGTCCTGGGACGTTTCAAATGACTGCTTCGTGTCCGAATGGAAGCAGGAGTTGTGTTAGGGTCTTAAGAAGAAAAAAAAAAAACAACAAACAAAAACCACCAAAATAAAACACCAAAATAAATGCCAGTGAACAAATGCAGTCTAAGATCTGCATATAATTCTTCCCCTAGTACTTCATTAAAGCTGAGCTCAAGTAGAACAGCATTTCATTGTGGTACTTCTTTTCTGAATACACATAACATAGTATCTTTACCAAGACTCATAAAAATTTTATCCAAAGTCCTCCAAAAGGTTTGAGTTGAGCCCCAGAACTTCGGAGGAAGGTATGTTTTTACACATTTTGCAGATGATTATGTGGAGACTGAAAGCAGTAAAAGAGCCGCTAACCTACTAATCCACAGTAATAACAATATTGATAATCAAGGTTAATTTTACCTTCAGATGTGCTTGCATGGACATCTGTTGATTCTTTAGATTTTTGAGATTCAGCCTGTGAAGAAAAAAAACCAAACAAACTAATGTTACTCCAAAACTTTCTGAACTGATTGCAATACCTTCATCTCCCTATCTGTGGTTGCATCTTTGTAAAGCACTATTTTGTAGTAAAGATACAGCGGAGGAGCCGCTACAACGCAGGAGCCGCTACAAGCATTCATAATTTAAGATACTTACATGTATTTATTTTATCTCTCAAAAGATTTTTTTTTAATTATCTTTATTACAAAGATGATTATTTCTTCTGCATTTTACTCCTGGCCTCAACACAGAAGGTAAGACTTCAAAGTAACATGCCATTATAAACAATGATACCAAGCTTTTTTTCCTAACCATTCTATTTATAGCGGGTGCCCACATAATTAAATGCTAGAAGTCTTTTTGTTTCCCCTTTCAGTATAAACACAAGGGCATACACTACAGTATTTGACAAAATACAGCAGGAAAGTTTAATTTTTATATTTGTATTCTATTTTTTAGTCTTATTTTTACTGTGGCATGCAACAGAACACAGCAGCTCATATATAAAGAACAAAGAGCAAAACCAAAACCACAACAATCCAAACAGAAAAACAACCTACAGAACTGGGTGAATCAGCAGGAATGCAGGTTATATGCACAGTCAGCACAAGATGCTGTTTATTTCAGAGTTCCCTCTCCCCAGAGCTCTTTTGCCTCTTGTTCTTCCTCACCATCCCAATGCTTCTATTTTTTTCCTGCAACTAGCTGAGGACTCAGTGGTCAAGCACTTCATACTCTGAAGTGGATACAAGCTTTACACATTCACATAAAGATATGTGCATTACTCTCAGCTGCTGGAAGTAGTCTAGAACTGGCAACAATCAGCACCCATAATGCTGCTGCATTTCCAGCCTCACTTCCAGTACCACCCAAGGAGGCCAGCAGGAAGTGGCCATATCTACATTCTGCTGCTTGAAGTAGTTTCAATTGGTTTTAAATACGCAAGAATTTGTAGACTAATGACAAATTATTCTATCAGCAAAACACATAAAATAAGTACCAAGTAAAGAGTGAAAATTAAAGTTGGAGAATAGAGTATTTTTTCCTGGTGCATGAGTAGGTGGGGTATTATTTGTGGTCCAACAGTTTTCAAAGCATTGCAGAACTGCTGGTAGATACTACAGATGCCAACAAGAAAGCTGTCAGCAATTCTACCAAACTATGAGGAGTTGAAGCACTTTGGAACCTACCTTCTTTCTTTTCTGGAAGAAGGTAGAGACAGGGCTAGAGTTCCTAACTCACAGCAACAAAATTCCTAAGAACTACTGTTCCTCTGCTATCTTCTCCAAGTATATCAATGTTATCTACAACCAAACCATGCATGTTTGTCCTGGCTTTGGCTGGGATAGCATTAATTTTCTCCCCAGCAGCTGGTGCAGTGCTGTGTTTTGGCTTTAGTCCAAGAAGAATGCTGGTAACACACCAATGTTTTAGTTCTTGTTAAGCAATGCTTACCCGGATCAAGGACTTTTCAGTCTCTTATGTCCTGCCAGTGAGGAAGGGCACAAGAAGCCGGGAGGAAGCAGAGACAGGATACCTGACCCAAACTAGCCAAAGGGGTATTCCACACCACAGCACATCATGCCCAATATATAAATGGGGGGAGCTACCCGGAAGGGCAGACTGCTGCTCCGGTCAAGCTGGGTATCAGTCAGCAGCTGGATAGCAATTGTATCATGTATCATTTATGTTTATTTGGGGTTTTCTTCCCCTTTCTTCTTTTAGTTTCATATTTTCTCCCTTTGTTATTTCCCTTATCATTATTAGTATTATATTGTACTTTAGTTATTAAAACTGTTCTTATCTCAATCTGTGGATTTTACATTCTTTCAATTCTCCTTACCATCCCACCCAGGGTGGAGGGGAAGAGAGGGTGAGCGAGTGGCTGCATGGTGCCAAGTTTCCAGCTGGGCTTAAACCACAACACATTTTAGATCATTTTACCAATCTGATCATTATTGGAATCCAAGTCGAGAAGTCAGTAATGATGCTCAAGACACTGTTACAAAAGACAGACAACTAAGAGTTGTTTCTTCTGGTCATTTAGAGAGACTAAAAACACCACTACTTTGCTATCAGTTTTGCTTTGGGAAATGCCAATTTTCTCAACTAGGAAAAGTGACATTGGACTTACATTTAAAATCTGAAGCTTAGACATTAATTAGTTGGGAATATTGATACAGCCATTATTTCCTATTTTTAATTAAAGCATTGACTTCTACAGGAGCATACTCATGTCAGTACGACAGACAGTCTTAAAGCACACAAATTATTCGCAAGCAAATTCTGTGTGGCTTCAGAACACAAATGAGTTAGAGGAACAGCTTCATAATATTCAAAAGATACAGACATATTCATGACCACATATCCGTCTGTAGCTGAAATCTGACTGATATTTCAAGTAAGTAGAAATAGAAAAATACTAAGTAGAAAGAAAGCTGCATTCCTCCTGTATGGACAATATTTAACTCTGAATGCAAACTGAACACTTTCCATTGTATTGAAATGTGATGCAAATATGCACTTTTATGAACACTTCTTCATCCTCTCTACTCTTGAGAATGACTCTACTGTTCCAACAGCCTTTCTAGACAGTTAAATCTCAGAGCCAGTTGAAGTACTCTCCTTTCTTTTACATGCTAGCAAACAGTTCAAATTATAGACCCTGACAGTTGTGGCACAGACCTTCTACTTTCATAGGGACACCCATTATTGGAATGCTGGGGAAAAAACCAACAAAACCAAAACAAAAAACAAACAAAACCCAAACCCCAAAAAAAACCCCCAGTATTTTTAACCCCATCAGTGTTAAATCAATGGGAAACACAACATCCACACCAAAAACGTAACAAAAGCATCTGTATTTTATATATAGTGTGTACTTGAACCAGTTAGAGGCAGACAAAAGCATTTCTCTGGTTTTTAGTAATAATGCAATCAAAGACAAAAAAAAAGTAACAGTCTGTGTACCTACACTTAACTGTGTTTCTAGCTCAGTCTTCTGTCCACCTGCTTCAAACACTGCTGCAGACTCCAGAAAATGAATCTTTGCTTGGCAACTCTTTTCTGCCTGTGAAGCCTCTGCTGTTGAGTTTTAAAAGAGGAAATGGGAAACAGAAAATTATAGTACCTTTATAGATCAATTAACCATTGCAGATACAATGCAACAGACCTCGGGACACATTAAAAAAAAAATAAAAATCTTTCTACTAGTTTCCATGGGCAGTGTTGACAGAATTCACTGTTGTACTTGTAGTGTTTGTTCAACATTTGCAACATTTCTCAGAAACATTTGCCAGAAAACAAAACAAAGCATCCCCACCTGCAAACTGGAGCCTTTCCCTTTGCACTATAGTTGCAACACATGTTCTCTGGAACCAATATCCTGGTCCATTCACTTCGTAAAGAAGGCTTTCATCCCAAGGGTACTTCTCAAGATACTGCTTACAAGCTAAACAAATATAAGAAAACCCACTCTATTATATATACTTGACTGTACTTCAGTTTTTAAAGTTTATCTGAAATAAACTTAATTTGCAATCTTCCATCATATACATAAGCCAACACAGAAAGAACTGTTCAACAAAACAGGGGGCTCTGAAGTCAGGGGTTGGATTAGATGATCTCTGAAGGCTCCTTCCAACCCAAACTATTCTGTGATTCAATGAAATAAACATAACACTGTTTTACCCTACTCATTGTTCTCAGTAAATCATTTCTTCAGGTTTAAACACTTTCTATTATTATCCTAAACTCCAGACAGAAATGCCTCTTCTCTAAGCATCCACCTCAGAGTTTTACAACTTTACTGGTCACTGCCCATGCCAACCACAAGACCCAGCCAAGAATGGAATGGAGCTCTTCAGCAGGTAAGCCAAGTGAGTTTTGTCACCCCATATTATTATAGGCACTCATGAAAAGCATTCTTTGGGAATGCACACATGTTCTCATTGCATGTCTTATCATCTACTCACTGTTCACTGCTGGAATTTTTAATTCCCTGCTGTCCCTCAACCTTTTTTCTCTCAAATACACATACTAAACATACACATGGAGAGGCACGCTTAAACATTTTTCTGTAGCAGCTACCAGGAAAACTACCATTTTTGTCGTGGTTTAAGCTCAGCTAGTAACTCAGAACCATGCAGCTGCTCACTCATTCCCCTAACTTCTTCCCTACCACCCCTGCTCCTGGAGGGATGGGGAAGAGAATCAAAGGAATGTAAATCTCATGGCTTGAGATAAGAACAGTCCAGTAGCTAAGGTATAACACAAAACTACTACTGCTACCACCAATAATAATAAGGAAAATAACAAGGGGAGAGAATATAAAACTAAAAGGGGTAAAGGAAAAGAAAACAATAAACACAAGCGATGCACATCACAATTGCTCACCACCCACTGACCGATACCCAACCCGACCCGAGCAGCAATCTGGGCCTTCCACGTAACTCCCCACCGATTCTATACTGGGTATGACATGCTGTGGTATGGAATACCCCTTTGGCTAGTTTGGGTCAGGTGTCCTGTCTCTGCTTCCTCCTGGCTTGCCCTCCTCCCTGGCACAGCATGAGACTCAGAAAGTCCTTGGTCAGAGTACACATTACTTAGCAACAACTAAAAACATCGGTGTTATCAGCTTTGTTCCCAGCCTGAAAATCAAAAACACAGCGCTGCAGCAGCTACTAAGAAGCAGAAAAATGACTGCTACTCCTGAACCTGACAATTTTTCACTCAATTCAGCAGTGATGCATAATCTCAGTGGACAAGATCCCTGCCATATCATTGCTTGACCAGGGAAATGGACTAGTCAATGATTTCTGCTCAGTACAGTTTGCTGGTTTAAGCCTAAGAGGCCTAGTCAGATCTGACAACAGACAGCAGTACCTGAAAAAGCAGAAAATTTCCAGTGGCTCCAGTGGCTAAGGCAGTCAGATGAAAATGTTCACAGAAGGAAGCCTGGCAGATGGCCTAAGAATAGGACTAGCCTTGAGAAACAGGACAAAGAATCATGCTCCTAGCTTGAACACAGTTCCAGCTGACATTGTTTCCAGAACTGTGTATCACTTCCTAGGTGACACAGCCCTCTTGGATCGCTAATGGAAAAGCTGTGTTTCCCTTGTACATTAGAACTGTACCTTCTTATACCCAAGTTAAAACATAGCCTAGTATGTACATTTGACCACAAAGTTCTGAGAAAGCATGAAGTGAGCAGAACATTTAATACAGAAACTGGGGATGATGCCACAAACATTGAACTTGAATGACAGCACTCATTTGGACAACTGAAGAAAGCACAAAGATCAGAAGAATAAAGAGCTTGCCTGTGTACATGAAGGATGACAGCGGGTATCGTAGGCCAAGACATTTTTCAGTGAAGGAATCCACAAAGTCTTCCAAAATGATTAGCCCAGAATCTCTCTCACGATGTCTGGGTCTTACAAATGCTGTGTCTAGCACTGGTAGCTTATAATTCTTACCACAATGAGAGCTACAAATACTTCCTGAAATAACAAGAGAGGAAAAATATCCATTGGCATGCTGCAGCATGGATTTTAGCATATTCAAACAGAGACTTTGATAATTTATAAAAATTACACCAAACTATATACTTGTTAGTCATAAACAATGATAAAACTCTATATCTTTCCTTAAAAATAAGTAACTGCTATCAGCCATTTATTGATTCTTTGAGCAAGCTTCACAGTTTTGCCAAGATACATCAGTAGATTAATATGCTAGAAAAAGTCTGTAGTACCAGGAAAGAATAGCAGAGAGAGAGGGGAAAGGCTCACTTTGTAAATCTAACAATACAATTCCATAGGAAAACTACTAAACATGAAGCTGACAGACTGAGGACGGAAAAGGAGTCAAAATTACTGAATTGCACATATATGTAGATCAAGACAAATACGAAGATCATAATTCAGCTCTGATTCGGAGAAAACTCCAGGAATAAACTCGCCAACGAAGTTTTAAAATGACAAGCAAGTATTCTTCATTGCGGCGCCGGGAGACACGGGGGATAGCTCCACCTAGCGTGTGTCCCCGTATTGCTAGCAAGCCGTCCTTACATAGTCACTGGGCACACATACATACATATTCATGAGGCTACGTATGGATTACGTTATTTTCCAGAAAGTTCCCCGCATGCGTACAAAATTGTGGTGGTGGTCTCTGAGGGTCATTTACTTCTTCCAACAATCTCATCACTTCTGGCAGCATTTGAAGCATGCACAGTAGATGCTCATACCAGCTTAATTGGTTCATTAACACCACAGAGGTAATAATCCTCCTGTCCTTCTACTTATCAGTTAGTTTAACCGTAGCCCATCCTGGACACCTCCCATTCCCAGGTACTCCTTATCCTTGCATCCTGTTCTTCTAGACTGTTTTTCTTAAAACTACTTCAATGGTTTATTTTGTACAAGAATTCCCTGTTTGTTCTGTAGCTGTACTCTATTTTTTTTTCTATGTATCATGCACCTCAGTAATTTTCCACTGCTACTGTTACAAAGCCATCAAAGTTAACATTACTTAAAACTGATTCTAAAGGTTTATCTATTCCATTTTGTAATTTTGTGCCCCACCTTGTCTCAGCTCTCCGTTAAAGACTGAGACAGTAATTCCAATTTTTTAAATAAAAAAAATAAATCCTAGAACACTACACTGAAATTCTCCCATAAACAATACATTATCCATAATTAAAAAAAGATGAAACAGACTGTCATAACACAGAGGCACTTCAGTATCAGAGGATTCAAAGGGTAGCTAGAGACTCAGTAGTGACAAAGGGATGACACACAACATCAGTAAGACAGCCCATCAACTATTCAATCCATTTTCAGGACCTCATTTGCCCTTTCCTCTAACAAGGCTGAAGAGAAGCATACAGTTGTCTATACAACATAGTTAGTCTTTGCAACTTTGTACTTTTGGGACCAATGGACACACTCATCTGCATTTTTCAAGCAAGAATAATGTGGGCAAAGAGGTTACATTCCTTGGGCACCCTCTGGGATACCAGTCAAGCTCCACCACTCTTTCTTAACCATGTTTCCAGAGCTGTCTTTCTCCATGTAGACTACTCATGTGCAGAAGACAGTAAACTATCAAATATGGGTGAAAAATTGATAATCCCTTGAAAGTTAGCCTTCAGTATTTGCTAACTCAGGACAAGCAAATGAGAGGGCGTTGTGAGACATTTAACAAACGAGAAGACAATCAGAATGTATTAGCTGGTTGACTTCCTATCTTGACTGGTAGACCAGAATAGGTCAGTGATGCAGGCAGTTTACTATTTTATTTTTAAAGTTTGCAAAGGCATGTACTTATGTTAGATAGGGGAAGTCTCCAGCAAGTCTCTAGTATCATCATTAATCGTGAATTAGTTAATGCCCTCTAAGTGGTGAAACAAAACAACCAGATTATTTCTTCTTTATCCAAATATTGTTATTCTTCAAATTGCTGTTAATGTGCTAAACAGCTTACCCAAATACTAAATTTCACCCAGCACAAAATGAAAAACACAAATTCCAAAATAACTAAACGGAAACCACAATGGTTTAGAAAAAAACAATAGGAAGTCTGTAACATTAATTACAATTGAACTGGCACATTTCTGTTATCTCTGCACAAATGCATGGGCAGAAGGAAAGGGAATCTCTTCTTGTTATCAGGTGTAGCTGAAAATTACGCCTGTGAGCAAATCTTCTATGCTGTCATGCTATAAAATGTTTAAGTGGTAATGTGTCATGGTTTAACCCCAGCCAGCAATTAAGTACCATGCAGCTGCTTGCTAACCACCCCACATCCTGTTGGGATGGGGAGGAGAATGGGAAAAAAATAGTAAAAACCTTGGTTTGAGATGAGAACAATTTAATAATTGAAATAAAATAAATAATAATATACTAGTAATGAAAAGAGAGAGAACCAGAAGAGAGGGAGAAATAAAACCTAAGGCAGACAAGTGATGCACGATACAACTGCTCACCACCCACTGACCGGTATCCAGCCTGACCCCAACAGCAGTTGGGACATCCCTGTCACCTCCCCCCAGTTTAAGTACTGAGCAGGATGCTCTATGGTATGGAATACCCTCCTCACTGGCAGAGGACAAGAGACTGAATGATCAGTGTTAACAACTAAAACATCTGTGTGTTATCAGCATTCAGCATATTCTCAGACTAAAGCCAAAACACAGCACTGCACCAGCTACCAGGAAGAAAATCACTGCAATCTGGAGCTAGATCCAAAGAAAACCTAATCAGAACAAACCAAAAAACAGAACACCAAGCACAGCCCAAGCCAGCTGCAAGCAACTGTTCCACAAAAAGAAGGTTAAAAAAAAAAAAAAAAAAAAAAGCTTTCTGATCTACCTAATCTCTTTTATTTTGTATAATGTGAAGATCGCTAAAGCATGTAAGCATTTAAGCTAGAATTTTAACATCAAAATTTTGATGTTTGTCTGACCACTTATGATTTCAGGAAAACACCAATTCATTAGGCCTGTAAGGCTTATAAAGTCTACTAAATACAATGTTGTCCAAATAAGCTATCTCCTCCCCTTTAGCCCCTTCAAATCCCACAATACTCAACCATTTTACCTGTAGGTTTAACAGAATAGAACCCAATAGCCTCTCCTTCTTTCCACATGATTTTAGCATATTCATTGCTACGATGACAGAGAAATGGGATCTCATTTCTTTCCATTTCTTGCGTCCGATAGATAATTCGATTCAAAACATAGAGAACAATCCTCTCTCCAACAGACTTAACCTAAGGAAACAGAGAACATGCAGAAGAGTAGTCAGATTAGTTAACACTCACATATCAAGGACCTTATTTTTCAAAGCTTCCACTTAGCACTGTTGCAGATGGAGTCAAGACAAGCTGTAAGTGCTAAAGCAGGATGAAGCTCTGGGGTTTTGTTTGAAGGCACAGAGCTGCTTGGAAGCCATAGCAACAGGTCAAGTAAAAGGACTACCACAGACAGAGGATATTTCACAACTTCAACATCATTCCTAATACAATGGGTAAAGCTGAGAGAAGTGCTGGGAGTGTGATGGTGGGGGGAATGTTCTGATTTCAACACAAAAAAATTTTTGGATTTAAGGAACATTCACCAAACACAATAGCAGTACACTAGCCTCAGACTTCCCAGCCTAGCAGTAAACTGGAGTCCCACAAAGCAGGATGAGTCCCATGGCATAGCACAACTTGGCACACTCAATCACAGCTAATAGAGTGGCAGAAAAAAGGACATGATGCAGTGGAAAAGCTAGTTACAAGTTTGAGGTATGAAATAAAGAACTCAATATTCTTTTCTCTGTCCTGCAGGGTTCCTCTTACACATGAAATTTAAGTTCACCACTGTGAAGGACGAATGGAGGAACCATGCTTTCTTCCCAATGCCCACAGTCTCAGCTACCCTACCTGTAAAGGATTCAGCTTTCCTGATTTAATCATCATCCTACCATTAAGAAGCATATGGAAAACAAGGCTGATTGCCAAAACCTCTAGACTAAATTAAAAAAAATACAGAAATCAGACAAGTGCCCAAATTCCATGAGCAGATATAAATTACACTCTTGGAAAAATACAGATTTCCAGTTTCAGAAAAAAACAACAAACAAAACCAAACAAAACCCTCAAAACTCCATGCTACATAGGTGTCAGTAACAGTAATAAAGGTCAATGATGAGCAATAAAACAAATACCAGGCAACTTACTTTTACAAACCTCATATTGCCACTGCAAGACACCAGCTCCAGCTCACCCCTATCAACTACATTCCCAGCAATATTTTTAGCTTACTAGTCTCCTGTTAAGGCCCACAGGTAGTACTATTGTACAGTGCACCACCCTAAGACGTTTCAATACAACCACATATACAGTGTTCTAAAAAGTAAAGAAAAAAAAACTCTTTATCATTAACATCTAAATAGCCTACATGTGAATTTACTGTACAAGAATCGCTTCTGCTTTAGACCCTATCTTCACAACCAAGTTCCTTTCCCCCTACTACCTGTTCTCCTATTCCCACTGACCTTGCCTTTGACTTGAGACAGCCAACTCATTTCTAAATGAAATGAAAATATGTCATCTCCCACACATTAGTTATTTGCCATTACTTTTCACTACCTTGAAAGGTAGGAATAATTATGAGGTGCATGCTGGAGCACTTTACCTGATGAAGCCCCTGTCTAGCAGAGACAGATGTTCTCACAATGTCATCAATTGACCACCACTTGTCAGCAAGATACAGGGCTACAGCTTGAAATAAACAAAGGGAAATAAAAAGTTAGTGATTCTTAGCATACCAAGAGAAACACTCATTAAAGCTGCTAAACAATTACAAATAACACTGTAGTAACCAGGCATTACTACAGTATTGCTCAGTAACCATTCAGTAACGATGAAGTATACAATAACCAAGTTCTAGCTGACACTATATTAATGCAGCTCTTACTACCCTAACACAACAAATGTTATATATACCCTCTATATGCAACACTCCCTAGTCCAAAACTCATTTGAAAACTGAGAACAATAAAACCAAATGCAGACGTTTGCAGTATGACATACAAAATTCTGTTTTTCAGACATAGAAACTATCCTTCACGACTGTGCTCTAGCACATCCTTAGACTAGAACTTGGGCCTGCCAAGAGGAGTATCATTCACACATGTATTTTAGTTTTGGGTTGCTAACAGATATTATTATTGAAACTGTGTAAGTTTTAGGGAGTCACATGCATGTAAAAAGGCTGTTGGCTTTGTGATTAGCAATCATGACAAATTTGCAGATAGCATTAAATGGAAAGGAAAGGAAACATGGAGGACTGGAAGGGAAGGGAGAAAGGGGAAAAAAACCCCAAAACAAATTCCAAAAAAACCCAAACCCCAAACCCATGAGATGTCACAAAATCATAGAAGCTTTGGGTTGGGAGAAATCTGAAAGCTCATCCAGTTCCAACCCTCCTGCCACAGGCAGAGACGCCCTCTTCACTAGACCAAGTTGCTCAAAGCCCCATCCAACCTTGCCTTGAACACTTCAAGGGATAGGGTAGTCGCAGCTCCTCCAGGCAACCAGTGCTAGTGTCTCAAATCTATCTTCTTTCAGTTTAAAGCCATTCCCTCTTGTCCCAACCCTACACGCCCTTGTAAAAAGTCCCTCTCCACATTTCTTCTAAGCTGCCTTTAGGTACTGAAACTGCTCTAAGGTCTCCCTGGTGCCTTCCCATCTCCAGACTGAACAAACTCAGCTCTCTCAATCTGTCTCCATAAGAGATGTGCTCCAGCTCTCTGATCATCTTCATGGCCCTCCTCTGGACTCACTCAAGCAAGTACATGTCCTTCTTTGTGTTGGGACCCCAGAGCTGGATGCAGCACTGCAGGTGGGGTCTCCTGAGGGCAGAGTACAGGGGCAGAATCACCTTCCTTGACCTGCTGGTCACACACCTTTTGCTGCAGCCCACCATATGCTGGCTTTCTGGGCTGCAAGCACATGTTGCTGGGTCACGTTGAGCTTTTTGTCAACCAGCACTCCCAAGTCCTTCTCCTCAGCACTGCTTTCAACCCAGCCTGTATTTGCACTTGGGATTGCCCCAGCTAAGGTGCAGGACCTTGCACTGGGCTTTGTTGAGCTTCATGAGGTTTGCACTGGCCCACCTCTCAAGCATGTCAAGGTCCCTCTGGATCCCATCCATTTCCTCCAGCATGTTGACCGCACCACACAGCTTAGTGTTGTCGACAAACTTGCTGAGGGCACTCAATCCCACTGTCCATGTTGCCAACAAAGATGTTGAACAGCACCAGTCCCAACACTGACCCCTGAGGAACACCACTTGTCACTGATCTCCACTTGGACATTGAGCCGTTCACCACAGTTCTCTGAGTGTGACCATTCAGCCAACTTCTTACCCACTGGGTGGTCCATCTGTCAAATCCATGCATCTCCAATTTAGAGACAAGCATGTTGTGCTGGGACAGTGTCAAATGCCTTGCATATCCAGGTAGATGACATCAGTCACTCTTCCCTTATTCACCAACACTGAGGCCCCATCATAGAAGGCCACCAGATTTGCCAGCACTATTTGCCCTTAGTGAAGCCACCAGTGACGTGACCATCACCAATCATCTGCCTATTGTTCATGTGCCTTAGCACAGTTTCCAGGAGGATCTGCTCCATGACCTTGTCAATCTAGGTGAGACTGAACAGTCTATAGTTCCCTGGGTCTCCCTTTTTTCCCTTTTTAAGGATGCGAGGTTATATTCCCCCTTTTCCAGTCAGCAAAAACTTCACCTGACTGCCACAGTTTCTCAAATATGACTGATAATGTTCTGGCAACTTCAGCTCTCAGTTCCCTCAGGACCTGCAGATGCATCTCATCAGGTTCCATGGACTTGTGCACTTTCAGGTTCTTTAAATGATCTTGAACATGATTTTCTCCTGCAGCAGGAAGTTCTTCATTCTCCCAGTCCCCGCCTTTGCCTTCTGCAACATGGGCAGTGTGCCAGCAAAGATTGGCACACCGAGGCAAAAACCCTACTGAGTACTTCAACCTCCACACTTCAGGTAACTGGGTCTCCCATTTCCTTCCAGAGGGGGCCCACATTTTCCTTTTTCATAGAACCAACTAGATTGGAAAATACCTTTAAGATTATCGAGTTCAACCATTACCCCAGGACTGTCTAGACCTCCACTAAACCATATCATTGTGGGCCTCATGTACACAGTTTTTGAACATTTCCAGAGACAAATATTCCACCAGTTCCCTGGGAAGCCTGTTCCAATACCTGATAACTCTCCCAGGAAGAAATTTCTCCTAAGTAAAGAAAGTTTTCCTAAAAATTTTCCTTCCTTTTATCCGCAATGTACCTATAGAAATTTTTCTTGCTGCCCCTTGACTGATGTCCCTGGTCAGATTTAATTCTATCAGGTCTTTAGCTTTCCTAACCTAATCCCTGGCTATTTCTCTATATCCCTCCCAGGCTACCTGCCCTTGCTTCTACTATCTGTAGGCCTCCTTTTTATGCTGGAGTTTGTTCAGGAGCTCCTCATTCATCCACACAGACCTCCTTGTGTTTCTGCCAGACTTCCTCTTTGTTGGGATGCACTGTTCCTGAGCTTTGAAGAGGTGATCCTTGCTTGGGCTCCTCTTCCCTCCTGGGCTTTATCCCATGGCACTCCACCAAGCAGATCCCTGAAGAGGCCAAAGGCTGTTCTCCTAAAGTTCAGGGTAGTGAGCTTGCTGTGCACACTCCTCACCACCCTAAGGATCTCAAAATTCAGCATTTCATCGTCACTGCAGCCAAGGCTGTCCTTGACCTTCACATTCTCCACCAGCCCCTCCCGTTGGTGAGGTCAAGATCCAGCATAGCCTCTCTCCTCATTGGTTCTTCTATCACTTGTAGAAAAAAAATTATCGTCAACATATTTCAGGAACATCCTGGACTGCTTATGCCCTGCTGTGTTGATCCTCCAGCAGAATGTCAGGGTAGTTGAAGTCCCCCATCATGAGGACCAGGGCTTGTGAACATGAGGCTGTCTAGAGGGCCTCATCCACTCATTCTTCCTGATCAGATGGCCTGTAGCAGACCCCCTTAGCTAAAGCTATGTTACGGCCTAATGCTAAAGACAATTTTATACTTCATGCTGATCAATAGCTGCTAATAAAGAGCCTCTAAATTTACAAGAGGATTAACAGATTCTATGAGTGCTTAATAAATTCCTTTTGGCGACATGAGATGTATACAAAAAGACCAAGAGATATACATTGTACTAGAATTCAGACAAGCACCACGCTATTTTGCTACATATCTTCTGAATTCAGTGGGTCCACCTCTACTCTAATTAGCATACAAAGTTCTATCACTTGTGTATATGAATCCACAACAAAAATAATAGTATGGGAACAAGAACACAGTGAACAACAAATGCAAGAGTGGCAAAGCTATGAACTACACTAGCATGAAATGAACAAGGACTTGGTTATCTGCCTTTGTCACAGAAAAATAAACAGCAACACAGATTAAAATCTTAAAATGAAACCTGTGATTGAGTCCCTTGGTGAAAACAAAGCAAGAACTTTGTGTGTCTGCTCTTCACCATAAAGAGGAACAAAGCCCACAGTTGACAACTTAATAGGAACCTGAAACAAAAGCATACAACATTTCAATAGACTCTTGCTAAAACAACATTAGTAAAACACACGAAGATTGTTAAGCAGGGTAAGCATGACAAATGTTAAAACCAGAGTGCTTACACAAGCTAACTGTAAAGGACATGTATCAGATCCCATCCCTCACTTTAGACATTTCTGCCTAAAGACAGACTAAATTATAAAGAGCTCTGGCTCTAAAGCTCTTGCAGTTAGCTACAGCAATTTATACCGTTACAGCTCTCTGCTGTCAGCAGAAATAAGTTGCACAAAAAGCCAGCAGTATCTCTACTTCAACTGTCCCAGTTATGCAAGCCATCAAAGCCAACAGGAGAATGAAGAAGGTAGTCAAACACAGAAACAAACTGCCACAGCAAAACTTCTGTTTGTTAATACCACCCCTAATTCGCTATGGTGGGAAGGCTGGATTCAAAAGGGGTTTCTTCCCTTAAATTGCACACATTTTAGAAATTCCAAAGTTGTCTGCTTGATTTCCCCTCAGGAACAACATGAGAAGGGTCAAATCAATCCACCTTTCAGGAGTTTCTTTGTGGAAATGCATTCTGATATTTAAATTCACATGTTTTTCTATGTATAATTAATGCATAAAGACTAGGCAGACATTGATGGTGTGGTAAATAAACTTGCTTACTCAGTTTAAGAAGGTTATGATATGCTATGCCACAAACTAGGATGTCAATAACAAGTATTTAGGCATACAGCACCTGCAGAAATGCAGGAAAGTACTCAAGACTCTGCTTCTGCCACGGAATCTGCAGCAGTGACCTTCTTTTCCCACAGAGAATCCTCTCAGGTCACTTTTCATTAATGCTATATGCCATTCTAGTATACTAGTTCTAATAGAAATGCTCATTTAGACAAAACCAGCATTGACCGACTCATCACACAAGGGACAAGTGTTTAAAAGTGTCACAGAATATTTCAGATAAGAAAAGAATCATTTCTGAAATTAGTGAAACTTGCTGATCAAGAACTGAACTCAACCATGAAGAACACTGAAGGACTGATATACAAAAACAGCCAGTTAGCTTCAGTAAATCATGAACGCCTTAGTTCACAATAGATTTTTGTGACTTTTAGGAATGAACGACTCATTAGTTGAAAAGTTTTTTGGCGTTTTCTGGTGGTGGTGGTGATGGTGTTGTTTTTGTTGGGTTTTTTTGTTTGTTTTGATTTGGTTTTTTGTTTGTTTTTTTGTTTCTTAATACACACAGATTCATTGCCTAGAAGCAGTGCACAGTCACTGATACAATGTGTCAGATTAAATGCTCAGATCGAAATCCAATTACAGAATGAAAAAAGGTATAGCTTAACATAAACAGGAATTTGCAAAATACAAAACCTTTGCTAAAATAATTATGTCATTCAATAGTTATGGACTGGATATTTTAAATCTTTTAAATCTACAGGTATATCAAGAAAACTGGGAGTAAGGTATTTGCTGGTTTCTTACTTTGCCGTGGGCTGGCAGAGACAAGAATTCAGGACAGTTTGGACTTGCAGTCCGAAGGTTAGACAAGTACTTGTCTGCTGAGTTCTTCAAGTCTTCATGACTGGAGTTGATCAATATATCCACAGGGAATGACACCCTCTTGAGAAAAAAAACAAGATTATTACTGTAGGTAGTTTGAGAGATATGATGCACATTTTATCACACATTCTCCTCTACTAATTTCTAGAGCCCTTTATATCCAAACCAGAAAGGAGAAACACTCCAAGCATTTAATTAGGATTAATACCCTGTCTGTAAAACAAAAAAAAAACCACCAAACAAAACCCCTGAACCCAGACTGTGTTTATAAGCAGAAAATAAGTTTTAGTCCACGGATTCCCCTTAGACCCAAATATGGCAGCCTTCCAACATACAAATCCCTGCTTGCAGCACACCTAAAGTAGATCACATGCTCTCTTGAGGTGTCAGGCGAGTTATCTCCCTCCCAGCTGATATTAGGCAGTAAGTGTCCAGTCACATAAAAAGTAAACAGCATGACATGTCACAAAAAAGAAGTTCATTTATTTTGGAGATTGCATTTAAATCCATCTCTGAAGAAGCCACAGCAATGTTCAGAACTCTTCTCAACAACTGGCCAGTCAGTGTGCCTACCAGCTGTTTGTTTCAAAAAGCATGTCAACTTTGAAAAGAGGATACAAGCTTGTTAAAACAAGAGACAACAGTAGATTAAAAAGACACTTCAAGGAGGTGAGAGGACAAACTAAAGTACTGAAGATCAACCGTAGTGGCAATGGCTCCTTCGAAAGCTCTTAGATTCAAATTTTCATTGTCAAAGAGGTATACAAATTAAGATGGACAAGAGCTCCTGGAATCCACTGTGTGCTCTTCAGCTAAGGCTTTTCCAGGTCTATAGAACCATACACAAAACAGATCCCTCAGCTTCTTTCAAACTACAAGCATAAAGTACCACAAGACCATGCTCTGCAGGAACACAGGGATCTCTTTATCCATCTCAGCTCCCAGGAACTCATCACCCAACTCTCAAAATGGCAAAGCTTTTCATAGGTGATTTAGGGTTCCTAGTTTCCCCTACAGAGTCTTTTTTTTTTTTTTTTAATTTTAAATATTAATTTCCAATGTTTAGGGTTTTTTTTCCTTTATATCCAGTCCCCTCCCTTTCATACACCAGTGTTCTACTGACACAGGTAAATGCAAAGGAACTTTTTATTATGACTCATCCAGTAACAGTTAAAAAGTCTGCATTTAAAAATAATTTTGACAGCAATAATATATTACTATTGAGGTACTTGAGCAGCTGAGGAAGCTTCTTTTACAGAAATTGTTTTTTTTTTCTGTTAAAAATATAAAAACTTGGACATGACTTCACTGAAATTTACAACTGCTAGTTACATTGCTTTTGCTGATGAAGACACTACTGCTTTCCATGTATGTTATTTAGACATACACACATTCCCCGCAGCCATTTCTTCTCAAATTCAGCTCATTCCTTCCTCTTATCTGACACACATTCCACACAGCCATATCCTTTTGAATTCAGCCCATTCCTCCCCCTTATGTTATTTTGATTTCCTCTTGCCTTCCCCTCCAGTCTCTCACATTCCTTCTGTTATTGCTTATCTCTTTCAGGTATGCTTAGCAGCATCTCTTAATGTTCCACCTGTTTCTTCCCACCTTCTAGATGCTGCCCTTGCTAATGGGGCAGAAGCAGGCAAGAGACAACTGATACCAGCCAGCTCCATTTGCTCCTCCAGTTTGCAAGCAAAGGGACTTCAGGAGCCAAAGGTGAAGCATGTATGTCTTCAAATCCAGCAACAATGCATAGCAGCCAGAGGAGCTGCTGCCAGGAATAAATTCATCCAATACTGTCCTACTTACCTCAAGCAGATAGGGTTCATCCACCCATTTACAGTTCTGAAACACAACAGCAACACTAGTAGATGTAAATGGACTAGCTGATAAAAGCATGTTGCAAGAGGAACAGTAAGAGGTAAAGTGTGGTACTACATGTCACTGCTTCTACAAGAAGGTGAGGCTTTAGCATCCATTTAGCTGCAACAGGCCAGGTAAATTCTGATTTAATGGAATACAGACACATGAAAAACATTAAGTTTTATTTTCTGTTTGCTGGCAGAAGGGGGAAAGACGCTTCCACTACTAAAGAAATTCCTAAGCACTTGGATAACTGAAAATAACAGGCAAATTGAGCTGAGCTTTTGTTACTACATGACAAACAAGCCACAAGCTGTAACTAGAAGCCTAGGTAATAATTCCTGACATTTTTTGGAATAAAATAATGCAGGACCAGAGCAGAAAACACGCAAAAGTTCAGTAGATTATCTGAGTTCCATCTACTGCACCGCTACGAAAATAAAAGCATCAACCTTATCTTTGCTTTATAAGCAAAACAGACCACCCAAACACAAAAATATCTACTCTGCTAATTAAGAAATTCTTTCAATTACCCTCAAAATCAAAGACCTCCTTTCTGTTTAGCTGTTTGAGTTAACTTACCACTTTCATACAGCATACTTAGATTTTATCCACTCCCAACTCACTTCCATTAGCTACTTTTGACTTTTCATCTTATAGCATTTACAGAGAACGGTTTACATAGGAAAAAACAATACAGATCAAGATTGAACCAAAAAATCTACCCAGCATCCCTGCTAATGTTGTAATTTGTACGATGCAGCAGACTAGAGACAAGTATGTAAAATTACAAGCTTTCAAATACTCATGTGACACAATTTGTCTCAGTGTTGATAAGATCAGAAATATTTCACATGTAATCTCATTAGATCCCTGAAGAAATTAGGAACTATACACAAAGTTATCAAGTTACATTAAAAGCATTAAACAGGTGATGAAAAGAAAATGTTACATGCCAATCTACAGCCAAGCATTAAGGAAGTAATTCAACAGTCCAAAATGCAATCATCATTTTGAAAGGCAAAGTAACCTACCAAAGACAAACCAAATGGCTTCCAATAGCAATGAATTAATACATTTTCCTCACAAAGCCACAACTGTTTTGTCAGTGTCTTTAAAGTAAAAAATACAAATGGCCCCACATCCAGCCAGTGTCATATAATGCAGGAGAGGAAAAGAAAAAAAGAATACAGGTTTTCAGTTTTTCTTGACAAGAGCATTTGTCTCTGCAGGAACAACACAAGTCTCTGCCACAGTTACTCATGCCTCCTTTTGTTGCTCTAAGCCTCCATGCATTGCACAACTGTAAAACTGTCAGGTCAAATCCTTGTCACACACTGTGGGATTTTGTTCTGTTCATGAGGTACCACTCCAATTGGTTAGCACGGTCAGGTTGATCGAGTGCATGCGATGTAGCCTTAAGCAACCAAAGTCATCATGATTGTTTCTACAGAACGCATAGATGTGTGTTTGAAGACAGGGAGTAAAATCTATTTTATTAACTGAGGCGAATTATGCTTTTCATGTTTCAAGTGAAAGAAAATAAATCTTACACTCTTCATAACCATATCATTTCACACAGTAGTATTAAAGACTCTATGTATTAAACTCACATACGCAACATTTGCTTTAATGAGGAATCATATGACTTTCCCCTTGTCAGCATTGTGCAAACTACTATGCAAAAAATGGCACGTCTTTTTCAGGAACAGCTGCAGCACCAGAGGGTAACAAACATCAATTCAAGGAACACCAACAAAACCCACATTTAACAGGATGAGTGAACATGTTCCCGTGCAACTGAGGCAGCTCCTTATTCATGAAATCTTTATCACCGTAAGCATTAAGGTTAAAAAATACCCCAAACAATTAAATGTAGAATAACTGTGTAATGTTGTAAATAGATTTTATTACAAATTATAGCTGCAACCCCTATTTAATCTTAGAAGTGCATGAAGGAGAGATGCACAGTACATGCAGCTTCCAGCCCACACCCGGATTTCAGCAGGAATCAAGAAATCTCTTCATCCCCTTGCAGACCCACAATACTGAGTGCCATGAAACAGCAGAAAGAAAAAAAGCCAAAAGCTGTGTTGTTTCTTACAGCATTTCAGAGGGCTTAAATACAGCTTAAAAATCCTTCTAGGTGCCTTTATCTTGGGGGAACTGAAGTCTAAGCGGCCAGCCAAGGATTTAGAGCAATCAAGATGAATTTCCAGCTCTAGCACAGATGTCATGTTACTGATCTGCCCGAACTCCTCATCTACAAAACACTGATAATTATTTCAGAGACACTAGTATGAAAAAAATACTTCACAGAGATTGAGATACTTAAACACAAGCGGTATCAAACCTTGACCAGTACTGGAATAGATGAAGACTTACACAGCACAACCTCACTGCATTGCTAATTTTCCTTTTAAAAAAAGGAATCACAAACAATCCACCAAGGACTTTTTGACCTAAAATAACTGGGACAGATAAACACGTCTGGCATAACAAATACGTGCAAAACTAAAGCAGGTGAGCAATCTTCAGATTGTGTTTAACAATAAGTAGTAATAATTTAATTAGTCAGGGTTTGTGTATTTTTTATTTTTGGTTGGTTAGTTTGGTTTGGGTTTTGTTTGGCTAGGGGTTTTGTTTGGGTTTTTGCTGGGTGGTTTTGGGTGGGATTTTTTTGTGTGTGGTTTGTTTTGGGGTTTTGTTGGTTTTGTTTGGGTTTTATTTTTTTTTCTTACTATAATTTGAAGTTTAGAGACCAGACACTGGGTTGTTCAAACTATGATCTTCAGAACTCTTCCACTAAACCAGGACAATCAATCCAGGCCCAGCCTGCAGGATGCCAGCTCACAGAACTCCTAAATGACTGCCATGTATTTATGAATCATCATGGACCGTGAACCAAGTTCTATTTTAAAAATACAATCCTACCATGATCTCCCATACTAGCTATAAACTACATCTGGGGTAGCATCATGAGATGATCACATCAATTAAATATATATCCCATATACACACTAGCTGCTGATGTTTCAGAGAAAATAAAGCCAGGACTGCAGAAGTGCCAAACCATGCTCCAGAACCAGATCTAATGATGCACCATACCAGCTTCTCAATCAGAGCTGCAGGAATATAATTTCCTTTTTCCTAGGTTAGTTTACCACCTTGCAATGTCCAGTTGCCGGTTTACTGAAAGCTGTGAAACTACATAAAAGTTGGAAGAAAAAAAAAAAAAACAAAAAAAAAAATTTAGAAGTAGTATTTCCAGTCTTCTAGCCTCAACTACAAGAAAAGCATCGTATCTGCTACTTCTAAAATTGTTAAATTCTACTAGCAGTAATTCTATTAACATGTTTCTTTGCTTAGACTACCAGCTGTCCTATATGCAAAACATTTTCATTGCTTTTGTTTCTTCTTTATTCACAAATACAAACAAGGTAAACCAACATTTAAAAACAACCCCTCCCAATTTAATGTAACCAAATATAATCTGAAACATTTAAATAAGTAAAAAGGTTGTTCATCCTTCTCCAGTACAGAAATTAACAGATTTTAAACCTATGCTAAGATGCATATAGAAAGTACCATCTGACTTATTATAAGCTTTTTAGTTTGAATTACATAGAGAAAACCTGCCCCATAATTACATATTTAGACCTCTACTGTGGTCTAAAATACAGCTTTTATGTTTTATGAATATCCCCAATTCTGAAACAAAATTAATTTTAATTTGCAATGTAATGTATATCTACTGCAGGAAGAGAAAGGCATTTTATGAAAGAGAAGTTATTTTTCTAAATAATAGAGTATATATGAATGTTTCTTGAAGGCTTGAGAAAGCAACAGTAATATACTATTTGATCAACTCTCACTCTTCTTTCACAACTACTTACAGTAAGGGAGATTTTCTTGGGTTTTAATTAAAAGCTTGGTTTTGTATATTCCTAACTAGTCTTCAAACCATTACCCACACCATACCACTAAGGCATATAAATAAGATTTCCCTTCAGTCTGGGTTTTGCTCACACTTTTAAAGAATATACACATATCCATCTTAAATACAAGTTCTTGTCAACTCAGATAAATTTAGGGGTTTTTCCTAAAAGGAAAAAGTTGGAGTTTTTTTGTAAAAGAAAAAAAAAAAGGAGCATAGGATCCCAAATAACATCTACTCATACCCTAATAAAATCCTGAATAGAAAGTTCTTAAGGAAACACAGGACAGTGATCTAAAAATTGTTGTAAACATCCACCAAGGGCTTTGGATTAATATGCCAACCACATTATCCGTAATCTACATAAAGCAGCTTATGCAGCTCTGATTTTCTGTCAGAGACACAAATCAAAGCTGTCAATTTGAATGCAAATAAACAAACAAAAATAATCAATCCTTTCCATTCATTAATTATCCACCCTAATTTAACTTTAGCTGTACAACACACTTATGAAATCTACACAAAGGATCAAACTCCCCAGTCCTAATATGAAACATAACTGCTGTGGAGATCAGCAAGAATTATGGTAGAAAGGTCTATGTACTGAGTTCAAACAATCTCCAGTTGAATGAAACATGTAACAGGAAAGGAAAGTGTCCTCCACATTGAAAAAGTATCTGCACATTATTAACGCAAGTACAAGCAAAACCACTAAAGAGTGCTTTTAATCAACTGGTGGTTAGATTTGCAAAAAACAATCTCTATTAACAACTATAAACTTACGTCTTTAATGAAAACAGAACAAAAAACTAGCCAGTTACAAAAACTGATGTGACAGAGTAGTATTAGAAAGACATATTATGCAACCTCACTCTCAAACCCACCTTAGGCAGGTAAAGTTGTTAAGCATATACATGATTAATCACCTGTGTACCACCACTAGCATTTTGCTCAAGTAATTAAAACTATGTATTTGATTAGATAGCCTATTTAATTAAAGGCCAAGTTCTTAGGTATACAAACTACTAACATGTTATTTACATTTTTCCTACAGCCTCACATTTTAATGATACTATAATCTGGTTTCTTGAAGTGAACTTTCTCCAGTAGAGAGTTTTGGGAAACTAATGACAAGCCTTTCCTATGAGGAAAGCATACTATAGCTTTACTAAATTAAGATTTTGTATTTGAGACCACTCAAAATAGCCACAATTAATAAATTTGGAGGGGAAAAAAAAAAAAAAAAAAAAAGAAGTCTTTCTTAAAGAATTCATGCCTTCCCTTTCAGCTTCTCAAATTCAATATCACAAAATTAAATCCATTCCAGTAGTGTTTTAAAGTAATTAACATCTAAAAGACAAATATAATACTGTGATTACTTCTTCCTGGATCTGCCTCTTTGACATGTATCTGATCTCTCCTATGCTCAGCACTCACTCTTCTAATACCCAGTTTCTTCTATCTCCCCTTCGTCACACAAGACAAAACTGTTTAGTCTTGAAAAATAACACAGATAAACCTCACACAGATACCTCAACAACCCACCTTTCCTCTCTGCTCACTGTTCTTTCTCCCTTCCATGCCTCAGCATTGAGAGCAGCTAGTTTGCAGTTCTCCAGCTCTATCCTCAGTTCCCTCCAGTTTTGCTCCTACACTTCATACCCCACAGCATCTGCTCTTAAAGATCTTAAAGGCCTTCTTGCAGCACAGCACTTGTAGTCCACACTCAGCCTCCCTCCTCAGGTGTCTGGCCAGCTGGCCATCTGGGACATAACCAGCCATGCTGCTCTTGCCCCTGCTTGTCTTCCACAACTCTGCACCCTTAGGTTTGCCTCCTGCTTCTCCAGCCACCTCTTCAACAAGGTGACAAGAGATGCCCCTTCTCTGATTTTCTGCAGCTTTATTTCCCACTTGCTATCAGCAGACCACCACCTACTCCCTCTTGGCACCCATGTTTTTTGGCAACTGGTTCAGTTTTCAAACTTTCGTACCTTCCTCTAAAGTCATCCCTTTGGTTTGGAAGGGCCACCTCAAAAAGATCTAATAATTTCAGACATAAGAAGAATAAAGCAAGCTTTTCTATGGTTAGACAGATGGTGGACTATCTAAACAGCGAGAATGGCGGTGTGACGCATTAGCACAGACTAATGAGTTAGTGCTCATCAGCCAAACAACAGCAACTCTCTTTATGGTTGCTTCGGGAATTTCCACATGCACATTCAAATGTGATGGTGACCATGGTTACAAATGGTGAGTAGATCACTAAATTCTGCAATCATATCCTCCATACCCAAGGAGTTCTTAGAACAGTTGCCTGAGCTACAATTATGCCACATGAAATCTGTGGATGTCACGGCTTTCAGCACAGGAGCTGTAGGAAATTCAAGAGTTAAGTAGCATTCAAGCTGGTTTTTCCTTTTTAAAAATACCATTTGCAGCAGCAAACCTCTAACTAAGAAAGTAGCAGTTGCCTTGGCTTTGTGGAGGATTCAAATGAAAATGCAGGAAGAGGGACAGAAGCCAACATGGGATCTTCCCAGGAGTAAGAGGAAGTCACAGAGCAGAAGCTGGGAAAATAAATAAGGAAGACTGCAACAACAGATGCCTGACAGTCAACCCTAATGCTTGCAGACCAGCAGGTACACAGAACTGAGAAGTTTCAGAATCTGACTATATGGCCCTACAGCCCATTTACAATAGTTTGAGGATCAGAATCCTGAAATCAGCACTACATTAAGTATAATGTATTTGGAGCAGTAAGAATCTAAAGAATTCTTTACAGTAAGAACTTCATCTTACTGTAAATTAAGAATTGCATTTTTTCCAAAAAGGGACTAAGCAGCTTTCTTCAACTTCCTGATCCAACTCCAGTATCTTGAAGATATTAAGATAATCTTCAGAAGATGACAATGTTTAATAAAAATAAATTCTGAATTTTACCTGCTATTTGCAATCAGGTGTTCTATAGTAGCAAATTCTTTCACCTGCATACAGCTGAAGGCTTGACAATGTACAACCAAATTATGAACTTCACAGGCAATACAGTTTGTGGACTTACGAACACAGGCTGAGATCAACACCAGAGGTGTTACGTATACAGGTAACTACAAAGACCTTTACCTCACGTTTCTTAAGGGAAAGGTAGGGTAAAAGTCAGATGACAAGAATGCCGCAGACATTAAAAACACTGTTCAAACAAAGTAATTAGGGCCTTCATACACCATCCTTGGGCCACAGACATGATGAAGTCATTACTGAGCGTCAGTCTGAGCCCAGTCACTTTGTGAAGAGAATTTCAAGCTACCATCCCAGTCTCACAAATACAGTGGGTAGGTGTAAGCATTTCTGTATGTCTATGCAAAACACCACCACTACTTCCTTACCTTTACAAAGGCCACACAGACTACCCCAATTTAGCTCACAGCTGGACTCAGCAGTATGTTTGTCTTCTTCATCCCATCTTCAGAAGGATAGAAAAAAGGCACATGTGAACTAGAACTGCAAAACTAGAAGTAAACTCCATCCTCTGACAAAAAAGCATTTAAGAAACACAAATTCAAACTTAGCATCAAGACCACCAAGAAGTTAGGAAAATGCTGGGCATCTTGTAGGCTATTCCAGCTAGAAGAAAAAAGCAAATATCAAGGTCTGGTATTTCTTGTTTATGTAGAAGTCCTGTTTGCAAAAGAAAGGAAGAATAAAACATCAAAAGAGTATTTCATTGCTCAGAGCCCCCAAGAATCTGTTCAGACATCAGATGACTGACATCCCTCTTCTCTAAGCTTTCCAATAGGATCACACCATAAGCAGCAGCTCAGAGCATATCACCTTCCCCACTATCCAAACTTACTCCTGTCAGAAGCAATACTTAGCAAAATCCTTAGTAGACAGAGCACATTCCTGAGCAGCTCTGCATTTGCCTTTGCCTTCAGCAGTTTTGTACTTGCAGATGGTTGTTTCCCACAGTTGCCTGCATATAGCCACTGCTGGTTTAGTTCAACCTTTCCCAGTTACATTATGAAAAAGCCCCAAACATTTGGTAGCACGCATTTGCTAGCTATCAATAAAACATGTTACTACAGGTCTGAAGTTCTATGTCTGAGAATGTTAAGAAGAATGTCTCTAGTAGTGGAAAGGAATTCACACACAAACACCTCCCTGGTGTCATCCTGTCCTATAGCCATCATCAACCATCTTGACATCCTTCAAAGACCTTACACATTTCTGTAAATAGACCACATCTTTCTTGCTTCTCACTGTAATATGTATATAATATGCAAGGTTCAGACTTCTAAGCTACACCTCCAAGTCCCTAAGCTATTCTGTTACAGATGTACTTAATTTTTTTTTTTTTCAGAAGTGCATTAAAAGCTTCAATAACTAATCTTTTCCAGAAAAACAGACATTACTTGCTTGTTAGGAGTGGGTTTAGAACAAAAATAAGCAAGTCATACCTCTGGACAGATCACCATACTGTACTGCATAAAAAAACCTGGAACAGTAGTAACATTGCCAATTAATTCTATTAGCCCTAAATTAGTGTTCAGCTTTAAGCCTCAGTTGCAGGCATCAGGTTGTTTTCTCCTATTTCTTCATAACTACGTTCTGCAGCTTCAGAGTAAAGGTTGACAACAAACTCCCACTGCTGCGAAGATTTCAAAAGAAATACTCCAACATTTTAAAACTCTTTTAAGTTGTCTGTGTTGCATTGTAATAACATTTACATTGTTATTGTTAACATTCCGAACTATTTTATCAACTCACAAATCATTCAAATTCCCCAAAGTTATTACTATTGTTGGCTAATTCTACAACAGCTGTGACAAACACTATCCAAGGTAGAAAGCCTTTACAATTGCAGGATTTGCTATCTGCAGAAGAGCTAAATAAAAGATTGGTCTTTTAGCAATACATTTGCTAACCTGAACACATTTCTTATTTTTATAGCTGGTGTATTAGAAGTATAAAGTCAGTTAGGGTTAACGCAACATTCCATACAATTCAAAGCTCATTAGTACTCAGGGCTTGGGAAAGCCTGGTGCAGCAGCAGACTCACAACTACTGCTACACTCAAACTTCTGAACAGGGTGCAATCTTCAGGACTGCCTCAGGGGCTAAGATTAGACAGAGACCACACCTTTTCCAATTATTTGTTCTCTTCAATGATCCACAGAATTAAAGAAACCTATCTAACCCAACTTACTTGTCTTGATGAAGCCTAGAAGAGAAAGGGTAACAGTGAATTCAACTCATCCTGGCCTATAGACAATTTATAACCATAAGCAGAAGGTTAAATGCACTGTAAATATGCAGGTCCCCTCTTCTACAGTTTATAATAAGCTCATAAAACATTATCTTACAACAAAACAAAGTATAGGACCAAGAGAGGAATACCTAAGATTTGAAAGCAAATAAAAAAGCCTAAAATGTTACTTTGAATAGCTTTCTAATACACAGTTCAGTACACAGTTCAGACAAATGCATCTTCCTAGATTTTCAATCCAAAGAATCATTTAGTACATACACGCATATATTTAAAACATTAGTAAGTTTTCCAGTTAACTTTGAAAACAAAGTTACATTAATCCTGACTATTCTCACTAATTTTAGTGAAATTTTAGGAAAGATTTGAAAGCTCATCACTCTTTTGGAACAGCATTCTTTTACATATTTTAGGGAGATATTTAAAAACTTATTTGAAATCAGAGGCTCACTGGAGAACACCAACTAAATATATATAAATATACACTGTCACATCCCATTGTTCAAAAAATTTAAAAAAAAAAAAAAAAAGGCAGCAGAAGCAGACAAAAAAAAGTATCAAAAAATGCAGGAATGCCAGAGTAGAACTAACAAGACACTGCACATGCCATTTCAGTCATATTTAAAACAATGCAGTAGAGGGAACACATTAAAACAGGCTTTTCCACTCAGGATTGTTTAATCCATACTGTAGCAGCAGAAAGCAAAAGTTTGAGAGAAGGGGTGAATTTTGTTTGACCATTTTTTTTTTTCCAAAATCTGTTTCTATTGTATGAAAAAGGTTTTTTGCTTCTAAACAATCTGTGAAATGATTACCCAAGAGACATTCAATGATGAAAGCCGTTCCAAAGAAATTATGCACCTCTAACATTGTTGCCCCACACTTTACATTTCACAAATCAAAGGATGATTATGGCTGTCTAGAATAGATAGCTGGTACAATTTATTGACAAGGTTACAGTCTTGCAAGTCCTGAGGAAGATATTTATCTGTTCAGGAAATGAAAAATTAGTAACTTGAATAGAGAAATATTTCAGGAATAGCAATGTGAAAACAAGTCTAAGCACACATTATTTCAGCTCTAATGTCATGTTTTTGTTTGAAATTTAGAATCATAATTGGTAGCATCTTTAAATGATTACTACTACTAGATATTCACTGATTGGTAGGAGATAAGATTAATAACACTGCTAAGAATGTAAGCAAGGCTCTTCTACTCAGAAGAGTTTCTCTAAAAGCCCCAATTTCCATGTTCTTCTTTTAGTGATTTCTTATCAAACATTTCCACTTTTCAGATTTAAACACGAAAACAAGAGCATCAATAAGTGTCACACTTCATACTGAAGTGAATTTCCATCTTTCATTGGCAAAGATTCTGCACTGCAATAGGTATCCAGCTACCTATTACACATAGGCAGCTATTTAAACCAACCTGCAGAGATCGGATGTTTAGGTAAGTAAGGAGAACTCAAAAGTTCATTCTGAGCTGTGTTATCTTTACAATACTAATTAAAAAAAAAAAAAAAGCCCACACAAAAAGGCATGTTTTTAATTGTTACAGTGAAGAGACTTTATCTACTCAAATATGCATACAGAAGAAATTACGAGTATTTTCCAAGTAAATTCTCAGAGTAATGCCTCTTTGTAAAGGAGCTTGTTATGAAACACTACAGAAAAACTTGGTACTGCGTGTCTTGATCACACAGTACTGGAGAGAGTATATTGGAAAAGTACAGTAGAATCCCATTTTCATTATATATCTTCCACAAAGAGTAAGGAAAGGCATGTTTTGCCACAGAGCAGACGTGAAGCAAGATGCAAGGTAAAGGGAAGCAACACCTCTCTGCTATAACAGAGTTCTCAGCAGCTTTTCATTCATAAAATAGTATTGAAATTGAGAAGATGACTGAGGTTAACATCACCTGAATTTTAACATTTAAAGTATAAACCACTCTCTGCCCTAACGCTTCCCCTCTATGAAACAGAAATGTTTTCTTAGTAGCCATCATTAAGACAAGGAATGCGAAGTTCTTCAGTATTTAAGTCAATCAGAGGTCAATTTAAAAAGAAAGGTGACAGTGTGGTTAAGAAAACAGAGAAGATGCAGCATAGGAGGAGTTTGAAGGAGAAGTGGGACCATGATCAATCACCTACAGCAATCTTTTATAGGTCCGCCACAATACTAATTCCCCTTAAAATCTGGAGGGTTATATACCAGACTATGACCAGTGGTGCAGCCCAACACACAAAAAAAAAGCAGCTGCACTTAAGCAGAAGAGCTCCCTCCTTTCTCCTGCACACACATACACAAGAAAACTATCAGCTGGAGACTGTCTCCACACCACAGACTAGTTTTCTAAATTTCTCACTATTAATACTGAAAATTTCATAGCCCAGAGGAGCTTAAAGAGCACTCTTTAGTGGTTTCCTCTAAATAGTACATTAATACGTACATAAAATGAACGACACAGCATATTTTGGTTTCCATTAATGCTAGTAAAACCTTTTTCTTTAGCTCCCAGAGTAACCCACTTTCTCAGGCTCGAATTAACACTCCATAAGCAGGATAGTAATGCTACATCAACAGATATCTTAGGCACTGTGTTTCCCCTTGTTTTAAGAGGGAAGAAACAACCCCACCTCAAAATAAAATTCAAAATACTTCACACGCCGCATACAGGAAAACAGAAGAGTATGTGTGTGTGTGACTGTGCATGTCCTCATTTATTTGCACGTACTTGCATGCATAGAGCCATCTTGGAGGGGAATACTGTAGCATTGCAATAATCACTTTCATAGATTTGCATAAAGGCGTAGGCATGTATATAGATCTTTTCATACGCATGTGGCTATAACCCGTAAAATGCAAAGCTACAGCAGATGCCCCCACAAAAGATGGCTGGCCCTAGGCAACAGAGAGTGGCCTGGACCAAAACTCACACCTAACTTGATACCACTCAAACCGCAGTCGGGCCCCGCGGAGGCGAGGCCAGGCTAGGCGAAGAGTAGCGGGGCCGCTCGAGGGGAGGCCGAGCAAGGCAGCCCCCCGCTGCCGGAGCCTGCCCGGCGCCACCGCTTGACAGAGCAGCCCCTGCCTGCCTCCCCCCTCCCGCGGCTCTGCACCCGCCACAGGCGCCCCGGCCCGCCCACCTGCCTCCTGCTGGGCAGCGCGCCCCGCGCCCGCCCGGGCCTGCCACCCTGCCCCCGGCCGCTGCAGCTTAGCTCTCAGTCACTCCGTCCGCCTGCCTCAGCAGGTTACCCCTCACACCGTGCCCCGCCTCACCTCAGCCAGCCGGGCAGCCATACCGCGGCGGCCGGCAGCGAGCAGCAGGCGAGAATGAATGGAGTAGGAGAAGGTGGACAACGACGAGGCGGCGTCCGCGCTCCTTAGCAGCGTTCACACCCCTCCACAGCTCATCTCTAGCTTAGCTCGGCTCGGTTGCCCGGCGCCTGATATCATATCCCGCGGCGGCCGCCCCGCCCCCCGCCGATGACGCACCTAGCTCCTACGCCTCGATTCGCCGCCGCTCGCTCCGCATCGCTCGCCATGGCGGCTAACCGGGACCACCGTGTCACCGCTCTCTGACATGGCGAGGAGTGCGTAGCTGCGCGATCGCTCACTGCGAGCGGCTGACGTGGGGTACCTCCATCATCGCTCCCCTCCGTGGCAGCTAGAGTGGTGCCCGCGCTGCCATCGCTCACCACGGGGGCAGCCCTGGTGCCGGTTTCAGGATATCATAGAGTCATAGAATAGTGTGGGTTGGAAAGGACCTTAGAGATCATCCAGTTCCGACCCCCGTGCCATGGCCGGGGAAACTTTCTACAAGACCAGGTTGCTCAAATGCCTGTCCAGCCTATCCTTAGACACTGCCAGGGATGGGGCAGCCACAGCTTCTCTGAGCAACCTCTATCAGTGTATCACCACCCTCACAGTAAAGAACTTCCTTGCAACTAATTTATATCTATCTCCCCTCTTTCAGTTTAAAGACATTACCTGTTACACCATCGCTACATGCCCTTGTAAAAAGTCCCTCTCCACATTTCTTGTAGGCCCCTTT
Source organism: Psittacula echo (assembly GCF_963264785.1). NCBI lineage: Eukaryota > Metazoa > Chordata > Aves > Psittaciformes > Psittacidae > Psittacula > Psittacula echo. The sequence continues at coordinate 27,867,181 of NC_137742.1, read as the reverse complement.
AGGTACTGGAAGCTGCTCTAAGGTCTCCCCAGCGCCTTCTCCAGCTGTGACAAACCCAGCTCTCTCAGCCTGTTTCCACAGCATAGGTGCTCCAGCTCTCTGATCATCTTTGTGGCCTCCTCTGGACTCACTCAAGCACATCCATGTCCCTCTTTGTGTTGGGGTCCCCAGAGCTAGATGCAGCACTGCAGCTAAGGTCTCATGAAGGCAGAGTACAGGGGCAGGATCAACTCTTTTGAGCTACTGGTCACGCACCTTTTGCTGCAGCCCAGCATATGCTGGCTTTCTGGGCTGTGAGCACATATTGCTGGGTCACGTTGAGCTTTTTGTCAACCAATACCCCTAAGTCCTTCTTCTCAGGGCTGCTATCAACCCACTCCATGCCCAGCCTGTATTTGTGCTTGGGATTTCCCCAACCCAGATGCAGGACTTTGCACTGGGCTGTGTTGAACTTCATGAGGTTGGCACTGGCCCATCTCTCAAGCATGTCAAGGTCCCTCTGGATCCCATCCGTTCCCTGCAGCGTGTCAACTGCACAACACAGCTTGGTGGTGGTGGCAAATTTGCTGAGAGTGCACTCAATCCCACTGTACATGATACTAACAAAGATGTTGAACAGCACCGATCCCAATACCGACCCCTGAGGTTCACCACTTGTCACTGATCTCCACTTGGACATTGGGTCATTGACCACAACTCTTAGAGTGCAACCATCAAGCCAATTCCTTATCCACTGGGTGGTCCATCTGTCAAATCCATGCCTCTCTAATTTAGAGACAAGGATGTTGTGCAGCATAGTGTCAAATGCCTTGCATATCCAGGTAGACGACATCAGTCACTCTTCCCTTATTCACGAATGCCGTAGCCTAACTGTAGAAGGGCACCAAATTTGTCAGGTATGATTTGCCCGTGGTGAAGCCATGTTGGCTGTCATCATTCACCTTCTTATTGTCCACGTGCCTCTATATCATCCTTTGAGCGAGGGAAGTACTAGGTATATAGCTGTGGTAATACTGGTGGGAAGGAGGATGCTGGCACAAAATGGTGTCACTGCCCACATGGGAAGTCGTTACATGGACTTCTCAGTGCTATCTGCCGAAGGCAGGTTTGTCACTCCAGAGCCAGGGGAGCAGGGGTTCAAGATCTTAATAATGGTGACATGCATGTCCAAAATAATGTAACTTTGCTGAACCTATCAGATTACAAGGCATTTGGGGAGACAGCCTGAACAGAACTTTTTAAATTCAGTGATTACCTTAGAAATTCATTTATGACCAAGCTTTGACAAAGGTCTGTTATCTACAGAAAGGGTGCAGGGGGACAGGGAATGGGAGTTGCAGTCAGTTCATCATGCATTGTTTCTGCTGCTCTTTTCACACTCTTCCCCTGTTCCAGTGTGGAGTCCCACCCACAGGAAACAGACCTCCATGACCTTCTCCAACATGAGTCCTTTCCACAGGCTGCAGTCCTTCATGAACTGTTTCAGCATAGAGTCCTCCACAGGCTGTGAGTGGATTGTGTGCTTCACCATGGACCACTATGTGCTGCAGGGTGACAGCCTTCAGGTCTTAACCAAGGGCTGCAGGGCAATCTCTGCTCCCACACCTGAAGCACTTTCTCCCATTCTTCTTCACTGATCTTGGTGTCTGCTGAGCTGTTGCTCTCACATATTCTCATTCATCTCTTTCAGCTGCTGTTGAGCAATGCTTTATTCTTTCTTACATATGTTATCACAGAGCCATTATCACCATCACTGTTTAGCTCAGCTTTGGCCATCTTTGGTCTGTCTTGGAGCCAACTAGAACTGGCTGTACTTGACATGGGAGAAGCTTCTGGCATCTTGTCACAAAAGCCGTCTCTGCAGTCTCTCTGCTTCCAAAATCTTGCCAACCAAACCCAGTACATTCACAATCGCATAGCAAAGTTTGTTTCTGTCTTCTTATATTGCTGTAGTAAAGATAAACACATCGACCTTTCGTGGTCAGTTTATTGCACATGTGGAAGAATTTTTCTGTGTCATCAAAAATTTCGTTATGTAACAGAAATAAGTTTCTAAGTTGACACCTCCTTTTCAATTTCCAGTTTCATAGCCTGAAATCTCTCTTTTCCCTCTAAGTACTGTATGAGTTTTGCTTTCCCACTCTGAACTTTTTTTGCCTAGCCCCTAATCTATCAAAGACTCCATGTTCAGGCCCCATGTTCTGTCTTCTGGTATGAAACCATTTTTGTGTAGTTATAGTAAGTTTTACTAGGAGGTGAATATTTTTGGATCATCTCAGGATTATTTCATAAGTTTCTTTCATCTGCAACTTCAATTTCTTGACAATCTTCTTGCTCCCCAAGTACAGAGTGGGTATTTATAAACAAACCAAAGGTGCTGTAAATAAACCAAATAGAAAGCTTTTCCTTTGTCATGGTTTAACTCCAGCCAGCAATTAAGTACCATGCAAATGCTCACTCACTCCCAGCCTGCCTCCTGGTGGGACTGTGAGGAGAATCAGAAAAGGGTAAAACCCACAGGTTGAGATAAGAATAGTTTAATAATAATAATAATAATAATAATAATAATAATAATAATATAACGGAGATGAATAAATACCAAGAAACAAAAGTGATGCACAATACAATCACTCACTACTTGCTGATCGATGACCAGCCCATCCCTGAGCAACAGTCAGTGCGGTGGCTTTTTGCCAACTCCCTCAGTTTATATGCTTGGCATGATGTTCTGTGGTATGGAATATGCCTTTGGCTAGTTCAGGTCAGATTTCCTGCCTCTACTCCTTCCTGGCTTCTTGTTCCCCTCCTCACTGGCAGAGCATGAGGGACTGAAAAGTCCTTGATAAGAGTAAGCACTACTAGCAAAATTGTCTCATTCAATTTCCCAGAGGCTGGTGCATGGTAGGGGATGTGATGTACCCACTCAATGCCGTGCTCTTTGGCCCAAATATGTGTGAGGTTATTTCAAAAATGAGTCCCATTGTCTGATTCAAGTCTTTCTGGGGTGCCGTGTCGCCACAAAATCTGTTTCTCAAGGCCCAGGACAGTGTTCCGGGCAGTGGCATGGGGCACAGCGTATGTTTCCAGCCATCTGGTGGTTGCTACCACCATGGTAAGCACATGGCACTTGCCTTGGCGGGTTGGTGGGAGAGTGATAAAGTCAATCTGCCAGGCCTCCTCGTATTTGTGCTTCAGCCATCGTCCTCCATACAGGAGAGGCTTTAACCGCTCGATTACAGCACATGTTTCACATTCATGGATAACCTGTGTGATTGTGTCCACTCCTTCATCATGAACCCTATATGTTCATCGTGAATCTATATATGTTGCATCTCTTCCTTGATGGCCTGAGGTGTGATAGGCCCACTGAGCTATAAACAATTCATCTTTATGTTGTCAATTGAAATCCAAAACAATGGGAAGGTGAGAATAAAATATGGATAATTCATCCTTACATTGTTTTGAAGAGTCATAATAATATAATATATATGTGAAGATCCTCTGACCTCACACAAATAGAACTACATTGTAAACCACCAACACAGACCTTCTCTTGTGCTGTGTTGATACTGAAGTCAGATGTGTGATTACCACACAGGCAGACATATTAATGTGCATTAGTGTGCAGGCCTTTAACCACAACAGCACTGCTATTCATAGCAAAAGGGCATTAATAATGTAGAGACCTGTAAGTGTGTTCAAAGAAGATGCCATGTGGAATTGTAGATGTAGAAAGTTCTCTAGGAGGGCTCTACCATCACAGAGCAAACCAAGAGAAGATACTTCACAGAGGCTGAAAACCAGCTTTACCATTCTAAGACTGCCCAAATTTGCTTGCTCAAAAATGTAGATACCTTATTGTTTCACCTTCTACTATTAGGACTGCCTGCAATCAGTAGTCTGGCCTCAGCAGGATGCGTATCTCCTATCTCCCTCCATCTGCCTGTACAATGCTCTTGTTATGCAGTTAATTTGAAACCTGGCCTTGTGGCCTCTGTCGTCTTGCTGGCCTGTCCTGGGTTCAGTAGTAGCAGTCATTTTTCTCCCTCTTAGTAGCTGGTGCAGTGCTGTCTTTTTGACTTTCAGCCTGGGAACAGCGCTGATAACACTGATGTTTTTAGTTGTTGCTCAGTAATGTTTAGTCTGACCAAGGACTTTCTGAGTCTCATGCTCTGCCAGGGTGGGAGGAAGCCGGGAGGAAGCACGGACAGGACACCTGACCCAAACTAGCCAAAGAGGTATTCCATACCACAGCACGTCATGCCCGGTATAGAAAGGGTGGGGAGTTACCTGGAAGGCCCAGATCGCTGCTCGGGTGTCAATCGGCAGGTGGTGAGCAATTGTGTTCTCTTCCCTTGTTATTTCTCTTATCATTATTATTATTGGTGGCAGCAGTAGTGATTTGTGTTATACCTTAGTTACTGGACTGTTCTTATCTCCACCCCTGGGAGTTACATTCTTTCGAATCTCCTCCCCATCCTTCTGGGAGCTGGGGGGAGGAAGAAGTAGGGGGAGTGAGTGAGCGGCTGCATGGTTCTGAGTTACCGGCTGGACTTAAACCAGGACATGGGCCCATGACTTACTGCTCCTTCTGGCTCCAAGGCTTGTGGCCCCTCACAGCTTTCCAAGTGTGAAATGAAATGCCACAGCAATTCCATCTGCTCTGTGCAGCAAAAAAATCAACCAGGCATTCACTAGTCACAGTCTTTGGGAGTCAGAGAGGCCCTGTGCAGGGTACACATGGAGAGAAAGAGGGAAAAGACACAAATGGAACAATTTGCAGTTAAATTGTACTGAAAGTGTAAATCAAATTTACAAGATATTATTTAAACAGTGAAGAGCAGAAACAGTCAAGATAGGCAAGCTCAATTTATTTTAATGTGTAGTGACAAGAACAATTTAGTGTGAAGTTAAATTGGTGTGGCTTTAACGAATTTACAGTAACTACCCATGAGAATAGCTTTACTCAATGGTGAGTATAAGGTAATTACAAGGGACTTTCCCCTTTCATTTTTTTTAAATGAAACAAATTTCTACTGTGCTTTTACTGTAACTTCTGTCAGAAATTCACACAATTCCTTTCCACTTTAGAGATTTTTTTTCAATAAATACCAAAACAGGTCTCCGTGTCTTCCTTCACATCCTTTCTTAGCATGTTCTTTGTCTATGAAAGCTGCAAACACTTGATATTAGACAGGTAGATGCAGACCTCTAAAGGGCTTGAACTCCCTGTCAGGCTGGTCACTATTGCGTCCCTGTTACTCATGCTTCTTCTGTCAGCCCATACACCCTCATGTTTTCTTTCTTATCATGAGACTCTCAATTCTCTGAACAAGAATAATTTTTCAATCATAGGTATCTAAAACCATTCCCCATCTGTTGCAGGATTAACATTTTATGGCAGAAGAGAAAACAGAAGGACAGCTTTCATCCTAAAATATCACAAACACATTAACACAGATAAATGGAAATCCTAAGCGAGGATTTTACCACTCCATAGCTTCAGCACATCCAAAAGAACCATAGGTTGCTGTGCATGTAACAGGAATGTTGCCTGTACTATGCTTTTGCAGGTAAAAATGTCTGACAGCCTTATGTTTTCACTTGTCTAATACAGTGATTTTTAACATGGATATGTATGGCTGTGGGATTATAACAACTTTTAAAGGATTTCTGATGGATAACTTAAAAAAAAAAAAAAAGGCAACTTTGTTGTCCTTATACTTAATTTTACTTCATAGAAGTGAACATTGCAAAGCAAAGGTCTACAATGTTGGAAACTGAAAACAATGTGTTTACTTGAACACATTTTTAATGTCAAAGAGTGGAAACCAGCAAACTCTATCTTTCATGCTCAGATATCTATGTGTATTTATTACTACAAAACAGGAATTTGGTAATTGTTCTGATTAGTTCTTACCAGTTATTTGTTTAGGTGTTTTTTCACTTAAAAAGCAGTGGCCTCACTTACTGGATAGTCACATTTTCAGAAAGAAATTATTTTCTGGTTTTTTTACTCCCTGAATTCACAGCAAACAATGCTTTTAAAACTCACTTGCAGCTCTCCCTGTGTAGCACTTGTTTCTAGATGCTGATTCCCCTGAGGCTGGGGAGGGTGCATCTGAAAATCCTGATGGACTGAACAGTGGTAGCCCTTGGCACTCACTGCTGTGACCGTGCCTGTGCTCTACCACTCCAAAGGAAGTGTCCATGTGAGGAGGGCAGTTGCTGCAGTGTGTTTCTGAAGTGAAAAAATATGAATTTCAAGTCTTCATTTCTTTCAGTCACTATTGAGTATCATTCTGTTTGAGAAAGAAGAAGGAGGACTCGTTGAGAAAATGGAAGGGAGAACTTCAAAGGTTATGTCTGGAAACTTGGCTAATTGCCCTCATCACTCTGAAGAGGAAGCATTTAGATGACAAAAGCTAAGGAAGATTGTTTTGCAGAAGGGAAAGTCCTAATAAAGCCAGAAAATCACCAGTGGGCATGAAGAAAGCCAGTGCAGCTCTAATAATAGACCAGCAAGGTCGCTAAGATTAGTATTTAAGACCTTTGTGGGTGTGTGAGAGGGACAGAGGCGGTTTGATAACCTTGTATTTTTTAGATCTTTTTTTTTCCCCTTCTCCACCTGATATCAGCAAGCCCTGTTTCAGAAACATTGTACTATAAGGATCCCCAGTCCATCCCCATGTACTGAGAACTGAGCCTAGTCTCAACTGTGGTAGATACTTGTTTAAACTTATTCTTTTAACTTCTAGTGAACAAGAATCCACAAAATCAGCCTTGTAGTTAAAAAAAACCAACAGCCTTTCTTTGACACCTAACCAAACATGATACCAATATCAGTCCATTATTTTTTGTCCTTTGACAGTATGTCCGTGAGCACAGCTGATGACAGAGGACATTTTTATGTGCAGTGGTATACATTGGATTTTTTAATTTTCTTCATTAGCTACCCCATCCCTTCATGCTTGCCTCAAGAATTATGTTTCCTCTCTCAACACTGCAACTTGTCAGGATATTTTTAAGCTCAGTACATCAAAAATATAAATAATATTAAATATTATAGAAAATAATATAAAACCTACAAACTGTAAAACTGAAACTCCACCAGCACAAGTAGACCAGAATAATTACCATAGTCATCATCACTTCTGTTAATGCATCCTGCAAAATTGAAACAAGAGAGATTCTGGCAGGATATAAGGAAAGATTATTTTAATTACAATGACAGTCAAGCTTTGAAACAGGTTGACCAGAGAGGCTGTGTGCAGTGTGCACATGGAGACTGTGTACACAGTGAGACTGTGTAAGGCCCAAAGGAAGATGGTCTGACCTCCTAAGTGACCTCGCTTTGAGCAGGAAGTGAGACTAGAGACCTCCTGATTTCCAACCTGAATTACCTTATGGTCCTGTGGAAAGAGCTGCCTTCCTGTCAGTAGCATACTATTGCTGACCTATATTCAGTTTGCAATGTACTATAATACTCAGGTTCTTTTCTAAGGACTGCTATCAGCCCTGTTAGTTACAGATGTACATTTGAGTTCTCTTTTCCAAATGCAGTGCATGTTCCTCTTACTATTGTTCCCAAAGAGCTCCTTTCTGTCATTTCTTAAGTTTGCTGATACTTGCTTTTTCTGAGGTCCACTGGTCATTCTCTTGCTACATCTTCACCTTGCAAGAATCCCTAAGCAATTTTTAAGACCTTTCTCCAACACTGCAGAGAACTGCTTCTGACACCTCATTACTTGTGATGTGCAAGCCATGCTACTTGCAAGCCTTTTGCTAAGTCAGCTTAGTGGGTCTGGAAGGGTCTGAAGCACAATAATGTAGGGATACTTCAGCCTGGAGTGCCCTGTGGAGTTCCTTGAGAAGCAATGATGTCTCCATAGGTAGGTAGGGGCTGAGGGCTCTGTGTTGAAGGTGACAACTTGAATTCCAGTGTCAAATTGATCTTCATGTTCCAGTCTCTTCAAGTTACATACATCTTTTGACACTTTCAAATATCACTCTGAAATTTCTGTCCTGCAAAATCAAATATTCAAGAGGATAAGCAAATTTAAATATAGAATAAAATGAAACTGATGGGTATGTGACTCTGAGTATGCCTTACCTTAAAATTACATAATACCTGTAACTTTAATTAAGGTATTTGTTTTTTAAGGACAAACTCTTAAGGAAACTCTGAATAGAACATCCTCACCTGGGTGAAGGCAGATCTCACTACCTACCAAGGAGGATTGTTCAGCTCTCTGAGGGCAGTGATCTGCAAGAAACTGTTCTGCTTTGGATCATTTGTGATCAAGAGCCCTGGGCTCCAACTTGTCTACAAAGGAATTAAAGTTTTTTTCCCTAAAACAAGATGATCTTTAGGGATATTTGTTCTGTGATCAATATTCAGGGCAAGTCAAACAAAATCAGCTTCTTTCTGGATTACTAGGAGCAAGTAGAGATTTACTGCCTGTGTTTAGAGTGAAGAATATTAAATAATTAAGTACTTGTGTGCATTTCTGCAGGACCAGGAGCTGTATTTGTTTTAATTCTTTATGTTATACTCTTTGTGCAAATAACAGTTATATTATCCAGTTAGAAAGGTAATGTGTCTTCAGCAAGATGTTATTTTCACTGAGAAATGTTATTTTTTGACATTGCTCAGTTTGCCTTTAATTCATATCAATTCATATTAATTCATATCAATTACAAAATAGGCAAAATACTTCAGTGGAAGATATTACCCAGATAAATTCCAAACAGGGTCCAAAGCAAGACGGAGAGGGCAGTTGTATTTTTTCATAGTACGTGGTACTGGTGTTGATTTGTGGTGAAAACAATGTTGATAACACAGGGATGTTTTTGTTTTTGCTGAGCAGTGCTTACACTAAGTGAAAGACTTTCTGCCTCTCACTAAAATCAATTTCTAAGCAATTTCCTGGGTGAGGGACTCTGCATGCACATGTGGGCATGTGTGTCAGTGCCAGCAACTGGAACAGGGACCCACAGGTCACAGTGACTGGCATGAGTGCAGGTGTGTGAGCAAGTATATGAGCACTAGCAAAGGTCATGCTGGACTAAGTGGCAAGGAGGAGTGGCATGGGAGCTGGGACTGTGTGCTTCTGTGAGTGAACCCGCAGAAGGAGTTGGCTACTGGAGGAATCAGAGGTCCAGTGCAGATCATGCGGGCTGGGTTTGACTGAGAGATCTGCTTACATCTTTTTGTGTGTGTCTGTGTGAGGCAACTGGAGACAAGAAGATCCAGGTGACACCTACAAGGGTACTCATAGCGTGATTATGCCTGTGAGTGGGGCTGCAGGCACTGGTGTGTTGTGTGCAGAGGTGGAATTTGAGGACCAGTTAGTGGGGGTCTCAGCCAGTTACTGGAGCAGTCCAATTTTGTTTTTACATACAGGTATGTTTGCCACCAACTGACAATCCTGATGAGCCAGTGAAGGGCCATGGGTACAAGGCCGTTGATGCAGCTTGTGTTTGTGTGAATAGTGCATTTCCTGTTCTGTCGTGCTCATCAGTGTGGGGCCAAGTACATGTATGTGTGTATTGTATACATATATGTGTGTATTGTATACATGTGTCTGTGTGCATGCCTTTTGGGATTACTACAGCCTTGCTTCTGGTTGCACCTGGGAATGTGGAGCTGCAATGGCTTCAGCTCTCTTGGACTACTGGATGCCTCCTCTCCACCACAAGGTTTTGACATCATATGAACATCGTTTTCATCTCATGCAACCAAAGAGGTTTCTAATAGTAAAATAATTTTACCTCAGTCGCAAACTGCTTTGTTTAGAAGAGAGGTCGGCTTCTCATTCAAATTCAGAAGAACAAAAATCCAAGTATAGAATTTTTAATGGGGAAAAATAGTTCCTCATCTCTTATATCTCTGAGAGGCTCTGGCAATTCCAGAAAGGGTAAACAAATTACAGGAAATTCTTCATTTGGACATGCTTGTTAGGCTATATTTGAAGTAACAAAGAATTGCCTAGACTGAACTTTACAAATAACCCCACAGTACACTTATGAAATATTGGCATTCACATATCTCATCATTTCAAAAGGCTCAGGAGAACCTGAGGAGAATATCCTCATTTTACCTCAGTTATGCTGCAAATGAAATGTCATTGTCATTGTCCTAGTTCCACTGCAATTAATACTCTGCTCGTTATCCCAGTGAAGCCTTCCTTTGACAACACTCCTTCTCTGCTATAATAAATGAGGACTAGAGTGCTCTGATATTGTATTTCTGTTGAATGGGGACCAAAACACAGTGGGATGTCCAATATCCTCTTGCTGTTGCTGGAGGATTAGGCCACGGTGAACACAAGCAGCAGTTGAGGACAAGAAGTGCCTTATGTCCTATCCAGCTGGAATTGTACGGCAGAATTCAGATAGGCAAAATTCATCCATCCAAACTGGTTAGTTTGGGGTCTTGTTCCCCCCTAGGGAAAACCTGGTGACATCTAAAAAGCTTTCATAAAGACTAGCCAAGAAAAGTTGAACTTCCACTTCATAGACTAGATTTTTTCCAAGAACATTTTAGATTTCTGAGGTACTGTACAGATTTTAAAATGAATGCAGGTCTTAAGCACGGTAGTTAAAAATTTTAGTTTACCATCTAATTCTGCATCTAGAGCTATTGGGAAAGTCACAGGGTGCTGTCTAAAGAGACTGATTCAAGAAGATAATAATTGTTTTCTCAACTAAAACGAAGTGTGTTACAAAGCAGATGTCTACAACCTGATAATTTATAAGTTCTTGTATATGCTTAAATTTAACTTTGAAAGCTAAATGTTGACCAAAATTAATCCTTAAATTCAAAAAATGAAATGTAAGTGTTAATATAAAATCTTACTCTTGCTTGATTCCATGTCCAAGCATGATCTTTTGAAGGAGGTCAGTATTATCTGAATTGATTTTTGTGGATCAAACATAACAGTAAAGTTGTCTTTAACAGTACAAACTGAGATCTAAATCAAGGTTTGCAATTACTTATATGTAAATGTGATGTAACACCTGCATATTGTTTTGGCTGATTTCAGTAGTTCCCTGATCGTTCCTGTCTTCACCTGAGTTCCCAAGAAATTGCTAGAGCTGAAGGACATAATAATGCCTGTAGTGTAATAACCTTACATGAAAGCAGGGGAATTTCCTGGGACACAGCTCGCTGGTCCCTCTCTTCTAAACATCAAATCTATCCAAATTTCTTCACCTTTACACTGGAGCTCATGCTGTGCCTCCAACCAGAGCTCACTCTCTTGTCTCTCCCAGCTGATTCCTGCACTGACCGTCACACTCCTCCTGCTGTCTCCCAGTTTGGCTGGTGGAAAGGGAGGGTCCTGCAATGTAAATCTGACCAGCTGGGCAACTGCAATTGCTAATCAAAGTCTTCAAAAGGCAACAGTGGACTTGTGGCCTTCTGCACCAAAACAAATGCACAGTGAATTGTTATCATCCTCCAGCATGGTATAGGTCACTTTACATAAGTAATGATGTAGGGAGAGAGGGAAATTGAAAGTGACACAGAAAGGAGGAAATCATACTTTCACATTTTTCCTGCTAATTGTTCCTTCCCATCCCCAGCTGGTGCCTGGCTTCAGCTCATGTTTCTCACTTGGCAACCTTGTGGCTTTGTAGCCTGCAGGTCTGCCATGAAGCAGAAAGTGCTGTTCTCCATTTGTACCACCAACTTTACTGGTGTACTTAGGCATGTGTTCCATAGTACTTCCTCTGAGATGCCTTTCAATACTCAACAGACAACAAGCCAGATTGTTTGCCATTTGTCACCAAGATGATCTCTTTTTACACTGGTCTAAAAAGAAATCACCTTTCACCCCAATCCATTACCTGAGGACAGAAGGGAGCTTGAAGGAGAGGTCTTGCCTGTGTAAGTGCTCAGGTCACTTTGGTAGACTTTGTTTAGTGCATATAAGAAGGAAGTAGCTTCATCCTTCATCCTGCTTTTCTCACTGTCTCCCACATCTCAGGGCAAGCCCGTTGCATACCTTGCTGTAGAATTCATTAGGCCAAGAACATTCAGAGACCTGAACAGCCAGCATCACTCATCACACCCTTTCTGCCTGTTCATCCTCTAGGAATCTCTAATGTACTTCTCTCCATGCACCATCATTCACACTGAAAAGTCCCTAATTGGGACCCTAATAGGAATGAGACATGTTAGTTATTCCTAGTGAAAAATGATAGCAGAGGTTACCAATAGCAAGCAACACATGATAGCACTTGGTAGATCCATGAATATCTTAATATACATTGTGTTATATGTGACTAGTGTCCACATTTTCGGTTTCTCTAAGCCTGACCTGGGTACACTGCCATCAGTATGCTTGGGCAGGATGATGACAAGTACTGCATGGGAAGACGTGCAGAGCAGGTACAGTAAGATGGACCATTTTGTTATCTGGGTGCTGGGGCACAGAGGCTACACAGATCACTTTCTGCTATTTAATAACTTCTCTGAAGCCAGGCAGCTACTGGAATTTCTCTTTTCTTTTTAATAAACACATTTATTTAACTAGTAACCATACATTCAGCCTCCTCAAGACAGGGCAGTTATTTCTAGAAAGACTTTGGGCATAGCAACACGATACTTTTCCTTAAAAATATTTTTGTTTCACCTACAGTAAAACTGAACTCTATTTTCTCATCCTGTACCAACAGCTGTCTGAACTCCATGTTCAACCCACTGTGCATCTGTATATTGTAAAGTGTGGCAAATTAATTTCCATCATGAGTGGAATATGAACGGTATTGCTTTATTAAGCAATCTATTCTTTATTCTGTAAGCCGTGACTTATTAACAGAAGCAAGCGTAGCACATATGACTGACAGCAGTGAAAGCAGTAGTTGAACTCAGATTGACTCTGGGTTTAGTTTTAACCTGATTTAACAAATAGTTTGAGCTTGATCTGGAGAAAAAAAAAAAAGGGGGGGGGGGATGACACCAATTGGGGCATTAAACAAAACTGCTTCCTCCGTTCTTGAATGGAACGTTTTGTTGGGAATGCAAGAGAACAGAATGCAGGTAAAAGTCTTCTGGGAAGGGTCATGCTGAGATTCACAGAATCAGACAAGTGAGAAACAGAAAGAAGTTACAGTATTGAGGTATGGCCATGAAAGTTATAGCTGTATGCAAAGATCCCAAATGAACTATTACCAACTTATCAATAATTACTCCTGCAAAAAAATGTTACATTAGGAATTACACGGTTTTCTCTCCAGTTTTAGAATAAGCAAAAAGCTGACAATTTTTTATGATAGACCCTAAGATAGTGAAGGATTTTCTGTTTTTTTAAGGTACTATTTAAGGCCATGCAAAGCCCACATGCAGATCTGAGTGTCTTAATACTTGAAACATCCTAGTGAATGCATTAAAGCTAACAAAGCAGAACATATTGTCCTATCGCTACAGACAGCTGCTTCATCTGCAGGCTAGGTTTCATCTGAAAAGAAAAAGATTGAGTCATATCTCAAGCATTAAAAAGTCTAGTGGGTAATACATGGCATGGTCTTTAATTGAGAGTGTGGGCAAAGATGTTAAATTAAACATTAAGGTAACTGCAAAAGAAAAGGCTGTAGCAAAGCAGTTTACTACTAGGACAATTAACTCCTCAATAGTGAGAAAAGTGTGCATTTAGGTAGCCCTCAACTGAGGTGATATAAATAAAAAAAGCAGAATGAACAGAAACAATATAGACTATTCTAGATTTCAATAGTAAAATTCTATGTATTGCCATAGGTAACATTTCCAATTGCATTATTAAAATTATTTCTACACATTTAATAATCAACTGGCTAGCAGCTAATGTTCAAGAGGTTTGTATGTGTTTGTGTGATAATTTATATGTGATAAAGCACTGGTGTAGCGAAGTTTGCCAGAGGCTTTGTCCAAAATATGTCACTATCTAGATGTTAACTACTTTCACATCTGTTCAAGTGAGATAATACTGATGTTCCTTAGGAAAAAACTCTTACTGTGATACCAGAGCAGCATGTTCATGTAGCAGTTTGAGTAGATGGAGGAAACACGTATTGTGGCTGTATTTATAGGAAGAAATATTTTGTTGACATCCTAAATCTGTTCCTAACAGGAAGCGTATAGTTTCAAGCTTATCAGTTAAGACTCAAAACTAAGTTATCATATCTTGTTTCTTGTTAAGTTACTTTGCCGTTTGATGTGATTAATGCTGTGAAGTTTTAGTTTAGACTGAACCTGTTGTAGTTGTAATAGAAAACTACTAATACAAGAAATGTGCCTCTGGATTTTGAGTGTTCAGCAGTGCAATGCACTGATATGGGACTGTGCTAGGCTGCAACATGAGCAGCACTTGTATGGAAGCAAGGGAATTAGAAGTATTCTGCTACACTTGAACAATCCTGGGAGATCTCTGTGGGATAACATTAATGTAGTGGTTTGACCTTGACTAGCCACCAGGTGCCCGCCAAAGCCACTGTGTTCCTCCCCATCCTCAATTGGACAGTGAAGAGAAAATACAATGCAAGGCTCATGGATCTAAATAAGGAGAGGGAGATCACTCACCAACTACCGTCACAGACAAATCGGAGTTGTCTTGGGAAGATCAATTTATTACCAATCAAATCAGAGTAGGGCAATGAGAAATAACAACAAAACTCACAACACCCTCTTCCCATCCCTCCTTTCTTCTTGGGCTCAACTTCGCTCCCAATTTCTCTACCTCCTCTCCCCAAGCAGTACAAAAGGATGGGAGACAGGTGTTATGGTCAGTCCATCATGTGCTGTCCCTGATGCTCCTTCCTCCGCATGTGCTTTGCCTGCTCCAGCACAGAGTCTCACTCGCAGGACATGAGCTTTTCCAACATGGTCCTTCCCACAGACTGCAGTTCCCCATGAACTGCCCCAGCGGGTCTCCCTTCCATGGGGTGCAGTCCTTCAGGAACAGACTGCTCCAGTGTTGGTCCCTGAAGGGTCACAAGTCCTGCAGCAAACCTGCTCCAGTGCAGGCTTCCCACAGGTCACAGCCTCCTTTGGGCATCCCCCTGCTCTGGTGCAGTGTCCATCGTGGGCTGCAGGTGAAGATCTTCTCCACCATGGACCTCTATGTGCTGCAGGGGCACAGCCTGCCTCACCATGGACGGCACCATGGGCTGCAGGGGAATCTCTGCTTTGGCCCCTGCAGCACCTCCTCTCCTCCTTCTGCACTGACCTTCGTATCTGCAGAGCTGCTGCTCTCACATACTCACTCCTCTCCCCGACAGCAATTGCTCCCTTGCAGTAACTTTTTCTCCCCTCTTCAATATGTTACCCCAGAAGTGCTACTGCTCTCACTGATGGGTTTGGCTTTGGCCAGTGATGGATCCATCCTGGAGCTGGCTGGTACTGACTCTGTCAGACATGGGGGAAGCTTTTGGCACCTTTTCACAGAATTTAGTTTCACCCCTGCAGCTCTATGCTACTAAAACCTTGCCACAAAAACCAAATAAACTTTGATTTTTATTTTATTTTATTTATTACTTTGAGATAAATCAGCTTGCTAATGAAAACTTCAGAGAAAATGTAAATGTTAGTTTAGCTGAGATTGTAAACCCAAAGGGTTTTAGTTAGCCCTCAAAGGCATCCTGGCATGTCCTTTTGGCAAATATGATATGTCCTCAGCTTTTACGCTGATGAAACTGCCCTAAGCATGTGTCACATTTGGTTCACAGTGCATAGGTGTTCAACTATTGCCAAAGCCTGGGAATACATTAGCCAAACACCTGTTTGGTAGTGATAGGGTGTATGTTAACTAAGCTATCTGAATCACGGAAGTTGTATGTGAGAAAGTGCTTTCAACCAGTTTAGAAAACCAAAGCTATATGAGGAATGTCCAGGAGATGGTGCTATTCTCAAGCCTCTTGCAGCTTCTCGGGGACTAGGCTTGAAGGATCATCTGCTATTCTGTGGTAAATTCCAGGTTTGAATCATTTATAGATGAAATCGCTGGCAATTTTATTAGGTTCCCGTATTGCAAGACTGCATGTTGAAGGGTTCATTCTGCCGAACGCCCCTTAAGAGATGCCCTGCGTCATCGGTCTGCAGATGTGCCTGCTTGGGGTGGAGGAGACCTGCCTCACCCACATAGAGGGAATCACTTCTGATTCTCCACCAGAAAGGGAAACTTAAGAAAATGAGCCTCAGGGTTTTGTTCTTTGCTTTTGTTCTTCATTGTACCTTATTCCAAATAAGAAATTTAAGCCCAGATCCATAATGGCAGTGGAGCTCTCACTCTTACATCATCAAAGCTATAACCACTCACATGTGCAGAGGAATCCTCTGTTCCCAGTTCAGTTTCCAAATAAATGTCCATAGTGATTGACAGCTTCTGACTGGAAAGCTCAACAGGCAGCATGCCGGACAGCGAGCTGCTGAAAATAGCCTGAAAAGGTGATGCCATCCAAAAGAGTGTGTCTCAATCCCTTGCCCACACTGAGCCTTCACCACCTACACTGTGCCTTCAATGCAGCTCCTGGGACTGGGATGCCCTTCCTTCCAATGTCAAATGGCTACTGCTCAGATGAGTTATAGGCTGCAGTAGGCTCAGCTCCTATTCTTGCTTTTGCTTGAGGTTACTAAACAACACATTTCCAAATGTGTCCTAGACACCTACTACAGGCTATTTTTCAGGAGAGAAGCTGGGTTTGTATTCGACTTAAAATCAAGCAACAGTTGTGACAAGGGCTAAAACTGAAGGTTAGGGAAATCAGCTGGAAATTTGAGATTTGGTTAGTAAAGCTGTGTAGTTAGGCTTTGGAGCATGGATACCTATTTCCAAAGAATATCCCAAACCACTTGGCTGCAGTCCTGCTGTCAGCCTACATTACTCTCCATCTTACTTGGTTTTGCCAGCAGCATGGCTTCATGTGGACAGCTACGTCCAACTTGTGCTTTAAGCCAAAGAACTTGTGGTTCCGTGGTTAGAGCAAAGCTGCCAGGCACATGTGGGAACTGAGACCAATCCTCCAACCTCAAGCCATGAAGAGGACAAAAGTGTTGCCTCACCCATTGCTCCAACAAGAAGAACATTTTACGTGGAAGCCAATGCAGCAGGTGTCTCTGTGCACATCTGAGAAGTGGTTCTTAAACAGGCTAGGTGAGGAAACAACAATGTGAATCCCAACAGGCTTAGGTTGGGAACCTTAGGTTCAACCTAGGTTGAACAACCTGATCTGTGCAGCAGCAAGAACAAAAAGCCGCTAGATGTGCCTGGGAAAAGTCCTTCAGGCACCAGAGGAACTTGAATGTCAAAATCTTAGATGCTGGCAGACTCAGACAGCAGACAAGGTGGCACCTAGGCTTTGGATAGCACTGTCTAAACCTTCTGATCTCTCTGAGACTTGGTCTTTCAACTATAAAAAGAAAAGTAATGTTTATCTTAGGGTGTTGCAAGACATGCTTGAATATACTAATCCTACCAAAATCATTGGAGTGTTCAAGCAGGATCAGATCCAAATTCTGGTTTGATGGGAAACAGAGCCCCAGGACTTTCTTTTGCCAGCAGGATTCAGGCTCTGAAGAGCGTCCATCATATTTGAAAAATCATGGCAGTCAGGTGAAGTTCCCGACAACTGGAAAAAGGGAAATATAACCCCCATTTTCAAGAAGGGGAAAATGGATGACCCAGGGAATTACAGACCAGTCAGTCTCACCTCTGTGCCTGGCAAACTCTTGGAGCAGATTCTCCTGGAAGGCATGCTAAGGCACATGAGAAACAAGGAAGTGGTTGGTGACAGCCAGCATGGCTTCACTAAGGGGAAATCCTGCCTGACCAATTTGGTGGCCTTCTACGATGGGGCTACGAAACTGATGGACGGGGGCAGAGCAGTTGACGTCATCCACCTGGACTTGTGCAAAGCGTCTGACACTGTCCCACACGACATCCTTGTCTCTAAATTGGAGAGACATCAATTTGATGGGTGGACCACTCGGTGGATAAAGAACTGGCTGGATGGCCGCACACAAAGAGTTGTGGTCAATGGCTCGATGTCCGGCTGGAGACCAGTAACTAATGGTGTCCCTCAGGGGTCAGGGTTGGGACCGGTCTTGTTCAACATCTTTGTTGGCGACATGGACAGTGGGATTGAGTGCACCCTCAGCAAGTTTGCCGATGACACCAAGCTGTGTGGCTCAGTTGATACACTGGAGGGAAGGGATGCCATCCAGAGGGACCTTGACACACTTGTGAGGTGGGCAGATGCCAGCCTTCTCGAGTTTAACCATGCCAAGTGCAAGGTCCTACACCTGGTTTGGAGCAATCCCAGGCACGGCTACAGGTTGGGCAGAGAAGGGATTCAGAGAAGCCCTGCAGAGAAGGACTTGGGGGTGTTAGTAGATGAGAAAATGAACATGAGCCGGCTGCAGAGTGCGCTTGCAGCCCAGAAAGCCAACTGTATCCTGGGCTGCATCCGTAGGAGCGTGACCAGCAGGTCCAAGGAGGTGATCCTGCCCCTCTACTCTGCTCTCGTGAGACCTCACTTGGAGTATTGTGTGCAGTTCTGGTGTCTTCAACATAAAAAGGACATGGAACTGTTGGAACAAGTCCAGAGGAGGCCACAAGGATAATCAGGGGACTGGAGCACTTCCCGTATGAAGAGAGACTGAGAAAGTTGGGGCTGTTCAGCCTGGAGAAGAGAAGGCTGCATGGAGACCTCATAGCAGCCTTCCAGTATCTTAAGGGGGTCTATAAGGATGCTGGGGAGGGACTCTTCATCAGGGACTGTAGTGACAGGACAAGGGGTAACGGGTTAAAACTTAAACAGGGGAAGTTTAGATTGGATATAAGGAAGAAATTCTTTACTGTAAGGGTGGTGAGGCACTGGAATGGGTTGCCCAGGGAAGCTGTGAATGCTCCATCCCTGGCGGTTTTCAAGGCTGCGTCAGACAGAGCCTTGGGTGGCATGGTTTGGTGTGAGGTGTCCCTGCCTATGGCAGAGGGATTGGAACTAGATGATCTTAAGGTCCTTTCCAACCCTAACTCTTCTATGATTCTTTAATTCTATGACCATATGTAGTTTTACTCAAAGATGAAAAGTTACAAGCATTATTTTTGTTTAAAGAAAACTACCATTTTTAACTCCACAACTATCAAACACCAACAGGTTGGGGTTTTTTACAGAAAGTCTGAGAAGTTTAATTCATGATCACCTTTAAAACAGGTTAAATCATCATTTTTGGCGAAAGAGATTTCACCATGTCCAGGCGTTAGAACAAACTTTAACAATGCACACATGTTGTTCACGAACATTCAATGCCTTATGACTGAGCATTTTTGGAGGAGATAACGAACAGATGGGCTGGTATTCTTATGGTAATTTCTTTGTTATATTCATTACTTCTTTTTGCTGCTGTATGCTTTGTATGTGTAACAGAGACTCTTGGCTTCTGTTCCCCTAATTTAAAAAATACACTAAAGAGTTAAACATGTTTTAATTTAGGTGTGCTGTAGTTCGTCTTCTTCAGTTTCTTGGTAGACAAGCTCTTTTCGACTGGTTTTGGCAATAGTTTAGAAAAAAACTCTTTACTCTGGGAGAATATTTAAGCATATGCTTCAGTTTTAAAACATATTTGAGGCCTGTTGCAGATGTAGTTAAACACTTCCCTGCTGAATTCAGCTAAAGAATTGGGGTCTTTAGCTGGTTTATATTCTACTTACTGAGCAGAGTCTTGTAGGAAAAAAAAATGCCTTGTCTGCAACAAGAAGCTATAAACAGTGAATTAGTGAATCAATGTAATTTTAGACCAGGAAGCTGCTCTGAATTATTTTTTTCAGCTTTCGGAAAATTGCATTAAGCTCTGCAAATGAGCCATTGGGGATATAAGAGTGGATCATAAAAATCCATTATGAATATATTAGTTGCATTGGGTTTTAGTGTTGTAAAAAAATAGTTTCACTGCTTGGTTGAAGACTTGCTGAAAAAAATTATACAGAAGCATCTGTTACTGTGTTCTATTGCTCCTTACACCATGTGCAAACAAAATAAGAGATTGTTTTGTATAATTTGTTCAATATGCTTAGAATCATCCATGTAGTTGCTCCATTGACTTAAAAATAAAGCCTGCATTTGGCTCTGTATCAGCAACAGAGCAGTGGATAAATGAGCAAAGCTTTGGGTTTTTTTCTGTGCAGTTATGGGGAAATTAAGAACAAATGAGTTTGGTGTTTATTATTGATGTGACTAGCAGATGGAAAGCATTATAGCCACCCTACATGAAGTTCATTTCTGGTACTAAGGAGTAATGAAAAAAAATGAAATTAACTAGTGTCTCTATCAAAGAACCTATTGAAAAAATAGGAATTACATATAAAAAATATTTGCAACAGACATCTGTTAAGTATTATATATAACTTTCATAACAAGCACGACAGCTGCATTATTGCAAATGCACAACACTACAGGGAACAATTGCACCTGCACAAACTTCTTGGGACCCTCTGCACCCAGATGATGTGGAGGTACTGGAAAGACACTGTGCCTGCCCAAATCATGGCCCCCATCTCTCTCCTCCTGACTGTGCATTTTATGACAATTTACACCAATTTACATATTGGTCTAATAAGTAAATAGGACTTCATTAAAATAAACAAGACTTCCACTGATGTGGGAGATCTTGAGACAACTGGTTTATGCCAGGTACTATCCTTTAGGCTAGATCCTCTTCACAAATCTGACCCTGTTTTAAGTGAAGCTTCACAGAGATTCAGGTGCAACTTCAATTGAACTTAAATATAATCAAACTCCTTTGAAAATTGCAGCTAAGACTTTTCTACTAATAATGGAAATAGACAAGCTGCAGATTTACATGCAAGAAAATAGGCATGTATGACATGCCTATTTGCAGGCTATACAAAAAAGCTCTGTTTAAGAAATCCAACTACACTATCACCACTAGTCCACTAACCCTCCTGTAATCTGAATACTTATGCTTCTGAATGAAAGCAGGGCCAGCTCAGCCCTTTCAAAAAGTTTTAATTGTTAATCATTATTTTGTCCTGACAGCATCCTGCTGATCATCTCCTTATGTCATAAAGACTCAGAGCCAGATCTAGAAATACTGACTAGCTAAATAACAGCAAAATATAATAGCAACTGAAAAATTTTGATCAGAAGGGATCACTAAGAGCTGTCTAGTCCAGCCACTGCTCAAAGCGTGTCCAGGCAGATCATGCTGTGCAAGGCTTTGTTAAGTTTTGAATATCTCCAAGAATAGAGACTGAAACCTTTTTTGGCAACTTGTTACTACACTTGACAACCCTTGTGGAGAAAATGTTTTCATTATACCTAATAAGACTCTCTCATATCTAACTTGTGTCCATTGCCTCTTATCCCATCACTGTGCACCTCTGAGAAAAATCTGTCTTCCTCATAGCATCCCATTCGGTACCGGAAGAGAGAAAAAAGGTGTCCTTTGCCTGTTCTTCTTCAGGCTGAAAGATCTAAATGTCTCATCCCTTCCTCATATGCCATGTGTTCCAGTCCCACACAAATAGGTGAAAACTCCAAAACCTTCTCCATCTTTGCTCTGTTTGCTCCCTCCACTGTGCTGCTTGGCCAGATACTTCACACACCTTTGCATGTCAAACACCTTTTTGCCTTCCCACCTACACACTCTTACTCCTCAAAGCACACCCTCCTCCTTAGCTTTCTTTCCTTGCTTGCTTTCTTCCTTAACTGCTTTGATTAGATTCTTTTTGGGCACAGGATAACATACTAATATAAAGCCATCATACCAGTGTGTGAGACCAGCATGAGTCCAGCACTGGGTGTGAATCTAACAGATCCTTTCATGGCCAAGAAAGAGGTGCTTTCCCAAGTGACTGAAAGTCCACTCAGTCTTCCCTGGCACAGATCAGTTCTCACCAAGGTGGAGCCACCCCTGTTCCTAATCCCCCTGTTCCATAGGCATGGACACCAGTGCTCTCTTGTGCTGGCCAGCAGTCAAATGCAATGTGATGCCAGGAGGCAGAGGCTTCTTGAAAGATATCAAATATTGTCAGGCTTGCATTGAAATGCTGAGTTTTGGCAACACTGGAGGTTCTCAGAGCAGAGTTTATGAGAGACCCATACTGCTGGCTCCAAGCTTTGCTCCATAGGTCAGTACAAAAAGCTGCCTTAACAGGCTACTCCTCCCACCAGCAGAAGCTCAAACACAGCATATTCCAAGTTAACTGTTCCTTGACTGGAGGAAGAGTAGCAGAGCATTACAGGTGTTCTCTGGAGGCCAGTACCCCTGCTACCCATTTGAGGACCCTCAAAGCATGTTATGAAGAATAGAAGTAACAAAAAAGTTTTTAAGCTGTAGAGTATTCTTTATTCTTTTAATTAACTAATGGACATAAACCATACTCAGGCAGGAAGGCCACCCTATGCTCCTCATGGATTCACTCTGTGGAGACTTATAGAAAGACTTGGTAATTCTACATGAGTGGTTTTAAATGAGTTTTAATGCATGAGCTACATTTCAACAACCATTTCTGTTCTGCAGCCGCTTTTCAGACTTCATATATTACTCCCATCTTCCCATCTTTAGTCTGCTGAAGCCAGGCAGAGCCTTGCTGTCACTGCAATGGTAGTGGCACTAGTTGTACAGATTGGGACAAGTAACATGACACGAAACTCACTCATGAAGCTCCTTTTAATCTCATCTCATGAAGTTATGGTACTCTTCATGCTGCACATCAGACAACGCTGCCATCTGTTCAGCTCTGCTGGTGCAAAAATGGTTTTAAACCAGCAGGCAATGGGATCTGGTTGCACAAGCATGGTTTGACATCAGATTGCAGAGCACAGGGAGTCACTCCACTCCTGCTCTCTCAAAACATTGTCTGGTGTATCTCACACTATCAGCAAGTTAAGCAAATTCAGCACAGTGTCGAAGAATCACTACTTGCTTCCATAAAAACTAAATCTGCTTCCTTCAGCTGTTTTCAGATTTTGTAGCTTTTATCTTTCACCATAAGCTTGTGTGAAAAGGCAGTTATGGGGAAATTAAAGAACAAATGAGTTTGTTATTTATTATTGATGTGACTAGCAGAAGGAAAGCATTATAGCCACCCTACATGAAGAGTCTCTGGCATGTTCCTTGAAAGTTAAAGCTACACAGGTACAATTGTTAGTTATTTTATAAGGCCTTTATCAGGCAGTTAGCTTTCATTTTGGAGGATTTTTTAACTGAGTTTTTTAAGTTTGTGTGTATTCTCTGGCATAAATCAAATTACAAGCCAGTTCATAATTTCCTGTAGGATGACAGAAATAGCAATGGACATACTGCATTCAGAAAATAAACTAGCCACTAGGGGACAGCAAAAATCTTACTATTATGACACATAATAAATAATATTCAGCTATAATGCAGCTAATAGATGTCAAAGCCAAATATATTATTGTATCTGCCTGGGCTAAGAGACCCCTCAGTTTTCACTGGGGAACAGCTCATCAAATTTAGTTAGTCAGGTGGTATAACTAAGAATTATTTAAGATATTGCAATAAAAATGCAATAATGACCATTAGAAATCTTTAAAAAAATGAAGTATGGTCCTATGCTTAATTTTATCAGAGACAAAATGCTTTCTTCCATACCACCCCACAGACAGAGAGAAATTAGCCTGGTGTGTAAATCCCTGGATGTGGGAGCTAGGGTTAGGTTTGCTGAGAATAAATTAACAGTATCCAGAGAGACTGAAAATTTTCAGCAGCCTTAAACAGAATAGTCTGAAGATGACTGTGGACAAAAGGACTTTTAGAAGAATCATTCTTCTAAACTATTCATTTAAGTCTCATGCTGTTGTTAGTGGAATACACAAGGGGTCACAGTTTCCTGATAAAAATTTCTGACAAGTTCAGCTGATTCTGTGTTCAGATGTATTTTTCTGAGATGTATTTTTCTGCAGGAAACCTAAAAAAGTCACATATGTTAGCAAATGCAGCTCAAAGAGACTCAACACAATTGTTGTCTGAAGTGGTGGTAAACTCCAAGCTCTCATTCTCTGGCTGCTACAAACCTGCTGGCCCTGTGCTGCACAGATCCATTCCTCCAGAAGGCTCTTTCCAAAGACATGCTTTGATCGAGGTTTGCGTTAATTGGTAAAACATTTTGTTGCTCTGTAATGGATATTTAAACAATGGGGCCATTGCTAATGCATTTTGCAACTGCATACTAAGATCAGCGCCAAGTCAATACTACAAACACAGTCTGAAACCAACAGACAATAAATAATCTATAGCTGCTCCTATTATCAGATATTGGCTTGCAACCTAATAGCTTTTACGGTTTCCCATTAGACTTGCTAGCCATTCATTTAGTTCTCAGGAAAGAGGTACTGCACAAAACGAAAGAACAGGATATCTTTTCTGGATGGTTTCTCTTTGTATAAAGGAAGCCTAACTGGTTGATCTGACCAGAAGGCTCTCGATGAACACCACCACGGCGAACACCCACCGGGCAGCGTTCAAACGCGTCAGCGAGACAGAGTGAATAAACACAAAATGCTATTGCCCGCTTATGGGTTTAAGAGAAAAAGCCTATCTGGGCCCTCCTAGTCATAGGAAGAATGGCTTAAAAAGATTGTGATATGAAACAACACCAAAAAGGAATATTTGTGCCTGCTTTGTGGCCTGGGGGTCTTCGGCCTTTGACATTTCAAGTCGTCCCCCACAAGCAAGGATACCCCACACAGCTGCCGCATCTGGGGCTTTAAGGTTAGTACCAAATCCTCACTTTTGCCATCAGTTTAATTGTAAATTAATGATACTGCAAAAATTATTTCAAAATCCTAGGATGCCGTTTTGTGCAGTGTGCACGCTGATACGCAATCTAAATGAAATCTTTAATTTATATGAAATATGTTTTAAAATACATTGTTTTTTCTTATAACCATAGTTATATGTTATGAGTTTAACCTTATGAGACAGATGCTAATGAGCACGGAATCTCTTCTGGAATCTCCATATGACATTGTGATAGTGAACATATTTTTGAAGGCTGGGAGTTGATGGGAGCAATAAATGCAGCTCATGGCTACCTCCTTTGCTCCAGCCCCAGCGGCTCCCCATCAGTTTGTCCTCTGAAAAACCCTACACCCATCTTGGAACTGCTGACACTGAAAACTCATCATTACATATGATGCAAGGCTGTCCTGGGTTCAGCAGTAGCAGTCATTTTTAATCCTTCTTAGTAGCTGGCGCAGTGCTGTGTTCTTTACTTTAGGCCTGGGAACAGTGCTGATAACACCGATGGGTTTAGTTGTTGCTCAATAATGTGTACTCTGACCAAGGACTTTCTGAGTCTCATGCTCTGCCAGGGAGGAGGGGAAGCCGGGAGGAAGCACAGACAGGACACCTGACCCAAACTAGCCAAAGAGGTGTTCCATACCACAGCACGTCATGCCCGGTATATAAACTGGGGGCAGTTACCTGGAAGGGCTAGATCACTGCTTGGATTGGGCTGGGTATCGGTCAGCAGGTGGTGAGCGGTTGTATTCTCTTCCCTTGTTATTTCCCTTATCATTATTATTGTTGGTGGCAGCAGTAGTGATTTGTGTTATACCTCAGTTACTGGACTGCTCTTATCTCAGCCCATGGGAGTTACATTCTTTTGATTCTCCTCCCCATCCTTCTGGGAGCAGGGAGAGGAAGGGGGGTGGGGGGAGTGAGCAAACGGCTGCATGATTCTGAGTTGCCGGCTGGCTTTAAACCATGACAGTTCTTTTTGGCACCCAACGTGGGTCACGAAGGGTTGAGATAACGACAGATCTGACCAGAGTGTGTCTAATCGTATTTGTGATAAGCATGTATTGTTTTGGATTAATAGACACTCGCCACAATGCTGATTTGTTGGCTCTCAAAGTTGCTGCTCTTGATCTTGGAGTTTC
Source organism: Psittacula echo (assembly GCF_963264785.1). Classification (NCBI taxonomy): domain Eukaryota; kingdom Metazoa; phylum Chordata; class Aves; order Psittaciformes; family Psittacidae; genus Psittacula; species Psittacula echo. Next base: position 27,841,273 of record NC_137742.1, on the reverse strand, counting down.
TGCATGTTGTACATCACTTGCAGCTGGTATTTGCTGCGTTAGTTTTCATTGGCTGGGGGCCTTGGGCTAAGGTTCTTGTTTCATTGTACTTTATGGTAATGACTTGTAATACAATAGACTCATTGATCATGAAACCGATCTGGTTTGCGTTCCCAGTGTGGTCACCACCTCTATGCTTTGAGAGGTATATAATAGAAGTGTTTAGCAATTACACATCTTTTTTCCCCTCCTCGGGTGGTCAACCTGCGAAGGAGACATTCCCTTACCTTTCCAGCCCCCCCTACCAAACCATTTACAGCACCATTTGAGAGTTCTGAAGGTTTTGAACGGCCTTTGGTACCCTTGAGACCTGCCTGCTGATTGTGATGGGGATCACCATGTTGACACACATACACAGTGCGTTTTACCCACGACCATTTCATCTGATCTCCAAAGTTAAGCAGAGTCGGGTTTGGGCCTTGTCTAGGGTTAGGTGATTATATAGGAGGACCAAGAGATTTTCCCTGAGGCTGGACAGTCATGAGTGCCAGGGTGTGTGGGATAGTATGGGCAAGTATCTAGGCCAGTGGGCCCCTTCAGTGCTTTGGAACTTCGCCACTGAACAAGTGCAAAATCCAGAAAAATTAGTAAAACATTTAAATGAGGTGTGTTGTCATTCTGGACGTACCAGAGAGGGACAAATCATGTCAACGTGCTGGGGCTTGGCCTATGCTTACAGAAACCTGTTCAACACCATCCAGCACCTTCAAAGGGAAAATAATGTCTCTGGATCTGATGGCAAAGCAACCAACAATGCAGCTACTCTAACTCCAAATACAGCACCTACACTAACTCCAAGCACAGCAGCTACACCAACCATAGTGACAAGTACAGCAGATGATCAAACTCTGACTACAACAGATAATGCAGCTACTCCAACTCCAAGTACAGCAGCTACACCAACCCCAGCGACAAGTACAGCAGTTACTCAAACTCCAACTGCAACAGACAGTGCAGCTACACCAGCTCCAATCACAGCAGCTGCACCAACCTCAGCGACAAGTACAGCAGCTACCCAAACGCTGACAACAGATACTGCAGCCACTCCAACCACAATGATAATCACTGCAGCTAAACCAGAGGACCAATTCATGCCAACATCGGTTGCCCCTGTACACATGGCGAAAAGCAAAAAAGAGACAAGAAAGATGAAGAAGCAAGATGAAGAAGCAATGTCAATGCACTTACCACCCGGGACAGCATCTGATTACGAGTCATCATCACATGAATCAGAGGAAGAAGAGGTGACTTCTCGACCCCGGACCTCAACCAGGCTATGCAATACGCGAAAAGATTTTACCCGTCAACCAGGGGAGCACATCATCACCTGGTTGCTCCAATGCTGGGACAATGGGGCCGATGGTCACGAACTAGAAGGTACAGAAGCCAAGCAGCTGGGAACACTTGCTAGAGAAGGGGGAATTGACAAAGCAATTGCCACAGAGAAAAAGGCCCTCAGTCTTTGGAGGCGGCTCTTGGCAGCTGTGAAAGAAATGTTTCCATACAAGGACGATGTTACGAGTCGTTCGGCCAAGTGGACTACTTTAGAGAGAGGCATTCAGTCTCTGAGGGAATCAGCCGTTGTAGAGACGATCTATCACAAGCCAGATGCCGGGGATGCACCCATAGATCTAGATGAAGTAGAATGCACACTACTCATGTGGTGGAAATTTACACGGAATGCACCATCATCATGCCCATTCATTGGCAACAGTAACCTGGAATGACATAGCACCACTAACAGTGGATGAAATGATTCATAAACTCCGAGAATTCGAAGACAATCTCACCCCTTCCATCATCTCAGCTGTGGAAAAACTGTCCCAGGATCTCAGACAACTGAGGGACGATCTATCTGATCTATCCAGCTCCTCACGTGTACCAACACATGTCTCAGCTATTAACAAAAGGCGTCCTACTGCTCGAGAGAGAAGATACAGAAGGCATACGCCTATCATAGGGCCACCCTATGATCTTACCTGCGGGATCACGGATGAGACATGACAAAATGGGATGGAAAACCTACTTCAGCTCTGGAGGAACGGGTGCATGAATTGAAAATAGGAACAAGGGTCAAGGCTGATAGTCCCATGAGAGCTGTGGCTTCAGTCTCTGGTGAGCAGGTTCCCAGATGGAGTGGAAGAGCTGATTTTACTCCGGCTCCTGGGATAAAGAAGACTAATTCCTTTATACAAGACGTGAGTGACCAATGTTGTGATCGCTATTAGAGGAGCCCTGCCTCCAGCCAGGTGGAGGTAGGGGACAATCGGATTTATTGGACTGTGTGGATCAGATGGCCTGATTCCCACAGAACTATAAGGCTCTAGTAGATACCGGTGCACAGTGTACCCTGATGCCGTCAAGCTGTCAAGGGGTGGAACCCATCTATATCTCTGGAGTGGCAGGAGTATCCCAAGAGTTGACTGTACTGGAGGCTGAGATCAGCCTGACTGGGAGGAAATGGCAAAAGCACCCCATTGTTACTGGTCCAGAGGCTCCATGCATCCTCGGCATAGACTACCTCAGGAGAGGGTACTTCAAAGACCCAAAAGGGTACCGATGGGCTTTTGGTATTGCTGCTTTGGAGACTGAGGAAATTGAGCAGCTGTCCACCGTGCCTGGTCTCTCAGAGAATCCTTCTGTTGTGGGGTTGCTGAAGGTTGAAGAACAGCAAGTGTCAATCACAACTACAACAGTGCACCGGCGGCAATATCGCACCAACCGAGACTCCCTGATTCCCATCCATAAGCTGATCCGTAGACTGGAGAGTCAGGGAGTGATCAGCAGGACCCGCTCACCCTTTAATAGCCCCATATGGACAGTGCGAAAGTCTAACGGAGAGTGGAGACTAACAGTAGACTATCGTGGCCTGAATGAAGTCACACCACCCTTGAGTGCTGCCGTACCGGACATGCTAGAACTTCAGTATTAGCTGGAGTCAAAGGCCATACCAAGTGGTATGCCACGATTGATATTGCCAATGCATTCTTCTCAATTCCTTTGGCAGCAGAGTGCAGGCCACAGTTCACTTCTACTTGAAGGGGCGTCCAGTACACTTGGAACCGACTGCCCCAGGGGTGGAAACACAGCCATACTTCTGCCAGTGCCTACTTGCCATTGTGGCCATCGCCTTCCCCACAGCAATCACCATGAGCCTCTGGCAGAAAGCTCCAGGGGAGACTCGAGGTCGACCCCTCGGCTTTTGGAGTCAGGGATACAAAGGATCTGAGGCCAGCTACACCCCAACTGAGAAAGAGATACTGGCAGCCTATGAAGGGGTTCAAGCTGCTTCGGAGGTGATTGGCACTGAAGCACAGCTCCTCCTGGCACCCCGGTTGCCTGTGCTGGGCTGGATGTTCAAAGGCAGGGTCTCCTCTACACATCATGCAACTGATGCGACATGGAGTAAATGGGCTGCCCTAATTACACAACGAGCTCGAATAGGAAATCCCAGTCGTCCAGGCATTCTAGAAGTCATCATGGACTGGCCAGAGGGCAAAGATTTTGGAATGTCACCAGAGGAGGAGGTGATGTGTGCTGAAGAGGCCCCACCATATAATAAACTGTCAGAAAGTGAAAAGCAGTATGCCTTGTTTACTGATGGGTCCTGCCGTATTGTGGGAAAGCATCGGAGATGGAAAGCAGCCGTATGGAGTCCTCAACGACAAGTGGCAGAAACTGCTGAAGGAGAGGGTGAATCGAGTCAGTTTGCTGAGGTGAAAGCCATCCAGCTGGCCCTGGACATTGCTGAACGAGAAAAGTGGCCAGTACTTTATCTCTATACTGACTCATGGATGGTGGCAAATGCCCTGTGGGGGTGGTTGCAGCAATGGAAGCAGAGCAACTGGCAATGCAGAGGTAAACCCATCTGGGCTGCTGCACTGTGGTAAGATATCGCTGCCCGGGTGCAGAACCTGGTGGTGAAGGAATGCCATGTAGATGCCCATGTACCCAAGAGTTGGGCCACTGAGGAACACCAGAACAACCAACAAGTGGATAAAGCTGCTAAGATTGAAGTGTCTCAGGTGGACTTAGATTGGCAACATAAAGGGGAATTATTTTTGGCCCGGTAGGCCCATGACACTTCAGGCCATCAGGGCAGAGATGAAACATATAGATGGGCTCGTGATCAAGGGGTGGACTTAACAATGGACGCTATTGCCCAGGCTATTCACAACTGTGAAACATGTGCTGCAATTAAGCAAGCTAAATGGTTAAAGCCTCTTTGGTATGGAGGACGATGGCTGAAGTATAAATATGGGGAGGCCTGGCAGATTGACTGTATCACACTCCCACTAACCCACCAAGGCAAGTGCCATGTGCTTACCATTGTGGAAGCAACCACCAGATGGCTGGAAACATACGCTGTGCCCCACGCCACTGCCCGGAACACTATCCTGGGCCTTGAGAAACAGATTTTGTGGCGACACGGCACCTCAGACAGAACTGAGTCAGACAATGGGACTCATTTCCAGAACAACATTATAGACACTTGGGCCAAAGAGCACGGCATTGAGTGGGTACATCACATCCCCTACCATGCACCAGCCTCTGGGAAAATCGAACGGTACAATGGGCTGTTAAAAACTACACTGAGAGCAATGGGTGGGGGAACTTTCAAACATTGGGGTACACACTTACCAAAGGCCACCTGGTTGGTCAACACCAGAGGATCTGCCAACAGGGCTGGCCCAGCCCAGTCAGAACTTTTACATATTGTAGAGGGGGACAAAGTTCCTGTGGTGCACATGAAGAATTTGCTGGGGAAGACAGTCTGGGTTATTCCTGCTTCAGGTAAAGGCAAACCCACTCGTGGGATTGCTTTTGCTCAGGGACCCGAGCATACCTCGTGGGTAGTGTGGAAAGATGGGGAAATCCAATGTGTACCTCAAGGGGATTTGATTTTAGAGGAAAACAGCCAATGAACTCAACTGTATGCTGTTGACTGCTATGTAGCACTTTTATAGCCCACCAACTAGATATCTTCAGGTCACCAGCGACCAGCCCTGACTTCCCTCCGACCATCATCCCAACAGAGAATGAACTTCGATGAAACCAGATGAGTTCTGCAGTATCATCAACAGGCAACAATCCAACACTGCACGTGGCTTCTTGTGCTCTGAAAGACTGTTACAAGAGATGGAGCCCTGTATCATGGACCGAATGAACTCAGCAGCTTTATAGGGATTGGTCCATGCACTAAGTAATGATCTCTCTCTCTCTTTGTGTGTGGATGTATATATATATATATATATATATATATATGAGACAAGAGTGATGGTACATTGAAAAATGTGAGATCTGAGCATGACATGAATGATATGGAATAAAGAGTGGATAAACTTTCTGAGTCTCATGTTCTGCCAGGGAGGAGGGGAAGCCGGGAGGAAGCACGGACAGGACACCTGACCCAAACTAGCCAAAGAGGTATTCCATACCACAGCACGTCATGCCCGGTATATAAACTGGGGGCAGTTACCCAGAAGGGCTAGATCACTGCCCAGGTCAGGCTGGGTATCGGTCGGCAGGTGGTGAGCGGTTTTATTCTCTTCCCTTGTTATTTCCCTTATCATTATTATTATTGGTGGCAGCAGTAGTGGTTTGTGTTATACCTTAGTCACTGGACTGTTCTTATCTCAACCCGTGGGAGTTACATTCTTTTTTGATTCTCCTCCCCAACCCTCCAACAACAGGGAGAGGAAGGGGGAGGGAGAGGGGGAGCGAGCGGCTGCGTAGTTCTGGGTTGCCTGCTGGGCTTAAACCATGACAAAGGCTTATCTCAGTAAAATGTTTGATCTTGAAAATAAAACTTGAATGCCACACCAATTGTTCTTTGGTGCTGCACAGAGGTCCAAGGTGATACTAAAAACAGGGGCAGGGAATGGTCTAGAAATATTGAGAACATTTAGAAGCACAGCCATACACCAGATAAAGTTTGCTAGTATGGCAATACTGGTAGGCTTTCCTACTGTAGAAAATTTATAGGTTAAAATATAAAAGACTGCCTGTGTTAGTATTGTTTCTGAATGAAAGAAATTGTACTAGCAAGACTTTTATTGTCTCAGAAACATTCCATGCAACTTAGCTTCACTGGAATAAAAATGTCTAAATAAAAAGCAAAATAATCCCCTCTCATGGTTTAAAGCCAGCTAGTAACTCAGAACCATGCAGCCGCTCGCTCACTCCCCTGCTTTCTCCCCCCAGCTCTCGGAGGGATGGGGAGGAGAACTGAAAGAACGTAACTCCCATGGGTTGAGATAAGAACAGTCCAGTAACTAAGGTATAACACAAACCACTACTGCTGCCACCAATAATGATAAGGTAAATAACAAGGGAAGAGATACAACCTCTCACCATCCACCAACTGATACCCAGCCCGACAGAGCAGTGATCTAGCCCTTCCAGGTAACTGCCCTCAGTTTATATACCGGGCATGACGTGCTGTGGTATGGAATACCTCTTTGGCTAGTTTGGGTCAGGTGTCCTGTCTGTGCTTCCTCCCGGCTTCCCCTCCTCCCTGGCAGAGCATGAGACTCAGAAAGTCCTTGGTCAGAGTACACATTATTGAGCAACAACTAAACCCATCGGTGTTATCCGCACTGTTCTCAGGCCTAAAGTAAAGAACACAGCACTGCGCCAGCTACTAAGAAGGATTAAAAATGACTGCTACTGCTGAACCTAGGACATCCCCCTAGCCAATATTTCAATCTGGTAAAATTTTGGACTTTTTAGGTATGATGTTCTTGACAAACAAAGAATGTTGCTAAATTCACTTGTGCTTTTGAAAACTTTCACTCCATATAGCCTCTTTGCCTCAGTGTCCACTTAACATAATCTTCTAACTCTATTTTAAACCTATATGCCAATTTAATCCAAATTGAAAGGAGCATAGTCCTACTTAGTTCTTACATAATTTCTCCAAATTAACAGAATTGAAAAAAAAACATTGCAGAATTAAAAAAAAACCCAAAACCAACCAACAACAACAACAAAAAACCCAAACCAACAGTGGCCAATCAGTCATGTATATAGGTATTGCCTATTGGTGTAGCAATTTTCAAACCAGCCATAGGCAAATCAGAAAAAAACATGGGAATTAAAATAAGAAAAGAAAGAAGATTCCTTAGCACTGAGAACATTAGGCAGCTGTATTTCACTTTGTATCTTCCATTTATACAGAAGATAAAATGAGAATTCAGATGTGCAGGCTACAAGGAAAGCATCAACACAAGAAGTTCTTCTCTTGTTCCACACAATCTAACCCTGAAGGCACAGTCAGCAACTGGATGCACTACAGATACATTAGAGGGGGATACAAGATGGGTACCAGAGACATGTAAAGGGACTGAGGGGACTGTATATGCACTGAGATATTGGGAGGCAAGAGGTGTGTATGGGAGAGGAGGGATGGAGGCAGTGGGATGGAAAAGTGATCAGGGTCTTGAGGAAATGCTGGCTGCGCACCTATAGAACATGAGACCTCAGGCTACTAAACTACCCTGACAAATTAAGACAACGATGAACATGTTGGGGTAATGCCAGCATTCTTCATGGTTTTTTTTTCAGATATTTATGCTGAGGCTTTTCATCTCAGACAAGAAGAAAATGCCTAGAAAATAGAGCCTAGGGGAAATCTCTAATGCTTGACCATCTTTCAGTGTCTGAATACTACTGGATTTTGAACTGTTCAGAATTAATGTACCTTCAGCTGTGAACATCATGATCTATATTTAAGATGCTGTAAAAAGTTCCTAGCAACCAGTGTCATTTGAGCAATGAAGCACCATTCTTTTGTTATAGTCTCAAGACTTATTATATATATGCTGTGAGTCAGCCAATAAGCCATGGCCTTAAAGAATCAATGAGAATGAACTTTACTGTGTTAAAAATCCTACATATAATGACTGTACAAATAAACGTCATCCTATTTTGAGCTAATGTAAAATCTCAACTTTCTTTCAAGTTAACACTGGTGAAACCTATTTAATTTATGAACTGTTTCTTTACAGGAAGTATAGTATGAATGATACTAGGAATGTACTTAAAGTATTAGAAAAATACTTACTCTATTAAGTGGAATATTTCAAGTGATTTTAGCGTTAAAGAAACTTTAAAACTCAGGTGTGCTTTCCTTTAGGCTTTGAATTGACTTACACAAAAGGAAACTATGTCAACACTATGGCACAACCTGTGAGACAGTCAGGCATATCACAGTGGGTCATGCATTCCTTGCTCTTCCTATATTTTCTTCTGCATATGCTTCCAAAATTTAATTCTAAAATTTCTGCCTTCTCATCTAATGCCTACAAGCCATTCAAACTCCCAACAGACCAGTTCTTTAAACAAGTCTGTCTTTTACATTCAAGGCAAAACTTATGTCAGGTGACCATACCAGAGAAAATTCTGTGCAAGACTCAAGAAAAAAGAGAATGCCTTTAATTTTGCATTTTTAAACTCTTACCAGAAACTTCAGATTCACAGATTCAAAATTTACTATGATATGATCTCTTCTATAATGCAAGATTCGACAAGTAGCTAGCCAACCAAATATTCCTTGCTCAGTTATAGCATATTTTTCCAAAACATTTCCCATCTCAGTGTAAAGTCCACAAATGGGGATAAAATCTTCCTCTGAGAGAGAAAAGGACTACACTGAGTTGTTCAAATAGTTAATTATTCTCACTGGTAAGGTCAGGCTGGAAACCCTCTCTTCTGCCCCTACAACTAAGATACTTTTTATGCCAATTTCAGCCCTTGATATGAGTCAGCTGTTAAACCCTTACCCTGATCTAATTGTTAGACAAATTTGATTGTGCCCATCTATTTTCTGTCATGTGACTTGTATTACAAGGCTTTACTGCATTTTTTTACTAAACCACAGACAGAATCCTCCTTAAGAAGAGAGAGTTAATTTCCCTGGAAACCTGGCTTGGGTTCTTTAAGGACTCATCTTCTGCCTCTCTGCAGTTTCAAAATTAATTTTTTAATGTCCTCAAAACATGAGTCATTACTCAACAGAGGTCAGCCTGTCCCATTGTCTGAATAATAATTCCTGTGAAATAGCAAAACTCGTTCATTTTTAAGGACTAAGAAAGAAAGGTCTCTGTTACATATTTTGCAGTAACCATTATCTGTATTTCAAATGGACCTGGAGTGCTATTATGACTTACTTCATTATGAAGCTTATTCAGTTGAATTGTGGTCAAAAGGCCATTGTGATCACACTGGATTTATCCAGGCTCAGGAAGCACAGCGAGTTAATGGCTGTGTTCAAGAACCACTTGTGGACATACTTTTGATGAAGAGAAATCGAACGAATGAAAATTATTTAGGAAAAAAAAAAAAACCAACAAAAAAAAAACAGAGAGAGAAGTGTAGCTCCAAATCAAATAAAAGCTTCATGTAGCTTTAAACTGATTGCAGATGGTTTGGGCCAGGCAACTTTCATCTTTGCGACATCAGACACGATAATTTTGGGTTGGCTGTTCTGACACAAGATCCTTAACATAGCTATCATTATGTGTCATTATCTTAACTGCAATTACTCAGTTATCTGAGATTGCAAGAAGATACATTCTCAGCCAAGAAGTTTTATCTCTTCATCTAACATTGTTTCCAATAGCCCTGCCCACAATGAGCATTGATCAGACCATAACACACATGCTCTTAGGGAAGAGACAGGTAACTTTTTCTCTTCTGTCTCAAGAAAGGCTGGCTTTGGGGAATTCACATGTAACAGCAATCAAAGAAATACGGTCCTCACCAGTAATACACATCTTGAATAATTCACAGGGGCAGTGGGTCAGCACTGAAGGAATTCCTGAGATGCATTCTTCAGTAATGCAGCTGCAAAGGCCTCAAAGTATTCAGAGGTTTCTGCATGCAACTGATCAATGTATCTTCTCCCTCTCAGTGGCACAGTCACTGACCTGCTAACACAACTGCCAAGAAGCTAATCCCTTTTACTTTGGCCATTTACGGTTTACAGGAGTGAGTTTAAAAGCCAGCTGAAAGATTTAGGTACAGAAGCCCTACTGACTTCTAGAAGACTTCATGTTCTGATCATAAATCCCCCGAATGTTTCTGAAAGTATCCCAGCAAGCAGTTTCTCCATGGCTGAAATAGTGAACCAATGCGCTTAGTCCATAGTAGTGTTGAAATCAGAAAAAGTCAGGTCAAACATATTTAAGTATCTAGTTCCCATCTCCTGATACCCAGCTGTATGTGACAGGTACCCTGTCTCTGACCTGTCTTTGCATGCTGTCTGTCTACTGTTTTCTCTCATTCTATGGAAAAATGCTAAAATACTGGATTCTAGAAGATATCTGTCCCCTAGCTCATTTTGGCTGGTCATCACATCTGTGGATGTGCTTCCCAGAAAGTCCATGTTACCTCTATCAGCAGAGGACATTGACCTGAGATATGAATGCACTGAGAACGAACAGTGCAAGAGCCCTCTTCTCTCTTCCTGGAGACCACAGAGGAACATATGACAGGAGGAGACCATCAGGGCCATCAAGGCAGTTGCCTAGTTTGCCTGACAAATTTATGATGCAGTTCATTCAGAAGGACTATACCTACCAGACATCCACTATACATATTCTCAGTATACCTATTCTCAGTCCCAAACACTGCCTAACATTCCTCAAAGATGACCCACAAGGAACAGAGGCATAGGAGTGTGAAAGTCAGCAGGATTTAATCTCACACTGAGATCTCGATTTAGTGCTAAAAAAGCAACACAGAAATAATTATCAGCAACTTTGATCTCCTAATATCATAACACTTCACCAGTACAATACAGGACTTCTGCAAAGTGGGTAATAGCGGGGGGGGGTGTGTGTGTTAACAAATATATTGAGACACTGACATGCTAAGTCATTTGCCTACCACAGATCACACCATGATTCACAGAATCACAGAATGGCTGAGGTTGGGAGGGACCTCTTGAGGTCATCTCGCCCAAACCCTGCTGAAGTAGGGCCACCTCGAGCCAAATGCCCATTACTAGATCCAGGTTGGTTTCTAGTATCTCTAAGGATGGAGATTCCATAACCTTTCTGGCCAACCTGTGCCAGTGCTCAGTCACCCTCACAATAAAAACGTGTTTTCTAATATTCAGGCAAAGTTTTCTGTGTTCAATACTCCCTTAGTGAATCCATGCTGACTACTCCTGACGGCTTGCTTGTCCTTCATGTGTCTGGAAATGGATTCCAGGACTACTTGTTCCATTATCTTCCCAGGAATCAAGAGGAGGTTGACCAGCCTGTAGTTTCTAGTCCTAGTGACATCACAGGCCCTTGATAACTTCAGCAGGCTTTAGTCCAAGTTGCAAAGAAGTTGAGAATAGACTCTGCAACTTTGCCTTTTGGTGTTAGCCACCCAATGCAGCTCTTACTGTGAGGGTTTACACTGAGCCAGTAGCTGCCTTCTGGACACAGGACAAGTAGAGCTCATTGTTTAAACAGCCAAGTAGTGACGTGCCTTCTAGTATCACTTTTGAGGAAATGAGCAACAAAAAGGGTGTACTAAAACAGGCTTACTATGAAAATGCACAGGACAGCAAGCCGTCCACAGTACACAGTTCAGAGAGATTTCTGTAACTCTCTGGTTAATGCTTAAACTAAAATATTTCTCCCAAAGTACAAAAACATCCTCTCTGCAGTTGGCTGGCTTTCTCGGTTTTTTGTTTGTGTTTGTTTGGTTTTGTTTTTGTTTTTTTTTGTCTGATTGCATATTATCTCTCACTTGCATTCCCTTCTCCTTTTTCATAACCCTGCAGTGAACAGATACGCTCTCCCCCTCATATCCCTTTTTGAGGCCTCCTGGTATTCAACATCTTCTATTAAAATCTCATCTAACTTCATTATTTTTTAAATATAAAAGAGAAAAATCTATTCCCTTTCCATTGCATTAATTTATTTCTTGACTACATGCATCATTCAAATGCGTAGTCCAATTGCACAAGAGCAAGATGGAAATTCAACTTGCACATTATATTATAACCCCTTCTGGGTAGTGTGGCAGGGAAGAGATACTAAATATAGAAATTAAATAGCTTCCATAGTTAATCTAGATTAAATTAAAATTTTAATATTGAAATTAAATATCTAACATGGCATTTAATCAGTATACTAATGGGATTATATTTAAAAATAAGAAACAGAAAATAGAACATTCAATATTTTCCACCCTGGAGCCTGACTTTTTCTGTATCAGTTTTTGCATAGGTGCCTGTAATTCTTTTCATACACCTTACCAGACAAAGCAGTTTAAATTACAGGAAGGCTTGGCAACAACCCAGCTGAAGATTTACTGCTGGGTCTCTTCTGGCATGTACAACATCTGGCACAGGACCCCACTGGCTGAAAGTCAGCTAGGGAGACACTGAAAAAGCAAAGCCTCTGCCAGGCCAGCAGCAGGTTGCTGCCTGGCACAAGCTGCTCCACGCTGATTTAAATCCAAACCTCCTAGAACAGCTGTGCTCTATTGAGGGGTCTTACTCTTTGCTTGAATGCTGGCAATGGCTTGCTCTTCCACAGACATCTGCTTCAAACAGCAGAGTAAGTAACAGAAGACCGTATATGCCAAGAGGGGCTAGAAGTGACTCTCAGCTAGGAAGCAGCCCTTTATGTCCACTCCCCAGAAGCTGCTGTGTCTCCTTCCTTACCTGGGATATCTCTGCACTTTGGAAGCATGCCCCCATCTCATCAGAATCCAGAAGCTCTCAGCTCCCCTTAGCCCTGCCTGCTCTACAGGTAGCGACCACACAGCCCCGAGGCAGCTGGCCGTGGCAGCAAGCTCTGGTGAGCCTGTCACCGCAGGGACCCAGGGGCTGCAAGTAGCAACTCTCTCTTCTAAAATGTTTCATGGACTCCTTTCCGTCAGCACTCTGCAAGTATTGGTGCACAAATCTGGGAATCCTCACATGCTTTGCACCTGTATATCCTTCAGGGTTTCTGCTCACTGCGGTTCAGATAATGGACACATTCAGGTTCCCCAAGTAAGCTGCATTCCTCAAGGTACCAAAGCTCTCAGATTATCTTGTCATAGTTTTGCTAATGCCAAACACCCACAAAGCTTTATATGAAGTATATTCCTGCACCCAGACACTTCAATAATTCATAATGTCAGCAAATCACAGTGTTGGCACAGAGATGCTTTAATATTAAGCTGCTGTAAATCTGGACCAGATACATTCTGCTGAGCCCAATGAAAGGAAAATAGCAATAACATGACAAGACAGCTGATATATTCAGTACATTTGGAAGGATGCTTGGAAACCTAAATACTTAACAATTTATGCATTGCTTCTGCAGATGCTTAAGGAGGATTTGATTTATTTGGACACAAAGGTAAGCTACTAATAAGGTCAAAAGCATCTATGTATTTACAGTACATAGCACAGTGTTTTATAAGAAAGCAAACGCCTCAAGGCCACATGCATTTCTTTTACAACATGCTATATAATTGCAAAGTAATTCCTCTCACCTACTTCAAGTTATGTCAGACACATGACATGGGTGACAGAAATGAGAGGGAAAAGAGTCCAGCTGAAAAGCCTCACATGATTATCCCCATAGAGGGAAAATGTCAGTCACAAGCAGACCTCTGTGGTAGAATGCAGCAGGCTTCAGTACCACAGAAAATCATTGCATGCATGCTCTGGAATGAGGAATGGACATGTATAATGTTATCGGCTCAGAGCAGAAAGCAGTGCCACAACTGTGTTCTTAGCCTGTATGGGTATGCTTCATTACCACTGGGAGGAATAGTTTTCAAGCATGTTAAGTTTTTCTTCATTTCAGTAGAACACAGAATATGTGAGTAAAAAGAACATTGAGTTCTTTTAAGAAAAATTAACTTTCTTTTAAGAAATTAAGAAAAATGGCATTCCAACAAATGGTATAATGGTGGGTCCCAGAGAAAAAAGATGTAGCTAGAGTAATAAGAAAAAGTCCTGTAATATGAAGCACAGCACACTAGAGTTTGAGTAGTTTAAAAAATCCCCACAATTAGAAAGTGAGGCAACTCACAGTTCAAGAGTCATAAGCACTATCATTAACTACTTTGTTTATACTAAAAAGCTGGCATGCTGAGATCTCCCATTCATTTCTAAGATAAGAGCAAAAGGCCTTACATGTAGACCACAAAGCTTATCCGTGTCTCCCATTGCAATTTTGTACCAACCTTTTCTAGTTTCCTTTGCTAGCTCCCTCCTAAAATTAATAGTGCTTTCCAGACACTGGGTTCACCTTTCCCTTGACCTAATCTCTCCTGGAGATTTATTCAATCACTAGTGTTCCACCAATAAAACTAAATGGTGTCTTATGCCTTCTTGTTTCTAATGACTTGGCTAGAAATCACACACACACACATAACTCAAAAAAATCGAGGTGGCTTTGACCTCCTAAAATGTGCATTTGAGATTTCATATTTGGAATATGAAATTGAAAATTCCCAGTCTGGAGCTCTATGAAATTCCAGGAGATACCCGATGAACTGAAAAAACAGAAAGGTGTTTCATCTAGAGTAGTGAGAATCTTCCAACCAATTGCAATGAGCTGCAGCACCTGATTATAAATATGCCTTTCAAAGAGAAGTACATTTAAGCTTTAATACTAAAATAGCTTGTGCATATTGATATCAACATAGCAAAGCAGTGAAGCTTAAAGCATGTTTTGACAAAGTCGCAGCCCAACATTGCTTGTAAAGGCAACATTGGCAATACTTCGTTGACATCAAAAGATCATTTCTTCACTAGGACTCAGAGGTGACTCTCATTCACAGCAGCGTCTAGTCACAAACAGCCTTTGTTAATCTGTACTTTGCACCACACCCTAGGAGAGGCACAGCCCTAGCCTATCTTTCCGCCTCAAGCCTCAGCTTGCCTGCTGTCACCAGCATCCTGTTCCCAAACTCATGTACTGAAGAGCTGAGGGAAAAGCCTCTAAATATCCACATGTAGAGGGAATTCCCCCACAGATGCACTTCTATTTCTCTCTGCTCTTTGTAAATGCTCTCCCTTGAAATGAGGTAGGGGTAGGGATGGAGGAGCCTTGCAGTCAGATACCTGAATGCCTTGCAAGCTTTTGCCGTGGTGCATCTTGCAATGCCAGCCCCATACATGTCAGAGCAAGGCACCTGTGCACACTGCCTCCGCAGAAATGGGACCAATGACTGGTACTGTGGAACACAGAGCTGTTCCTCTCTGCCGTGGTGGGGGCCCAAAACCTCACAGTCCTGTTACCAAGGAGCAAATACTTCAGAGGAAATTTTGTTTTCATCAGTTTCATGTGTATCTTAAAACTGATTTTAACCACTTCTGTACTTTTGCTTGCTTCTTGCCCTTCACTGTTCAATGAAACCCTTATCACTAAACTCAACAGGTCTACTTCACAATCTTCACAATCACTACCAGGTTTCTGATTGCAAAATGCTGTATCTTGATCTTGTGTCCTTGTCTTGCCTGTTCTCATCAGCTATAGCCCTCTGCTATCACAGCTAATGAGTCCTGGGTTTAGTTCAAGCGATAGATGTCTACCTTTTCAAGCTGACCTTATCCCACAGGTGCTGTGCTTTACTGTGGGAAAGAATCATAGAATCATAGAATAGTTAGGGTTGGAAAGGACCTTAAGATCATCAAGTTCCAAACCCCCTGCCATGGGCAGGGACACCTCACACTAAACCATGTCACCCAAGGCCTCATCCAACCTGGCCTTGAACACCACCAGGGATGGAGCATTCACAACTTCCTTGGGCAACCCATTCCAGTGCCTCACCACCCTTAAAGTAAAGAACTTCCTCCTTATATCCAATCTAAACTTCCCCTGTTTAAGTTTGAGGCCATTACCCCTTGTCCTATCACTACAGTCCCTAATAAAGAATGTCTCCCCAGCATCCTTGTAGATAGAATCATAGAGTAAGATCAAGAAGTTAGTTAGAAAATCAGGTGAGGAGATGCTTCGTGAGAACTTTTCTACTTTTGCTTTTCTACTTTGTGAGAACTACTTTCTTTTAAATTCATTCAGCCATACAGATAGTTAGATTAGAGACATGCATAGATCAAGTAACATGCATAAAGTAACTAATTAAAGCACTTAACAAACTACAGCGGCTTCTTGCCATATTAAGCTTGACCCCTGTTTTTTCTTTAGCAATAGATAATGAAAATGATTGTCTGATCAGATTGTCGGATCCAGCAGACCAAGATGGTAACAGGCAAAAACTCCAGACAGGCCTGGTGTCAGCTGCCCTGTTTGTCTGCCAAAGACACCAGTCCAGGAGACTCACAAGCTTTGTTCTGTTCAGCTGAGCTGCCTGGGATTTATAGATTACAGTGGGGTTAATAAACTTTGTTTGTAAATCCCAAAGCACAGTGCCTAAACCCTCAAGCTTATAGGGCAGCCTCCCCTCCAGGGCTGGGAAAGACCTGGGGGAAGCAGAGACCTGAGCAATCAGCTTCTGAGGAAAGGAAAACTGATGAATAATGAAAATTCCTTCTTTTTTACAATGCTGCCCTCAGGGAGAGAGGCACTCCTGGCTTTCTACAGAAAGGAAAAACTGAGAGTGAAGGTGGGGGGTGGTTTGTTTTGCTTTGGTTTTGTCTGTGTTGCTGCAGAAACGTGAAACTTGCTTCCCTAATCAAGTTATGTGTTGTCTAATGCTCACATTTGCCCACAGCCTCAGCAGTAAGGTAGAAAATCTGCAAAGCTTTTTTATGCTGCTCCCTGCATGTGGCTGTGTGGTTGATCTGATGCCTAGAAAAAGTCTGGGATACCTCCAGGAGATTGTGCTGGCAGGAGGAATTTAAACAAGTCCTGCTGCATCTCCTCATGCTCCTTTTATCACCCTCCCAGTGTGAAGGGTACACAATGAAGTAGGTAGCATGGGTAAGCACAACCTGCTACAACATTCCTGAGGGTTAGGCAACTGGGACCAACTATTGGCCCTTCAGGCTAGTTTGACCCAGCACTACCCCACAAGGGGGCTCGAAGCAGTCTTTGATTCATTTTCCTTGCAGGATCTATCTCCATGTACTTTTTGAGTCCACTGTTTCTTGTTAGCCTCTGTAGCAACTTACACTGACGTCTTGAACACTCCAAGACTTCAACCACCTCGTCATTTTAAAGGATGATCATAAAGGCTCCGGTGAACTATGCCCTACACTTAGACTTCACAGAATCACAGAATCTGTTGGACCACAGAACCACAGAAGGGTTGGAAGGGACCTCTGAAGATCACCTAGTCCAACCATGCTGCAAAGGCAGGTCCACCTAGAACAGGTTACACAGGAACGCGTCCAGGTGGGTTTTGAATGTCTTCAGAGACTCCACAGACGCCCTGGGCAGCCTGTTCCAGTGCTCTGCCAGCCTAAAATTGGCAGATTTATTACATCTGTGCTCTGTTACCATTAATCAGGGTCCACTGGAAACTGGTTTGTCAGAAACAGATATTACTATCTGTGTGCTGAGGAGCCTGAGCTTCTTGATCAGGTTAGGACATCTGTTGTCTTCTGTTGTTGCAAATGCATCTGTGAAGAAATTATAATCTCCTTTTGCAGGAGGACCACAGAAAGGATGGCAAGATGTGGCGGAAGCAGCAGCAGAATCACACGGCTTGTCAGGAGCTGGCACAGCTGTGCTTGCTCATCTGCTCCACAGCACTGTGCCTTACAAGGAGGACTGGTCCCCATGTGTCTGAGGCAGAAGCCAGCAGGAGAGTCACACCATTTAATTTTTGGCAGCAAACACTGCTGCCTAAATAAGGAGCATTAGGCTCTCCAGTTAGTCTAAGGAGGTCCCTCTAGGAAGAATTCAATGTTTCATACGGTGTGAAACCTTTTAATGTAATCTAACTTTGTGGCTTTTGTAGCTAGAATCACAGAAATATGCTTCCCTAATTACTAAGAAAAAACAACTATAATTTCTGCCTTGCACATGTTCTAACTGCTTTCTGTCCCCACCTCTTCTGAATTAAGTTGCCCACACGTTGGTTTACATGACATGTTATCACAGCAGTGAGCAGCAAATTCAAAAACCAAAAACCAATGACATACACCCTAATGTAATTTTTCTCATCAGAGTCTATGTGATAATAATACTCATAAGAGGAGATGCTACCCTGCTCACTGGAGACGACTGTGTAACAGTATTGCTTAATTGGTATCAGTGCAGAAAACACTGAGAATTGAGCGAAGCCAGACATTTCTGTGTCTTGCACTACTGTAAGAAAAGCAGCAATGAACGAGAAGGGCAAAGCTCTAGAGGTGGGGAAACCCTCTTCAGACCTAGTGAATACTAAGGTTAGACATAAACTGATGAGACCTGAGGGACCACAGGTATCTGTAGATCACAAAGCAAGTTGTAATAGTATCAGTCCATGGCCTGTTGCAGAGGTTGCAGTTCTCACCTGAGGGCAGGTAAAATAAGGTTACTTGTTATTGTTTGAGAAGGAACCTAATTTGCGTCCAGGACATTTCTGTCAAGAAAAACAAACCATTCCAGACTGCTGTCTCTCCTTATTGCCTTTTGTTCCTGGTTAATGAGCACTGCCTTTTCTATAAGTTAGTACAGGAACTCCATCAAACACACTTTAGTTTTGTCTGTCCACTGGCCAGAAAAGACCAGCTTTCTGTTGGATCCCAGGGTAGGCTGTACTCCGCTTGACTGAAACACGTCATATCTTAATTCTAGGTACATAGGAAAGCCATCCTCCTAAAGTGAATGCCTATGTTCTCTATAGAGAAGGCAGAAAGATACAGGGACAGACCAGCCTGCCTGAGGCTAGCTGTCTAAACAGGATCCAGTAAGCCCAAATGGTCTGATTCGGCTTATTTAGCCTCTGAGTGAAATGGGTGGGTTTTGTTTGTCGGCAGTGCTCATTGCTCCATTTTGCACCGCAATGTAATGTAGGGTATCTCTAAACAGTTTGAAAGCAAACATGGCCCTGTTCTCCCTGTTGCAGCCATCTCCTTGGCTACAAACTTGCTTTAGGCCAGCTGTTCTAATTAATGCCAATGGGGTTAGAATGCAGAAGGCATTGCCAAGTACTTTGGACACTTTAGCAACACAAAATATTCATAATAAGCAGATCAGCCTTTCTGATTAACATAATGGGCAAGGAACTGTTTGGATTTCTTTGCCTCTGACCAGCAGTTACATGGATAGAAGGAAGAGTCTCAAAATTATTCCATGTTGTGTCTGAGCACAACAGAGCTATATTTCTTTTTCTTTCTTTCCTTTTTTCTTCAGAAAACACAAACTTACTACAGCCCATGCCTGAGAGAACCAGCGCTGCAGGTTCAACTGCGTATTTTTGCTACAGAGCTGCCTTGAAGATTGTCTGGCCACGTCAGCAACAAGATCCAGGACTGAACCAAGCTCATGCTGCTGTGCACACAGAAATGGAAAAAACAGTGGGAAAGGAATTGTGGAGAGTTAATCTTGATGCACCTTTATCATCAGCTGTGAGAGGTTTTGGGCAGAGGTGTGCTGCCACCAGGAGGAACAAGCTCAGCACACCTCAACCCCTCATGTTGGCAGAAGCAGCACCCCCAGCCCAGCTTCCCAATAGCCTGGCACATGCTAAAATGAGGCCATTGGAATTTTGCTGTCCCAAACCATTTCTTTCTTTGACTTGACTACAGCTAGCACTGTTTTCTCGTGCTCCCAGGTTGGTGATGCAGGTGGTGCTATACAGTGTGAGGTTCCAGTGTTGCAGCACTGCTTCATCTGACTTATTTTGCCACTGCATGTGCCCTGAGACATGGCTGTGGCTTGTGGGATCGTCTCTTCCCTTAATGCCTTATTTCCACCTGCTTTGTGCTTCCTAGAAAACCATGATAAATACAAATCAAGGTGATACTAAACAGAGAGGTCTACTAGCAAAGTGTCACATCCATCAGATGCAGTCTGCTCACTTTCATGGCCTTCCACTGAATACAGTCATTTTATTAAGCAGATCTCGTTGTACTTGTTCTTTTCACCAATTTCTGTTAGTATGACAGCTTTTAGGGGAAGTTAGAAGTCAGACAAGACCTCAGGGAGGCAGCTAAATACAGAACTCCTTTGAGCATGGAGCTCACTGCAACTGCAGCTCTTAATAAAAAACTCAGCATTTTCAAGCGCTGAACATAATTAGTATTTTCCCCATTGACAATTGCCTAAGAGTGAGCATGATAACAAACTTTGTTCCTGATAAAAAGTCAAAATGAATTTCACAAGTTTATGACCATGAAGATAGATATGTAAGTTCAGGAGGCTGAAAATACTGATTTCCTATTTTCATGCCTTGTTCTTTTACTCTCCTGGGTCTTGTAAACAGCTAGCATAAACTCTAACACCAAACAATGCACCAAGACTGGCATGCCAAACCCTTGATATATCTGGTGATTCTTTTCTGTAGAGATCCAAAAGGACTATGGAAAACTTGTTTCCTATGCAGCAGCATTCACAGACAGGTCTGTGAAACATTTGCTTGGAAAACCATTTGTCTGTCCTACTCACAGCAGATCAAATGCAACCTGTAGGTACATCTCCATGGACAGAACTGCTCACATTCATACAGAGGCTTAAGTTTCATGTTCTGTCAAAGAGACAGCCTGGGCTTTTAATAGCACACAAGCTACTAATGCCTCAGTGCTAATCTAATCTGTTGATTTTCTCCTTCTACATTTTCTCATATGTAGCAGCTTTCTAATCAGATAGATCCTTCTTGATTCTGCTTAATTCCTAGTATTACTGCTACGAAACAGGAAATCTGCTCAAGACACTGAAAAAAATGTTTTGTGATCTTTCACCTTCTGGTACACATAAAGAAGTTATGAATTTTCCAAGGTTTTTGGTAGGTACTTATGCATCCAGTCTATTAAAAAGCCCTGTTCTTGCGTTTATCGTATTTGCTTGAAACATTATTCTGGCTTGAAAAATGCTATATTTACTCTGAGAATTAAGAGAAAACTTCTTAAAAGATTGACAAATTCAGAAATCTTGATTATTTTTGAGGAACGGGTCTTTTTCCCCTTAGAAGACCTCTCTTTCTGCAGCTCAAAACCAACCTGATACTGTCCTTCACACTTGCGCTACAATTTTGCAGTTGATCATTCCCGCTGGCTTTTGCCAGTGTAAAGACGTGTATGGAGGAAATCCCACCAGGCCAGTTCTGCTGCCACTCCTGTCAGCAGGAATTAAAAAAGTGTGAAGCTTGTTTTAATTGTGAATAGATTAACAGTAGGACTCGATGGTCTTAAAGGTCTTTTCCAACCTAAATTATTCTATGATTCTATGACTGCATTTTGTGCTCTTCCAGTCCTTTCTGAAAAGTTAACTTCTTTTGGCCAGGTTCTTATCTCCAGCACCATGAAAACAGCAGATACAGTAGAGTGAAGAGAGCGACCATAGATTTCTTTGCTGTAAAATACAATCTGAATCACCAATTTCTCTTCAGCTAATTCAAGCTAATTCACACATAAAGCCTGCTCACATCCACAAGATCCACAAGACTTTACATTGAACTATTATTGGATGAGTCACAGAAACAAACACTAGCAGTAAAGCATTTGGTAGGAAAAGAGGATATAGTCAGCAACAAAAGCTTATAGGTGTAGTGGCAGGTAATAACAACCTTTTGAAGGTTCTGAGAGATTTGCTTTTATCATCTGAGGAGATAATCAGGACTTCATGAAAGAAATGTTTTATTTTAAAGGCACAAGGAAGGAGGTCTCTGCAATCTGGGACACAGTGAAAACAGAAGTGAAGAAATAATTGAGTGGGTTTGACACACTAGAGCAGAGCAAAGCAAAAAAGAGCAGGGGCAAAGCACTGTGGATATGGGTCATGCAGGACCAACAAAAGCACAAAAGAGCAGATTCTGAATGCTGATCTTCAGCTGCCAGAAACCCTCCCCATATTTTATGCAGCCTGTGTTATTTCTATGCCCTAGCTCTGGCACAGGGGTACGTATTTTTGAATCCTGAAAGGGTAGATTGGATCTCAGGAAAAGCCCTGACCTCTTTCTGCTGGGCCAGGCTGTGCTGGACTGGAACAACCCATAACGACATGAAATAAGAACAAACATTATTACCAAAAACACCACTAGAAGGAAATAGGAGAGACAGCTGGTCAAAGAGGGCAGTCCATGCTGCCTCCATCATTTTCTTCACACAGAGCTTATCAGACTAGTGCCATTGTTGGAGGGAGACCCTTCCAAAGAGCTAGCTTTTGCAAACTTCCTCTACTTTTTTTTTCCTGGAGGCTGTTAATTCTTAAAGCACAATGGGGTTTTTCATTGAGGGATTTCTTTGAAAACATACCAAATATTTCTGTTAATCCTTCCTCTTTAGTCTGCATTGCAAACTCCCATCTGTATCTCCTTCCTCAGGTGGTAGCCTTTGAGATTGTCGCATCCCTGAAGCTCATCCAGGGCCTCAAAGAGCCTTTCGCTTCCCAGTGTGCAGCCTGAGACACTGTCACACACAGGAGCAACCCTGCTGCCTTTACTGCCCAAAGGATTCAGTTTTCAATCATGTGCATCCACTTGAATGTGGCTTCAAAACAAAGCATTTTTGTCTGTCAAGACAGCATCTTTGCAACATCCCTAAGTCTCTTTGGTGCTAGGCACTCAGCTGAGAGGAGAGAGTACTCCTAGCAACACGAGCTCAGGATTTTGTGTGATTTTATTGCCCAGATGATGTTTTCTTATCGCTTTCTCATGTGCCTAACACTTACATGCCTGCAATAAGATTCACTCACCAAGATAAAATCAAAGACCTTTTAATACCTCTTTTCTATTTTTTCTGTTGTCTTAAAGATCACTCTTCACCCCATAAAGCACAGTTTAGTCCCATGCCCAGTGCTGCTGTGAGCTCCAAGCAAAAACTACACTTATCTGAAAGGACAAACACTAGCCAAGCACAGAAGACTCTGTCCTGCAATACTGCAGCTACGGATGAGGTGCTTTTGACCACTTTCATCTATTTAGAGAATTGAAAGGCAGTATTTAAAGCTGTGAGCAATCAGCAACACATTAAAGGAGTTGAGCAACCTGAAATCTCATAAGGAATATGCAGAAGCACCCCCTTCACTTTACAGGTTTGCAGCATCTACACCACCCCACTGGTCCTCCTCACAGGAACAGCACAACACACTTGCTCAAGAATCCAACACTAAAAGCATGTACAGCCCTTCAGAGGACAGCATCCTTAACATCACCCTGCCTGTCTTCCCTGCTGTGGCTCCTACAGAGTATCTATTTAGAGACAAATTTAACAGGTGAAGGAGGTATAAAACACACCCCAAAAAAAGAAGTGCTTTGATCACTGACAAATCAAACACATTGAGCTGCTTTTTTAATTTTCCCCAGAGTCAATGCTCTGTCCCAGACAATGGAAACATTTCTGTGACTGTCAGAAAAAAACTCACCTCGAAGTTTTACGGGAGGATAATCTGCTACCTACTCTATAGGATTTCTTTTGGCCACCCATTTCGGCCACCACAGAAAGACTGCTTCCTGCCAAACCCGCAAGGGGTTTTTCTGTACAGAGTTGCCTGTAAAAGTTCTGGTCTCATGATGTTCTCAGGCACCTTCCATAGCCAGAGCCACTTTCTCCAGGGAGCAACAAATGAGTGCCATTGAAACATGATCTTCCATTCCAGTTTCCACAAGCAAACACAACAGTCTTCAGTTCAAGGGAGGAAACACTTGGCAGCATATCAGTTTTCTAGGTAGCAGCAAACATGACTCATTGCTAAGATTTACAAGAGACAAAACCACAGGCTCAACACCCGTTTATGAAAATCCAGATTAACTCAACTGCACAGTGGAAAATCAGGCTTCCTCAATTTCTACAGAGGCATTGATCATTCCCTGACAAGTTCCCTGTGTGCATGCAACCCAGATTGCATTGCGCTTTTCTTCAATTTTATCCTACCCCTACCTATTTCTGTTACCAGTTTTGCTATTACTTTGCTACCTTTGACTGTCCTGGTCCACCCCAGAACAACCCTATTCTGAGTTTCCAGTAATTTTCTTCCAGATGGTGGCTTCTTGAAACTTACTCCTCTCTCTCAGCTACAAATAAATCTTCATATTCCCTTGGTTATCCAGTTAAGCACTGCCTTATTTCCCATCATTTGAGTTGATTTCAATGGGCCAGTGTTAATGGGTCATGGTTAGCTGATCAGGGCAGCACCTTCCTGGTGTTTTGACTGTCACCAGTGATCACACTTTCTCTTTGCTGCACCACATAGCATGTCACTCACTGTCACTATCAGATAAATGCTGGCAACAGGACACCAGATTGCTTTATGAGCTGTCTCTGTAAAAAAGGTGAAATACCATTCATCCTCAACCAGTGAACAGGTTTCTGTACTGGGAAAGAGGAGGGAAGCAGTTGCAAATGACATGAGAATGAAATTCTCATGTCATTTGACATAAATCTTCTTAGTGATTATAAATGTACATGACTCGTTGGCCCGTATTACAGCAGTCTGTTCTAATTTTAAAGTAATTTTTCATTAAATTAATAATATCTTTCTGGTTCATTTGTTAGAAGTCCTAGTTACTGTGAGCTGGATTAGGTAGAATGGGAAGATTTCCCAGGTCACTAGTTACCTCTGCAAATAAAAGTGTCCTGAAAACCCATTACACAGTATCTTAATAGATTTTGTATGAAACAAATGGATACTAAAAAATGCAGCTGAACGTTTGTATGTGCAACAGCTAACGCAAATGGAATCACATCCTGCTCTCAGCTTCCAGGACTTGCCTACACAAAACGTCCACTGGCACAGTGATTTTCTCATTCAAGCAGACTGCAAAAGTCTTGCTTTTCTGAAACCATTGCACCCTGGAGTGTGAGCCTCCTACTGTATCACTATTTGAACCAGACGTGTCATAGGAATAATTAATACCACAACAATAGTGGGCGAGACCTCAGTTGGTCACATCTCTTTCTCATAAGATGTTCCACATCTCTCCTACTAAAAAAGATGCAGCAGAGCTGTTCAGGTGAGAGAATCAAAGACATTAGCACTTTTGCTCATTAAGGATCCCTTATCTTTATCTCATGGAAGCACGCAGTAAGCCCTAGTGTAAAACCCCAGAGACTAGAAAATTAGGAGAATTTGAGCTCAATGGTCTAACTGTGGCAGAAAAGGAGAAAACAGACTTTACATGAATTACAGTTTTCTCCCTGTGGTTACAATTTTTATGCTTTTCTTAGGGGACAGCACATCACTGTTGTGGTTGAGGAAATCTGCTGCGAGGTGAGCAGGTTACTTGAAACTTCTTTAGGCAGCAAAAGGCTTGAGTCCGTGGAGGCAGAGGAGGGAAGAGGCTTTTCAACAGAGCCCAGATGACCTGTCAGGGCAGCACATTGAGCTCTCCCAGGGCTGGCCCAGCCAGCACAAACCTGTAGCAAGCCAGAACCATGACAGCAGGGTACGAGGGCTGACATAGCAAGTGTCTCCAAACTTGAGCAATCTGGCCAAGCACAGCCACCTTTTCCGCTATTTGACAGCACTGAGTAGCTGGACACATGGTGGGTATGTAAACTGATATTTCAGGTGGGCTGTAAAGTTTTCCTTAAAGCAGCCCTGATGACCAGTCTGAGGGGCTAGGTCATGTACTGCAAATGAAAGCACAGCCCAAAGGGTGGAATTTCAGTTTTGCTTTAAAAAACGACATCATAAATACCCCAAGTTGACTAACACACACCTTTACCACCTTTACCCTCTCATCTCCTGCCTCCCCTGCTTGCAGGGAAGCAGCTACAACAAGAACTTTTTCCTCCTTTGCCACAAACTGTAGTTACAAACCTTCTCCATGAATCATTGTGAAAACCTGGAAACTGTGTGGGTGATTTTTGCAAACTGCACACTCACCACTCATAAGCAGTGCCTCGGGTGTCCAATCCCACGGGTTTTCATCCTTAATGAAGCGCTGCCACTCACAAAAGCAAAGGCAGTGAATTTGTTTAAAAGGAAGGCTCTGTTTCGGGTTTGCTTCCGTCACTGGCTGACTCACTGTTTTGAAGGTCACTGTCTGAAGAGACGGTAGATGAGATTTAGGTATCAAAGATCCTCCCAGGGCTGTCATGAACCATCAGCAAAGAATAAAATCATCCCTACAACACAGAGTATGTAAGTGACCTTCCCTATTTGTCTTCTTTGTGATAAGGCTGAGTCCAAAACATTTCAGTGGCTCTTTCAGGTCATTACCATGTGCTTAGGGCAGAGCTGGTAAGTACTTTGTCTCAAGTACTTCTGGACAAAATTAGACACATTGTTTTTCAGGGAGTTTTCCTAATAGGTTTTCATATCATGGACGTCTAAAATGAAAAGTGAGATGGAGCATTGGGCTTCGTAAGTCAGTAAATAGCACTGTGAGGCATTTGTCCTACTGCTGCTACAGAAGCCAGTAAGCTAAATGGATTATGTGGGGTTTATTCCTATTTTCATGTTTCCTTATTGCAAGTTGTACCATTTGCAGCTTGTGTGTATGCAAACTGTCCTGAATGCTGTGTGTCTAACCCACCCTCTCATGTGGCATTTGCAGGAGCATTATACACAAAACTCAAGTCAGCAATTTTCAGGAATTAAAATTTCCTGATATTTTTCACTTCTCTTTACTGTTTGTCCACATCACTTTGCCTGCATTCACCACAGTAATTTCTCCAAGGTTCAGTTTCATCCCAGGTCAGTGCTTCCAGTGTCACTGCCTGAACTAGATGGCTGCATATTTTGCAGCAGCTCACTTTGCAGCATGGCAGACAGCTTGGTATCAGCAAATGAACCACACATTTTACTAACGAGTAAAAAAAGTCCCTTTGATAAGATATATGTTTTATTAACTTGAAAGAGTTTGCTATATTCCTGTTCAAGATTTCTAGGCGTGTTATTTCTGCATGATAAAAAAGCAGTACTGCTCACAGACATTAGCTGGGAAATCGCAAAAGCTCAACCCCAATGTGAATATAACATGACAAATCAATTTGCTACAGGGGTAAGAAACATATGCAAATGATGGCTATGTTGAAACGGAATGAAAATAACAACAAATGTAAAAGGAAGGAAAGCAAACCTTTAAAATCAAGAGGAAAGATTACAATGAACATTAGGGAAGTCCACTTTTAGGGTGAAAATTTTATGAAATTTATCTAAGCTTTAACAAGGTTATGTGCATATATGAACTTCTACATTCAAAGACAGAGGAATACAATCATGGTGCCAGACATCTTAATTAATAAGATATATTACTTTATATCAAGTAGCTGTATATAACCCTATCATCTTAATGAATTTATGTTTGCTGGGAACATGGTATTCAAGCTGCTGCTTCCTACCATTTGTGGAAATTCTATCATTCTCCTCTGACATTTTCTGGTCATCATTTGTTAGCCTATCATTAAATTGATCTAGGTTCCCTGTAAGATTTATTCATATGTGCTAAACTACTCTGCTGTCCTACCTCTAACGGTTAGCATGTATTAAACTCTATATTGTCTTATGGTAACTACTATGTCTGGACCTCAAAAAACGGCTGTGATTAGGTGATAGCTCTTACCCTGGAACCCCACAGTCATGGTACTCCCAAAACGGCGAGTTCTGATGGTGTTAACAAACAGTCACACAGCCTGTATTAGAAAGGAAGAGATAGTTTTGATCCAAAGGGATTGCTTTGGCATTGCAAATCAGGATGGCTCAACATCACTTGCTCTATGAAAAGTTTGTTACTTTTTTGTGCTACAATATCAGCACTGTGTTTCTTCAGGCACTCCTTTTTACAGTAAATTCTAAACCACAGCCTTCTTATTCCTCTATTATCTATCCTAAAATTCTCCTCATTGTTCCAATGAACTATAAAATATCTCTCCTCTTCTACTCCAGAAAGAGTTTGTTCCAGTTACAACCACTGTTCATTACAACCCCTGTTCATTACAACCCCTAAGAAACACGATATTTCTGCTCCTCCAAGTGTGTTGGACAAATGCAGGAATTTCATAGGTATTTCTTTTGTAATACGTAAGTTTCATTCTCAATCCTTGTCCCTAAAGGAAGAATAGTCTGAAGGAATATAAGGTGCACCTGGCTTATAGGCAGAAGGGTGACAGGCGCATGTCACTACAATCCACATCTGCAGGAGGACAGAACGGGTTCTTCAATCAATGAGCACGTCCTTGAGAAGAGAAGAAGGAGTTGCACCTGTAGCCTGTAAAACCATGGATAATTTTTATAAGAAGTGCATATGAGTAAGCTGAAAGCAAGCAAATACAGAAAGCTAATGAGCAAACTGCCATTAGGCAATTGCTTTGGGCATAATTTCATTAGTTCTCTAAAGATGGTCTACAGGATCTGCCTGTGCAGTACAGTTGTAGAAGGATTTAATGCATTTGATCTCTTAGTTCCATTTCCTGGCAGGTTTCCTGGTCCTGAGTTCTGCTGGCCCCAGATTCTGAAGAATAAAATCATGTTTATTCTAGCCAAGCTCAGCCTCAATGAAGTCTGCTGTGCAGTGGCTGTGTCCTCAGAAGCAGCTCAAGAGATGCTCTGCAGGTTTCTTGGTCATTGCAAGACAATTATGTAGGCTAGAAAGGAAAGAAGCACAAAATAAACAATAGACAGGTCAAATAAGGACATGAGCCCCTAATCAGTATCTACGAGGTAGATCTATCTATCTATGAGATCATAGTGAAAACATACGCACATGCACACACACATTCATCTATTTATACCCATCTATATTAACTTGACAGAATATACTGAGCAGAGGGTTCTCTTCTTTAATACTGTGGGAGGAAGCCAATAAAAGCAATCAGAAAAGAATCCTCCATGTGGCCTTCTGGGCTGATGCATGCTGCAAACATTCCCAAAACTGATGGAGACAGTATGATTAATTTTCATAAATTATTGATCTAAAAACAACTTTCAGCATCTAGAAATAAATATCACATTGATAGCTGTTGCATTATTCACTATTCACGGGCTGATTGAAAATCTGTGTGCTAAGCAGTGAGTCAAATGTTTATTCATGTCAGAGAGGTAACAAGGACATACATACATATACACTGAGCCACAGGGTTTTCGCAAGAGGCTTACTTCCTAATAGAGGTACCCCACTTGTTTATTATTTACTGATAGTTTGCTTGGCAGGAATCATTTCCACTTTAAATACTAAAGTTGACATCAAGTCTCAGAATTTCAATATTCATTCTGAATGCTCCAGTTCTGTGCATTCTGGGTGAGTGGCTAAGTCCAAAGTTTTAGCTCCTGTTCATATTGTTTTCTTGCTTATTTTAGACCACAGGTTTGAAGAATACAGCAAACTGGTTTTCCTTCCACCTGTCAAAGATAGTATACACCTTGGTAATTCATCCTTCCTGAGTTTATCAGGACATTTTTTGCAGACAGGTATTGCAGACAGGCTACAGAGTACAATTTATCCAGCCACAAGTGCAGAAAACAGTGCCACACAGGACAAACCAGAAGTGGAAGATGAAAAAAGGAGTCAGCAGAAGGATAAACGTATTTTGGAGAATATGTAAAGAGTATGTACATGCCATCAAGTTCTTAATATTTGGTCAAACCCTTCCTGAGACTTACCTGTTACAGTCGCACACTGACTAGACATATTTTCACTGAGAAACTGGCAAAATGTTTCATCTGAAAACCACAGTTTTTCATATTCAAGTGACTCCAAAACCAAGGGGAATCTTTAAAACTTAACTTTTTTTCATAGGAAAGTCAATGTGGTCACAGGAGAAATAATCAGAATTCCAGTATTCTGTAGAACAGCAACCTCAGCAGATATTTTCTTAAAATTTTACTGCTGACTTCCTCAAAGACTCACATAATTCAATATCAAGCTCAGAGCTTTGCTTCAAATCATAGCGTAATTAGCATCCAACTGACACTATTTAAATGGCTTTGTCATAGCAGAACCCAAGCAAAACTAACTTCTTTGTACTTCTAAACTTTTTATCTCAGAGATACTCTGCACCTATGATGTCTTGTCTCTTCTTCCTCAAGTATCACTCATGCTTTGCTCTCACACCTGATTACCTACAGTCTCAAACACACCAAATTCCAGGGCTGCCTGAATTTATACCTTTGTACAAATGTGGGAGGGGATGGAGACAAAAGCGATAGCACTTAAACAGTGGCTCACCTGAGCGCAATAAACCCAGCATACACACAGTAGCATTATTTTGGCTATATTTAGGCCCACAGAAATTGCTGTTTCTTTACGTACAGATCCATGAAGAAGCTAAGGCCCCAGGCATGTGATACAGGCATTGGCCCAAATCTTAAACTGGAGAATTGGAGGTCATCTTAGATAACCTGCATTTTCGAAAGCAATAAAAATAATAATGGAAAAACACTGAAAAAAGCTTAAAAGAACAAAATTCCTATCGGGAAAAAATAAATTAAAAAAAAAAAAAAAAAAAAAAAGAAGAAGAAGAACCTCCAAACCATTCAGATTTTATATATACTCTGCAAGGAGCTCCCCACCACCTTTATGCATTCACTACCTTCTCTACCTCTTCACAGCATCAGTGTTCCCATGCACCCTTCACATCTCCTAACCTCCCCAGCTGGCCTGCAAACCTTCCTGTTCCCTCTGCTAGGGCCTGGCATGGCTGTGCCCCAGGGAACATCCCTCTGTGCATCCCTCTCTCCCTCCCACAAACCCCCTGGAGCAGCAGGACCTCTGGTTCGGCCACTGGCCACAGAAGGCACTGCTGTCTTCATAAAGCAGCCCTGCTCCGAGAGCAGTATCTACAAACAGATAATTTTTTTAGCCAATTTAAATGTGAAACAAGTATTTCATAAATGAGGGTAATGAGGTTTGTCCATGGGGTCAAACCAGTTGACCAGTCCAATGCAGCTGCAAGACCACAGTCCATTTAGTAACACTCCTGTGGCCCTAACACATAAAACCCCCTCTCAGAGTCATTAAATATTGAAGATATTTGGCAGCAGAAGTGTAAAACTGATTTCCCATAGAGGCTATTCCTGACACTGGAAAAGAAGCAAAAACCAAGCTAAGTCACTGGAGCCACAGAAAGAAGGGATCAGTCTCTTGATGCCAAGAGCACAGGCACGTGCTCCTGAGACAACACTCAGAATTACTAGCAAAAATTACATCTTGCTTCTGTTGCTCATTCACACTTTAACCATTTCTCTTTCCTCCTAATATTTAATTAAACTTTAATCTTTCTCTGAGGGGGCTCCCACAGAGCCTAATGAACTGGAGTTTAAAACTCTGATTCAGGAAATGGAAAAACAGTTTCTGGACCTGGAAAAGTTGCTTGGCAACTGTCAAGAATTAGGCTTCTGAGAAAGCCTTTGAGCAAGCCCTGTCTATAATTTTTAAAGCAACCTGGTGGCAGGAACAGGATTCCTGTGGAGGCAATGAACAGCGAGGAGAAATACTTTGAAGTCTGAAGTGGGATTATGCTGGGAGAGAAAGTAGTTACGTTATACCAAGGAGCATTCAAGGCGTGACTGTGCAGCACCAGCTCCTCTTCATTAACTTCAGCTGCAGATGCTGCTTTTCAGTAGCATAAGACCGCTAAAATCTTCAGTTTGGCTTTCAGACCAGACTAGGTTTGTATCACTGGCTGTTAACAGTCCCTTAGCTTGTAAACCAAGACTTTCACCATGTGTATTAATACAGACAAATGTAGGATGAGAGCTGACATATAGCATGCTATTGCTGCAGAACCTGCAATCACAAGTGACAGATGCAGACTCTTCTCATGTACCAGAGCCAGGAGCACAATTAGCTGTGGCTGACACCTGAGCCCCGATACTTCGAGTCCCAGAGCCAGTTTCAATCGCTGGTGCTAGGTAATGCAAGGGCCTTTTGTGTTTGTGATGGTCAATATGAGCAACTTCCACTTCTCACATGAATATAGCTGTATTTTTTACTAAGTTGACTCTACGATTTTACCTGCAGCCTTGATCAAATGCATCCTTTCTTCTGCATAATACTAACCATGAAAAATTACAGTAATTCCCACATCAAGCCTCAAAGTTACAGCCAAACCACCAGTACTTTCAAATATCACAGGATCAAACATACTCCTTGCCTATCTGTTCCAAAGGCAAATTCCTTTGCTGAAAAAGAAATAAAATTGAACTTCATTGCTGATATCTGGCGTTATGTTCCAGCCACTAGACCTCCGTTATATTTCCCTCTGATAGATTAAGCAATACTGTAGCAGCAGATTTGTTCATTTTCTACATTTATGGCCCAAGATCAAGTTGCTTTTTTGCTTGGGGCTAAAAATAAGGCAGGTATCTCCATTTATCTGAAGCACTGACATAACGTCTTTTTGGCTGCTTTCCCTTTCCTCTGGGTGTTATTTTACTTTAATCTGGTCATGTCACTCACCCATAACTCAGCTTTCATTAAACATTCAGTATGTGGCTCATTCACATCAGTGGGGTCAACTGCAGCAATGAACAATGGCCTGGTGATGCCTTCGAGGACATCTCAGCAAGGAGACGCATATGGATTTGCTTTTCTCTATGTATCACACAAATGCAGAACATGATCGAATGGCTGGTCACAATAGTAGACTCAATAGAAAACAGAAATAGAAGGATTTTGCAGGAGCATTTACCCAGCAGCAGAGGAAAGGAGAATGAATCCATCCTTAGAAAGACTTCAGGTCCAGTTTGTTGTGAAGCAATGTAATCATCCAGAAGTGGATTCAGCAGCTATACCTCCAGGTGTGGGCATTCCTGTCTTCAAACACACTCCTATCCCAGCCTTGGAAACAAGAGAAGCTGCTGAGTGCCGTGTCCTTTGGCTCATAGCACTCCAGGACTGCATTCTTTTCTGACTGTGCAAAACCAGCCAAATCTTAACCGAACTGTCTGGCCAGGTGATTCTGTCATCCCTATGCTTTGACTGGGTGCACAAACATGACCTTCTCACCAGTCCTGACAGCTAACCCAACCTTGGACATTCAGCTCAATTAACAGCACCAGAAAGAGAACGCAGATCCTACCCCCCTTATTACCCAGCAGCCATTGTGCTTCCTGGAGCACAAAAGGGCCACTACCCCACCATGCCTCTGCTGGATGACAAAGTGACAGCCACCAGAAGGATGACTATTCAGAGCAATCCCTCTCAGACACTATGCAAAGTGCCACTTGTCTAATAGGAAATATTTCAGTTTAATTTTAAACTCTTTGTGAGCAACTCCCAAATTTCACGCTATCATCAGCTAACCTGGCAATCGTGGAATGCCTCTAAGGCAGCTGAAACCCTTGTGAAATCAAGTTCATGTCCCTCTATCCCTCAGCTGGACTTGGACACTATGCAGAACTCAGAAGTTCAATTGTTATGAAATTCAAAATAGATTTGAAGAAAATCTGTTAAAAAAAGCCAACTAAACAAAAACAGTAGAATAATGACAGCAGAGGAAACTCTGTTTTGAAGAAATGGTGGCCAAACACTTCAAGGCTAAGCAAGTAAGTTTCTGTTGCAAGTTAACTTAGCTTGCGAAGTGCAATGCATTTCCTTAACACAACCCAAACCCCCACTTTCTGCATCTGGTCATCTGAAGGGAACATCTCCACACACCTGACTCTCAGCTTTTTTTCTTGTTGGGGTCCAGTATCTTATCTTGACTCTTGGCTCTCGACTCTCAGTACCTTGTCTCAACTCTTTCCCAAGGCTGCACTATTGAAGCTCATCATCTGTCCTGTTTATCTACTCCAACAGCCTTTAACACTGTCGGGTAGGATCACTGCCCAAAGGTTTTTCTAGAGATGTGGGACAGAGGCTGCCTCTTCTGCACCCTCGCTTAGTGATTGCAGTGAACAATGCCTCACCCAGGTTGGGAGGAAAGCACAGCCTCTTTAGCACCAGGGAAGGTGACAATAGTGCCAGCAACAGCTCTGTGGTGCGTACATTTGTCCAGCAACTGAAATGAAAGCATCTCACTTCACGTAGACTGAAACAAAAACTTCCTGGTAAGCTACTGAATTTTAGGACAACTCAGTTATTCAGATCTTCAGCTCCTTACGGCATTCAGAATCTGATTCAGTTGTCTTGGTTTCAAATGAGGGCAAGGCACGCAGGACAAGAAGATATGCTCTCTGTGTCTGTTTGCAAAATATAGGTACAGAGATTTTAAATAAATCTTCATGTAAGAAAACCATAAGAGAGAATTCCAAGATTCTTCAGCCAATAAAAATAACACAGATAATACAATTAGTTGGCTGGTCTTGAAAACTGTAATGCTGATGTGCTCTAATGAAATAAAACACAGAGTATGTGATCTGCCAGCTGAGCAGGCGGAATCCAGCTCAGTTTCTGGAGGCAGCTCTGTTCTCAGGGGCTGCATTGTGCAATTACTTCTGTGCTGATGGCCAGATGATTTTCTGGTTCTGCTTTACCTTAGGGAAAGTCTGGAATCCAAGGCCTGGCAGAGAAATAAACCATCTAAACCTGCTTGTGGTTTCACAGGGTACAACGACAGGGCAAAGAAGAGAGATGAAGCTTTACCAATTCCAGGCATTCACACCCCAGCTGAGCAAAAGTTTGGAAATAAGAGTGTATTTCTAAGAACATTATTTGCAATACTGAAGTCAGAGAAGTGACTTTCCAACTGGCTGTAATAATGGCTGTATGTATTTTATCCCTGCTCATTCCCAGCATCATCTGCTTTTTCAATTACTTGAAATTACTTTCCCAAACCAACTTGGTGGGTTTTGTTTTTCCCTCTTTTGGTGATGTACATAATCGTACTCCTTTGGATGTATCTTTCTATCACAGCTTTTTTATATAGAGCCTGTACCAAGCAGAATTCAAGTGAAGAGGAAGAAGTTTGGCATAGGAACAAAGAATGTCTTTGACAATTTTTTCTTGAAATACAAGTGGAGTAAGATATGGGTAATCTTCTAGTGATGGAAGCTCCTAACTGTTGTACCAGTTCAGGTGCAGGGTGGCTGAGCACATGCACATGTTCTGCTAAAGCAAATTAAATGGAAATTTAGTCATGCCACATGGTGATTGTATTAAGAAAACTTAGATCTGCTACAGGACAGGAAACAACTTCTGGATTCCAAAGCAGCTTAGTGTAAATGACAGATGAGTGATAAAATTTAGTTGATGTGGGTATCTTAAGACCATAAACGACTTGGGAGTGCTGTATTAGATGGTAAGAAACGATTGTAGGAAACAAAAGCAAGCATAACATTTCTTGGAGAAAATGGTATGCTGCCTTCAATCCTGCTGCTTTGAACATCTAAGAATGAGGAGTTCTACATTTATGCTAACTGAAAGGTCTTTCAATTCATCTACAGCTAATTTTTCCAGGAATCAGATAAAAATGAATATAGCACCTGTATTTTTATCCTAATTTCTATGGCCCCTAGCAGTTTAGAGCTAAAATATTTGCATGTAGTTATTTCCAACTCCATGATTTCCAATTCCTATTACATCTATGAATAAATGGTGAATTGAAGCTCTACAGTGTAAGATGCAGTGATTCTTGTTTTCCAGTTATTATGCTATGGTGCTAATGCCACCTGCAGCATCTCTGTATACCCTCTTATCTTCTCATCGCCCCAGGTAAAGCTTAGACTTGCCAGCTTTTCAATCTCAGAGAACAAACTCAGGCACAGAAAAGAGGTTCAGCAATAGAAAAGCTGCTGCCTTTAATTAAATCACAATGAAGTTTCTAATTGTAGCCCAGGGAAGAGTCTTTTAAATAAACTCATGTGTTATAGCAAACACTTGAGAAGCAAGGTGGAAGTCAGTCACTAGTGTTTCAAATTAGCACATCTTTAAATCAATTTCTACAAATAACAAAGAAAGCATCATTAAAAAACCTTCACCTGCCTTGAGCAAAAAAACCCAGAGAGTCCTTCTTCCGGCCTTTTCTGAGGCAACCAGCACAGCCTCCTCAGCCTTTCTGTAACACCCTAGTCAAGCTACAGTGTATTTTCAAGATCTTTCAGAGCACCTATTTTTTAGAAGAAGAGAAACTGACACAGGCTTTGGGCACTTCTTTTCCTCAATGATCTTTTTCTCAAAATGTATTAAGTCTAGCTTACCTCAATCAGAGGTGGCAGCAGCAGCCATACTACGTGCAAGCATTTCCACTTAAGCAGATCTCTTGTAAGACATGTACATGGCAGCTCTGTAGCAAGAAAATGTATTCTACCTGTCTCCCTTTATAATATACCGTCTGCCTCCTTCCTGTCTGTGATGAATTGACCCTGGCTGGACACCAGGTGCCTACCAAAGTTGCTCTGTCACTCCTCCTCCTCAGCTGGACAGGGTGAGAAAATATGTTGAAAGGCTCATGGGCTGATTTAAGGACAGTGAGAGATCACTCACTGGTTACTGCCACAGGCAAAATAGACTTGAGCTGGGGAAATAAATTTGTTACCAGTCAAATCAGAGTAGGATTATGAGAAATACAATAAAATCTTAAAAAAAACCCCAAACCTCAAACAACTACAAAAAACCCCCAAACAAACAAAAAACAAAACCCAAACATCTTCCCCTTACCCTTCTCTTCTTCCTGGGCTTAAGTTCATTCCCAATTTACCTCCTCCCTACGAGCAGAGCAGGGGGACAGGGAATGGAGGTTGCAGTTAGTTCATCACATGCTGCTTCTGCTGCTCCTTCCTCCTCAGGGGGAGGACTGCTCACACTCCTGACCTTGGCCAGCAACGGATCCACCCCGTAGCCTGCTGGTACTGGCTCTGGCAGATATGGGGGAAGCTTCTAGCAGTTTCTCACAGAAGCCACCCCTGTAGGCCCCCTGTACCAAAATGCTGCACACAAACCCAATACGCTGTCTCACTTGAGAAAATGCCTCACCCGAAGTTTCATGGGTTTTGCTTTCTCCCTTTTTCAAGAAGGACTGGAACTATAAAGACTATTATACTGTCACCACAGGAAAACCAAAGAGCCCAGTAGTCCGGGGGATTAAAAAAAAGAAAAAAGCAGGATAGAATATTCAGCTATCAGCTCGATATTCACCAAAAGCACTGGGGTGCTTTCAGTATGGATTTACCACATCTTACTAACAGATCTCATTGTTCTGAAGTATCATTTGTATGTGAGTGGAAATTATCACCACCAAGAATGATGCGAGTTCTGTAAAAACACCAAATAGGAACAGACTATTATACCTGAACTAAAAATCAAGGTCACACTGTAAACATACGCTAGTGTGCTACATATAAACCAGTATTTGGGCAGAAAATGTGGAGTTTTCATGTTTATACATTCTGCTTCAAATGCCACAGTAATGACACAGCAGCCCTAGAAATGCTCAACAGGCCAAGTCTGTTTTAATTACAATTACAGATTAGGTGTCTAATTTCTGGTCTTTCCTGTCACATCCTTTTATTCCAATGTCAGAGAAAATAGTATCGAGGCATTTATGTTTGTATATACTATCCTCCTGACTACACGTCCAGCCTAATAAAGTCATTAGCTAGAC
The DNA here is from genome assembly GCF_963264785.1 of Psittacula echo. Taxonomy (NCBI): domain Eukaryota; kingdom Metazoa; phylum Chordata; class Aves; order Psittaciformes; family Psittacidae; genus Psittacula; species Psittacula echo. Next base: position 27,803,754 of record NC_137742.1, on the reverse strand, counting down.
AAGTTCTACATATATTGTCTCTGCATCTCTTTCATGAAATCTCATTATGTCCTTTTTTCCTTACTTGATGTTGCTGTGTTATAATGCATTCAATGTTTCTGCTGTTTTCAGCCATCAACAGAACGGTGGGCTGGACCTTCGCACAAGAGCTGACAGCCAGGAACATCACTAGCATCCTGCCCACACATCCTTCCTGAGCAGGAAAATAAGGTTAATGGATAGTCCAAATGCTCCATGCAGCCAGGACGGGGCAGGATGGATGGAAGAAAGCCAGCATGGGGCTTCTTCAGTTAAAACAAAGCCAGCAGAAACCATCTAATATGTGCAAATATATGTGCATTCCAAATTTGTGAAATAGCTTACAAGAGGAATCTTTTTCAGAAGTGAGGAATGAGAAGAGAAGGAGAGGAAAGGCATGTCTGAACTTCAGTAAGGAAAAGAAAACAAAATCCCTGTAAAAGCAGAATGGCAGATAACTGTCTATAATCTAAGTTCCAGCCTAAATACAACTTCGCATTTGCTTTGCTATAAATTGTGTTCAGCCACTTTTCTCACAGAGAGAAAGCAGTTTGTAGATCATGACTCAGGTCCATTTTCAGCAAAGAAAGACCTACCTGTGTAAAGAACAAAGGTGAAGAAGTCAAATTGTTACCCACCCCTGTAGTCTAATCACTTCACTATGATGCAGACATCGGTGTGGCATCCGCATTGCTGGACACAAAGAAGATAAAATCACTCAAAAGTTAAGAAACTTATGTTTTGGCTGCTTGTTTTCTTGGACGCTTAGGAAAACGTTGCTGCAGAATGCTGCATAATCCTCCTTAGAGATCTGCAAGATTCCCTGGGACAAAGCCCAAGAAACCCAGCTGAAGTTTAGTGTCAATCCTGTTCAAGTGCGAGGTTCAGTTAGATGATCTTCCAGCCTCAGTGATCTATGATTTTTGTTATTGCCTTTCTACATGCTTGAATAGTCTTTAACGTTACCTTCAAAACCCAGAAATCCTATTATTCATTAGAAAATAAGCACTTCATAAAGTTGCAACTGTGCCTATGTAATTACAGCTACCAAACATACCTTTGTAATGGGTGGTGCTGTCCCATACAGTGCCAACTCCACATTCCCTTCTTTACTACTTTGGAAGCATGAGCTGCCTTATTTCAAACTAGTTAAATTACAAGTATCATTTAACCCAATTCAGTTACAGCAGCACAAAGTTGAATAGTGATTAAAATTATTTATTTCAGTTAAGTTTAATGTGCTGATGGGTAATTTTTATGTTTATGGCAGAGCAAACCTCTCAAACACAAATGGGAATGTGCCTACATATGTCATACCTAAGCAGCGATCAATCCCTTCCAGGTGACTACCCCCAGTTTATATAGTGGGCATGACATATTGTGGTATGGAATACTCCTTTGGCTAGTTTGGGTCAGGTCTTTGCTTTCTCCCAGCTTCTTGTGCCCCTCCTCAGTGGCAGAGTGTGAGAGACTGAAAAGTCCTTGATCAGGGTAAGTATTACTTAGCAACAACTAAAACATCAGTGTGTTACCAGCATTGTTCTCAGACTAAAGCCAAAACACAGCACTGCAGCAGCTAATAGGAAGAAAATAAACTCTATCCCAGCTGAAACCAGGACAATATACATACATTAAGCCAGTTTAACTGAATAAAAAATTATAAATGTATGATTAAATATCAATTTATGTGTACAGAAGGCTGTGGCTTAGCCCCCTGGAATCCTACCATCACCTTCTATTAACCTTTTACCACATGGGGATTCTCTATGGTATATACAAGTACTGATGTATGAATCTGTAAATACTATCAACATTTCATTTTCTACAAAGTGTCTGTAAATCACATCAAGTCAGGACAGCTCTGGGCAGACATGGCAAGTCACTGAAGTAAGCAACATGTACTTTAAAAATAATCCCCATTTATTCCAGAAACAATACGTCAAACAAATACTTGACCTGTGTTTCCACAGACTCCATAAATAGTTTGATAAGCAATTAATACAGTGCAATCAACCCACACCACCCATAGGTTTAGAAGTGCTTAGCAAGGTAATAGAACTTTGCTGTTCCAATTTTACAGCTGGAAGAGCTGAAACAGGAAACTCGGATGACTTGTCTGAGGTGAATGAGGAAAAATGCGCACAACTCCCAACTCTCAAACCCAATCTTAAGCCACAGATGACTTGACCATGACTAAATTTATGAACAAAAACTGAGCCTGAGACCAAAAAGTTCTTTGGTTCTTCCAACTCAAACAAGAAACAAAGATTTCTCACAGATATGAGAAATGGTTGTTACTGCAGCAATTTATGAATCGATAAGACCAGATATCCCAGAGTTATTAATGGGAAGAGGCCCCTTAATAAAACCCAGATGGGTAGAAAGTGGACAGTGGCACAGCGCAAGCTGTAACCCAGGGACCACTGGAAACACTGAAACCAAATATGTGGCAGAGCAACATCCCAAAGAAACTTCCAAAATGCCAAGGGGCATTTCTGGGTGGCAAGGGTTTCTACAGAGACCCCCGAACTAACAAATATTTCCCTCATGCTGCATGGTGAGTCCAGCTGCAAGGAGTCTCCTGGGCTGCTCCATTACCAGGAGGCCTGGCAGAGCTATGGGAAGCAGAGGCTGTTGTAGAACAGTTGCTCTACAGCTGAACTAGGGCTTGCTCAGCAGCTTGTCAGCCTGGGATTTTGGTGGTGGCCACAAGACTTGCACAGCAAGACACTGCTAGAAAGGGTCTTCACTTCTGCAATATGGCTATTCTTATGCTTACTGTTTAATTTTGCATGCTTTGTATTTTAACACAGCAACAATTAGAAATATCACTTGTTATCCACTGTGTGTAAATATACTGTCTCAAGAGGACTACCCTGGATTTGGAGAAGGCTGAGGTTCTTAATGACTTCTTTGCCTCAGTCTTCACTGGCGAATGCTCTGACCACACCACCCAAGTCTTGGAAGGCAGACGCAGGGACTGTGAGAATGAAGACCTTGGGCCCACTGTAGGAGAGGACGTGGTTCAAGACCAGCTTGAGAGCCTGAACGTGCACAAGTCCATGGGACCAGATGAAATCCATCCACGGGTCCTGAAGGAGCTGGCGAGTGAAGTTGCTAAGCCACTGGCCATCATATTTGAAAAACCATGGCAGTCAGGTGAAGTTCCCGACAACTGGAAAAAGGGAAATATAACCCCCATTTTCAAGAAGGGGAAAATGGATGACCCAGGGAACTACAGACCAGTCAGTCTCACCTCTGTGCCTGGCAAACTCTTGGAGCAGATTCTCCTGGAAGGCATGCTAAGGCACATGAAAAACAAGGAGGTGCTTGGTGACAGCCAGCATGGCTTCACTAAGGGGAAATCCTGCCTGACCAATTTGGTGGCCTTCTATGATGGGGCTACGAAACTGATGGACAGAGGTAGAGCAGTTGCCATCATCTACCTGGACTTGTGCAAAGCGTCTGACACTGTCCCACATGACATCCTTGTCTCTAAATTAGAGCGACATCAATTTGATGGGTGGACCACTCGGTGGATAAAGAACTGGCTGGATGGCCACACGCTAAGAGTTGTGGTCAATGGCTCAATGTCCGGCTGGAAATCAGTAACGAGTGGTGTCCCTCAGGGATCGGTGTTGGGACCGGTCTTGTTCAACATCTTTGTCGGTGACATGGACAGTGGGATTGAGTGCGCCCTCAGCAAATTTGCCGATGACACCAAGCTGTGTGGTTCGGTTGATACGCTGCAGGGAAGGGATGCCATCCAGAGGGACCTTGACACACTTGTGAGGTGGGCAGATGCCAACCTCATGAAGTTTAACCATAACAAGTGCAAGGTCCTACATCTGGGTAGGGGCAATCCCAGGCACAACTACAGGTTGGGCAGAGAAGAGATTCAGAGCAGCCCTGTGAAGAAGGACTTGGGGGTGTTGGTCAAAGAGAGACTTAACATAGCTAGTAGTGTGTGCTCGCAGCTCAGAAAGCCAACTGTATCCTGGGCTGCATCAAAAGGAGCGTGACCAGCAGGTCCAAGGAGGTGATCCTGCCCCTCTACTCTGCTCTCGGGAGACCTCACTTGGAGTATTGTGTGCAGTTCTGGTGTCCTCAACATAAAAAGGACATGGAACTGTTGGAACAAGTCCAGAGGAGGCCACGAGGATAATCAGGGGACTGGAGCACCTCCCATATGGAGACAGGCTGAGAAAGTTGGGGCTGTTCAGCCTGGAGAAGAGAAGGCTGCGTGGAGACCTCATAGCAGCCTTCCAGTATCTGAAGGGGGGCTATAGGGATGCTGGAGAGCGACTCTTCATTAAGGACTGTAGTGACAGGACAAGGGGTAACGGGTTAAAACTTAAACAGGAGAAGTTTAGATTGGTTATAAGGAAGAAGTTCTTTACTGTGAGGGTGGTGAGGCACTGGAACAAGTTGGCCAAGGAAGTTGTGAATGCTCCACCCCTGGCAGTGTTCAAGGCCAGGCTGGCCAGAGCCTTGGCTGACATGGTCCAGTATGAGATGTCCCTGCCCATGGCAGGAGGATTGGAACTTGATGATCTTAAGGTCCTTTCCAACCCTAACCTATGATTCTATGACTGGGATTTCACAGGAGGATATTTCTAAGGCAAAGACAGAAATGAAGATTTACTTCCTTTGGGCATGGTTATCTACTCTATGGGGGTGCAGTGACGGCCCTTAGGGCACGCTTGTAAAAGCCTTTGAAGAATAACAGCACATAATTCTGTTTCAACCACCACCAGTTTCATACACAAGGCATAGCACCTGAGCACGTGCTTCACAGAACGAAAAGCAATGCACAGATGCACTGGGAGAACAACACTATGGACAATGTGGTATCTGAGGATCTTTCCCTTATATCGTCCATTCATATTCACATTGCAAAGATCTTTGTTAGCTCCCACAGGTGGGAAGTTTGGGACTTCAGATGAGGGCACATGGCTCATTTGGTGGCATGCTGACCTCTTGGTTTTGTCCATGAGATGGGCACTTCCAGTTTTCCTGAGGTAGCAGATAGAGAGGTCTTTGTTTCATACCTTTAGGAAAAACAAAAGTGAAGAAAAACGAACCAGGCAGTGAGATGTGTTGGAGTTTCCTAGGAAAACACAAACACACTTGATGCAAAACATGTCTCTGAAATATTCCACTGGGACAGACAGCACCAGAGTCTCCAAAAGCAAACCTCACCCTCTCAGAATCACCCTGAAGAACAATTACAGAATTACTGTGGCAATCTACAACACAGTTAATCAGAGAGGCATGACTTTTTATAAATAAATGGCCAGGCGCCTTTCTCTCCAAGGCCCTGAACTTCATGCAGAACGGACATTGCTTGCTCATATCCTGCAGCAGAGGAACTTCACGTGCTGTGCCACAACAGCACACAGTACTGACAGCAGGGAAGACAGTGCTGCTTATAGCGAGGCATTCATAGAACTTATGTGCAGAAAGTATTTATCAGACGACAAATATACCCACTCTTTCTGTTGTTCTGCCAGCTTTTCTGCCAGGCATTTTACCAGGACAGGGTCCACTTTGGAGTCAAACTTGTTGGCAAACCAGTGTCCATATTTCAGAAGCCATCTTAATTCCGCAGCCCCATAGATGCAGACACTGCGAAGGTGGGTACCAGTGCAGGGAGGATACAAATGTTCCTCAAGATAATTCCATTTCACCAGACGAGTTTTGCTTTGTAGGTCTGTTATGTCCTGGGCCGACCTTGGAATTTCCCCAGGGACCCCAGGAACACGTACAAGAGTGGCCCAGAAATGTTCATCTGGAGAGTACGTATCCCTTGACCACTCAAAAAAATCCTTTGCAAGAGAGCTTTTAAGAGTATATTGAATAAATTCTCTGCTTAAAACAAAATAGGCGCTGCCTACAAATACCTCAATATTATGAGGTGGCAGATCCTTAGAAATGTTGGTTTTTACAGGCATCTGCACATATTCATAAGGCACTTTCAAAAGTTCATAGTGATAAGTAAATCTTTCTTTTTTGCTACTGCTCGGCTTTATAGTTTCCAGCATGTTTCCTCCACGGAGTTTCTTCAGTTCAACCACCAACTCAAAATTTGACCTCAAAGGGAAATCTTGGCCACACAAATTAATAACATACTTCCAGGGGACTGGAGACTCCATCAAATCAGACAAACAATTGAAATCGGCTTGCAGCCGTGAAATATGTGCATAGTCCACTGTCTCCAATTTCGATGCAATGAAAATATTGGGGAAACATTTAGCTAGATTGTTCACAGCAGATTTGAAACTTTTTGCTGCTTTTTGGTCATAATGGATGCAGTAAATATTTTGATGACTGTACAGTGAATGTATGAGTCTTTCTACCATTACTGCATCTTTGTGAACAACCAAAGAGTAGGCAATTGGAAAACTCTCCTCCTCTGGAGAAACAGGTTTTAGGTGGTATTTCCTAAGCGAACGATACACATGGCAAGCACTTGTCATTGTGACAACATCTTCATCGGTTAAATCTATTATCTCTTTTCTTCTTATCTCTAAACTCTTGCCAATTTCATGGGGATCTTGTTCAAATATAGACGAGCAATTAATTTTGTACTGGAACTCATTTCTTAGGTAGGAATACCTGTTTCTAACATAAGAAGAAGTGCTCAAGAAGGGCTCAACCAAATAAATGCCCTTAGAGGGAAGAAAGTGTCTTTCAACATGGAAGAGTTTCAGCAGTGCTATCAGCCACCCCGTAACACACAGGATCAGGATTTTCCTTCTTGAGGGACATTTGCAGGGACACTTGTGTCTCTTCATCCTGCAAGTAAACACAGACATGGTGGTATTTTAAATCAGGAGCAATGCATCAGAGGTAGTTCCAGGTTCTAACAAAGCTATGTGCACATTGGTCTGCCTATGGGATAAACAACACCTTAGCAGGACAGGCCAGTGGAAATACGCAGTTTCTTCTTAATCATCATTTAATTGAGAGTCGGACTTTACCATACTAATAGTCAAAGATTTCATTCGCCTGAATTAGCTTGACTGAAGGCAATAAACCAACTGGGATTTCAGATGATTTCCAGCTAAACAACAGTGCTGGAACAAGACTCCCACTGTTTATTTTCCAAACCTTTTTTTAATTTCTTATGAGTCATGAACTGAAGTACAGCAACCTCTGCACTGGCAGAAACATGACTGTCCTCCAAGTGAGTAGGAAGGACTGTTTACTCTCCTGAGTAACTCCAAGGGATTCAATGGGAGCAGCAAGCGGATCTCTTTGTGAATCTGCAAAGAATGCATGCTTAAGGGTAGATATTAGTATTTTAAACAGAAAGCTTTAGAATTCAGTCAGAGCATCCTCATTGTCTCCAGCACTGGAGCTGGCCCATGAAGATGTCCAAGGGGAAATCAGTTTCCTTCCCGTCCTCTCCCGAAAGGGTCTGACAAGTCCAATGTCCTCCCTCTGTCCAGATTTGTTCTGGAAAACATTGCTAACCTGCCCTGAACAGAGAGATGGATGAAGACTTCCATGCACTGGAATAACTATATAATGTAACCTTTTGAGGGCAGGAAGGGCAGTAATGAGAAATAGTGCAGCGATCCTGTTCTCTCCCGTGTGACACATTCTCAGATTCAACTGTAAAAACGTACACAGCCCTTTTTTATGCAGCAGGGTATTTAGTAATATTTCTGTATAGCAACTTAACAGCTGAGGTGTTACCACAATAAAAACTAAACACAGTGATCATCTTTCCATATAGCTTTACCAGCTGAGTGCAAGCAGCATTGTAGCTATCCCCGAATTAAAATTAGACCAGAGCCCACACTCATGTGCAGCACTAAACTTAGCTCTGCTTAGCTTAAACTAACTCTACTTTGCCTCTAAATTGAACAGCTCACAATATTTTCTCTTGAGAAAAAGTTATTCCGGAATGCTTCAGAGTGAATAAAATGGTGGGATCACTGGAAGTTGCTCAGATGTCAGCAGATCCCATTGTAAAATCAAATACAGAGATGCGCATGCAACACTTGCTGCAAGACTAACTCAAACATCTTTAGCATTCACACCAATATCAGGTTTTGCAAGCTGTAGCTTCAGTTAAAATGCAGCCTGTTAAGGTACAGCTGCTTCATTATTATGTTCTCCTTGACTTCGCCTTTCCTTGTGCATCTTTCTCTTTGATATTTCTCTTCTGGGGGCAACAGAAAGGATAAGGAAATGCCACATCCCTATCTAACCTGGGGGCACCAGGTGTAGACCAGGAAAGGAAGCAGGGTAAGCCAACACCTACCTATGTTGCACAAGGCAGCTCAGCAGGCCAATACAGGTTTTACAAGCAACCTCCAGGTACAAAGAGAAAAACAGACCTATCTCCCCACAAAGCCAAGAAAGCATACCTTCTCTCTTGGCCAGTAAGTGTTCTCCTTCACTTCTTTTCCAAACTAATCCCAGCTCAGTGTCTAATCCAGGTGTCCCCTTTACCTACATCCTCCCTGTACCTGTGCTCCTGGAGAAAAGTCACTCTCAGAAGCTGCCTCTAACGAAAGCCAGGTTTCCAGCCATGTGATAGAAGCCCTGCAGAGAGAAACACAGCTAACCTGCCCCCGTTTTTTCTTTGATGCGAGAAGACCTGTGTGGTGAGACCTCCCTGTGAAGCCCGCTCTGTGCCTTCACCTGTTGGTCTCCCTAGTTATCAAGGACAACCCTTGCCACTCCTGGCTGAACTGGGCTCACCCCATTCAGGGACCAAATCTTCCTTTTCCCTCTGCCTTCTTCCAAAAGGCAAAAAGAGAGCCGGAACAAACAAAAGGGAGTGGAGGAGGAAAGCACATCCTCCACTGCTCCAAACCCCTCTATCTATGGTAGCCTTGGCCAGCTTCCACCCAGTGCCAAACATTCTGTTGCTAGGCAAAACAACAAAAATGCTATCGCGTCACACCTCCCTGCCTGAAACTAGTAATCCAGTCTGCTGGAGCCCAGTGTGGTCTGGACTTAGACCAGGATGTGCAAGAAATCACCAGCACGGCACTAAGAACTCCCTCCCTGCACGTGATGAGCAAAGGATCTACACTGAGTTACCTGAACATTCCTACAGTTGTTGGCACCGCCAATTAAAAGACACTATTATGCCATAAAAGGAGGTCAAGAAATCCAGAAAATTTGAACATAGCTCAAATTCTCTGTGGAGGAAGTAATTAAGGAGCATCGGTGAGAAATGTCAGCTCCTGCACCAAATCCTGTGTTTAGGGAGCATCTCCCACTGATCCGGGCCAGCATTTGGTCAGATGAGAGCATCAGGAGCCAGCAATTACATCCCCCACTCCATCTGTTTGCTTTGTTGTGTTTTGGTTTGGTTTTTTACAACACACATTATATCACCATCACCACAGTGGTCCACACAGAATCAGGCCACGTGTGATCCCAACCACTCCTAAGCACATCTTGAGGAACATCTGTCCAGAAGTGCAGTTCACCACTACCTATATCCTGCTGTCCCTCCTGCTCCATCTGTATTAAATTCATACTTTCTTGTTGTAACTGCCAATGCACTCCACAGTCAGGCTTTGTACATCAATACGAGGGCAACAGCCTTGCTTTTTAGGCACAGGTCATTTGCCTTTAAACAGTATAAAGTTAGTTCCTGCAAAAGACTGAGGTTTCATGAGGTACAATGTGAGACCAGGGAATGAAATCCCTTGGGACAGAAGAGCCACCACAAATCTCATCCGGTTTTGGTTCAAGTGCCAAACTCCTATTTCTTACCACATGCAGCACTCAAAGCCCCTCCTAGACATAGCAGTGTACTGTACTTGCAGTCTTCTGTGGAGGAGGGAATGAATGACATGTGGCAGACAGGAACAGGCACCTAGAACCACCTGAAACACCCGCCTGGGTAGCACTGACCAGATGCCACCTCTGGTTATCCTGCTCATGAGTATTCTTTTTCTCCAGTACTACCATACTATACACAGAACCAAGGTTCCATCTTTTTGCACAGACTTTATACTAGGAAGGGAACTTGGCATTGCCATTGTGCCTTGCTTTGTAAATTGTTTGCACTTTCTCTTTTACATGCAAGAAGATTCCCAAGAAAATTAATGGAAACTGATCTCATCTGCAACCAACACATACTGCACAGCTGGGCTACACAGACACATACACAGCATTTAACCAGGTCAGGGTGCTTACTGGCTGGCATACAAAGTACTGAATGATTCAGAGAAAGTAAATGGGTGTTTTTATTTATCCTTTGCTTCTGTAAAGCAAGGGATGTTCTAATTAAAAAGACATGCAACAAATAGAAGGGAAACACATTTCTGTTGTGTAACAAAACACGTTATTACACAACACAATTATAGTTTGTAATAAGGTACCTTAAAGACCTTGAGCTCAGCAGGATTTTAAAAGAAATTAGGCAATCAGCTGGTTATTGAGAGTTTCCAGAGTTACCTTCGCCAATACATAAATATGGACAGAAAGCCAAGTTCCCTGGAACCACAACATCAGGAAATCACCAGCTACCAAGACTTCTGACAGGAAATTTTTACCAATAAAAATGTTTCTTGTGACCATTGCTCTGTTCTCTGAATCTGCTTTTATCTACTGCTGGACCAGAAGAGGGATTGCTAGTTAGATTAATGACAGCAACACTTGTATCCCACCCAGAAAACAGCTGGGGTTTCCACTGATGTATTTCACTGCCTATTTTTTGTAGTTTTCTCCCTGCAAGAAGCTGGTTTGGGCAGTTTTACACCTTCAAACACTTAAAATAGTTTGCTTTCGGCAACTCAGCAAGCTGAGCAATGACACAAAAGAATGAACAAGGTGGTGGGAGAATTTCACACCCTTCTAAAAAGTTGAGCCGCAGGTCAAGTCGTCCTTCCACTGAACTCTGTGCTGCATTAGCCGGCAGGATAAACCCTCTCAGGAGGACTGGGCAGAGGCTGACCTGTGTCACTCTCAAACTGAGGCTCTCAGGCTGCACCTCCAAGGCAGTCTCCAGCCAGGCTCTGCTGCCTGTGTCTGCCCAAGGCAGTGATGCTGCACTTGCAGGAGGACCAGAAAATACACGGCACTCTTCAAGAGGGCAGAAGAGCTCCACTCCTTGCTCTGTGCTTCAACCCAGTGTGCACGTCTTGTCTATAAGGAGGCTGCAGAATTCTTCTGCAGCTCTCCCATGGCTCACACAACACTCATAAAACTCTGTAAAACCCACAGAACCAGAGGATAAGCTTTCTCCCCTGTGTACTCAAAGTGTTGAAAGTTATGAACCAAGCTATGGCCAGCTAAAGGAAGCACTAGGAAAGAAGGCCAAGCCGAAGGAAAAAATGTGCTAGAAAATGCACATAAGGATATACACTATAATTAGCCATTGGTTTCTATTGACTTGAGGCAACTGGGGAAGAGAGAGAGAATACAGAAATAAGAACAGAGGAAATAACACATATTTGACTATGGACATCTGTATATGTATTATGAGAAACACAGCAGAAGTTTGGGGAAGTGAAGTATGGTCTGATCACACGGAATACCTGTGAAGACTGTTGCTTCAGTGGTCCCTTCCAGCTGCTATCAGCCAGATGTGCAGAACTTTACCTTCCTGAGAAAAGCTGCTGCTCCTGTTGGCAATCTGTAAGGATAAATCAGCAGCCAGTGAAGCTGCAGAGTACCCAAAAGCATACAAACCCCTACAGTGGGCACATCACAGGCATGAAAAGTAGTGTTTGCACCTGTACACTATCCATAGGCAACCTGCTTGGATAAATCACCTGAGCTCTTACTGTTACGAAGTTAAAAGTAAAGTGTACCTATACTGGCCAGAGAAGCAAATTGAACCAGTAGATATTTCTCTTGGTTTTTACAATACAGATTACAACAACATAGAAATGTTGAATTCCTACTGAAAGGCTATAATTGCTTGAAATGTTAAATCTTGCAAGGTGAAACCAAAGGAAAGACTCATTAAAGCTCATTAATTAAAGCCTGGTTCTAGGGCTTCTTTTGGGAGGGTAGAATAAAAAAATATGTAAACAATTCCAATTCTAGCTCCACTGACTGAAATTATTTCTACACACCACCAGGCACTTACCCTGTGGACTTCCCTAAGCACATCTTTGGAGCATTGCTAGTCTGGATTTGTTGTGAGCAGACTGCAGCATGTCACACGTGTGTCCAGCTAGGCACCTCTACATTGGAAGGAAGCAACACTCACAGCACCCCACTCCTCCTCTCCTTCCCACATGGACCCCAGTGCAGCCTGGGCCGTAGGACTCTGCTGTTGGGTGCTGAGAGAGGCACGGGGCAGATTCACCATGAGAGCCTGGGACTTTCTCCCATGCCTGCCCTTCCCCATCCCACCCCTCTGGGAGTCACCTCAACTCCTGCAAATAGGAATCAGGGTGAGTTCACACAGCCAAGGAAGGCAGGAGCCCTAGGTCTTCACAGTGCATAGGTCTTCTCTCCAGACCCTCCCTCAGTTATGCAGCCCCTGCATAAACCCTGGCTCTCAGAGATATCCTCCTCTCCTCTCTCTGCACCATACTTTTGCTGAAAAAAAAACCACCCAGATTTTACCCTCTCCATGTTGGCCAAGAATAAACACCTGCATTTGCATCAATCCGATTAACAGGCCCATTATCAATTTGTCACATCAAAGTCTAAGTCACAGCTAGACTGTGAAGATTTCCATTGGAGAAATCTGCATTTCCCTTAGTTTGCCAAACTAAATATCTGAGGCCTCTCCACTGCTGGTGGAAAAACATAAGGAACTGCAAAGAGCCATCAGTTTGTCCCAGAGCACAAGGCACAAGATGGGCTGGATGGAGCATTCCCTGGGAAGTCACTGCCCCAACAGACAGGAGCCAGGACAAAAGCCCAGCATCATGAGCTCTGCCAGCTCTGCTTGCAGTGGTGCAGCCTTGGTGATGTGAAGCTTTCTGTGGGTAGTGGCATTGGACCTGACCCTAATCCTCTGCCAGCAGCACTGAGTAACTCCTCCACCCCAGAGAGGTGCTCAGGAGCAGTGGAGAAAAACCAGCCTCAAAGCTGCTCTGGTCAGCACAAGCCTGATCGCACCCAGAGAAACAAGCTCTTGCTCTGGCTGACCTCCAGCGGCTCTTATCCACCAGGGTTACAGCAGCTTCAGCTCTCTTTGAGGACACCCCTTTATAAAGGGTTAAGGAAGGATTTGAGCAACCCAGAGAAACAGACAGGTTCTCTTCAGCAGTGCAGAGAAATTGACAGGCTTTGGGCTCATGCTGCAGCTCTGAAGGCATGTTTCCACTTTACTAAGACCCTAATGATTTACATATTGAGAGCCCTGGTTCCTGACAGAGCCCAGGGCTTTACTGCTGCTCCTCACGCATTTATTTCTGCTGTTTACATAAATCCCATGTATCTGGAGTAACAGCAGCTCCCAGCCTGTGCAACGTCAAGAATATGCAGCTACCTTCACCCTCAGCAGACCAAATTACCAACACTCACACTCCTCTTGCTCTGCACAAGAAGTCTTTCCTGCAGTCCACATAGTCAACAACCTCTTGCATCACTGTTATCAGCAGTACAAATCATCTATTATGAAAGCTGACTGCCTTGGGGCAAAAAAGATAGTGGATCCCCCTGGCACTGAAGAATCAGCCCCAACCCCTCCAGAAGCCTCTGTTCTTATTTCTCAGATCTATGGCTATTGGAAACAGCCTTCTTGGGAATAAAGCAATTTCCAAAAAGCTGTATTTTAAAGTAATAGCTGCATTATTCAAGGTGATTTTTCTGTAACTCTAAAGTCAAAGACCTATGGGTATTTACATTTTAACGTCTACTCATCTACTCTTTTCCCCTTCTCCCCACTTAGCAAAAACTCCCATAGGGTAAATTCAACCATGAAAAATAGTGAAGGTTCAGACAAGATACTTTTAATAGAGACCATCTGTAACTAAAAAGTACCCAAGTAAGAGTTTGCTATAACTGGTCCAAAAAGGGGTAAATGTGTCACTAGCCTCATCAAAATCTATGGTCTTCTTTCAACCTTTCCTATGCACTGTGGCGGTGTTCCCAGTTTGTCTGGTTTCAGATCACACTGATTTATCAACAGCTTGTCAACCACTTTGAGACTACAAAGAATTTTGCAACTCCCAGTACTTTATTCCCTTCCCTTTGTGTCTTTTCTGATGTAGCTTGTGCTCCACTAAACACAAGCACTTGAGTGATTAAAGGCAGAAGCTGCCAGGTGGATCTACAGAGCCTACAAGCTTCTCAGATGCTGCCTGAAGGGTGGAGCTGTCATGAACCAGCCTGGTCCATCACAGGAGGACCAGAGCCTGGTGGAGCCAAGAGGCATCAGAAGCCTTCCTGTAGGTAAAAGTATGAAAAACCCACTTTGAAGGCTGGGTTTTATCCAGGAAGGCAGGAGGGATCTCTGCTAAGAGCAGGCTGATCTGACCCATGAAGAGGGAAAGGCACTCCAGGCAGCACTGAAAGCAACAGGTTCAGCAGCAGGACATGCAAGCAGGGCTACCTGAGCAAGCTTGTTTCCTGGCTGCAACAGCAAACGTCACAACTTTCCTGAGGAACGCAAGGTATGTAACCAGGCAATGTCCACTGGCCCCTCTCGTCTGCCCTCTGCCAGCCTTCCCTGAAGGACCTGTTGAGTAGACAGCAAAAGCTCAAGCTCAACCACTGACTACATTGAGCTCCAGAAATACAAAAGCTGTGATCTCCCTTACGTGTAGCCCTATTGAATTTTAAATAAAGTACTTTTCTACTTTAGCATTACCCATCAAAGAGCTCTGTGACTCTCTACAGTTGCCATAAATGATTTTGGTGTCATGCACAGATGGCCAGCTGGTAGGAATCATCTCATTCTCTGTGGTCACACCTGCTTGTCACACCACACAACCAGCCTGAGAGTGGGTAACCCGGAGTGGGAAGTGACAAGACACACTGGCTGCTATCTGAATAAGGATTCTTGGAAAATTCAGGCTGTGAGTAGGCAGTGCTCTCTCCCAGTGGATTGGAAATACATAGTACTCAATATGAATGCTGCCATGGAGCAACCTGCTTTTGTGCTTGCCACAAAGCAAGAGTTTGATGAAAAGGACAGGTCTGAATGTAAGTCTGTGGAAGGAGAGAAAACAGAGAGAGCAGATGCAGAGGAGCAGGAGTGCTTCTACCCTACTATGTTGTTCTCTCCCCTATGGAGAAACCCTTCTGCTGATACACAGCACAAACCAGGCTCCTTGCTTATCACTTAGGTTAAAAAAATAAAAAGGGAATGGGTACTGAGAATAGGAGCAGCAGAACCAAGGCTGGGAAATAATGAAAGAGAAGAATAGAGAGAAGGATCAATGCATGTAAGTGCTTTCATGTCAGCAGCATTAACAACAACAAAAAAAATCAAACAGAGCAGCAAAACAGGTGCTTTCTCTCATTTGTTGCTCCCCCATCCCTCAGAGGCATCGGAGGCAAAACCAGTGTCTATGCCTTTCCTTGGAAACCAGGTCATGGTGTATTTGCAATCAACACTATTACCATATGATAGCAGGAGCTATGGGAACAGTTCCCTCTCCTCCAGGCAAAAACACTCTGGGAAAAGTTCTCCCTGATGAAGTATCTCTGTTTGCCTAATACACAGCCGCTCATACAGCAATGCAAACTTGGTCGAGTTGTTTGCATGACCAACTCTGCAGACAAACACAATTAATTCCTTCTGGTTTTCTCTCTACTGTACACAAATCAAGTCAGTTCGTGGAAGGTAGAGGGGACAGTGTTCCTGGGAAGCTGGGGAAGGAGGAAAGTAAGGAAGTGTTTGAGTTTTTTAGTAAATTATCTGTCTGAATTAAACTTTCAACTCTGCTTGTTTATTCAGCGTTGCTAGCTGGGAAAGTTAATTGATTCATGTGCTAGCGTTTACTCCTGGCAGCTGGTTAGTTCCATTGCAAAAGTATCTACAGATAGGGATCATGCAGCTTCTGTAGGAGTAATTTTTATTGGCATTAAAGCTAGATCAGTTGATCCTATCAAGTTTGTCTGGTATTCCGCCCACTTTCTCTACACTGGAGCCTCAGCCTATGCCCCTGCAACAGAGCAGCACCTACTACCAGCCTCATTCCACATCACTCACTCTCCTGTTTTGGCCTGCCTAATGTAATACTTAGATTTCCTCTAAATGATGGGCAACTAAAGAGCTAGGTAACTACAATTACTTACATGCTGCCTTATGGACCTCTAATTAAGATATGTGGAAAAATACGTCATTACTTCTAGACCCAAGCCTAATTAAATTATAAGCCTGCCAATTTTAAGACTCTGAAGACTTAACACAGTGCCCTAAGGAAGAACAACAAAAATCTACAGTTTACCACAGCCTGTTTCATGCTTCTTCAAGAGGAAAGGCAGCTTCTCACCACATTCATGGGAAACACAGGCTCTGCAAAGATTTGGCAATTATGGTTATCACGTATGACTTTGTCCTAGTGCTTAACACGACTCCTCATTGCCTGGGATACATAGATCTGTGTTTCCTAACAGAACCTGCTCTCCTGATGGTAAGTTGTTTTGTTTGTCTGCCACTCAGTCCCAACTCTATCTTCTTTAGAGAAGGCTGGATGCTTTTTTCTAGTTGCCTTCAGTACATCAGTGATACCCATAACTGCAGTAAAATATCTAACATTAATTCCTGCATATCCATGTCCCACAGACAGATATGTCGAGGTAAAGGAAGTCTATTTCTCTGGTCTCTGGACAGGAAAAGAGGCAGGTGACTTCTGCAGGGTCACGCAAGAAGACAGCAGCACATGAGAGAAGTGAACCTGGCTCCTCTGCATCCTTGACTAAACCTAACTGCTTTGCAACAACTTTTGATGGAAGCTGTTCTGGTGGAGGCCTGGAAAGAAAAATCTCTCAGCAAATCCCTTGGTACATCCCTGCTGGTCAGAGGATCTGCAGCCCTGTTAAAGCAGGAAGTTTCTGGAAAGTCCAGGGATAGTCGGCCATGGAAATTCTCAAGCCCAATTGCTTATATGTTGAATGTTTAAATTCTCTGACTTTAAGAGATGGGAGTATCAATGTTTGGCAAGGACATAATGTACCATAAAGGCAGAAGTCAAGATAAAAATAATGTAAATAAAAATATATAGTAAATTATTAAAAAAAAATAATTAAAAAACCCCAGCAAACACAGCCAACCAAAACCAACCAGAGTTTACTCTCTTCTTATATGGGGGCAATCTAGAGTTCAACAGCTTCATTCCAGCTCATAGGAGAGTTTAAAATAATACAACTACACAGTGGAGAGAGGGTTAACCTTTACCCACAAACTACCGCAAAACATAAATATCAGCCCTAAAGGGCCAGAAGTTGTGTACATTGGCAAGGAGCAGCACTGTGAAAGAGGGTGGAAGTTTCCTGTTAGACAGAGAGGCAGGAAAGACTGCACTGCTCTGCAGAAAAGCTCCCATTAACAGCTCAGAATATTCCTCCATTTCCTTCACTCCTCCACCATGCTGCCTGCAGATTCCTGCCTGCAGGCCCCCACTGTAAATCACCCCCTTCCAATCAAAGTCTTTCCTGCCAAAGTCACAGCTTGTGAAATGATGATCGGCAAGACCATTTCAAGTGCAGCTGCAAACATACCTCCTGGGCTTTGCTGTGGTCTCTTTTCCTTGCAGAGCTCTTCAGGATGCTCTGTCCAAGAAGATCAACACAGGCACAACCAGCTTGATGGCCAAACAAAGTCCTGGTGGCTGCTCCATCCTGCTGGAGTGCCCGCAGCCTTCACCTTTATGGGTGCTTCAAGCTCATACGGAGTCGGTTGTACTGAAGTGCAGGGACAACATTACTGCTTGCACAGATTACAAAAGAAAAGTGGAAGATGTTAGCTGAAAAACAGCAAGCACGGAAGATTTGTGTGATAAGCTGTGGAAGCCATTACCTGTATAATAAGCCTATATTTTTGTCTACTTGCATAGTATTTCAAAGTGCCAAGATGGGGAGAAGAAAACACCATAAAAAGAATAGATTACATCAAAGCAACCTAATTTCCTTCTACAGCAGTGTAAAGAGGACTTGGGGAGAGACAGGAAAGTGCAACACAATGAGTCTCTCTCAAAAGCCTCACCAAGTTCAAAACTCACACAGTACTTCAGCTACTGAGGCTTCAGGTCTGGGAGGCCTTGCTCCCTTCACAGGTAAAATAGCTCTGCCACAGAGCCAAGGCCCAAAATTTGGACTGCTGGTGTGACTCCCACAGTCCTGGTGATGCTTTCTGATACTCTGTTGAGACATGACGCTCTGCATTGCAAGTTCACCTATATGTAACTATCTCATGGGGTATACAATGTCTCTTATATGTCAAGAAATATATTTTGGTGCTATTTTACCTAAGCCTTCTGTGTGTGATGGTTACAAGGAAATTTGGGGAACTAAACAATGTACTATTTGGCATCTATAGCATTCTCCTCCTTTCCACCTGCATTTTGACCAAAGTACTGTGCACACCAACCTTCTCTTCACCATCAGCCTTTCAGCTCATATGGATTTATAAACCACACATCTCTGTACTATGGAGCTTGTTATCTGTGGTCTCCTCTCCAGTGTGGCAGGAGCAAACTGAACTTCACAGGCTCCAGAGAGAGGTCTGAGTGCTGCAGATCCATGGGATCCTCCAGTCCTGCCTTAGTTCAATGTGCCCAGCACAGCATTTTCATACAGTGGAAAGAGTTTCTGAATTCCGTCCTTAATATTTGGCACTCCCTGTATGCACATGATGCAATGTGGCATGAGAGTAGCTAGGTTCACTTCACCCCTTTGCAGGGTGATGGAAGGGGTACAGTGGTATAAAATGTTAATTGATATAATTATGTTCCAGAAATGAGCTTTTTGTGACTCATCTGCTGCATCTCTTAGTTCCTTTACATATTTCCTGGGAGAACTCAAAAGCTGGAGTCACTATATGACTCCAGATGCCTTCCTGTAGCTGTAACAGCTACACAAATGCCATAAGGTCCTGCTAGAGTTCTCTTAAGCATCATCTGTTGGTGAGATGAAACTCACTTCGTCAGCATGCATCAGGACAGCTCATACTGCCTACCCACTTCCTACATGAAGTCACTTTGTCACGTAGGCACACAGTAACCACCAAGACTAACAGCCAAGCAGGTACATCAGCACCCCTCTGGCGCTCCACTCCTTGCTCTGGCCAACAGCTAATGGCTTACAAAATCCATGCATCGCCCTCTCCTGAAGTCTTTCTGCTGATCTCTGAAAATGCTCTGTTCTGCCCCATTGGTGGACACAAAGCCTCTTGAAATCATACTGTACATTGTGGATACCAGCTGATGCCCCCACCCATATCTGGCCAGGCTAAGAGCTGCCAGGCTGACAAGATCCACGTGAGAAAGAATCTCTAAATTTACCTGTTTGTTCTCAACCAAGGTTTCAACGTGTTCCGGGATTCCCTGAATCCTATGCATCAACACTCACTGTTTTCTTTTACCTAACAACGGCACAAACCTTTGACTCTGTGCATTTTAATTTTAACTTGGGTTAATTCTTCCCAGCTTATCTGAACTACTTCTAAAGAATTCCAGAGATCTGCTCTCAGCCACCAGGGCATTTTATGATCATCACAGACAGCTTATTGACTGACTAGAATAATTTGCATATTAGGCCAGAAAATAGCATTCTCAGTATGGGCTGTTGTCCACAAAATGTATACAGCCCAGTACACAAACGGTTTTTAGTGCCTAATCCCCTTTCCTGCATTCCCAGTGTAATCCCAGCACAAGGGTTTTGTCAATACAAGCAATTCAAACCTGAATGTATCCCCTATCACACCATTGCTGCTTTCCAAAAAGTTGTAGACTTTAAGAATTGCTCATTTATAGGACTCATGTCAAAAAGCATTAGCCAGGGCTCTTAGTGATCTTCAAATGCTTTTACAGCTGGGTAGCATACAGAGGATACACAGGAACTGGAACAAAACCCATCAGTATCAGATGTATAGGACTAAAACCCCCAGGTGCACAAATGCAGCACAATTTTACTTCCCTTTCTACGACCACCTCAGAAAAGCTATCTGCATGGAAGAACAGGCACATCAAACCCATGGTGCCCAGGCAGTCCATGTTGTCTCCAAGTACCTGAAAGCAGGTGGTTGGAAAGAGGAGGAAAAACATAACAAGTACCCTCCAACATCTTCTCCACATGTTCTTTCTGTTTCTGTTCTCTCACAGCTCAGCAGCGTCCAAAGCAGGGGGTTACAACTTTCTACTTCCCTTGAAATTTCAATTTCTTCCACCCAGTTGCTTTTGAACCCACATGAGTTTTATGGCATCCAGTAGAGTAGGGGCAGGCCAAAATGCTCTACAGCTGACCCGAGTGTGGTGCACAAAACCCCACTTTCACTTAGCTGTTTCATTTTCTTGCCTTTCAGTGTAAATTGGCTGTTGTAGTTCTTGTCTGAAAGAGCACAAGAAGCTCTTTCCGTTCACCACATCCGCTCCAATCACAAGTGTATCTATCATACCTACCTTTCACCTGTTTCTCTCTCAGGCTATCAAACTGTGATAAACACATAAATGCATTGGCTTTCGCAAATCATAGGTGTTGCTATGTGGGTATAACTGTACGAGTTTGCAAAACTCGCTAAAGACACAAGATTAGACAACAAGTTGAAAATGGCCAGAACTCTTGAGCAAAATGGAGTCACATAGCAAAAGAACTTGTAAAGGTAAAAGAAAAGGGGGTGGGGGGAGGGGCGTGGGGAGCTTGATATGAGGAAAGCTAGTGCCTGGAAAATACAGAGTTAAAGTACTTTTAGCTTAACTTCTGTTGAAGATAAAGAACAATGTTTGTGTTGTAAGTCAGTGGTAACAGAATTTAGTGGCCCCACTAAACACGAGTGAATTACTTCACACCATCCTTCTACTTATCAGTTAGTTTAGAGACAGTGCCTCCCGAACATCTGCTAGCTTAGGATACTCCTTGTCTGCCCATCCTGTTTTGCTTGCAATAAATTTTGCAGGAAGGTCACACTGTTATAAGCTTTGCCAGCTATCAGAAAAGTTACAGATATGGTTGGTTTCAGCTAGTTTTGTGATTACTGGGGCATCCAACTGTGCCAAAGGTGAAAAGTGCACCGTGAGGAAGACTGCTTACTGCATCTTGAAGACCCCTGCCCACATGAGGAAGACTGCTTACTTCATCCTCAAGACCCCTGCCTGCAATCACTGCAAAGCAGTGAGCAGGCGCCAAGAGGAGGAGACTTACAATAATAAGTTCCTGGCGTTAGTTATAATATTCCCTGCCTATGCACAGGAATTATGAATATGTATATGACTAATACAGTAGTGAAAGTATATAAACCTGTAACAAACGCTCATCAGTGCGCCTCTGGCTACAGCCACGTACCCAGTGCTGTTGCTTTTGCTTTATTGACTTTGTTCTTCAATAAAACCTTGTTATCTCGTTTAGAGGAGTGAGTTCGTATTTCACTAAATGCAAAAATATTACCATTAAGGAAATTTATTTATTTTGAAAGGTTGCTATTAGGGAAATTTGCCTAACACAAAATGACACGAGCTGGTTTGTGGACTAGATCTTTGGAATAACTCAGACGGTGTTAGTGGAGCAGATCCTCAAGTGGGACACAGTGAGTAAGTTTACCTCAAGAGAAGCTCACCTTAAGGTTTCCTTCCACAAGTCTCACTCTAACACTATGAGCCCGTTCACTCAGTAATGAGAGAGAAGCTGCCGCTGCCTCTCCTCGAGGAAAAAAATAATAACAAATTTCTGACAGATCTTTGCTGTTCTTTGACTTTTTTTCCTCACAAGGGAAAAAGCCTCTTTCTTTCCATACTGAATAAATCAGTAACTACACTTGGCACATTAAAACACGACTCCAGACTAACGGGTACGGTTCTAGCAATTTACTCGGAGACAAAAACCAACCAGAACACGACAGAGTTCAGCTAGCGCCACAACAACGCCAGTTCCTGTTACCAAACCACACGGTAAGTTGGTATAACTGTTGCTCCCCAGGAAAAGCTCTTGCGGCTGCAGCAGCGGAGCACACCTCCTGCGAGCCGGGCTGCGGGCAGGTTGTGCGCCCACACTTCAAACGCCGGCAGCCTCGTACCCGACCTACGGCCGCCTCTTTCTGCTCCCGACACGTAAAATCCCCCCGTCATTAACTTTCAAAACGCACGGCGCGTTCTTACCGGAGCTCCCGCCGCCACCTACCTTCCTTCTCCTCCGGCCGCCGCCAGCTCCGCGCCCGGCCCGGCTCCGCACAGCACCTCCCCGCGCACCCACCGCCCCTTACTCCTCCTTCTCCTCATCTCCTCCCCTCCAAACTCCGCCGAGGCGGCCGAGCCTCCAAGTTTGCGCCTATGGCAGAGCCGCCGGGAGGAGGCGGGAGCTGCTGCGGCCCCAGCGCGCCGCTACGAGCGGAAAGTTGCAGCCGTGCTCCGGGGCCCGGCCGCGCTCACACCGCCGCTGTCCCGGGAAGTTCCCGTCGGCACCGCACTCACCGGAGCGGGGCGGAACAGAGCGGGGCGGGGGGCTGCGCGGAGCTGCCGTCCCGGGTGCGCTCGTCTGATCGGAGACGCGTGTGAGTACGATGTGTGTGTACAGTGGTGTGGGTGTACGGTGTGTGTGTACAGTGGTGTGGGTGTACGATGTGTGCGACACCGCACCCCGTGACGTGGAGGAAAAAGGAGGAGCCGCCGCCCGCCCCTCAACCTGGCGGGCAGGAGGAGAAGCATGGGGAGGCGGGGGAGCCGCCGCAAGGTGCCCGGGAGCGGAGCCCGCACCTGGGCTCGGAGAAGTCCCGCCGCTGTCTCTCCTGCGCAGGCGGCGCGGAGCTGCCCCGCCTCCGCCCCGGGGAGGCGAGCCGAGGCGAAGCGAAGCGAAGGAGGTGGGACCCCAGGTCCACGCTGCGGCTTTGCCGTCACTGTGGCCGGGAGGGATACCGCTCGGCTGGGGGAAGGGACAGGACTCGGACGCGCCCTGGTGCCTCCGGGGAAGGGCCCGCCCGCGGCCCGGGCTCCTGCCGAGTTCCTCGCTCTCCCCTCAGGGCGGCCGCGGCCTCTGCTCAGCTGCCCGCGGAACGCACAGACGTGCCAAGGAGCGGAGCGAACGGCGGCTGGGCGCCGGGAGCGGCGGTGGCAACCGCCTTGAACCTCTGCCAACAGCGAATGACCTGCCCTCGTACTGGAGTACTGCGGTTCCCCTGCGACTTGCAGGGAAAGGCAGGTGTTTTAAGGTCAGGTTGAGCG
Source organism: Psittacula echo (assembly GCF_963264785.1). Taxonomy (NCBI): domain Eukaryota; kingdom Metazoa; phylum Chordata; class Aves; order Psittaciformes; family Psittacidae; genus Psittacula; species Psittacula echo. Next base: position 27,780,478 of record NC_137742.1, on the reverse strand, counting down.
GCTGGGCTCTGCTCTCCGAGGCACCGCTCGCCTGCTGCACCGGTTCGGTCGGCAATTTAGAAGACGCCACCACGGCGGAGAGCATCTGTCTGCTCCGGCAGCGCAGACCTCGCAGCTGGGCACTGCTGTGACAGCTCCGGCTGAAGGCTGCTAATTGCTTAAGCCACTGTAACCTAGTTGTGTGTAACCGCATGCCTCGGCTCCTTCCACAGAAACACAAGTGAAATCAGGACACTGCTGCTGGACAACTCACCTGCAGGTTAATCTACTGTATAATGCTGGTGTAAGTGGTAGAACTTTCTCCGAGAGACAAAGTCAAAGCCTCAGCAACACCACCACCTCCCAAAACCAAAAAACATTAGAAAACTGGAAAGTTTTTGAATCCTGTTCCACATTTGAAAGGTTATCCTCCCTTCCCATGTCACATTCTTTTCCTGATAGCCTGGAAATGTAGTAATTCAAATTCCAGATCAACTGGTTACCTGGCTACTGGTGGCCAGCAGAAAAGCCTGAATCTCATGTATGTGATTGTTCGTTCTCTTGATAATTTAAACAGGGCGTTTTCTCCAGTTAACATCAAGGTTTGAAAAACAAGTCTTTGCCTCTGTGCCATAATGACAAAACACTCGCCAGCTGCAACTGCTCCAATAATTTATCCAAATTCTTAAGGCAACATGATTCTAGTATCACATCAGTGTGCCCCTTCCCACCCCACAGCTGCATTTCCCCATCAAAGCCACAGGGAGTATTTGTGCCTTGCAGTACGTCAAATCCCTTTCCAAAGCTGGCCCTCATTCCCATGTTTCTCTTACCTTAACTGCTCTTACTGGTTATAGTTCAGCTTTACCTACAAGGAGGTGCAATGTTTTGTGCAGATCCTTTGCCTAGAGTGAATTTAGCTATACCTTTGCCTTTATTTCTTTTCCCTGTGTCTCCCTTGCTTATACCTTCTCATAACCTCTGGCCTGTGTTATTCAGGGGGTCAGCTTATCACATTGGACCCTGCTGGCCTTAAAACCTATGAATCGTGTGTTGCACTGTCTGCCTCCCAGCTGCTTATCATCCTTCCCACTCTCATTATTTTCTTTTCTGCCTCACATTCTTCCTCACTGGTATTAATCTTCCCAGAGATTTTTTAAACTCTATCTCAGCAATAAATAAATCAATCAACCCATGCAAATATGAATCTGAATTTGTGGCTTTTGTTCACTGCATCACCTCTTTCTCCTCTTACTCCCCATCTGAATATAAATAGCAGCCAGAATGCCAGGAGTTTTGTATTCTTTGCATTTTATGTCCTTTCTACTTCAACCTTCGCCACACAAAGTATGTGCTAATTCATGGCCTAGGAGTGAAGAAGGGTTTTATTAAATGCAAGACCTGAACAATCAATGGAGCAGGAGGGGCTGCTGTTTGTCAGTGGTGAGCAGAAGCTTTATCACTGTGCTGTAGTTAGGGACACTAACAGCTGCCTACCTTTCTATGCTATAACAGCTTATATTTTTATGCATAAGTACACTTCGCAGAAATTTAAGCAGAGAAAACAAAACACCCTATTCAAGACTTTCTACCATCTCTTAATGGATCTTTACATTAAGATTCCAGCAGGGAGAACAGAGAAAGTTCACAGCTGTGAGAAGACTTGGGAAGCAGGATTCTACATTTGTTAATCATATTAAAACATATGTTGTCAAGCTAACACCTATCTCAACATGCTTATATACAATATTGGGAAAAAAATTACCCCAAACTGGTAGCTTATTTTTACACATAGCATCAGCAAGAGACAGTGGTTTTCTTGGAACACTTTGCACTTTTACCTCTTTGCCCAGCTTGAATCAGATTTACTGTCCCTGTATTTTAGGATTGCCCAAGGTCATGTGATCATGTTAATATAATGGACTACAAGCAGTATTGTCAAATCCTCCCAGGTTTTAGGCATTAATTTTATTAGACATCTTGTAACAAAGAAAACACATCAAACAAAAGAGTAATTCAGTAATTAACAGTGAAAAGTCTTTCACTTTTCAGTGAAAGTGGAACTTGAATTAACATTTCCTTCAAACCAGTATGCCTTTAGGTTTGTTTTGCTGCTACAGCTGTGAGACTGCTCAATTTTCTTTGCATGCAAAGTGACCTTTATGAAATAGCTGTCAGTCAGTAGCCTTTAACTTCTTTTTTGACTCCCAGGCAACCTGCATTTCTTTATCCTTGCAGCCCATCAAGCTATGTTTGCTTATGCATTCCAGGGCACAGTATTAGCTCTCTGCACATTAGACCCCTCTCCCTTCCCTAGAACACCTTCTGTTTAAGGCATTAATCAAATCTCCCCTGAACAGCTCTTCACACTCCAGCTAGTGAGCTCAGATGGTTATGTAGTGACAGGAGATACTTCTCTTCCCATACACTTTAGTTAGTGTATGCAGGTGCTATTAGCACCTGCTAGAGTAGCAGGTGCTATTATTTCATCTCTTCTCATAATTCACAGAATGAAAGAGCAAGAATGGCATTTGAATGCAGATATCTCTCATGACTGTCAGATGTGTTATAAATATGCTACTGAGGTAGAGTCACACATTGTAAAATTAAAGCAACTAGAAATCCTCCAGAGATCTGGGTGAGTAGCTAAGATATTGTTAGATGGAAAGAAATGTGTTTCGCAAACAGGCTGACTGTATTTCCTGCCATATGCCAGCACATTTTCTATCAGAAAGACTTGGCTGGAACGTGAATGGAATTTCCCTGAGCACTTCTAATGGCTAGGGCTCCTTTTTTAACCTCTTTTCAGCACCCACCCCCTTCTCAAACATTTGTATGTATCCACACCACATAAAGCAAAGCTGTAGGTGATTTTCAAAGCTGTCCATCTTGATTTTTCACCTAACCTAACAGCTTATGCTATTACACAAACATGAGTAGACATTTCTGACAGCACATGCTCAAGCAGAGGGGTTCCAAGTTTAGGTGTAGGAAGTGACTATCAGTACTGATACCCCTCTGGTTCTGTCCAGCCCCATCAAGCATGGGCAGCCCCTGAAATCAGTGGAGTTTCATACAGAGATATCAAGTTGTAATATAATTCACAATGAGCACCACTACATAACAGTCCCCATCTACTTCCCCATTTCTTAATCTTACAGGACAAAATTCAACATTGACAGTTATCCTCACCTGCTACAACGTATTCCCTTGTTCCTCATTTACCCAATCTTTCAGTTAATTCCAAGTGCTGGTCAAATTATTTATCAACATGACAATAACAAAGCACTTAGTTTTAAAACCTCAAATGTTTACTTTCAACAGACAGTGAAGAAAAAAAAGGTTAGCACTGAAGAAGTCTTCAGAATCCAAAATCTTTACATCCTTTGTAGAAATTCCAGTACTTTTCCATTGCAGTGCATGGTAGAAATTCCTCTTTGGGTACCATTACTATGTCATGGAATTGAAGAAAATGTGCCAGACTTTCCACTGAGTTGAAATGGACAGAAGAGCCTATTGAAAATGAATGCAAATGATTACAGACTGTATATTAAAGTAATGGAAAGCAACAAATCACTGGCACTATTATCTAGAAAGGTGTTCATGTCTTGTTAGAACCACTTAAGCATTAGCCATCTGTAATGGAATCTGTAATGTGTCCTAGGAATCTTGTACTGTTAAGACCCCTGCCATCTTATCAGTATCTCTCACTTGCACCCAGACTTAAGTGAGATAACGGCCATACTACATGGTGCTCAGGATGAGAATTCAACCATCTTGGTCATTTTCACCTATGTATCAGAAAAATGCAGGTGTTCTTCAGCATTGCTTGAATTTCACGTGTTATATCCACAAGGGGTAAGTTTAGTCTACTTCCCCAAAATTAAGGAATCATTCTAACAGTCCCCGAAAGACTATATATAAAGGAAGGTGTACACTCGTAAGCAAGAAATTGCAGGACTGAACAATGATTATCTGCAATATTTAAATATCTGCTGGACTGAAATAACTACTGCAATGCACAAACTTAAGGCTCTTGTGTCAGTGCAGGAAAAACTGAACTTTTACTTTTCACTGTTAAAATCAGTAACAAAATTACAGCTGTAAAGATCCAGCAGAATGAAATTTTACTAGACATTTTCTCCTTTTCTCATTTGAAATTTTTCTTCATTTTCTCAATGGAAAAATTTCTCATTTACTAGACGTAACAGCACAGACTCCAAAAGGCACTGGACTGTAGTTTTCAGTTATTTGCTTTTGTTTGCCATTCATCCGCCACTTTTTCCCCTTGGTACCCTTGCACAAAATATCTAGAGTTCCTGAGCTGCCATAGCCAGCCTAATAGAGAAACTGCCAGTGAGGGCAGAACGCAGGTGTAGCAGGTGTTATCAAGAGAGGAAATGCTGTCATGAAAGTAAGGACAGCTTCTGATTGTTGTGTTGGTTTTGGTTTGTTGTTTGGGTGTTTTTTTCAAACACAACAGCGTTCAGATGCCAGACTATAAGCAGTGGAGAAAGGCCTCATTGTAGTGCCTTGGGTACAGAAGTAAACTTAGTAAGGTAAGGTGTGCACAGGCAGGGTCTTTCTCTGCTTTCCTACCCTTGCTGTCTTGTTAGGTGCTCTCAGTTTTCTGCCATCTTCATGAACTACAAGATCAGGTATCAATCAGTATCAATAACTGAATGAGCTTTTTTCCCATAAATCTGGGAAAAACACGTGACCTCTTAGTACTTTTTCCATGCTGCTTGTCAAGGCTTTTCTGACTCTGTTGGCATCTATTTTAGCATTATAGTTTCGAAACTATCCTAAATTGTGTTTCCATTTTGTTACAGCTTTACAAGACCTTGTCTCTGTGACTGCTAAGAATGTGAAAATTGTGTTTACAAAGAATTCCTGTTAGTGGTGCAACTTTATAAATGTCAGACCAAAATCTCCAGTTGCATAAAGGTTAGTCACCAAACACTCACACTTCTGTGCAGAGTCACCATTTTATGATCATTAAAATAGCTCTTCAAAGATCACTTTTCAAAAATAGCTTTCCCACCAGTATCCTCCTTGTTTTTCCAAACAAGAAAGTGCTGGAACTACACAGAGATATGGTTAGAGCATTTTAGAACTATTTTACTTATATAAAATGAATTTAAATGCTTTTGCAGTTTAAGCAACATATTTGAGTCAATTTACAGGTATGAGTTAATCCAGTTTCAATATTTCTGTGAAACAAGTAGAGTATTATCACATCTGAGGGAAAGATGAACTGATTTGCAGTATCAGTTTGTATGAGCAAAGTCAGAGTAGTAGCAGCAAAGTCAGAGGAGATTTTATTCTTCTGACTCAAATGGATCTGGTTCAGTGCAGCTAGTCTAGACGTGGGCTACAGATGAGTAAGCAAAGAGAATGACACACTTAGAGGTAACAGCATATGATCAAGAGTAAAATACAAGGGAGTATTTAGAACAAAAAGCTACCTTAAGAGTTTTCAAGTTTCTTGGAATTATCCACACTCCTCTCAAGAACTTAGAAACAAAGAAGATTAGTCACAAACTGGACTCTCAAAGTCCTTGTCCATTCAAACCAAGTAAGGTCTTGTAAATGACAGCCAGCGTTTCGCATGAACATTTTTGGATCCTCTCATTTGTTAAAAAACTGCTGCTGAATTGAAGCACATGAGTTCTGCCCATGCTGGTGGTAATTTTGAAAATAACTTTTCTGTCAGCTGATCAGGACCTGGTATCTTGGAAAAAGAGATGTCTGTGGACAAACTGCCACTGTAAGGCTAGGTTCTGACGAAGTACTATGCTTTCCTGTATTGTTCTAATTTTTTGTTTCTCCCTGCTCCCCTCCTCCATCCAAAATGCCTTTATTTTTGTCTGGGTCTCTCCACAGTTCTTGATTCACTTCATGTGATACAGATCTTTATTCTTTTTTCTTCCTGTTGGAGGAATATGTTGGAGGTCAAAGCCTTTGCCTTTACAAAACCAATCAGTATGGAGTGCTCTTTTTCTAATTATCACACATACCATGTCAGTCAAACACCTGAAGTTAAGGTGTCCATCCCCTAAAAAATACAAGCCAGCAGGGATTTTGGCTAATTGTTTTGTGATTATCTGTGTCCACCTCTATCTGATTTTGAAAGCACTTTTTTTCCCCCTGAGAATTAATTTATCAAGTGATCCTAAATTATGTATGATGCATTTTTTTGCACTGGTAGTTATGACCCCCTGAAAAAAATCAAAGGTTATTTATAACATCTTCTTAAATAAATAAATCATTTGCGTTTCAAAGCTACCTAATGGACTATAATGACCAGATACTTCATAGTACAGCTGTAACAGTGCCAGAAGGACTTAGAGCACCTTCTGATAGTACCTTAGCATCCAGTTCATTCCTTCACATATCAGACACGAGTCACCATGAAAGATCTGTAGGCTTAGTTGATCATTTGCCTGCAACTAGAGTTTGCACAGCAATAATCACAGTATCGCAGTATGTTAGAGATTGGAAGGGACCTCAAAAGATCATCTAGTCCAATCCCCCTGCCAGAGCAGGAACACCTAGATAAGATTACACAGGAATGTGTCCAGGCGGGTTTTGAATGTCTCCAGAGAAGGAGACTCCACAACCTCCCTGGGCAGCCTGTTCCAGTGTTCTGTCACCCTCACTGAGAAGAAGTTTCTTCTCAAGTTTAAGTGGAACCTCTTGTGTTCCAGTTTATACCCATTACCCCTTGTCTTATCATAGTTTGCCATTGAGAAGAGCCTGGCTCCATCCTCATGACACTCCCCCTTTATATATTTATATACACTAATAAGGTCCCCCCGCAGTCTCCTCTTCTCCAAACTATAGAGACCCAGCTCCCTCAGCCTTTCCTCATAAGGGAGATGCTCCACTCCCTTAATCATCTTAGTCGCCCTGCGCTGGACTCTCTCCAGCAGGTCCCTGTCCTTCTTGAACTGAGGGGCCCAGAACTGGACACAATATTCCAGATGCAACTTAATGTGGAACTTAATTCAAACTTCTACAATTCAGTATTCTGTTGCCTCTAGATAACATGCTAGATTTGAGAAAGTAACACATATATAGTGGAGGAAGAATAGTATTCCTCAAAAGCTCATTCTGCTGTCCTTCAGTGAGACTGGCAAAACCAATGTCATAAAGCAGACAAAAAGTTTAGGTATATAGACTCATTCTTTGAAAGTATTTCATAACAATGGCCTTTCTTGTTAAACTCTGTACCTGCGTGGAAAAAGGCCTTGTGGGTATGATTAAAGATCAAGAATTTATGAATTTTATTCTAAAGCATCAGTTTCAAGGTTTATGCTGAAATCTCTGATTATTTTACGTTTCATGTAGCAGAAAGTATTGTTCCCACAACACAGATCTGAAGATCTTATACTTTTTTGAGAGACAGAGTTAGGAAATCTTTGATTCTAAATGTCTGAAAAACTAATAATATTAATAATGCTTTATAGTTTTCTTGCAAGCGTTGCCTAGATAAGTGATATAAATACAATATATTATTCTCCATTAAAACGTATGGCTACATCATAATTTTATACAGTAACTGTTTTGTCTCTTCTCCTAGATACATTTGGTATATGCCTGTTAGGCAGTAACAAATACATTATATAATAAAATACATTCTGAATTATTATTCTTCAGGGTCCTTGGATTGGTGTGTTAAGATACAGTTAAGCTTTTTATTTAGCAATGTGGGGAACTCAAAACTTCCAGTCTCTTACAGAAATCCATCAATGTTGCAATATTCTATCAGGAAACAAGAGAACAATTTAAATCTCAGTGACTCCTACCTTCTTCAGTATAGCTGTAACATGATTTTTTCCTTAGAAGGTGAGAGAGGTATGATTGACGTATATGCAAAATACCAATCAGGAAATGTATACATCCTCCCACAAAAGAATCTACATTCAACACTGAATTTATACAGAAATAAAATACAATAAGTACTTTTAAAAGAAAATATAATAGCTTATTCCATTTTTCTCACACAAATATTTTTATACAGCTGTCTAAAAGGCCTTTGAGTTTCTCAGTGAAGTCAGTCACTCTATTTATATATCGAATACAGAGTTGGAATTCAACAATAACAAATGCATACACTAGTATCCTTTATTAAAAGGCACCAAGTTTGCTTTAAAATGATTCATAGCAGATTCTTTCTTGGTATGACTAGCAGGGTGCACATTCACACCATACATACAACTTATTATTTTGAGTTATTATTGTATACTTGATTACGTAATGATTCACTTGTATAATCTTTGGAAGTAAAATACCTGGATCTCTGAAATGATTTCTAACCATTTTATAAAACATGAATTTAATGTGCCAAGATAGTGGATAAAAAGCAATTCCAGGGCCAACCTGGAGTAATTAAAACCAGAACAGTTTAAATTTTTTGCAGTTTATAGCACATTGAGATGCAGACTGGAAGAAATGGAAGGTGTGTGACATAATCTGAATGCTCACCAAGGAAGATCATCAGGTAGTCTCTTAAATGCTTTCATTTGGCATGACATTACCAGTGTGTGGTGTCAAAAAAGTCTCTCTTCTCTGTTTCAACTAAAGCAGTAGCTGAAGCCACTGCCTCTGAAGCTTGCTGTTCATCACACTGCCTTTCTTTTATTGCTTTCGTACGTCAGATAAGAAAAGATAGATGTATTCTAGGAAGATTATCTACAACAGTTCTGTTTGTCTTAGTCTTCTCATGGTCTCCATGGGAACACCAAAGCAGATAAAAAATGTTATACTGTAGCTGATGAGTTAGGAAGATGGGTCAGTTACCAAAATGTTTCTTTTACAACTTGCTCCTCAAAGTAAAAAGGCCAGAAAGCCAGTGTTTAAAGCTCTTGACTAGGAGTTAGTTTACTTTAAGTCAGGCTTCTTAAGTAAACATGGTTTCTGTGTGCAACAAAAAGAAGCCATGGTTACAAGTTTTAATAAGTAAAGTTCCAACTAGATATGTAGGAAAAAAAAATCACCACGATCATGCTTAAGCACACGTATACCTTGTATGGACATGTTATGGAATGCCCACGCTTGAAGATATTCAGAACTTGACTGGACAAGGCACTTCAGCAACCTTATCAAACTTGGATGTTAGTCTACTTCCAAACAGAGGTTAGACTAAAGACCTCCAGAGGCCCCACCTAACCTACATTAGTCTACGGTGCAGTCACACTGTCACTTTTCAAGTAGTTCCCCAGTTTCACAAAAACCTGATGGATAGATAAGAAAATGAAAGTAAATTCTTAGAACTGGCTTCCATGGCATGTAGTCCTCGAGAGCTGCTTTTCTTTTCTTTTTTTTTTAACTTTTTGGCCTCCTAAAAAGTGAATTTTGTTTGGCTGTTACTGGCCACATAGCTGAACTCTGAAACAGTCATGCATCATTCTACCTCCTACCTTGCTGGTAGTCAAATAAGAATAGGTGAAAGATTTTGGAAAGGAAAAGTGTGCAGATGGAGGAAGCCTATACTTCAGTTATGGCATTCAGAGTTACTGGAAGATACATCTTCGTAAATTCTGCTGACAAACTATGAGTTGCTTTTTAAAGTACATAAGTACCTAAAGGTAATGTCTGGAACTTTGAAGTACTGGAAGATACTTACAAATATTTTGTCTGCAAGACATGAAGATGGGAAAACAGTATAACAGCTGCTGCAATTTGAGATACCTCAGAGAAGGAGAAAGATTATGGATTGAAGTCTTTGCCTACAATCTCACTTTGCTTCCAAAGTGAAAGTACAAGGAAAACGCAGGTCATCTCTGTCTTTTACAGTCACATAAATAGGGGCATTGTGTAGCTGATGAGTATTCTGCTAAAAGTAACAGGGAAAACATTATTAGATGCCAGTGTTTTGGTTCTGTGCTCTTTGTGGTTGTTTTGTTGTTTGCTTGGTTTGGTTTGTTGGGGTTTTGTGTCGTTTGTATGATGTTTTTTGGGTTTTTTTAACATGTCCAAGTAATTCTTCTCTTCCATATTGTTACCACCATTATTGATGGTGATGATGAGCCACTACTTCAATAATACTCAAAAAAAGAAAAATCAGATATACAGAATCAATCTTGTTTAAGGCATGACATTTTGTTAGAGAAAAAGAAAATAAAATTAACCTTGGTGTTCTTAGTTTGGATCTTGCTTTTCAATCCCTAAACTACATTAATCATCTTTTCCAACATGAAAGTAAGAATAGTAAAGTTTTCCAGTGAAAGTAGTTTCTTACATAATGTCTGAGCCTGAGCAGAATCTGGGGCTCTGAACTGAAGTACTATACAGCACAAAATATATTGCAAGTTTTCAAGAACAGGTAATATTTCTTTGCATTACAATTACATGGAGTTTTATACATATTGCAGGAAAAATATACTACAATGCGTTAGGTTTGTTGCTTGGACTAGTACCAAGGTAATATCTTCATCCAGCTCAAAGATGCACATGAGATCCCTCTTCTCAGGAGTTTACAATTCGAAGTCTAATGGCAGATTCTTGCAAATACATACATGTGATGCTTACTAGTGGCCCAATTTTACACCTATCTAGGAGGTACTGAAATACTTCATAGTTGGTTTCATTCTACTGAAGCAATTAATTTGGATTTAAATAATCTCCTGCCAAGTCAGCAGTTTCAGCATCACAACTTTGTACTGGTGTGCAAGATGAGAAGTTCAAGATTGACTGGCAAGAAAGCTGAAATTTAATTACTCTTCTAACATTTTCAGAACTAGTGAAGCCCAGAAAGTAAAGTAGTTAAAAGCCAATTTATATACCTGAGTTCTACAGTCAGAATTTATTTAGTGTGAAGTAAAGCGGCAATGCCATTGTGTATCTGACTGGTTCTTTGGAAACAATTGTAGAAGGCAAACAAATATCCCATAAATCAAATAGCCCATAAATCCATTTATGGGCTATGGGGCTTCTCATGGCACTTTCAAAGCTGCATTTAGAAGATTGCACTTTCTTCACTTCATTAAGGACACCCAATGAAACAACCACCCTGAGGCACTTACTTTAAAAGGAATTCCCTTCTTAAGTAGGAGTTCGCTTTTCATAGTTTGCTTTCAAAAATATTTTTAGTCAGATTGTGAAACCTGAAAAGCTTCTCCTCAGAACTGAATGAGAAAGGATCTGTAAGACAGAGATGTAGAAACTGGGCTGGTGGTTTTTAAAGGGTATACAGCATGTTTAGCACTTTCTTCCTTCAATTAACAGGGTAATTGTAGTAGTATAAACCAAAATGTATATATGGAAGAACATTTCTGTATATTTCCAATTTATTAATTTTTGTGTTATTATGAATCTCTAATTTTGCATAATCCCCACTATCAGTGGTTACCTTTGTAGGGATTGCTGCATGGACGGGAACCTGCCAGGAGGGACAGGAACCAGCTGACCCTGGGGAGGTGCTTAGGCGGCAAATACAAGGATTGTAACTGCGCAATAAATCTGTTGATGACCCGCATTCCATGAATGCTCTATGTCTCAGCCCTAGTTCGGAGGGAACTAGTGCTTCCGTCCCTCACCACACAAGTAGCAAGAAACTACAACCTTTGCCACAAAATGGATTTGCTATACAGGCTTAGGATTGCAAGGGCCGTATGTGCTACAAAACCATTATCTTGGTAAGCAGAACTATAACTAGTAACTATTTAAGAAAACATGAATGTGGCTGTTCATCTCTTCAGCAGAGAAACATAATTCCTATGAGTTTTCATCTTTCCAATTCATTTCAATCTGGGTTGATACATAGATTTGAACATCATCTACTACATGATCTATTTTTTGTAACTTCAAAAACCACCTCCCTCCTAATATTCTGCCCTGGCATTTAAGATACTAAGTCTACTTGCTTCTATTAAAAAAAAAAACAACACCAAAAAAAAAAACCAACCAAAAAAACCTCAAAAGTGGCATAACAAAGCATTTTTTGCAGAGGATTCACAGATTCAGAGTTTACTTAATCCTTTGTACTGTAGCTGCAGGGATAGACATATAGAAGCACAAAGAGTTGCTTTATAGTGTGGCTACACTTTCAGTTTGCAATGTCTGACACCCTTCTTACTGTCTCCCACAGCAGATCCAACTCAGCACTTGTTACTCACTTCAGTGTAGAGCGTTACCCAACACTGGGCACAGTGGGGGTTTGAGCTGGCTCCTCTGATTTTGCGCAGTGGTCAATCAGGTCATCCCTCTGCGATGTAATCAAAGGTGGTATAGGCAAAAATCCTGGGTCATAGTGTAGTAAGTACTGTTCACATTGTGCAAATATTACAGATAGGGTTTAACATGCAATCAGCATAAAAGTGTAACACTGAAACCACAAAGTTACAAGTTCAGTCAACTCCATAAAGATCAGAGCATCTTCAGGAATGGTTCCATTCTTCCCTTTAAATTATATTACATAAGATTATTCAGCAATGCTTTTGTATCATATTTCTCCATCTAAATCCAGAAGGCATTTGTCTATGCTATTATTTTGTGGAGATATTTAACCAAGTATTAAAATGATATGGAGTAATTTTGTTAACTACATCAAAATAACAAAATGCTTCTCATTTGGGCACAGGAGAGTTGAACATATTAAGCTCTGAAAAATGTCATTCAGATGACCCATGAGCAGAGTTGTAATTTTTCCCCAGCAGTCTTTCTCTCCCACACACAAATCAATTCCACACCACCTACTTTCTTTATCCTTCTGTATCTCTCGTATAGCCCTTGCACCCAGCATTAGGATTTTTAGGCAGATAAAAACAGTCTTACTCTTAAATTCCTTGGTAACAGCTGCTTCTCTTTCAGTGCATGTTTGTGCAACTTCTGTTTGTGGTAAAGATGGGGGTTTTGGCTGCATATTGCTTAGGTCAAAAGTCCCAAGAGGCTGAGCAATGGAGACAGTACCAGGACGCTGATGGCGCTGGTTGTGGTTGCTGGGATCCCTCGTGATAAAATTCTTTCCTGAGAGCATAAGAAGATCAAGACAACTTTGTTCTAAGAACAAACAGTACTGTTTAACTCTGATGGTTTCATGGTTTAATATGGAGAGCAGTTCGGGGTTTTATTTTTCTTAAAGGTAAACACTGAAGTTTTTACTTATCTTTATGCCACCTAACACACATAAAGGCAGGCTTTCATCTGTTCCTTTACCAGCCCAGCCATAGCTGCTATGACTTCTTCTCTTTTTTTAAAATATATGTCATCATTGATAAAATTACATTAGATGCCACAAAAAATGAACTTGGAAAGTAGCCTACTAAATATATGTGGTTTGCTCCTTGTCTCAAGGAAAAGAGAAACATATAATAACACGTATGATCACAGCAAAACTATTCTTACTTGCTTTCATGCAACTTTATTGAGTTCAGCTACTCACTTTATCCTAGATACTTGAAAAAACATCAACATAAACCTTCTGAAACAGGCCCTGTGGTTCAGCCATTAAGAAATCATCTGGATTCCCTTGAAAACACTCTTTATTCCACATAACTTTGGGGTCTTTCATGAACTAAAGGTGAGCAAGAGTTGTTCTAATCTTTACAGGTGGCTAATTATTATTAAAGGCAGTAAGAGACTGCCAGAGCACAAGAATTGCACTAGTTATGCTGTTTCCCAAAGACCATCTTCCTGAAATAGCAATGTACAAAATGAATGTACAGATTACACTTTTTGTAACAAGTAGATATGCTTTTATTTTAAATGACTTTGCTGGAATTTCAATATGAAATATCTAATGCCAATATCTGCTCTGCAACTTACCTCTGTTTTTCAGCTGACATCTGCATATTAACATGGCTTGTTATTCTTGGTCCTTTTTAGCAAACATTATGTCATCATTACATGTACCAGAAAGCACAGAGGAATAAATTCCAAGCCACATAATCACTGTTTCTTCTTCTTTCCTATATACAGATAGTCTAAAAGTACTGTTTACTTTCTTAATGTTTAGTTCTCACTTGGGCTTGAATTCAGTAATTCCTGCTTTCTGCTAGTGTGATCCTAGAAGAGACTAAAGCCTCAGACTCAAACATGGGGCATAAAGCAAAATTTAGTTAGGATTTAGGTGACTAATTCCAAAACTGCAATCTTTAAAGGTTCTGTTAGATACCTGCATTGGTCTGGAACTACTTTACGTAATGTGTTCTTCAAGTTTTTTGTGTTAACATTCCTCAGGTATCTAAAAATCTGCTGCTATACTAACCTTGAAGCACCTTAATCTCAACCAAGCTGAAACGCTAGGACACTTATGCTGGCAGCCACAGAAGAGCAATTCCTTAACCTGTCTTTGCCTAGGGATCTTGATTTGGTCAAGGTTCTTAAAACATGCTTCCTAAACTGGGCTCTATACAAAGTTCAGTGGTAGCTGCTTCTTTTTTGAAAAAGATCACTGGACAGAGCCACTGCCTGTATCATTTTCTTCCCACTTCATACAGTAGCTCAATGAACACTAAGCTAAGATATGGGAAACTGGAAAGAGTGTGTGAAAAGGGTATTTAAAATAATAGGGGTATTTAAAATAATAGTATTCTCCTCCAAAATGCTCAAATTATCGGGCCCCAGTCTCCTTTTTTAATGATGTTCTGGGATGCATAGAAAAATTTCAATTAAACAACACAGAAAAAAAAAAAAATTATTTTCTACAAAAGCAGGATGAATAAAATACACGCACATTTTAAGTATATTATAAAGATAAAAAAGTGCCTCAGAATGTCCCCAGGCAAGTGGAACAGAATAGCTCACATCCACACCAGCAAACTTTCCTGTGCTTTCGAGCAGGCTGGCTATAGGCAAAGTGTCTGTTGGGAACTGTCCCTGGAACAGTCTAACTCCTGAACAGGGCCTGGAAGCCATTTGGGAGCTACCTGATTCCTGTAACTGTTCTCACAATACAACAGTGCAGGTTAATCCTCTTCTGGAATGACTTAAGGCACTGTTTGATTTCCTACACTTATCTGTCCGCATAGTACCTGGAACAGAACTGAAACTGAGAAAAGAGAAACTTTGGCTTTTTCTCCCTCATTTTCTCACCTAGGGGTAATGGTTAGGCATTACTGTGACCTTAAATTACACTTGACAAAAAACCCCAACTTCTTTAAATACCATTCCCAGATTACACTGGGCTGTTTGTGAAAAACAAGAAAAAAAAAACCAAACCAAACTTACTGACCTTCAGGCTGATTTTTGTTTGTCAAGAGTATTTTTTGAATAAAGGTATTTCTCTGTTTTAGAAGTTACAATATTTATCATAAATTTTCCATTACAGGAATAATTTTCAAGAACTAGTGAAATACTCAAAAACCTATTAAGCAGTTAAAAGACTAAATCCATTTTAAGTCACTTACAACTGGTATAAACTTAGGTTATGAAGCAGGGCAAGGTAAACTTATCATCTGGATGCTCTTATCCTGAAGCAAATTCCAGTAGAATATGGTAGTCTGAATACCAAATTAGTTATTTTAAATTATTATTTTTTAATATTTCAATTTATTTCAATGTATTTTATTTTATTTCTAGTATGTTAACAACAGATCAAGCCTGGTATCCCAGTTCATGTGAGTGAGGTGCAGTGTCCCATCAATTAAAGGAACCAACCACAAAAGCCCAAAAGCTTTTCAGATTCCAAATGCAATAAGCAGTCAAAGGGACTTGAGTTTCCCTGGAAACACAACTTACCAAAATTAGGCTGAAGTTCTAAAGTCTGCTTGGCAGTTCTAAAGAAAATGTTCAACATAATTTTGTCATATCAATGCACTCTGCTTCTTATGGCTGTTTCATTTTGGAGAATAATCCCCCTAGTTATTCCTGTTGCTTGGGCATACCAGGATCTCCACCAACAAAGAATATTTAATATGATTTTAAGATGTACATATAATTAAAACTTATACTAGTGTATCTGAGTTTTCAACATAAGAAAGTATTAAATTAGCTTATTAAAACTTCGGTATACATCAAATATTTATAATGTAAATTGCTACCTAGATATTTTTCACATAGCAACTGAGTCATTAGTATTTATTTTCTTCACACAACCAATTTATGGAAGAAGAGAAACATACTTCTTCAGAGATCATGTGTAAGTTCTGGCACGATCTATATTTCAGCCCAAGATCTGTGATAAGCACATAGCTCAGGAAAAAAATAAATCAGGAGGCAACAGAAGAATTTTTGAATTTAAGCTGTTTAGAAATCACTTTCTAACGCTTCAGTCATGGTGAATAGTCGATTTTAAGTGGTACATACCCAAAGGCATTCCTTCTTGTAATTCTGGGTCTTCAGAAACTGATACTCCTTCATCAAGAAATTTTGACAACTGTGTCCCAAGATATGTAACCTGTAAAAATATACCTAAATGGATGCCTGGTAATTTTGTGCTTTTTTTCTGATAGGTGTAAAAATTTCACTTTTCTCATAAAACTGAGTTTATGCACTTAACAGTCTAATCTGTGTCTGTCAAGGTCAAGCAGAAATTCTGCTAATTTGAATTCTAAATGAAAAAAAGCATAATACAACACATCTGCAAAGCCCTCTTAAAACTCCACCAGTATTTTTGCAACATTTGTCCCTGACACGCTGACATTTCAGTAAACTTGGTCCTTTCCATTCTAACCACCTTTCAGCTTTTTCTGTCAGCCTCTTAATCATCTTTAAAATCTACTCTTTCAAAGCACTGATAGCTTACAGAGTGGGCATTCCACATTCTCTCAACGCTTGTGCTAGTTCATCACTGTACAGCTACAGTTATGTAGCTTTTTCTTTGCTGCTTATTCATTAAGAGTAAGAAGACGTTTAAAATTCAGGTTCGTATCCTCTTTTAGAGATCCAGATTAGTGATGTATTGCTATTTTTGTAGTAAATTCAGGCCTACCTTATTCCATGCATACTTCCATGTCACATAAATATCATTTCCTAGTAGGTCTTTAACCCAATGAACTGGATTCTGCATTATTTGTCCCTTACTGGTTCTGATCTTGCCATTGTTTAAAAGCGTGCCTTTATGACTAAATTCCTAAAAAATAAAAGTCAGGAAGTAGTTTTCAATTTATAAACTAACAAATCTGAATTAATATCCTTAAAACATGAAAAAAATACTGAAGAACAATATAGCTGTAAATAGTTACTTCTGTTTCTCTCTGAAAAATAAAGAAAAAAAAAAGCCACTATCAAAAACTGTAAATGTAAAATAACATGATTTATTCCACCAGAATAAGATGGTTTAGCCATACTAATACCACTGTTGGAGGACAAATCTCCCTACCCTTTGTTTATCAGAACTGTATTTGCATCTTAGTTCCTCTTAGACATAATAAGGCTGTGAATAAATTAATTTGCAACAGTGAACCCAGGAACTCACAAGAAGCAATTCTGTGCAACCAGAAACTGTTACACAAATGCAATCTTCCCTACATGTGTGGAACAATGCATGTGACATGCACATGTCACAGTGAAATTCCAGCAATGATTCAAAAATTAAATATATTTGCATATAAACTTCACTTATGTCAAGGGACAACAATTATATATTTTAGGAGGAACCTGACAGCCTTATCTTGTGCAAAATAAAGTATAATATGTATTTATTGTTCCTGCCTCTTTGATAGTGCTAACACAGCCCAACTCTGCAAACATACATGCACCCCCAGAAGCATGGCTTATCCTATTTATAGGTCAGTATATAATGATAATATATTACATTATATTATATTATATTATATTATATTATATTATATTATATTGTGTTAGCCTAACTGGTCTCAGTTAGGCTAACACCGCTGAATAATGCAAAAAATTAGTTGTTGAAAAACTAAGCTACAACTTAGTAAGGTTGCTTAACCTGCGTAAGGTTAAACAATCAGAGTAAGAGGTAATGATCCACCAATAAACACTGAACTGGCCTCCTACCATATCCACTGGCTTGGGATGTCTATAAGAATCTAAATTAAGATGTTTGATGAACACTCGAAACACTATTTTGATGAACACTCAATCCAGTTCACTGTTTCACAGCTTAGGTGAAACATTCAAAAACTGCATTCTACCCGCCCAAAGTTAACCTTAAGTAAGGACTACGTACCAGCTCTATGTTGTTATTTAGTACATCTCTACAATGATATAGAAGGAAACTTTACTAATCATCTCCTCTTTGCAACACAACAGACACTGGCTTCTAAACTTCTATCTTATACCACTGTCTTCCGAGACATAAATGAGTGTCATTTTCATTCTGACTTCTCTATACAGTCAGTTCATCGCTGACTTCTCTATACACCAAAACATCAACATTTCAATATAGGGTTGTAATTCTTTAAGATCCACATGCGTCATGCCAGTATCACAGATAACAGCCTTGATAAATGACGGTAAACATACTGAATTCTTCATCTTTTCACTTAATCATCTTGAGGTTCAGAGGAATATTACATGTCCTTCAAAGAAAAGAAACATGTGTATATATCTATGACACAGCCCAATGTAGAGGCTTGTGACTTACTCAGCTGCCTTGTATTACAAAACACAAGACCACATGAAACAGCCACTCTTAGCAGAAAAGCATTCCTGAGCAGATTATAGGTGCAGAAAACAGTCTTTTCTACGTTAACTACACCTGGTGCTTTGGCTGAAAAGAACCCTTCATGTTTTAATCAATATGTTTCCCTGGAAATTAACAAGCTCACAGCTGGGAATTCAGTAAATAATTTCATCATTTGCTCAATACTAAGCCAGTCCCTTGGCAGCTGCCTCACAAATCTGCTCTGTATTTGCAGGCACAGGGATGTGCTTTTGTAGTAAAAAAAAAGAGGCGTTTTTTTGGTTGTGGGGTTTTTTTATGTATGTTTCATAGAATCATAGAATCATAGAATGATACCAGACTGTAAACTATGGAACCAGCTGGCATGTAAGGAAGTAATTTTGCATATATTCATGTCTAACACAGCGCTATGAAATCCTTGATGTAACATTTCTTTATTTGAGGGACTTGACAGTTGCGTCCAAGAATCACATTAAGTCATAAAAACCTTAATGTTCCTGCTACTCCCAATATGAAAATCAGGTATTACACAATGTAGGCCAACCAATGATTCCACTCTGGTTTTAGCAACAGGAAATGTTAAGAAGATGATAATGTAAAGTTAAGAAACAAACTCTACATATGCAATATTCTGGGTGTTAAAATTACAGGCTAACAGAAGATGCCATTCATAGCATTTCCCTTCCAAACTCATAAAAAGTTATCAGTGACCAAAGAGTAAAAATTTTCAATACTAAGTGCTGAAGATGCAGGCTAAAACATGAGAACTGCTCTTTCCTCATTTCAGTGTTTTGCTTTGTTTGTTATTGTGGGTTTTTTTCATTATATGCTAATATTAACATTATTACATGTCAGTAATTACCTGCAGTTTGAATTCTAAAACATTTTCTCCTGGCTTAATCTTTCCCAATTCAAGTAGATCTGTCAACTGAAGCTTTTTCTTACTTCTTCGTCCACACCTCACTTGGATTTGTTCACATTCTTGATTACTATAACTCTGGGAAGCTTTCTCACTGAGATTTACTGGATAATCTGTATTTGAGGTATGATTTGAAAGTACCAAGTTGGCATTAAATGAGTTCTCAGCACTCTGGAAGATCATTTGCTGCAAAGTATTAGGGAAGTTCTTTGTAGATTTTGACAAAATTATTCTCTGTTGCTGCTGCTGCTGCTGAAAAACTTCTTTCTCATTTATGTATCTCTGTAGACCCTCAACTGTAAGAACTTGCTGGCAGTTACTGCCTGACTGACAGACATTGTTATTGGCAACAGTGCTTTGGGGTTCTACAATATTTAATACATTTGTCACTGAAGCGGGATTTAAAGACTTGTTTCCTTGTTCTGCAATTGCTACACAATCAATGTCTTTTTGCTGTGAGTACTTTGACTTAGCAGTGGAAACAGTAGGTTCTGAAAGCAACGTCGCCACTTCTACAGCATTTGTCAGTTTTGACTTGTTGTCGAAGGGATGTTCTCTTACTCTGCTTTCAGATGCCAAAGCATGATCAAAAGCCTCTTTGCTTCTAATTGCTTCTTTATTTGCTCCTGTCTCATTCAAGCAGATGTGTGGATGTTGGCTGCAGTCCTGAGCTGGAAATCTATTTTCTAAAGGGAGATGTGCTTCTACTCTGTTTCCATTAGGCATGCTGGCACCAAGCCCCATGCTAAATGTAACTACATCAGGACACACGATTTCATCAGCAGTTAAACTTTGTCTGTCATCATCTCCACGGGAAATAATTGAGTTTGAGATCTGCTTCTCTGAACATGGTCCACTGAACACTTGCTTTGTTTTTCTGTAATTCTGTATTTTCTGGACTAATTTTTCCTGGTTTTGGGCAACAGTCAACAGACTCTTTTGCCTAGAAGCAAGGTTAACTAATTGCTTCCTCAGTGCTCCTTTTTTAAAAGATCCTACTGAAGCCCTGTAGAAAATTGAAAACAGAAACAGCTTAACAGATGTAACCCATTAAGAACAGGAATATGTTTCAGAGGATTCTGCCAACACCTGAAATTTGAACAATCTCTTTATCATGCATGAAGTTTACAGTTCCAATCCCATGCTTCTGTCCAACAAACTGCAGAATCCTGTCCAGAAGTAGGATGCAAAGCATCAAAACTTCAGTGATAGCCTTGTCCTTCTATACCACCCTTCATTCACAGAGTCAAAATTGTCTGCTCACACCAGCTGCTCTTTTATCACCACAAATCACAACAGTTCGTTGAATTCAATGCCCTTGCAGCTCTCATTTTGAGCCTTTTAAAATGAGCTCAGGATGAGCTACTGAAGGATGATACTATCACAAAGTTTTTATGCTGTACACAACAAAACATTTTATGAAGCCACAACTGTAATAATACCCCATGATCCTGCTCTCTACCTGAGCTCATCTGCCTGTGAGACTCCTTCACTGGAGGACTTCCTCACTTTCCTGCTGGAAGGGAACTCTTTATTTTCCTCACTTCCTTTGGCATAACAGCCACCAGAACAGTATAATACTCTTTCCTGCTAACTTCCCCTGAGATAAGTGGTTGCACCACCACTCTGGCACCATGCTGGGAAGACAAGGGAGTACCACATGGTGTGGGAAAAGGAATAGCAGCATGGTTTGCTTTTAACTCCACTCACAGCAGAAGTGCCATGCAAGTAACACCATCCTAGTGAGAGAGAGGTACAGCAAGACTAATTGGTGCAGAACAAGGACACCCAAACCACAGTGTGACAGTATTGGTGTCTATGTTGTGATATTGCTTACTATGACATGTGTTTAGAATCCATGATATGATCAACATATCAGCATATAGTTGATCACTGATATGCATAAGCCCTGACAACTATGGACTCCTACACAGGCCAGTTAGGCTCCACACAGTTTTCTAGCAGTGTTTCTTCAGGAAATTATTGTTGCTTTACTCCTATACAGATATAGAAGAACCTGCTACTGAAAAGGCAAAGATAGTGTGACTAAAATGACAAAGGCAAAGTAACTTAACAGCCACTGACAAATAAGATGCTTTTTTTTCCCCCATTTTTCTTAGGAGAGAGATGCAACTTAATATCTTCAAAAATGGACAGAAATGGAAAAGTGTTAGCAGGCTAACTAACTGAACAACAGAAAGATGGAAAATGTTATGATGCCTCCTGATTTTCTGTACATTTATGTATTGTGTGACAAAAGCTTATATGCTGATTAGTTAAAAAAATGTTCAAGATATAATGAAAAGGAAATTTAATGTAATTTGGCATGTACCTCATTACTGTTGAATAGCTGCTGCATTAGCTGCATGGTATCTGCAATACCGAGAAATATTTATCATTTTGCTCCGGAACAGTTTCACTTCCAATATTAGAAGGCAGGTAAGTTTGTGTAGATATTAGTTTTAGTGTTCTTGTTTCTTAATTTAGTCATTGGTTCATTCACAAGGATGTTGTGGAACCCTAACTTCTTTTCATATAAAATCCTCTCTTTTTTTCTTATCTGTGTAATCTATGTATCTTAACATTTTATAGTTGGCAAAATGGTCTGTGACTGAAACATTTCAGACTCTTTGCTCAACCAGCCTATATGTTTTGCCATGTAACTACCTGAATGCTGTGAACTGTTGCTTTTACATGACCAAATGAATACTGCTTGCACAAACAATAGGTAGACATGCTCATCAGACAGCTTCGAAGCATCCACTGAATACAATGCTATATTGTTAGCTGAGCACCCACCACCTGACCAAGCATTTAGGCAGTCCCTCTTAGAAGGAAGTATAAAGAAGGCCTTGTGAGAGCTGGCAGCAGGAACCTGACAATTCATAGTCCATGCTCACACTGAGGTGAGCACTCCCAGCTCACATTTGAGGTGTTCTCACAGAAAAGGAACATCTGCAAGCACACTTTAAGCCATTGCTTTACATGGCTCTTGGGGGCTCTTGGTTGATCACTCCCAACGTAAGTGTGCTAAAGAAACAAAACTGGAGGCAGGGATGCTACAAGTAGTGCTATGGCTTTCCTCCATGATGTTGCAATGTAATCTAATTGCTCAGTACCTCCATTTCCTCATTTCTGCTTAGGAATTTTTCCACACTTTTTTTATGTTCACTACCTAATTTCAGTATTCATTGTATGCACAGCCACTCATTAGTATACATGAGTTCTTCCTTGATGTAAACTCTTACTGGGGATAAGTGAAGCCAATACAGACCATGCTTCCACAAAATGTGAATGAGAACCACATAGTTTTACTTGCACGCTACTGTATGCTCACTTTCTAACAACTTCTATCACTACTGCTATTAAGAATAGCTTCCTTTAAATACAGTCCTTTTATTTTACTTACCTGTATTTTTTAGCAAGGGTATCCCTTTCTGCTTTCTGTTTTGCAAGCATTTCATTCAAAGTATCTTGCACCTGAGAAAGCCTTTGGATATATGTATCTGTCCAACAATTTGATACAATCAAAATTATGACAATAAGTGGCAGAAAATAATTACATTAATAACATTTTTAATGTAGCTATATTTTTCTAAAATGATCAGAAGCAATTATAGATTCTTCTTCATAAGCCCTATCACTTAGCCATGTAACATATGGGAGAGTTCAGAAGTAATGACCAGTGAACGCCACCGGGATAACATACTAGACATTTAATCTAATTCCTGAAATTCTAAACCAGGAAAAACAAGCTTTCCATAATAATGAAAAATGGGAAATTACATGATTAAAAAAGTCATTTTTAAAATGTTTCCCCAGACTTGTTTCATAGTATGTACAAGTATTTAATTACTTAGTAAAATGCAAAAGTATAAAAATATCACTCTTACTAAGGCAGCTTAATAGGGAATTTTAATCTAATATTTACAATAGGTTTTACTGCATGCAAATATCTTCAGTATTTTATTCTTTCCAACCCTAACTATTCTATGATTCTATGATTCTACATTCTAAGTTTGTCAATGTCCTTCTACGTTCTTGTTCAGTCTTGTGCCTCTTCACAAGTAATAATTATAATTTGGTTTCAGAGGTGCCTTTGTCAGTAGTGGTAACAGTCATCATGCTCATTTCTCTTACTCCCCTAAACAGGAGAAGTTTGATAGTTCTGTTTTGCTTATTTATGAAATTGCACTGATTTCTGCCTATAGGCTTATCTATTGTATCATCTACCTGTTTGTCAAAGAAAACACATTTTTCAAGAAAAGACATCAATTTTAATTAACAGTTCATAACCACAAATTTGAGTTGGAAGTCGGCAACATGGACAATGGGATTGAGTGCACCCTCAGCAAGTTTGATGACACCAAGCTGTGTGGTTCGGTTGATCCGCTGGAGGGAAGGGATGCCATCCAGAGGGACCTCGACACACTTGTGAGGTGGGCTGATGCCAACATTATGAAGTTTAACCATGACAAGTGCAAGGTCCTACACCTGGGTCAGAGCAATCCCAGGCACAGCTACAGGTTGGGCAGAGAAGAGATTCAGAGCAGCCCTGCAGAGGACTTGGGGGTGTTGGTCTGTCAGAAACTTAACATGAGCCAGCTGCAGTGTGTGCTCACAGCCCAGAAAGCCAACTGTATCCTGGGCTGCATCAAAAGGAGAATGACCAGCAGGTCGAAGGAGGTGATCCTGCCCCTCTACTCTGCTCTCGTGAGACCTCACTTGGGAGTATTGTGTGCAGTTCTGGTGTCCTGAACATAAAAAGGACATGGAACTGTTGGAACAAGTCCAGAGGAGGGCCATGAGGATGATCAGGGGACTGGAGCACCTCCCATATGAAGACAGGCTGAGAAAGTCAGGGCTGTTCAGCCTGGAGAAGAGAAGGCTGCGTGGAGACCTCATAGCAGCCTTTCAGGATCTGAAGGGGGCCTATAAGGATGCTGGGGAGGGACTCTTCATTAGGGACTGTAGTGACAGGAGAAGGGGTAACAGGTTAAAACTTAAAGAGAGGAAGTTTAGATTGGATATAAGGAAGAAGTTCTTTACTGTAAGGGTGGTGAGGCACTGGAACAGGTTGCCCAAAGAAACTGTGGCTGCCCCATTCCTGGCAGTGTTCAAAGGCCATGCTGGACAGAGCCTTGAGTGACATGGTCTAGTGTGAAGTGTCCCTGCCCATGGCAGGGTGGTTGGAACTCGATGATCTTAAGGTCCTTTCCAGCCCTATTCTATGATTCTATGGACAGTGGCTTAGCAACTTCACTCGCCACCTCCTTCAGGACTCGTGGAAGGATTTCATCAGGTCCCATGGACTTGTGCACGTTCAGGTTCTTAAGATGCTCTCAAACCAGATCCTCTCCTACAGTGGACCTAAGGTCTTCATTCTCTCAGTCCCTGCGTCTGCCTTCCGAGATCTGGATGGTGTGGTCTGAGCATTTGCCAGTGAAGATCGAGGTAAAGAAGTCATTAAGAACCTCAGCCTTTTCCAAATCCAGGGTAGCCAGTTCTCCCGTTTCCTTCCAGAGAGGGCTCCCAGAGAGGGCCCACGTTGTCCCTAGACTGTCTTCTATTCACAACGTACCTACAGAATCCCTTCCTGTTATCTTTCACATCCCTAGCCAAGTTTAATTTTAACTGGGCCTTAGCTTTTCTAACCTGGTCCCTAGCTTCCTGGACAACATCCCTGTTTTCTTCCCAGGCCACCTGTCCTTGCTTCCACCAAATTACACCTCTGGGCAACAGTATTTCTGAAACTGCCCATCATCCACAGTGCCTGCCTTAGAGTTTTCTCTTTTCTTCCCTCATAGATTATTTTAGGATCCTGAAAGTCCAGCCACATTAGAATGAAAATGATGCATCTGTTACTTTACATACAGGCATAGCATTCTTGATCATGGAGGGGCTCACATATTTGTCACTGAATAATGTTGCTACCAGTGTGCATTCTTATTTAATATATTATACATCTAATATATCTAATATATATCAACTATACTACAATCAATATTATTTTTAAAATAATTATATTACCAACAATAATTATTTGTGTCCTCCCCCCCCAAAAAAAAAAAAAAAAAAGTGAAACAACTTGAATTTATGTCTACCTGCATCTTTGGAAGTTCTCAATTCAAGCAGCAACAGTTCTTTTTGCTTCTCTTCTGCATCTTGTATGGCAGCAACAGGCTCCTGTTGATAAATACAGAAATGATGTTAAGAAATAGAGCCAAATGCATCATATAAAACATGTCATAATGAATGGCCTGCAGGTTAAGTACTGGTGGACTCAAGTAATACCAGGCAGGGGATGGCAGTAATGGGAGCACCAGTAACATAGACATATATATTACCAAAGGTATGCTCTGTCATATCCTGGTTTTGCCTAGGCATTCAAACTAGTCCATGTTCAGGGTCCCACCCCTGAGTACACTACAGGGATTAGACAGTGAATCTCACCATGACAGCATCACCTAGACAATGTAGACAGACTACAGATACCAGCAAGAGCTGTCTTAATATACAACTTATGCAAAAATCTTTCTGTCTGTTTTGAATTAAGATTAAACAATTTCTGAATAGCTTAATTATAATGAAAAAAATCATTACTCTTTCAAAGAGCCATTTTGGAAATGTGATGAAAAGCCTCAGGATTCCTGACCTTTTTTCTATTCATATAGGCAATAAGAAATGTATATAAGTATTAACCACTGTTTGCACAACAAGTGCAAAGAAATCACGTACAGAGAGAAGTGATAACACACATGCACACTGTAAACCACAGTTTATATACTGTAAGCCTCTGCATGATGATGTCTTCTACATACATTCTAAAGGGTTAATTATTTAAATTATATTTTTATGTTATTCAGTCAGTAAATAACACTGCAATAATACACTATAAAGCAGCTTAACAAAATTCTATTATCTAAACTTACCACACTGTATTTCTCACATTGTGGCTCCAAATCTGCATTATCATTTTCACAGTTGCTGTAACAAGGATATTTTGATCCTCTTGATCTAGAAGGATTTCTCATCCCTATGCAATTAAGAAACAATAAATAGAATTTAAAATGAATTTGCATGAGCATAATAGGTTAATTAGCTAATATAGGTTACAAAGATGCAATGGCAGATCACATAATTAAAAATATCTTGTAGATGCAAATGGGATCGAATTTAGGTAGCACAAGGAAATCAGTCTTTAAAGCTGCTCCATTCTAAAACACAACACTCCTGTGAAGGGAAACATAGATAATAACAAAAATCTGAAGAGATAAGTATGTCCTTGTATCTCATTCTCTCAGGAAATAAAAAAACAAACCAAACCAAACTCATGTATCCTATTTGCTGAAAATAAATAAATAAAATTCAGTAGTTAATTGAATTAAAAGTATCAGTGCTGGGCAATATGCAGCTCTGCGAATCAGCAGCATTCTAATATACTGATTTTCCTTAAGACTGAGGGTAATCCTATGATGTATATTATAAATCCAACATACCTGTAACTTCAATAGTGTCAACAGGAGGTAGAGAGTCCATAGCACAGTTAGACCTCAGCAGTTCACTCATTTCATCATCATGAGCTTCATCCAAAGCACTTTTCCCTGAATTACTTCTCTCACAGGGATTTGCTCCATGCTGTAGGAGAACCCTGACAGCCTGTTACAGATTATTATGATGTGTATTGTGGTAATTCTTGTTGTAAACTTATAATACAACTATATGTGTTGTATCTATCATAAATCATAACTAATAAAGGTGCAAATAAGATACTCTAAAACCTGTTACAGTTGCAATCCCAATTAAACAAATAAGTTCAATTGGCTATTATCAACACCGACTTGTACCTTAACACTTCTAATTTTCCATTAAAATACACAAATAATTCACAACTTGTCATTAAACCTATCATGTTGGAACTAGATGATCTTAAGGTCCTTTCCAACCTTAACTATTCTATTCTATGTTTATGGTACTGTTATGGAGAAAAATTAAAAAACTTCATATATCTAAAATAAAAGGAACTGGTCAATTGTATTAAGGTTGAATTGCAGAAAAGAAGTTGATTTTTTTCCTTTAAGTATTTAATAGTGGGTTTGGGTTTTGGTTACATGCACTGACTATTTCTTTCCTAATTCCAAGCCTCTTGCAAATCTTCTTAATTGTAAAATGTGGAAATGAGATTAGTGGCATCAGTGGAATCATCTACCCCCTAAAATTCAGATCACATGGAAGTGTTGACAAACTCAGCTTCACGGGTAAAGGATTTTCATATATATGAAATTTATAAGAATATATTAAAGAATTTATAAACATATTAAAGAATTTTCATATATATGAAATTTAGCATTTCTTTTTTTTTTTCTCATATTCAGAGTGCTGTTAAGTATCAAAAAGTATCCATCAGTTTCTCTCCACAGTACTGAATAGTAGCTTACATGTGTGCAAGAACCATACTGATATTTTGGAACAAGGACCGTGAATAATCCCTTTCATTATCTTTGCTCACAGAAAAGATAAACGTGATGAAATATCAGCTCTTCTTACAGGAATAGCAGTGGTATGTTTGAGCCAATCTGGATCACCATTTTAACCTCAGTTCCCTGCAGCATACTGTGCCAAACCATTTTATTTATTTGTGCACAGTTCTGGGCCTCACAATCTAAAAAGGATGTGAAAGTCCTTGAATGCATCCAGAGCAGGGCAACAACCCTGGTGAAAGGCCTGAAAGGCATTTCCTGTGACAAATCCATGCTAAGGCCTCTTGAGTTTGTTTAGTTTAGAGAAAAGGAGGCTGAAGGGCAACCTCACTGTTATCTACAGCTTCCTGAGGAAGACAAGTGGAGAGGGAGGTGCTGAGGTATTCCCCAGTAATACGATGTGTAGAAATGGTTCAAAGCTGCACCAGGGGAGGTTTAGGGTAGACAGACATGAGGAAGCATTTCTTTACTGAGAGGGTGGTCAAACCCTGGAACAGCCTTCCTAGAGGTGGTCAATGCCCCTAGTCTGTAAGTGTTGAAGAGGCATTTGGACAATGCCCTTAATAACATGCTTTAACTTTTGGTCAGCCCTGAATTGATGAGGCAGTTGGACTAGATGATTGTGTTAGGTTCCTTCCGACTGAAATAGGCTAGTCTATTCCATAGAAGCATAGAATGGTTTGGGTTGGAAGGGACCACTCAGTGAAAAATGACTGTTGAGTTTTAAACAGCAGGCCTAGAGTTTTTTTCTTTGCAAAAAAATGAATCTTTTACAATGAGGGTGGTGAGAGATTGGAACAGGCTGCCCAGAAAGTTGAGGATGCCCCATCACTGGAAGTGTTCAGTGTCAGACTGGATGGGACTATGGGCAACTTGGTTTAACGAACGATGTCCCTGCCTGTGGCAGGAGAGCTGGACTAGATGATCAAATTGAGAATGCTCTATTTCATTGTTATTTTTTAAAAGCCCAATATGTGGGAAACAACCATGGGAAGCTTCTGAATTTTTCTGATTTGTCTGCTGGACTGAAAAAGTCAACTAACTGTACAATTTCAACTGTCACTAGTGAAGAAAATTTCTTTCTCTAATTTTGACAATTTTAAATAATATTAGTTTATTTCCTAAATGCAAATCTACACTAAAATTGTATTAGTAACTTTTACTTTCCTTATTTAAACAAAGATTTTGCTTTGCTGACCCTTTGCTGGAAATCAGTCACAGGAAATCTAATGTAAATGTACCTCCAAATAATTGCCAGAAACAGCATAATGTATTGGCAAAACACCATCCAGACTTCTGCTGTTAACATTAGCACCGGCTTTCAGTAATTCTAAGATCACTTCAGTAAATCCCCTATTGGAAGCTTCATGAATTGCTGTCCAACCTAATAAAAGCAAGATGACACATACAGCATGCATCTGATTTGGAAAAATCCACACAGATCACTAATTAATGATTACACATTTTTCTGCATTTGCTGTACTGTAAGCAACAGACTACTCTTTTTAAGACAAATATTATACGACCATCTTCAAATGCCAAGGTAAATTTGTAATTCTGTTTACTTTAGAGAAAAATGCATTCAATATTAAGCAGAAAAATATTGTTTATTTTTCTACTACACTGCTAAAAATAATGAAAAAAGCCCAACAGAGTAGAAGACTCCAAAAATTCAGAAGCATAGTACTAATAGTCTGATTTCTAATGCCACTGTAATTTTATAACATCAAGTCAGCCAGGCATCCAGAATAGAATACCATCCATTCTGAGACTATAAAAACAGAAAGGCATTATACATGCAGGTAGAAAAAAGAAGAAATGATCTTGTAATCTGATTTTTGTCCTTGTTTCCTAAGGAAGTAAGATTTGTGTGAATGTGCTTCACACGTGTATATATTCATGTGTGTCAGCATTAATTATCCCGCCAAACTTTCAAGTTCACTTTCCATATACATCTCTGAAAATATGGTCTTCAGCAGAGGAGGAAGACACGGTTAATGCCCCTGCCAAGAAAAAGGCTGCAATATGTGCATGCTAAAACACAAAATCCAGGGATTCACTCGTTGTGCTTGCATTTGCTGAATTCCTTCCTTTCCTCCTCACAGTTATATTGTAAATCAAGAGTCCATAATTATATTAAAATTACACAAATTATGTAAACCCATATATACTATAAATTATATAGAATTGTATCATAAAACAAGCCCATCAGAATTTTCAAACCTGCAGAGTCCTGTTCATTGACACAAATTCCAGATGATATTAGCGTTTTCACCAAAGACAAATTTCCTCTCCTAGCAGCAATATGCAGCTGAGTTTCCCTTTTTGCAGTTCTCTTATCTGTTAACTTTCTCCCAGCTCCTATAATTTCATAATGTAAAATTATAGCTTCTGTTCTGGTAGATAGGGAGGATTCTAAACACATATTGGGTGTTCATTAGGAACAACAAAAAATGTTTCATTATAAACAAACAATTAAGCTTCATAACTCATTGGAATTAATGTAAATGTGTGCAATACAGTTGCCTTAGTTATTCAATAACATTAATTCACTATAACAAAAGGTTAGAAGACACTGCTTAACAGTACCTTGTCAACTGCTTCAGATAACAAACAGACCCTATGCAAAAGAATTTACAGTTCAGTTCTAGGTGACTTAACAAGGATCCAGTGAATTAGGGATCATCCAAAAAGGTAACAAGGATGAACTTTTATATTGTATAGACGTAGGGAGTATGATACATTTCTCTATGGGAGCCGAAGTGAATGACTGTAGATGAAAGTGACAATGTGTCATTTAGGAAGAAAAGGTTTTTATTCAAGAATAGAATAGCGTCAGGAAGACCACTAGGACACAGAAACAACCAGATAAGATACAAAAGCCACTTAATGAAGAAAAAGCATGAGACAGCAAAAAAACCTGACCCCACAATGTCAGAAAACATTATCCCATCTTCCACTTTTTTCTGCTGCAATCTGAATGACATTGTCCCAGTCTTCAAAGCTACTAATGCCTTCAACTGCCCAGAGGGCTATACTTTCTCAAACCAGCTCTCTAACAGCTACATTCTCCTGGGATGAAGAAAATAATTCAATTTTAGATAAATCTCTTAAGAATCTCTTTAGGGGGAAAATTAATCTGTGAAATGCAGTTCCAGAGGTAACCAAAATGTTAGACACATGTATGGAATAAAGTTTTTTAAAATCAAAATTGGAGGCAAAAAATATAAAGGAAAAAAATAAAAACATGTATTAATGCATATGGACCTTAGAAAGATTAAGCAGGAATATAAGAGCTAAAAAAAGAATTGCTGTAGGGAAAGGAATAATTTCTATGTTGAATGTTTATTCTTCCAACAATTAGCAGTGGATGATGGAAGGCACCAGATACACTATGGATTTCTTTTTCTCCCCAGAATGAAATAAAAAGACATTCCTAGAATAGGAGGAACCAATCTGGAAATAGGGAAGCCTCATGCCAACACTGCCAGATATTGGAGAGCACTAGGCAACATAAAGCACCTACTCCTTTCTTTCTTTCTTTTCAAAAAGAAAATACAAGCTTCCAGTCCAAAAACTCAAGAGAGCAGTAACTAAAGATGGGTTGAAAGTTCACAAATACCTGAGACTGAAAAAGGAAACAGCATTCTGTGTAGCTGCATGTAGAAAAGACAAGACTGTGACTATCAAAGAGAAAGAAAAGGACCAGCATGATCCTGAATGTTTCTTCTCATGTGTTACAGGACATTGCATAGACTGGCTGATGACTCCTTAATTCAACTTGTAAGACTTGTGAGGATCCAAATCCCCAAAGAGAAGGAGAGTAACTAAGCAAACAACAAAAAGAGATCAACAACTGAGTATGTTATGTGTGTGAATGTATTCGTCTATGCTGTGTGTGTGTATGGGTGAACAAGTATATTTGTTACATGTATTAAGTATGCATGCTGTTATGTACTCTGGTTTTAAAAGCATTTTGTGGACATAGGAGCATGAATGCCATTGATTTTCAAAATATATACAATATACTCAATGCTAGCAGTTTCCCACTCAAAGACAACTTCAGTTTGACCAATAGATCCCAGCAACACATAACTGCCGTCCAAGAATGAAAATAAATTTTTTTGCTGCACACATTTGGGAAAAGTAAATCTAACGCTATATCCACACACAAATACACATGCATTCACATATGCTTCTATAAACCTATATATATAAAAAACCCCTTTTCCTATGTATGTATATACAAAGCATACATTTACACTGACACAGTAGTTATTTGAAAGGCAAAGTTTCACAGAGCTAGAAATAAGTTTGAAGAAAAAAAAAAGTCAGCAGAAAAACATGAATAATAGCTAGGAAGTATTTCACAACATATCACATGTTCAAGATGAAGAGCCGCACTGATTCAAAAACTAACCTGGTGTATGAAGGGAATTAGGAAGCAACAGTAAAAATGCAAAATTAAAAATGGGAAGTGAATGGTAATAAGAATAAATAAGCAGTTGTAGAAAACTGCTGTGGAAAACAAAGAATACAGGGAGATAGTCATGGACAGCTAAGATCATAAGAAGGCAGCATTTTAAAATCTATCAAACCCAGAAAAAATGATTCCCAAGCTCCTAATTACAAGACAGAAACCACAGAATTATCTAAGACAATCAGAAAAGACAAATACTCTATTCCATATCAAGACAAAGCTACACAAGAAATTCCTGTCATCTAATGACATAGTTCTTTTAACTTCAACACAAGTTCAGCATAATGCCAAATTGTACAAGGATAAACATTTATGAGTCAGTGGTCCAGATATACTTCATTTAAATGTTTTAAGAGAGGAGGCATCCCATCTAAACTAGAGGTTTTAGTTTTAGCAAGTCTTGAGTGCTATGGTTCCCTGGTTCCAGAAAGAACCAAAGTACACAAGATCACTGCCAGCTTTACTAAAAAAGCAGTAAGTGTAAAATACTTGAGGGCTATGATGAGCAATCAGTTGTAAATGAGCAATCAAGGCCCTATTGTGACATTAAAGCTACAAGATAAATGCACATCTTAGACGTGAGATGAAACTGCTAAGCAGAAAAAAACACATGCAGGTAGAAATGAATATAACCACTGGAGGTTGCTAGATCTTTATCCTCATGTAAGTATATTTGTTTCTACACTACAGCTAAAACCAGTTGTAACAGTACAATTAGTGCCTATGCTGATTTGTGCCTGATGAGGATATAGTCTATAAAATATAATTTGATACATATTCCAAATATACAGAGAGCCGGGTTTTCTGTCTTGATCTGTGATACATAAAATAGTTCACTGAGGACCAATTTAGTGTTATTTTAAACTATCATTTATATAACATAGTTAAGTAAGGATCAATTTAATGTTATTTTAAAGCTCTTGATTATGAGCCTGCATCCCCTCAACCACAATGCTGAAAGACTGATGAATGTAACAATAAAACAGAATAAATATGTGCATTCCATAAAAGGACTGAAGTTCTGAAATATATAAAATATTTGGAACTCCCTGAGTATTTGCTCAACGTGCTACATAATTTTTCCAAACTTTCCCTTATGTATTACAAAAAGCTTTCTTCATGTATGTCTGAAAGAAACCTCCACTATTTTTACAAAATATTATTAACTTTTCACCTGATTTCTTGGATGTCTGGTGTTCCGCTGCTTGACTGAATTGTGATTCCTTAGATGAGAGGTTTGTTTTGCTGCTATTGGAATATGAGGCTGCTTTTTTGTTTGTCTCCTGAGGGTCTAATCTTATTCTTTTACTTTGGATTCCTGTTTCAGTAAACTCTGAAAGCATGCTGATCTTTGCATTTACTTTGTCTCCATTCTTTTCAGAGCCTTTTGTCCCACTTACTCGAGCAAACACTTCATCTGTTGGTTTAACAAAAGAACTTACAAGTAACTATGGCATAACACTCAGTAATTTCAGAAATTGTAACTGATATTAAAATGAATGTCAAAATTATCACCTAGTAGTAGGTTAAAAAATGCCTGCAATTAACTCACTCAATTTTGAAAATACTTCAACATAATAAATCCTTTATCCACTAGTCATCATATGTTAACGTACTGAGACTGAATCCAAAGCAATTCAGATTTTTTGTGAAAATATGACTTTTACTGATTCTTAGATAGCAAAAGAAGACGGTATTTTAGAATTTCCTCTTAGTTATTCTAATGACCATTGTGCTCACATTTTAGTAAATAAAATAAGGACTTGGATATAAAACAACCAAGAAAATTCAAAGCAAAAATTGCTAACTAGTTAATCTGGCATAACTGTACCACAAGACATTGCATGTGTCTGCTATTTATTAATGGCAAAACAAATTCTCTGGGGACCAACAGCTAGGTTTTTATAATAAAATACACAGAATGCTCACAGCAAACTTATAAAAAAAATATTTTCGAATAAAACATTGTACCTGTTTTCTGGGAGGTTTCTTTCTGCATGTTTTCCACAATCTGAAATGAGTAAGGAGACCTGCTATCTGCATTAAGACCAAAATGCAAATCTGCTTTTGAACTGGTCTCATGAGGCCTCTTTTGAATAATTTGAAGTGTGTTCTTTTCATGGAGTTGTAAATCTATAGGCTCAATCTCTAAACTACTAATATTTTCAGTTTCAATGCAACATCCTTCAATACTTTCTTCTGCATTAAACAGGATCCTTCCTCCTCCTTCTGGTTGTGAAGCCTTCTGTTCAGCATTGCTTAGTACACTACTGGTAGAATTATAAAGATTTCCAGAAACACTTCCTCCGTTAGTAGATGCTAAACACTCTTGCACTAACAGTGTTTCAGCATTTGCTTGAACTGTCTGTTCAGTACAGCTGGTTCCATCTCCAGATATATCAGTATAAATGTTTTGCATCTCATTTACAATAGTCTGTTGCAATGTGTCCGTGCTGTCCGAATGCAGACAATTTGCACACACTGGTTCTAACTCATCCGTCTGTAAGGAAATCTGCTCAAACAGAAACAAACAGAGTTTCAAATTTAGAGCTGATCCATCAATTTTGTTTCCATCAACATCAGAATTAACTTGATTTGTCAGGTTTTGCAAAGAGATAAATCATTCTGAAATTACACAAATACATTCACAAGAAGTTGCAAGTTGCTCGGTTTAAAAAAAACCAAACAACTGCTATAGAACAGTGGTTGAGCAGCACAAGTTTATGCACAAGTCTTTGGCATGATAAATTATCTAAGTCATCTAAATAACCAAATTTTATTTGGTAAAACTAAGAAATTTAAAAAAGAAAGAATGGAAATTTAATCAAAAGCAATATAGCATTAGTTCTGCTTCTAAATTGAGGGGGTTTGTTTGTATATTTAAGGAAATTAAGAACAGGTTGGATGGGGCTTCGACCAACCTTGTCAATGGACTGGAAAGTGTCCCAGCCCATGGCAGGGGGGGTGAGAACTAGATGATCTTTAAGGTCCCTTCCAACCCAAACCATTCTATGATTCTATTATCAGATTGGTATTTAGATTCCTGCCACTCTAACTACTGCTCTTATTCTGCTTGAGACTATGTTTATCACTGTCATAACTCTTGGCTACCTGTAGTAACTTTAAAACAGGTACATAGTAACTTTAAAACAGGTACTGAGAATCAAGTTCTGCTAAATCAGTAGGCTGAAAATGCTGTGCAGGCACTTTTTCTCCAGAAACCACTGATGTGGGACAGTATAACCTGATAATCTCCTCCCCTGTTATAACAAAAGTCACTGAACCTTCACCAGTTCTACCCTTTTCTTCTGTAAAGAGATGTTCATTGTTACCAGTACTGAATTCATGTTCCTGTTGCCATTTTGTCTCACTTAGCTCAGTTTTCCTACAAATTAACTGGGATACAACAGTTATGATTAGAAATGTCAACACCTGTTTCATTAGGTCCAGCATCAGGGAAATATATTTTCTGCAGTTTAACTGTTCCTTGGTTTGTACTTGGATACATGAGGTTCCTCTAACATGAGACACTATTTGTGAATAGTTTAACCCTTGGCTGTAGCCTCTGCTGTAACAATAGCAGATCTGTCTTTTTTAAACTACTTCTTTTTTTTTTTTTTTTTTTTTTTCCATTTGGTTTCTACCTTCAGAATCCTGAAGAACTTTATTGGTTTTATATTTCACCAAATTTGTTTTTCTGCTTCGCTCATTTCTAGCAGAACTTCCTTTGATGCTTTAGTATTACATAGAATCACAGAATAGTTAGGGTTGGAAAGGACCTTAAGATCATCTAGTTCCAACACTCCTGCCATGGGCAGGGACACTTCACACTAAACCATGTCACCCAAGGCTCTGTCCAACCCGGCCTTGAACACTGCCAGGGATGGAGCACTCACAATTTCCCTGGGGAACCCACTCTAGTGCCTCACCACCCTTACAGTAAAGAACTTCTTCCTTATATCCAATCTAAACTTCCCCTCTTTAAGTTTTAACCCATTACCCGTTGTCCTATCACTACAGTCCCTAATGAAGAGTCCCTCCATCATGTTGAATCTGTATTTAATTCTATTTACAAAATAGGCCATATACGTAATTTCATTTTCTAATAAATTCCTTTATTATATTCTAAAACTGTGCTATTATAAAATTAACTGATTTCCTCTGTCTATGTAACTTCATAAGACAGCAGGACAAGGAAATGAAGTAACAAAGAAATACGAGTATAAAAGGGTAAAAATTAATGTGTGAAATCCAATAATAAATGTTACTGAAGTGCTTTACACTTCTATTTATTTATGAAAATTGAACCAGTTTCAAATTAATGCTCTGCCTCTAAAGAACTAAAACTACATTGCTTCTGTGGTCATATACCAGGTTCACATTGCTGGCAAACCTATCTACGATGATTCTAGGAAATCATTAAGAAAGTGAAATAACACAGCAAAACCATGCAGAATTAACTCATGGCAACCTCAGAAGAAAACTGCTCCAAAGGCCAACGACTACATAGTATTATCTTGTTGATTACTCCATATCTGGAGATAGAACCAGAACATAAACACTGCAACAGCTCACAGAACTACTGAAATCATCAGTTACACAGCCACAGTAATAGGTTTCCCAATTAAATGTTTACAACACCTTCTTCATCAATCAACTAATGTTGTAAATTGTAATCTAAGTCTATACCCCATGGATGCTCTTCCAGAATTTCTAAGGACACTGTAGGCTGCATTACTAAGAATAACAAGGCTAGTTTTCATTACTACATAAAACTTCAGAAAGCAAGAATTAAGTGACTGTGCACACTGCATTATATGTTTCAGATATTACCAGGTATCATCGTTCAAAGAAGAGAAAATGAGAGAGTACAGCTTTTAATGCAAAAAAACTGTTGTGCTATATGCAAACAATGACCCACGTGACTGATCATAGTGTCTTGTCTTCATGTGAGGCACTAGCTCCTACACAGATCTCACGGCATAACTGTGAAACCCCTCTGCAAGACAGTGGCTCTCTAACCTTTTCCTATTGAAATCCAACACAACTTACTACACAGAGACAAGCAGCAGCTATACTACTGCTTCAAGACAGGCAACATCTTGCAGTTTCAGTCAGGTTTCTGCAAGTACCAAGAGGCACTGGCTTATCATGCTTGCTATAAATTACCTCTGCAGCACCTGCAAAACCTCAGCAAGAACCACTGTCTATGAGAGGCAGCTTATGGTCTCTGCTTTGCATTTTCATAAGGCTGCAGCTTATCCCATATACAAGTAAGGATCATCAACTGCTTGCCAAATAATTCGTGTAGCACTGAATATCACTCTGTTTCAGCCTCTGCTGGGTATGAAGCATCTAGTACATTATCTGCTAGTTTCAAAACACATTCAAGAAACAGTCATCTCCTTTAGTTTACTGAAGACTGCTAGCAAGCCACTAACAGTTCAGCATCAAATTGACATCAGGATTCTTTGTAAAGATGTACCTGATGCAGGTTTGTATCCTCCACACTTTGAGCATTTAACATATTCTTTGGATCATCTCCACCTGCAATGAAATACGGAAAGAAACCAGAGTTGAAAAGACTGTAATTCTTTACCTTACATATGTACCATCTGTAAGTGACTTAGCACATTTAGCTATCAAAAAAAAAAAAAAAAGAATCAAGCTGTAAGGGTTCTATTAGAATCTAAAAGGTCCGGGAAAGGTACAAAGAAGTGCCACAAGATGAGTCTTGATTATAGAGGACTGTTGGACACCAATGGGTCAGTGTGGGCTATGGCAGGTTTAAGTCTAGAAGGAGTCCCCAGCCCTCAGACTATTATACACTATTGATCTTCCATGTGGGTAGTGATGAAGCTGCAACGTGTCATACCAGGGCCCTGCGACAGTTTGTAAGGGAACCTGGTGCACAGGTAGTTTTCCCCTTTAACCTTCCAGTTGTGGGCAGCGACACTGGAAGAAACAGATGAACCCAGTTTATTAATACATGGCTCTGCCTCTGGTGTCACTGCCACAGTGTCAGGTTTTTTGATAATGGGATAGTCTGCATGGCACCAGGCCTGTCAGTGTCAGATGGACCTTTGTCAAAGAGGTAAGGGGGTCTTTGCTCATGAGCTAGTGGGGCTCACTGACAACTTTAAATTAGACTTGATAGGGGAGTGGGATAATATCAGGTTTGCCCATGAGAAGCTGTAGGATGTCATACCAAGGTTAGAGAGATGGGCCTCCCCCTGCTGCTCTGACACGTGCTGAATACAATGGAGCACACCTGAAGTCTTATAGAGATGAACCAGGGGTTCCTGAGGTAATAGGAGCCAACAGGGAAACACTGGGGAAATACCTTAGAGGAATTAAAGTGTGTTCCTCTAAAAAGGTTACACAGCCAATAGCACAGCTGAAGTGCCTCTATACAAAGCACGAGCAACAAAAAGGCGGAGTTGGAACCTACTGTGCTGCCAGAAAGCTATGACCTAGTTGCCATTACTGAAACTTGGTGGGACAAATCCTACAACTGGAGTGTGGCTATTGATGGCTACAAGCTGTTCAGAATGGACAGGTGAGGAATGAGGGGTGGAAGGGATGCCCTGTACATCAAGAAATGGGTAGATTGTGAAAAGCTGTCTCTGAAGAATAGCCAGAAGCAGGTTAAAAGTTTATGGGTAAGAATTCAAGTCCAATGAAACAAAGGGAACCTTGTGTATGTTGTTTACTATAGGCCACACAATCAAGGGGAGCCTATTGACAAAGCCTTCGTATTCCAGCTACAGGAGGCATAACACTCACAAGCCCTCATCCTGCTGGAGGACTTCAGACACCCTGACATCTGCTGGAAAAGCAGCATAGCGAGCTGTAGGCAATCCAGTAGATTCCTGGAGTGCACTGAGGATAACTTCCTCAGTCAAGTAATAGGTCTACCAAGGAGCATGCAGTACTGCATCTGATGGTCACCAACACAAGTGAGCTAATCAGTAATGTCAAGATTGGAGGCAGCCTGGGTTGCAGAGGCGGAGTGATCACGTACTGGCAGAGTTCGCAGTCCTGGGGGATAAGGGTCAAGAGAAGTGTAAAGTCAGTACTCTTAAATTTTAGGAAAGAAAAGTTCTAGCTGTTCAAGGAGTTAAGTCAGTAGGACTAACTCTGGGAAACTGCCAGAACAGAGCAGAACAGAGCTGGCAGATCTTTAAGGATGCTTTCCATAGTGCACAAGAGCTAGCAATTCCCAGGTGTAAGAAATCAAGGAGGGATGGCAAGAGACCAGCATGGATGAGTCAAGACCTGCTGGTCAAACTAGAAGGCAAAATGGAGATGCACAGGCAGTGGATGGAATGACAGGTATTCTCGGAAAAGCACAAGGACATTGCCTGGTTGTGGAGGCAGTCTCTTCTGAACCTTCTTCTCAACTTAGTTCCTAAGACTGTACAAAATCCAACTCTCACCTTAACCAAAATGTTCACCTACCAACCCCTCGCAAAATCATTAGCTATTACCTTCAGCAATATTACTCTTGTCCCAGTCCTAAGACTAGCAGTTAAGGACAAGCAGTTAAGCCTTGGCAACCCCCAAGATCTTGATCTAATCCTATATACGTTTTTTACCTTATGGATCCTTCAAAATTCAGCCTCTATACCAGTTTAGAACCAAATTTTATCTCTACCTCTAAAGCCATACCTCAACAATCAACAAGTCACCATTTTACATTTAGATAGGTAACAGCTATCATGCTTGATATTCTCATTTCAAATTTAAAGGTAGCTCCAGCCCAAGAAAAAGCTGCACATCATTATCTGTTTTACTCTGCCAATGTACAGCAATTCTGCTGGGTAAGGAGTGCTCACTGGTACTCAGGCATGAGACAGTAAAGCCCATGGAACTACTAGAAGTAATTAAGGAAATACAGCGCAACAGTTGTTCTGAATTTCTCCATTTAGAATGCAATATGTGAGAATAATTCTATCCTACCTGCTACTGAATTTATTCTGTATTTTGCTACATAGCTTTTAAGCAGTTTCCTCATAGCTGGGTCAGAAGCTTCTTCCAATGCACATCTTCCCATCTCATTTTTTAATAAGGGATCAGCTCCATAAAAAAGTAATAACTGTGCCATCTGGAAAAGGAATTTTTTCAGGTTGTTTATTTTCTGACAGTATTTTCCATACTCCTTCCTTATAAGGGCTTATCTCTCCTGTTGCTCGACAACATGAGCAACTAAAACCAAATCTAAGGCCTAGGACAAATAATCCTTCTCTATTCTAGTTAACAGACCCCAAGCATTCCTCTAGATGCATCGTTATCATCTTACTATTTTCATGTTCACAAATTCATCCCAGTTTTTAATCTGAAGTTTTCTCAATACATACATGCTAAGAACAGATCAAATAAAAAAGAGTTCAATCCACAGCAAAACCCCTATTAGGCTTCACAGGTTGTCTCAAATCTCCAGATTTTTTTCAACAAGTAATGTTGAGAACTCTTCTCCCTTAATGAGATCATTATATCACATATGATCACACTTATATGCTCTCTCATACATTCACAATTTTTCTGAAATAAGAAATTAATTTTGCCATATTGTAGGTGCAGAAACAAATAAAGCAGTCAAAAGGTGTATTTCCAGTATACAGTAATAACTTCACTAATAGAAGGTAGCATTGAAAAAAACAGCTCCAAATACCATGTTACCAAAAGCTGTATTACTAAATCACTATCACTATTTTGTTGCTAGTCAGAAGCAACAAAAATTAAGTCTGACAGACCACTGCAGTGATGCAGCTATACTGGTCCTGAGGAAATATAGTGTCACCATGTACTATCAATCCCTGTGGATATACCAGCTCATATAACTGTAACACAGCTCTGTGTTGAATGATGTTGGTGCACCCCAAGTGACGTAGCTGAGACCAATATAAGGACAAAACCTAATACACCCCACAAAAAAAAAAAAAAAAACACCTAAAAAATCTTGGAAATATGTAAGTATTAGGCAGCATATGAGCACTTCTAGTGAAAGAAACGGCAAGGAGGTGAAAGGAGCATGCAGAACTCCTACATAAACCTGAGCCACCCGAGGAACCTCTACAGACAGGCCGAGGCAACCAGTGACAGACTGAAAGAGGATCCACAATGCAGACACAGGCTTATGAAACCACAGCATTCGGCAACAAAACTCATACTTAATTCAAATTGACTATTCAGTTGACTTCCTGTTTAAGACCATACGAAACACAAAGTCATGCCTTCATAACCCTCTGTGCTATGTGATAATAGACAAAACATGTCTGTGCATGGCTGTGGCTGCACACCATACATGTATGTTTATCAAATAATGAAAAAGTAATTAAAACTCCAGAGGACTGCTCAGGTCATAAATTGTTCTGTAAGGTGATTACAAAACAACTGAAACATTATTAAACAGGAGCAATCTGTTCCTCAGTACTTCAGCTATTGTCCCAAACAGTTAGAAAACCAATTGATTTCTGCTGTTGGACAAATCTTGTAAAGCATGGAATGGTTTGAACAGAAATAGGGCAGAAAGAACTTGGAAGCTCCCGAATCTATCCATAATCTGAAAAGACCAGCGATGTGTAAAAGGATTATGTGACCTTTTAAGCCCAACAACAATAATTTATATCCCTAAACCATAATTCGTGTTCAGTTTGGAATATACCTCATAATGGCCCTCCTTAGCTGCATCTTGCAATGGTGTTACTTGTTCATATCCTCTAGCATCAACATCAGCTCCTGCTTTCAAAAGCTCATTTGCAATCCTGTAAGAGCCTTCCACACTTGCTGTATGTAGTGCAGTCCAGCCTACAGAAAAGAAAAACCTGTATTTCATGTTTGTGTGAAATAATTTATAAAAATTTATGTCAGTTTTAGGTTGTCTATTTGGTAAATATTTGAGAGTATACTGAAAAGGTAAAAACTGTCGTAGGAAGAAATGTTTATGAAAAAGTCACAAGGTTTGGTAGATCTCATTCTTTTGTTAAAATTTGCACTTGCTGAAGAACCACATGCTGCTGTAACAATATTAGGTTTAGATTTGACAGTTTTGTTATGAAAGAAGAGAATAAAAATCATTTCACCCACATCTTAGTAATTTCTCCCCCAATAAAACATAAGTTCTATTTTAAGAAAAATGATTTTTTTTTTATAGCACCCTTTTATTTACATAGCTATGCTGAAGAGGGTAAGTGATAAAGAAGAGACAAAATAAGGACCTGGACTCTTTACTGTCAAACAAAAATGTTTTCTAAGACTACCAAAGAACAGTATGAGTGCCCAAAGAAAGCAATGAAAAATCCTTACTGAAATTCCATATCCATTCCCAGCTATATATAATAAACCAAGATATGAGCTTCATGACACACACAACAATTCTACTCCATGAAGGATGGAGTGGATGGATGGATAACAGATGTAATGTAAGTCTCTGAACTGGGTTATCATAGGCCTGCATCAGCTCCTTAAACATTCACTATGTGACAGGTTTTTGTATGGTGAGAAAAGTAAGAGGAAAAGACAGAAAATTTTCTATGTCCTACCTTCCAGCTCTCAAACAACCATGCCCTCCAGAAGACCATTTTGATTGGCAGACTTACTCTTCAATCATCTCCCATCATCAGAATGCTGTCTGGGCCTAACTCACATACTAAATATGTTAATTAGTATGTGAATCTGGCTTATTATGACTGTTTTGCTCTCACTGTGCAAAATTATCTTAATTTCATTGGAAAGTGAAACTCCTGAGGATCTTTGATACACCACCCAACCCAGAATATTGTATATCTGTATAGAATTGTGTTTGTTATGGCCACAGGATGTTGCACCAAGTTGTCAAAAAATCTTGTGCTTTTAGGCTTTGTTCCCAAATGCTTGAAACTCAACTGCGTTTTAACTACATTGCCTAATTCTGACAGCACTTCAAGATGAGTGGTTTTATAACTGTATAATCTGTAAAACACTTAACTTCCATTTTACAGAGCCTATTTCATTAAAAAACTCTACTAACTCTATACTCCGGAGCAAAAGCTTCATATGTGTTAAGCAGAGGATAAAAAAAGGTTCACTTGGAAGAAAGTACCTATTCCTTCTTCAGTAAAAAAGTATCCTATGTCTGAGATAATAAACCGAAAAATTGAACCTGCAACATGTACAATTGATAGAGTTTAGCAACATCGTTCTCTGAGGATATTTTGCGAACTCCTGACGAAGGCGAAACACAAGTTTCATTGCCACTTGTTTTTCAGCTCCCTTAAGGCACTGTGAATAACAACTCAAACTGAGAGCACAGACAGTATTTCCTCCATGTTGTCCATATCCTCTGCGCTGATGTCTAGGAAATAAAACAGA
Organism: Psittacula echo; assembly: GCF_963264785.1. Taxonomy (NCBI): domain Eukaryota; kingdom Metazoa; phylum Chordata; class Aves; order Psittaciformes; family Psittacidae; genus Psittacula; species Psittacula echo. The sequence goes on along the minus strand of NC_137742.1, from coordinate 27,736,730 downwards.
GGGAAAAAACCCAACCCAACCCAAAACCCAAACACGAAAGAACCCAAGAACTCAGTAAGTTACTGTAGCACAAGAATAAGGAAAAATACTAGGCTAAGATATGCACAATCACTGGTGGAGTACTTTCAAGGAAGAGAAAAGGCACAGAAACAGAATATAATGATCAGAACAATGATTCCCAAAGAGCCCAAGATGAAAGTACATTTCAAAGTGGCACAGGTCTGGTAACTCCTGAAAGTACACAAGTCCATGAGATCTGACAAGATGCCTTCGTGGGTCTTGTGGGAACTGGTGGGTGTAGTCGCCAAGCCATCTTCTATCATATTTCAGAAACTGTGGCAGCCTGGTGAAGTTCCTGCTGATTGGAAAGGGGAAATATAACCCCCATTTTTAAAAAAGTTAAAAATGAACACGCAGTGAACTACAGGCTGGTCAGCCTCACCTTAGTGCCCAGCAAGATCATGGAGCAGATCCTCATGGAAACTATGTTAAGGTTTATGGACAATAAGAGGGCAATTGGTGACAGCCAACACGGTTTTACTAAGAGCAAATCATACCTGAAAATTTGATGGCGTTCTCTGGAATTACTGGATAAGGAAAGAGAGACTGACATCATCTACCTGGATGTGCAACGCATTTCACACTGTCCTGCACAGCATTCTTGTCTCTAAATTGAAGAGGCATGGATTTGACGGATGGAGCACCCAGTAGATAAAGAATTGGCTGGGTGGTCGCACTCAAAGAGTTATGGTCAACAGCTCAATGTCCAAGTGGAGATCAGTGATGAGTGGTATTCCTCAGGAGTCAGTACTGAACTGCTGCTTTTCAGCATCTTTGTCAGCAACATGGACAATGGGATTGAGTGCGCCCTCAGCAAGTTTGCTGATGACACCAAGCTGTGTGGTTCGGTTGATATGCTGGAAGGAAGTGATGGGATCCAGAGGGACCTTGACAGGCTTAAGAGATGGGCCAATGCCAACCTCATGAAGTTCAACAAGGCCAAGTGAATGGTCCTGCACCTGGGTTGGGGAAATCCCAAGCACAACTACAGACTGGGCATGGACTGGATTGACAGCAGCCCTGAGGAGATGGACTTGGGGGTGCTGGTTGACAAGAAGCTCAACACGACCCAGCAACATGCACTTGCAGCCCAGAAAGCCAACCACATGCTGGGCTGCAGCAAAAGGAGCATGACATTAGGGAGAAATGATGGTGGTGAAACACCAAAACAGGTTGCCTAGAAAAGCTGTGGCAGCCCTGTCCCTGGCAGTGTTCAAAGCCAGGCTGGAAGGGACATTGACCAACCTGGTCTAGTGGAAGGTGTCCCTGCCTGTGGCAGAGGGGTTGAAAGTAGATGAGCTCTAAGGCCCTTTCCAACCCAAACCATTCTATGATTCTATGGTTCTGTACTTCTTTCTGATTACACCTTCTTTACTAACAAAAGAAGTTGGGCTAGGTCAGCCTCTCATCTTTTCACGGAGTTCAATTAAAACGAATTTTGTGCACTTGTGCTCCTTTTGCACTAAAAAATAGCTGCCAAAGTCTGGGCAATGAAGAAACAGTGGCCTGGCAAAATGTGCAAAGGCAAAAAAGGAAGTATCTGTGAGGCCAAAAACTGAAACCAGTGCACTTTAGTACACTTGACCACAGAAGCTGCAACTTAACCCACACTAGCAACGCTTCTCTGTCTGACATCAGCAGGTGGCTTTGAAACCATTATAAAAATACTTTATCACAAGTTAACACACATTACCAGTCACTCTTAGCTTTAACGACTGAGCCCTATGCTGTAAAAGTCTGAAATTCGCTGCTACTCAATCCATCTCAATATTTTCCAAAAGACAAAGATTTTCTACCTTAATTTTGGTCTGTTATATGCTCGCATTACGCAACATCATTCAACTGCAGAACACTTTTTTGTTGTTGCTGTTCCCACAGAACAGTTGTGAAATCCTAGCCACTGCACTAGATGGAAACATTCTAAGAATGACTCAAAAGTTTTCTACCAAATGAGCCAACCGTCTGTGAATCCATTTTCTCTATTGTTATGGAAGTTTAGAGAGCATGAAGGATGAGACACGGAATTGCAAAAGAAGGAACAATAGTTTTACATTTGAAACAATCAGTTGCTACTTTAGGGTCTGGCAATGTCTTTGACACAGAATATCACAAGTGAAGCTGGATAAAGTGAACTGCTTCACCAAAATGTTCACAGCTGGCCACTACTTGTCATGCTTTTTTTTCCTTTTTTTGTGCCAAAGATGAAGTAAAAATGTAAAATTCCAAGTACTCAGAACTTTACAAAATCAAAGCAGTGCTAAATTATGAAGCTACAACTTCCTTTACGATCCAAGGAACAAAATCACAGACCCTGAAAAACTAAACTGGACAATTTAAATCTTGGCATTTCAAGTTGCCACTGAAATGGAAAAAAAAAAAATAAAAATTAAAACCATTACACTGATTATTTAACTAAGAGACTGTTTTGTGATAAAAATGAACAGGATTGTTGAATCAAGTCTATGTAAACTCAACTGCATCACTTTGCAATTTTTTAAGTGCTTATTTTCTCCATGAATTTTTTTTTAAATATACTTTCATACATAGATCTATATATTTTCTCATGATCAGTTACCAAGTTAAAATAAAAATTTAATAATCTACTGGCTAGCCACAAACCTAGTGTCTTGTCCGCTGCACAGACTCATAATACGCACCTTTTACTGGCAGGTACTTGTTTTGAAATAGTATTTTGACACAACTGCAACTTACCAGCATAATCCCGAATATTTACATTTCCACCGGCTTTTATTATGTTATGTACAAGGTCTACATCTTGATGAAAAACAGCCCTATGCAGTAAGGTTTCACCATATAGATTCCTCCTATGGATGACTGAAAGTGAAATGGGGCAAACTGGATTTACAGAATTCCTACCAAAGGCTTCTTGTCCTGAAAAATAATGCAAAAGATCTGTGAAACAGAAAAATATCTTTCCTCTCTTGTTTTCAGCTTGCATTAAAGTTAGTAAATAAGCTTTCTGGAGAAAAAAAATGGTCCCTCAATCTAGCAGAAACAAGTATCTCAAAAAAAAAATTATCAATTAAATAGTAATACTATTCAATAAAAGATGTTGTAGCGAATTCCATAACAAAACAACTGAAATTCAATGCACAGAAATATGATTTCGTAAAAGTGTGTCCCTTTTAATGACATTTTCTCAAAGTGCATTGTTTCCCACTGGATAATAAAACTGCTACTCTAGGTTACAATTCATTACAAGACATGCATTTCAATAGCTAGTGAGTTATTCAGTATTTTCTCTTTTCTTAAATATCAATTTTATCAGCCATTCTTTTGTATTCATTTGTATTTCAAAACCTCCACTTTGTGAGCAAGGAATATTTACACTATGATAGTGATTGAGATTAGCTCCCTTGGACTACTTTTACCCATCACTGAACAACCAGTTCAGCCATTTCTGCAATGAGCAAAAGGAACAGTTGTTCGGGAATATGAGGTCTAAATGCAAAAAAATAAATGTAGAAAGATACTATTTTTAATTTTCATCTTATTGTTTTACAAACAAATATGATTTCCCATTATGCACTCATTACAGTTTTTTAGCTTGGGTTAAATTATTTCCAACACATATATGAGCTGTCCTGTACTGCACTAGCAGTGCTACCCCAGCATACCCTCATGCTGTGGAGAAGAGCATCCTGGCTACTTCCCCTTCTGAAAAATAGGGAAGAAAGAAGGGAGGAAAGAAACAACAATGCATAGCCTAGGCCATTAATTCATCTACTAATGAAAAAACTTGGGACAGTAGGCTATATACACTGCTTCTCTCCACTTCTATAGATCTGGCTCACTACCCCTAATACTCCACCTGGGTGTCAGAAACAGCCATTTTAAGTATGACCTTACAAACTCATAGTTTTCCTTGAGCTGCAACTCAGAAAGCCTGACGTCTCTCCTGGTTTGCACATTGTCATATACTGTGAGCTCAGACTAATCCCCAACCTTCTTAAGTTCTTGTCTCTGTGTAGATTTTTAGAATCTAATAGGTATGAGTTTACTGAGGACCACACGGACAGTCCCCCTCTACTCTACCTGTCCAGCCTTGCAAGACCTTAATCATTTAAGATACTGCATTCCCTAGTCAAAGCTGGTCTAAACCTGCTAAGCAGTTCAGCAGGGATTAAATCACAGACATACACAGAACAAGGCAGAGTTTTGTGTTACACTTAATCCAATTTAACCTGCTACTTTGCCAGGACCTATTTCCCATCACTTCTGCCCTGCCTTCCTGGTGTCTGACTTAGTGGAAAACAAATGGTGCTTAATGATCCAAACTGACCCTTTTCATGGGGTTGGTTTTTTTTCAGTGAATGACCAAACTAAGATGACTCACAAACCTGACGGCTAGATCTGATGTGAAAGGGAGGCAAACTTGCTAGACTGGATTAACATGAAGCTACCTCAATAGGCAATGCAACTCCTTCTGTAAAAATCATGCTAAAAACTCAACAGCTTGTTTTCTGAGTGGGAATTAGTAAGTCAATTTGAAATAGATGAGCAGTTAGTCATACAACTTTAAATCTCATAAAAACAGTGCTTCCACTGGGAGTAATTAATGAAAAGGTTTGTTAATTTGAGGTAGAATTACTCATATGTTGTAAGATCCAAGATGTAGCTGTTACAGTTCAAATACTTCCAAACTTTGAAAGCTGTTTAAATGATTGTAGGTGGACAGACAAATCCAGACTGAGTGGGCTTAAAAAAAAACACCTTCTAAAACCCCAATCTTAAAGGTTCTGGAGTGAGCACTTAAGTGAGAAAATTCTGTATTCTGCTACACATTTCTTCTCTGAGGCAATGAATTCCTCTGCATGCATCTTCAAAGGATGAAAAATTGCAATCTTTCTCTCTGACAAAGCACACTGCAAGGAAAAATACTTCAAAAGAGTGCTCCGTGACTGTTGTAGTGAAGTCCTTATAATGCTATATTTGAAACAGGGTAACAACATCAGGCATTCAAAACAGGAAGAACTGGTTAAAATAGGTCAATTCTTGAGCATGGCAATGCCCTCAGAATGATGTCGCACACAGAACACTAGATTTCAGAAGGATTTATAAATGTGTATTAGGATCTACATTTTTGCTCTGCATGAAAATGTTTCTCCTCTGCTTTTCAAAATACATGATTTTTATTTTTTTCATATAAAATACTGTGATAGAAACTGCATCCTGAAAAAAAAATCTCATGATTCTTAAGGCGTTTAAGAATAAACTCTTTAAGAAAAAACGTTAGGTTGCCAATATGTAGGTCTAAGTAACTGAGAGAAATTATCAATAACTTTAATCATTAAAATGAATTTTTATACCATCCTTTTAAAACAAATCCATGTCCCAATATATTGGAAAGGTTATGAATTATATTTGATTCAGTATAGTTGTTCAAATAAAAAATCAACAGACATCTTACTCAGTTTGTTTTTGATTCTCTTGCTCCTTCTTCTTTGCTTAACTTCACAATCCTCATTCAGAGTTATTTCTTGGTATATGTTTGTTTCTAGATCCTGCTTATTTTCAGAAGTAGATTCCTGAATTTCACTGACAAGAGATTTGCTTAGAATCAACAAAAACATATAATTCTCCATATAAATCTACATTCTCTATATAAATATATATATGAGAGATAAAAACATCAATATATTTGATTTTTAAATGAAGTCCGTAATAGCATGCAAGTATACAGGCTAACCTAGGTAGTACTGAAAAAAGAGAAAGTCAGAAGAGAAACTTACTTCCAGATCTCCAAATAAAAAGGTACCATTTACCTTTTCATCATTTATAGCCATTCACATGAGGAATGGGTACTCCGTATGTTACATTAATTTAAAAAACGAATATAAGAATATTATGCATGATTTTGTCATACTCAAAATCCTTAGCTTTGTTTCTTCTTGTACTGCCACTGTGAGACATTCTCTGCTGAGTTCCTTCAAGCATTTGGCAGTGACTGGAAATAGGAGCTCTGCACTCTCTTGAGGAGGTCTCGCTCAACTGCATTGCTTTCCTTGATGTTGTTTGGGCTGCTTCGGCACATGCGGCAGCATTCACTGAATGTGCACCTCCCTGAACAGTTTGCTTTTCACTAGAGGTGGCACCCCAGTAATCAGAAGTTACTTCTTTCTCTCTTTGCTGATCACCCACAGGCTATAACAAAAAGTAAACGTTACAAGGAACTGGTAGCAAGCAGTTAAAGCAAGGGTAGTATATACAGAAGCCGCAAGAACATTATCTTATATGTATGCTCACAAAAAACAGAGGGGTTGCTTAACCAAATAACTGGAATTCTACAGAGACAACAGAGAGAGGCTGCCAAAGGAGAAGCGCTCCTAAAGTAGTATGTGCTCCTGGCAGAATTAGCCAAGGAAATCTGAATACTCAGAATGACAACTTAAACAACAAATCTAGACTGGCTGACAGTGAACAAAAGCTGTTACTATCTGAAAGATGTTTGGTTGGACATATGAAATGACTTAACAGATTCATTTCAGCTTCCTATGGACATGAGCTCCAGTCCTAAAAAATAAAGTGATATTTAAGATGCCTTAAACTAGCCCATTTTATCTCACTCTTGCACAAACCTAGGTAAGTGCACAAGATCAGGAATCATGTCTCATCTGAGGTTCAGTAACTTCCACCTAAGATGTTGCTTCTAAAGACATACCATACCTGAGCTACAGCCACCACAGATGAGATTCACTTCACTTACCTTCAGCCTTCTAAAAGCCAGGTATCTAGACAACACTAACATTCTTGTTACCCCTACCGCTAGTGAAGAGGAAGAGTTACTTCCAGACATGATGGTAATTCACATTGTCCTAAGTTGTGCAAAGGGGAACCTAAATGACTGGTGTATACCAGAGGCTTATCTTTAATAGTCAGGAAGAGAAAGCCCACCCTGAAGATATGTCATCACATGGCAGCTAATTTGAGTATATTCACTGTTTTAGTCAGCAGAGTGTGACATGCTGCAAAGTATCACTCAAGATGCGGAAACCTGGGTACTCATTAGCTCATTACACACTTGAGTAATGCTGAAAGCTGTTAGCACACACACTCAGCAAACATGCATACTGGCTCTTTCACATGATGTGGGAGAACTTGTTAGTCCTTTCTTGGGACATAGATGAAAATTGAGGATTTGCTGATTAATTCTTTTAATTGACACATTCAGCAGATGTGGTCCCTCCAGGTCCAGAGATGATGTGGGTCTTTGGAACTTTCCTTTGAGAGAACATGAGTCACAGAACAGGTACAGAGGCACCAGGAGTTTTTGAAACTCCCATGCTTATTACAGATTTTCATATCAGTCACTGAATTAACTTTTCTGGGATTTCCCATCCCAGCAAGCTCAGACATTTTTGTAACATCAATATCAAAACAAGAAAAACACTACTGGATTTTTAAACAAAAACCAATTCAAATGTATCAAACATGCAAATCACTGATGCCAGTTTATTCTTTACTAAGATTCACAACCCCAAGTAATTTGGCTATTCTATAAAATATTTCATGATAAACATGTTTTTTCAAGTATTAATTAAACTGTATATATACTTGCTCATTTGTTGTCCTCTGCAAGTCAGATCCTCTTAAAGCTTTCATTTCTTCCATCTGAATTTTAGCAAGTTGAGGCTCAGTCCTGTTTGTTATTTGTGTACAGTCATCACCTAATTGGAGAATACTAGGTTCTGAATTTAACCACTCTTCCTCTGTGTTAAGCTGTATCTCATTTGGCACTATAGGAGATCCTGACATGGCATTCAGAGCTGTCACAAGCTCTACTGGCAGTGCATCATTGCTCTCATCTGCTGATGAATCAATGGAACAGAAATGACCTAAATCATCAGGCAATGGGTTTATCACTTTAAGATTTTCAGAATCACTGAGGGATCCCAACAAATCAGTAATTTCAAGATCACTAGTGTCTATATTCAGTTCAGTGAATGCTTCCATGAAAATCTTCCCTACAGATGTCAGTGAAAGATGTGTATCATCATCATGGGAATGTTCTTTTACTGTGTTATCCATGTCAGCAGTGGTCATGCAGGTTCCCTGGCAATCTTCTAAAACATATGGAAACGTATGTTGTGATGTCTGTTCATTTGGAACCATTATCATATCCTCCAGGACATCCAGAAAAACGCTTATTTCTGGAGAGAGATCTTCATTTAATTTCTGTGAAATCTAAACATTTAAAAAAATGTTTACAAAAAGCAATGGAACAACTCTTTCTGAAAAGCATGTCATTAACATTCACTTGAGAAGTAATCCATATAAATACATGTATTTTTTTTTGTAATTTTTGTGCAAACTACTATAGCCTTCCTAAGAATTCATATGATTTCTCAACAAGGGTCAGAATGAAGTCTCAGTTTCAAAAGTAGAGCACCTCAAATGTTTACTTCCCTAGCAGTGAAAATCCAGAGTAAGAGAGACTAAATCTTTCATAAAGCCAAAGATATTATGTCATTGCCAATGACCTGAGGGTATTAAAGGGCTTCAAAAAAAAGGCCTTATGTGTCACCCAGAAATAATGAAAGCTAACATATTCACAATAATATAAAAAGCATGGTTAGTAAAACACAATGCATGAGTTTTGAGTATGTGATTATGTGGATCCCACACAGGTATGGAGAATTTCTGCTTCACAAGCTTCAGTTCAAAACTTTAGGCATATGTTTGGAGGCTGAATGTTTGAGTTTCCACAATACAGAATTGTGAAATACAATGATAGAATACAGAGCCACAAAACCATAACTGTTCTTGGAAAAGTAATACTACTACTGTTTTTCTAATATTCTGAGCTGCTTTCAACAGGTTCATCCATTTTTAAACCAATTAGCAGCTTTTTTGAAGTTTTTCTTATCCCTGGTCCAAATACTTCTGCAGAAAATCAGATGCCTCAGCAGAACTAAACTGTGGTTTTTTTCTAGATAACATTTGTATATAATGGTGCTGTTGTTTAGTAATATTTGGTCTGAAGGAAATCTATTTCAATACATTTTTAGACTCTTGCTGCCAGCAAGTGGCAATACTGGGCACTGCAGAATCCTTTAACCAGTGGTAATGTAATTTTGATAAAGCTCACACACAGTAGAACAGAAAGGGCAGAAATCTGACAGCACTAACTCACATTCAGTTTGTAAACCATTGTAAATTCTTGACTCTAGTTGAAAATTATTTCCTAGTTTTCTATTTCCTAACTTGTACCTGTGCAGCTAATTGTTCTTTTTTAAGTACTGATTACTTCTTACTTTATTGTATTGAATTACAATTTCTTTTTGGACTACGTCTCTAATTTGTGCAGGCTTTAGACAATTGGGAAAAAAAAACAAACCACTGGGATGGCTTTCTGTACTTGAAGAACTGTGGTATAAACAGCGTGTATGTACATTACAAATCTCCCAACAAAAGGGTTCAATGCGTTTGCTGAAGGGCAGGTGAAACTTACATTTATATTAATGCAGAAGTACCACACAGGCATAAAAGAATAATTTTGCAAGATCCTAAAAACCCAAATCCCAAGTAAAATCCAATACTTTAAATGTGACTGGTGTTCACAACCCCCCCACTATCCTCATGTGTTATTATTCCCTTAATCCAGGCACAGATTTACTGACCTTCTGGCATCGGCCCAGAATCTCTTATTTCCTCATCTTACCCAGTTAGCATACACTGGTAACAGCTGAGCATGGCTACAGCCAACGCCAGCCTCAGCTGATGCAGAACACCACACCAGACAAAGCATGTGAACAGAGAAGTCAACCACAGCTTTCATCAAAAAAAAAAAAAAAGAAAAGAAAATTTACTTGTCTGTGGATATAAAAACTGTGCGTTAATAAACTCACGGCAATGAAGGCCGGTGAGCAAGCCAGGCTTACCCAAGCCTTAGATATCCAACTCTCCTTGTGCACTACATGAGCAAGCTTTAATCTGGCCTGCCAGTTCCAGCAGACGGCACTGCATTCACATCAATGCAAGGAACTTTTTTTCCATGTGTTTTGAGAACAATTAAGAAGTTATCGAGAAATCAGTGGCTATTTGGTGTCACAGACTGTGGCTTTCAAATGTTACTGGACTAATACTGAAGCATAAATAATAAGGATGTAGTGGACATGTTAAGTGGACTCCTCTATCTGCTAGCTTGGAGTCAAAACAGCAGAGGAATTCAGCCTTTCAATACACAGATGCAAGAGAATCACTGTATGAGTTAAGGGAGTTAAGGTGTCAGAAAGATCAACATTATCATCTGAGCTGAAGATTACTTCTATATAGTGGGACATGAGGGATGCACAGAGAACCACAGAACTGTTGAGGCTGGAAAGGACCTCTTGAGATCATCTAGTCCAGCCCTGCTGCCCAAGCAGTGCCAGCTGCAGCAGGGTGCCCAGGACCACATCCAGTCAGGTTCTGAGTATCTGCGTAAGATGGAAATGCACAAGGTTTCTGTGCAACCTGTTTCAGTGTCTGGCTACTCTCACAATTAAAAAGTGAGGGTTTTTTTGTTTTCAGATGGTATTTCTTTCTTTTTGTTTCCATTGATTGTTCTCTGGGCAGTACTGAGAAGTCCGGCTCTCTCATCTTCATTCTTTCGTGTCAGGTGTTCATACATATTGGCAAGATCTCCTTGAGCCTTCTCTTCTCCAGCATGAACAGTTTTAGCTTTCTTGGCCTGTCCTCATACAAAAGATCATAGAATGGTTTGGGTTAGAAGGGACCTTTCAAAGTTCATCTAGTCCAACCCCTCTGCAATGATCAGGAACGTCTTCAACTAGAGCAGGTTGCTTAGAGCCCCATCAATTTGACCTTCAATGTTTTCAGGGATGAGGCATCAGCCAGCTCTCTGGGCAATCTGTTCCAATGTTTCACCACCTTCATTGTAAAAAACATCTTCATTATATCTAGTCTGGATCTGGATCTACTCTCCTTTAGTTTAAAACTGGGGCCTTTCGTTTAAAATTGGGCCCTGCAACAGGCCCTACTAAAAAGTCTGTCCCATCTTTCTTGTCAGCCCCCTTTGAATACTCTGTAACATGTCCCTGGAGCCTTCTCTTCTGCAGGCTGAACAACCCCCACTTCCTCAGCCTGTCTTCACAGGAGAGCTGTTCCATCCCTCTTCATCTTTGTGGCCCTCCTCTGGACTCACTCTAACAGGTCCATGTCTTTCCTGGGCTGAGGACTCCAGAGTTGAACACAGCACTCCAGGTGAGGTCTTATGAGTACCAGTACTCCCAAGCCCTCCTCTGCAGGGCCGCTCTCAATCCCTTCATCCCCCAGCCTGTATTGGTGCCAGGGGTCACCCTGAGCATCATGCAGGACCTTGCACCTGGCCCTCTTAAACCTCATGGAGTTCACATGGATCCACTTTTCAAGACTGTCCAGGTCCCTCTGGATGGCGTCCTATCCCTCAAGTGCCAACCGCACCACTTAGCTTGGTGTCATCTGCAGACTTGCTGAGGGTGCACTCTATTCCACTGTCCATGTCATTGATAAAGGTATTAAACAGTACTGGTCCCAGCACAGAGCCCTGAGTCTCTACTGAACCCCAATCTGAACATGAAGCCATTGACCACCACCTTCTGGATGTGACCATCCAACCAATTTCTCATCCATCAAACAGTTCACCCATCAAACCCAGATCTCTCCAACTTAAAGAGACGATGTTGTTGGGAACCCTGTCAAAGGCCTTAGAGAACCAGATGCACCAGTCTTTTAATTCTCTTCATAGTTCTGCACTGGATGCAGTCCAGTGTGTCTGTATCTTTCTCATACTGAGGACTCAGAACTGGATATAGTTTGCTGGGGGCAGCCTTACCAGTTCTGAGGAGAGGATCACCTCCCTTGACTTGCTGGCAACACTCTTCCTTATGTAGTCCAGGATATTATTCACGTTTGGTACACGAGTGTGTCACTGGCTCATGGTCTGCTTATTTTCCACCAGGATCTCAACGTCTTTCTCTGCAGAGCTGCTTTCCAGCCAGTTGGTCCGCAGCATGTACTCGTGTCCAAGGTTATTCCTCCCCAGATGTAGAACTTCACGTTTTCCCTTGAGGAATTTAATGAGATTTCTCTCTGCCCAGTTCTCCACTCTGCTCAAGTTTCTCTGAATAGCAACACAACTATCTGGGGTATCAGTCACTCAGTACCATCTCTGAACTTGATGAGGGTGCATTCTGTTCCTTTTCCCAGACCATTAATGAAGATATTGAACAGTACTGGACCCACTAGTAACAGACTAACCACAACACATATCAGAGCTGCTACATTGCCAAGATCAAGACAAGCCAGCCAGACTAATTTCTGCTGTCAGGACTTCTATGTAGAGATTACTAGTTTATTAATTTCTCTTGTAAGTATACAAAACTAACACATGCAGGGACTCACTGCCTGGTTGTCAAGGTGGCTGTCTTGCCCTTTCTTCAAATCAGGATACACAAGCCTATGATAGCCATTAGTTCCTCTCATAAGATGTCTTCCTGAAGCACTCAGATCTTGCCAGTGCCAATATCAACCAATATGCAAAAAAAGAGTAATTCACTGCAGTGATCATTTCCAACCTTTTTAGTCCAGGCTCCTAAAATATCCTCTCTGGAGGTATCCTCAATGTGCCCAATCTGCCTGTTCTACAGAGGCTGTTAACTGAAGATAATCTTTGCTCTAAGGCACTTTGATATTGTTCTATTTAACTAATTCTGTACAATGAATGTTTGATTTAATAAACTTGGCATTATAGTTGTATACTGGTAGTGTAATTTTCAAAAAAGGAATAGCCTAGAGGATTTCATTTTTGTCCTTTGTTCCAAGACAAGGGATACTTGACCATGTAATCACTCATATAGTGGTCTTAAATTTCTCTTTAGTGAATTTTAGCAAGTACTGTTTTTCCCACCACCTTAATCAGCCTGCCTGAAAAAAGGAAAGTAAAATAGATTTATATATAATTTTAACTTTTTATTTTTAATACAAAACTATGGGAGTAGCCAGAACAGCCATAATGCTATGATTTCAGCAGAAAATTACACTGCATATTGCTGTATCCACTCCATGCTGGAATGTCAAAGAAGCCATAATGGAACTGGTATCCTCTCTGAGTTAATGGGAGGTTTCCTAAGAAGCTGCAGATAGCAGCAAGCATTATATGTACCCAGTAAGATCCTCTCATTTCTCTAGCACCTATGCAGCTGATGCCACTAGTGGTCAGAAATTCTCAAAACTGCCCATGACACTGCAGTAGGACTTGGTAATAGCAGTTACTTTTTGCTGCAAAAATAGCAACGGAGTAAATTTCAACTAGTTTCTCTGTCCAGCACAAATAGACCTGAAAGCAATGAACCAGTCAGGGTGAACTGAAACTAGAAATCAAAAAGCACAGAGAGCATTGTGTCTCAGAGGAGCAACAGGAGGTAACAATGCAGAGGTTGCAAAGCAGATACAAGTAACATTGCAGAGTTGAAAAATGAGGGAAAAAATAGATCCAAAGCTATGCCCTCACTTTTACCTCATCAGCAGTGAAACCTCTCACTCATGAGCAGCTTTAGTGTTACCAAGGAGGTGTATCAAATAGACTGGTACTACCTATTTTTGGCCACAAGTCATTACTCCCTAAAAGAAGGACAGTTACAGATAATCTGTTCCTCCTCAAAGACTTTCCTAATATCTCTCCCATAACTTTCATTGATGGAAAATATGTTTTAAGTGACTAAAAGTCTTCATTACTTTAGCTTCCTTAGAGATTCTGGGTCATGGTGATGTCTTTCCTACTTCCCTGTTACTGCTATGCTTCTACACTTGTGCCCTGCAAGCTTAATAACTGCAGTTCCTACCCAAAAAGCAGGAAATAAAAATTAGCTCTCAAGTTGTTTTCATCTAGTGCACTCGGTGGCAGTTTCTACAGCTGTGTGCTTGCTTTTTAAAATGAAAGAACCAGGATTTTTTCAGTAAAATATGGTCTATATTAATTCAGTAAATTATGGCCTATATAAACTGATTAAATTAAATGGTATTTTATATACATTCAGTTGTAAAAATACACTAACCTTTTCTCCTGAATCTTTCTGAAATCCATTCAATTCAATATCTAAATTTAGGAGAGTAAAATATTTCAGTTGTATTTTCCACATCTGAAAGTTATCATCTCTAATAAAACAGCCTCATTTCCTCAGGCTGAAGTTCCAAACGTTAAAAATTAATACAGTCATGTTCCCTAACTGAAATTGATAACAAGGTTTCTAGTTAGGCTCTGTTAGCCACCAGAATATACTCCAGGGCTATCTTGTCACATATCTTCACCGCAGCTTAGAGGCCCATGTTTCCAGCAGATGAAATCGCCGTCCATTCCCCAGGATGAGACCTATTCCCTGCTCTCTGTAATTACAATGCAATTAGACAATACAACTAAACCCAATAATTTACTGCCTCTGAAAAGGGCTGATCCCAATCCCTGTGATTCAATCACCATGTCTTGACATACATGTAACTCCCTGGGAATTTCCTAATCAGAAACGAAGTGAATGATTTTCTACTGGGTTTGCAAAAATTAGCTCAAACAGGGAGACAGCAAAACAGATAGGGCAGTCTTGCACTGCTGAGAGCATATAGGAACGAACAGAAGTACAACTGAAGTAGCAGCAGGTGACAGACAGATCTGGGGAATCACCAGTAGCATTTTTGTTTCTCCTTTCTTACAGATGTCTTTGATTTTGGATATGTTGGTAAGAAGCATGTAAGAACCTTAATGACTGTTACGTTCATGTTTACCTTACATATCCATAGAGCACCTGAGTACCATATGGCTTATAACTTTTGTGAGAAAAGCAACGAAATAGTTTTAAGCTGAAAATATACCACTGGTTTGGGAAAAACATTTATTCAAACAATCCCAACAGAATACTTGCAAGTGTGTTAACCTGTAGTCCAAGACAAGTGTGAAAACTAAACAACTGCTGTAAAGGCCACATATAGTCAGATCCTAAATAAACCTGTAGGGATATTCATCTTCAGCTTCTCAAATTATTTTGCCACAGCTAGAGAAACTTTCAGGTTTGTGCAAAATACAACATACCTACAGAATTATTTTGGTGTCCCTCTACTGCAGCATTCAGTGAAAAACCAGACTTAGAAATATTTTCAGTAAGTGATGGACACTTTATCCAACCTCTGGAATTAAAAAATATAATAAAAAGGTTTTATTCAGAAATAATTGTAATCTGTACAGTTTAGGACAATTTCTACAATATTTTAGAGTTTATTTATGCAGTTTTGTACTTACAATTACATGTGGAAACTACTGCAATTATTTTAAAGGCATACTTCTCTTTACAAGCACATACAGCAACTAAGACTTTCAGCTTTCCTAAGAGGAGCTATGTTTGTATATCAACGAAAAAATGGTCATTCCTATTTTTATTACTTCTTTCTGTATTTCTATTATAAGTTATCTGCTGCTGAAATCATTCCATAGCTTCTAAGAGCAAAAGTTCTAATTTATTTGTTACAAATTTTTTGTTTATTTGTCTAACGTCTAATCCCTGAGTAGTTCACAGTCATTCCTGTTGCTTACACCCTTATATCATTGAAGGTAACATCATTAATGTAAACAAGTACAGTTTGACCCAAACTGGAAACGGAATTGCCACTGACATAAATATAGATGCTTCACTAAGCAAACAAGGAAACTACTTCACAATAGAGTCTTTATAATAAAGTAACATACAAAGGGAATTAGAATTTAATTGTTTAATTATAGTCCACCTGACTGGACTTCCTGTGTGACCTATTATACTCACTGCAGGAGAGACTGAGACTGGTCAGATGTGTATGCCTCTTGAAGTATCTGAATGAAAAAAAAAATTAGCAAGTTAGTAAACAAAGTACTTCATTATTTATTTTCTCAGCTTTATTACATCCTTATACTTCTGTAATTGAGTTGGAAAATGGAATTTTTTGATTCAATCTTTACATACATACTAATAAGACAAAAATCCATTCCACTTCAATCTTCTTTTTGTTTTTTCTTTGTGCTATTTGAGAAAAATGCTGAAAAATAGATCAAGACTGTGAAAGACAGCACTCACCCAGAAGGAAAACATATCATGCAAGTACGATACAAATGCTTTAAATGTTAGGTGTTTTATACATCAAAAGACAAAAAACCAAGGTATTTTTATTTCAACTCCCAGTTTTAATCCTCTTTTTGTAACAGCTGCCTTTTTTCCTTAAGACAGGGTGCTACTCTAGAGACTGTGGAGTTCAGTATACAACTCTCAATATCCGTGGAAAAAGCAGAATTAAAGAACTTAGCTGACAACTTGTTCCATCAGCAAGCTGTAAGTGACAGAGCTGCCACATGCAGGGGCATGAAAGGTCATATAGGTAAGGTGAGAGCTAATACCACAGCAACAACCGATTTCAAACTCTTTAGTAAAAGGAACTTGGATCTGCTTTTTTGCCTCTGTACATAACGGCAAGATCTCCCCTAGCCTGGAACAAGAAGCCTTTATGTGAAGTCTAAGGCAACCAAGGAATGATTAAGACAGGCAAGTGAACTGCAGAACACTTCTGCTCCAGATGAGCCAAGACTGGGTATTACTAGTGGACTATCAGTTTAACAGCTGAAATTTTAAACACATCAGTGACATACAGCGGAGAACATTCACAGCACCAGGAAAACTCTGGGAAAGAATCTGTTAGTGTGGACATAAAGTGATGCCTTATTTGGCTTGCACAAGATATTTGCAACACAGCAAGAGCAACTATCTTAACAACATGAAGAGCAACAGGAGGAGTTGGCCCAGTAAGAAGGACTGCTAAAAGGCTCACTGGTACAGAAAAGATTCTGTAGAAACAGTCTGTGCAACAATCATAGACTGATCTAGTTCAAAAATACTGCAATGGTATAGTTCACAGAAAGGTACCCACTTTGCTAAATACACTCTTGGTACAAATCAGCCCTGATATTTACACAGAACATTATTCAGAGACCAAGCAAGGTCAGCAGGTTAGCAGAACAACTACTAAATCTCTTTGACTAGCTAACATTGCTCAGTCAAGACACTTAAAGCTCAATGGTGTACCTCAGAAGAAGGAGGAGCTATTTTGTCTGCTAAAAAATTAGGTTCTAAGCAAAATCAGTGCGTTGCTGATAGGTTGCAAGGTCTTCTCACATTCTCACATCATAGAAGTTACACAAATAGTATTTGTGGCCATGGACTGCAAGTATCTGGAACAGCCTTTTGTCCTGTTCTCTTGTTTTGGCAAGAAAATTCATGCAAAAATCAAACTATTTTTCTCATTTGAACACTTACTAATGCAGTCAACTATCTGAGGGGACTCCAGATGTGTTCCAAAAAAAGACTGATGCTTAAAAGCTCTAAGTGCCACCGAACAACTTTAGGCGCACTTGGCCAAACTGGGCAAGAAAAAAAAAAGACCCTGAAAAACATGAAAAGCACAAACCTGCATCATGGGGCCTGCCTGAACATGCCTGCCATGGAATAGGGGCTTAGTAGATAACAGCAAAGACCTGTCAGTTGGAAAGAACCTGAATCCTACAAAATCTGTCTGTATATCTACTGCATCTCTGGTGGAAAGGAAGTCTTACTTACAATCTCTTACACGGAATCACAGAATAATTTAGGTTGGAAAAGACCTTTATGATCACTGAGTTCAACCATAAACATAACACATCACGGAACCATGTCCCTAAGTGCCACATCTACATGTCTTTTAAATACCTTCATGGATGGTCACTCAACCACTTCCCTGGGCAACCTGTTCCAGAGCTTGACAACCCTTTCAGTGAAGAAATTTTTCCTAATATCTGATCTAAACCTCCCCTGGCATAACTTGAGGCCATTTCCTCTTATCCTGTCGCTTGTTACTTGAGGGAAGAGACTGATCCTCACGTCACTACAGCCTCTTTTCAGGTAGTTGTAGAGTGGGTGAGGTTCCCTCTGAGCTTCCTTTTTTCCAGGCTAAACCACCCCATGTCCCCCAGCCATTCCTCATCAGACTTGTGCTCAGCATTCACCAGTTTCACTGCCCTTTTCAAGACTCACTCCAGCAACTCAATGTCTCTTGTGTAGTGAGGGGCCCAGAATTGAACACAGGATTTCAGGTGTGGCCACAATCACTTTCCTGGCCCTGCTGGCCACACTATTTCTGATACAGGCCAGGATGTCATTGGCCTTCTTGGCTGCCTGGGTACAAGCTGGCCCATGTTCAGCCAGTTGTCAACCAGCACCCCCAGGTCTTTTTCTGTGAAGAGCCACATTGGTGCAATCTATGCATGCAAATATCAAGGATGAAAGGCTAATACGGTTCCTTACAACATTCAGCGAAGATTTAAATTTTATACTGTCCCTATCCTGTGCATAACCAAGCTGCCAGTGGTATGCCATATAGATCTCCCAGAAAAAAAAATAAAAAGAAAAAAAAAAAGCCAAAACAAATAAAATTGTGAGTTTCTCAAACTATTCGGTGAAAAGTACTAGGTTTCTTTGCTTTTGACTTTTTGTTTGGTGGACAGGGGATTTATCCTTAGATTTGGAAGAATTCCTTTCTGGGATTGCAAACTGGCTACTCCAGTGAGACATATAAAGCCAAAGACTTAGGTTAGGCTGTAGATAGTCATCCCTGCTCCCAGAGGAGAAAGGGAGAGCATAAATGGGCACTTCCCTCACTCTCTCTGTCCTTAGAAAACCATGATAAACTTCAGTCAAGACAATCCTGGGACACACAAGCAGCAAAACAGACTTACAGAAAAAAAGTCTTTGAAATAATAGCTTTTTTTTTATTTATTCACTATTTCCCTTGCTGTCACTTGAGGGAAATATATTTGCAATTCTATAATGCTCTGTCAAAACGTTTACTTCAGTAGAACGAGTGTCTTTTTTCAATGTAGTTTCCATCCTCTAGAAAGCAGTTTAGTTCTTTTAAAAACTCTTCTCATACTGGAAAAAGGATACATAGTGGTCTTTGGACTGGTGAATCCACAACACTAAAGACAGTCTAACAGTTACAGGTTTTAAAATAATCTCAGTTACAGAGTAGAAACCTGTTTGTTTCTAATTGTTTCATGAGTGTGTCCTATGCAGATGGAAAACTGATTGTTCAACTGAACAAGAGTTTATTGACTAGATACCAAATGTGGCAACTAGATAACCAAATGTGGCAAACATATTGAAAGACAGGCTAATTAGCAGAATAGGGAATGCAAAATTATCCATAGAGTACAATAATTAGCCCATCATTATGCAAGCAGACATTCTATTCTGCATTTCAGATTATTATCTTTTTTAAAGAAACAATTGTCCAATCAATGGATCACAGCTAATCTCCTAATGAGTAACTGAAGCATGTATTCTTGCATGGTTAACCCAGATACTTGTCCTTCAGCTTCTGAAGGGAACATATTAAAAACTCTGTCCTCCACAGCTTCTTTATCTTTGTCATGGTCTTGCTCCTCACATACACCCTCATGAAATATCAGGGAAGAGACTTTGATACATTCCTGGAGAGAATGTGCTACACATGTGACAACTGTCATGACATAAAATTCATTTCAGCTGAAAACTAACAGGTTCTTTTGCACATAAATGTGAGCCCCAGTGCGTTTATTAACAATTATTAGCTAGGTATGTGTAGCAGGATACACATAATTTCTATGCTTACTGGATTTATCTGTTGTTGCTTCTGACTATACGTGTGATCACAAAATTTCGGTATAAAACAGATTTCTGGAGAAGCAATTCCTAGGAAAGCAAACAAACAAACAAACAAAAAAGAAAATTACAGTAATTGTAGGAATGAGACTGTGACATATGTGGTGAAGGGATTATAATTAAAGGACATTTAGATTGCCTTAATTTCTATATCACATTCCATAACTCCACAAATTTCCACATAACCCAGTAACTGAGGTATAGAATCATAGAATCATAGAATAGTTAGGGTTGGAAAGGACCTTGAGATCATCTAGTTCCAACCCCCCTGCCATAGCTCTAACTAGATTTTAAAACTACAACATAGGAGAGGTCAGAAATTAATAAAACCAGCTGGGGGGGAATTTATTTCAGTTAGTGTTCTGGCACCCTCCCTGAGTGTGTATTGGAGATTAACTCTTTCCTAAATTTTTTTTTTTAAGTAAAACTGTAATTTTGGTGAGCTGCCTGATCCACTTGACTAAGAAATATTTGTAGTCCTATATGAAATACTTTAACGACTATGCAAAGGAAGAACTTCTCTATGGAAATTAAAAAAAAAAAACCAAAAAAGAAAAGAAAGAAAACCCCTAGGTTTCCAAACTAAAATGTTACTACTGACAGTAATAAAATATACAGAAAATCAATCTTTGTTATGTGTCTCATCACCCAATTGCTAATATAGGAGTATGCACAAATATATGAGCAACGAATATTAATTCCAATTTACTGAATGTAAATTGCCGCAGGCAGAATGCTAAAAATATCATAATCTATTACATTTACAGAGACCAAAAAACCCCACCCAGCCCTCAGACAAATCCCCAGTACAAAAACTGAACAATGAGTCAAATAAACATGCCTTAAACCATGCATGTTGAATGTTGCAAGGGTTTAATTCCAGTGAATAACCACAGACAAATTCAAAATGAGATGATGTGTCTTTCCTCAGACAAAGCTACTGAGCAACTATGAAAGGTTCAGCATCAGGAAATCACAGTGATGTGAAAAGTTTCTGTGGATTTCAACGGGCTGTATGTAAGACTTACATTAACTCAGAGCAGGCTGATTAAAAAACCACAATAGCCTGCCCAGGTCTTCAAACTGACAAAAAGACAACTCAAGAAAAGAAATCCTGAGGAACACTAAGAACACCTTGCGCCACTTGCAGAATGGGTAGTCTCTATATTACTGCAATAAAATGCACAGGACACAAGTCAAATGAATTACATAAAAATGCTGAGGAGGTACCCATAAAACTATTACGTAACTACAACATGATTGCTTATGCAACCTGCTCTAAGGGAGTTACTAGGGAGAATTTTAAGACTTTAAATGAGTGTGTGCACACATTCATGTTAAAATTAATAATACACTTAAAATAATGCATTTAAATATTCCTACCCAAATTTTTTGTGTTAAATAGAATGGATATATTAACAATATTAAAGCTTTTTTTAAAAAATACTACGTGCGACTATAGTAACTACAACTATTATATGTATAGATTCCATTTATAAGCCTTTTATGTGTTTAGATTCCATTTATTTTATTCTGCTCAAACACAATACACATACCCAAATAAAAAGGATATCCCTACACATAGTTCAAGCACTTCCCAAGCCAGACATTCTCAGTTACTAGTACCTAGGAAAAATGGAGAAATTAAGAGCAAGCTTATTTTTCATATATTAAAAATGTGCTGAATATTCTTCTCGAATGAGAGCTAAATCCATGGATATAATTAGGGAGCACATACAGTTCATAAAAATGAACTTCATGAAACGCTTATGTTGAAGTAACATGGACTTGGGCAATACCCACAGCAGCAATTCATAGGAAAAACAACACAGGCAGAAAGAAGAACCTGTCTTACCTTTATGAATTCTTGTTTCTGCTCTTAAATCCACATCCTCACTAAAAAAAGGCAACCTTTGCAAAATAAAATAAAAGGCCATTAAACAGTTGCATGCTCTGCTTTTCACTCCTATAAACTCCAAGGAGAGTTGAGGCAGCCAAAGGCACCATCTTGGCCTCCCCTGGGGACACTGCTAACTGCATACTGGCTGACTGCATCTCTCAAGCTAACACCAACAGTAGAGAACCCCCAGACTGTGAAGATACACCTGATACTCTGCACAGAAAAACTGCAGTAGGGAGGCACATCACTGCTTTACGGATTTCCAAACAATGCTGGGCCACAAGGACAGTACAAAGAAGTGCAGCCATTTGGTAACTTCAACTCTGGCATGTCTTAAAACAATGTAAGAGATAATGTCATGAAAATGGTATCAAGTTAAAGTTGTGGAGAAGTTAACATCAGTAGCAAACATATTCAATAGTGTGGTTTTTATTTTCTCTGATTTGGGTTCTGATACGTTTCATGTCTGCTAACTAAAATGTTATCTGGGAGGTCTGGAGGTTACAAACCCGGAGGCCCACGTGGGAAAATGCACAGGGCCATTTGCAGAGCTGAAAACTACAGTAACTGGGGGCATAAAAACCAGTAAAAAACCCAAACCAAAACCAAAACTAAACAAAGCCAAACCCAAATTAAATGTATGAAATAATCGAGAAGAGCCTTCTGTCAGGCTCAGAAGGGATGGTTCGCGCGTCTGGCTGTTCCTTGCCCGGGTGAAGCGCGGCGGGGGGGAGTCGGAGATCAGCAGCCCGCTTCTCCTCATGGCGGCGCGGGAGCGGCCCCTCAGCCCTCCGCCACACCTGCCGTCCCGCTCGCACAGGTACTCGCGGCGCAGAGCAGACCGCGTTACCTCCTCCTCCACAGGAACTCCTCTTCCTCCACATCGCTTTCCGGCACGGAAGCCTGCACGATGGTCTCGTCGCTGCTGCTGTCCTCGCCGCCGCCGCTGCTCATGCCTGCTTCGCTTCCCGCTGCTCTCCCCGGCTGCCGTCTATGCCCCGCGCGTGCCGCGCGGCTCCCCTCAGCGCACGCGGCGGCCTCTGTCTTGTGCAGCCTGAGCCCCGCGTTGCAGCGGGCCAGCCGGGCGCGGGTCGAGAGAGGCAGGGCGGGAGAGGAGAGCCTGACTGCAGCCAGCGCTGCCTACTGAGCGGGCAAGAGCAGAGGGGCTAGTGGCAGGAGATAAAGGCAGCTCTCCCTGCTGAGAGATGGATCTGAGTCTCCTTCAGCACGACCAGCCTTGGCCTGCTTGGGGCAGCCTTTTGGCGGGGTTTGTACCTCCTTGCTAGCGTTGGGCCCCTGATCCAGGGCCTGTTGTACACATCTTTCAGCAAAGCCGCAAGGTGCTCAACATTCTCATACACGTGTCATTGAAAATCACTCTCTTTTCCTAATTTTTGTACTTCCATGATCACATTTTAAGCAGCTAACTTCATCTGCTGTCCTGAGCAGCATGAGTGGGCAATGGTTGGGCTTGAAGGCCTTAAAGGCCTTTTCCAACCTAGCTGATGCTGTGATTTGATGTTTTAAAGAGTAGGAACATATCTGAGAGAAACAAATTACTTCTTGCCAGTACTGCCACAGTATTTGCAGTAGCATTCTTATACATAACCCGGCAATCACCTGTCAACCACAGCAATGTTAACCCTCAAGCAGACAGATTCTGCCTCAGCTCTGCCTTCTGCAGCTGCGTTCAGGGTCCATGTGGAGCAAGCTGTGAACAGGCCACTGCAAGAGCTGCAGGCATAAAAGCTTGGTGGTAGAAAATGTGGTTTCGTCGTGCAAATTTCAAATCATCATAGTGACTCCTGTTCCTGGTAAGCGTGGCGATAATATTGGCCTTCTGGTACTTGCCAAATCATATTCATCACCTACTGCTATGGGAAGAGTGGGGGAAACAGAACAAGAAACTTTGTATCAATTGCTCGTAATTATTGCGGCTGTGTACAAGTTGCTGTTTTGCTTGGAGTTACTCATATCCACATGCCATTATAGCAATTGCTGTGCATATTATCAAATGACTCCAGAAATCTCACTGGTCATACTTCACTCTTTTCAGGTAATACAGGTGAGGTACTCAAGAAAACATGAGTGTTAAGAGAAAAGCTGTTAGGGACGATGGACACTGTAGGAAGTTAGTGGGATTTGTAAGCATCACATTGAAGATGAGAATGAAAAGTATTTACTCATTGAAAGACCAAGCTGGCATGAGTGGTGCTGTCGCTGACAGCAGCTACTTTGGGTGGAGGTCCCAGGAAACTTTTCCATTGGTGTGTGAGATTTTTCGAGGATCCCATTAATGCTGGAGCTACCAAAAATACTTCTAAATGAAACAGTTTGTGTAAGAAGTGGGTTTGTAGACTCTGGGGCGTAGATCACCCACAGCAAAATCATTGTGGATTGTATTTTGGGTTGTGTTTGAACACGCTAACCTGCAAGCTCAGACCCAGCAGCACAAAGAGGACGGGCAGAATGGGAGCAACGTACTGCTGTTACCGAGGGCGCGTTACACCTGACTGGGTGCCCTAAGAGAGTAAGGGGGGGCCTTCGGTGCTTAGCGAGCCAAACCCGGTATTGCTCCTCGGGCAGCCAGCGAGCAGTGGGCGTAGATGGAGCCTTCCTCTGAATGCCGGGCACCGCCGCTCCCCACAAGCGGGACGTCACCACGGCCCAGCGCACCCGGTTCCCGCGGGCGGCACCGGGGGAAGGATGGGTTGGGCCAAGGCCGTCGGTCGATCGCCATATGTAAACGAGTCTTCTCCTGTCGCCCAATCAGGGCGCACGGAGCGGGCAGCGCGGCGGCCCATTGGCGGGCAGCCCGTGGCGAGATGGCGTGTTCCCCACTTCTGATCGAGTCTGGAGCCGTGCGGCGTTCGCCCGGCCGTTGCCCCGGCGACGCAGGGAGTGACGCGGCACGGGGTGGGCGTATCGGGCCCACGCCATTGGCTGCGCGATCGGGCGATGACGGCGGCTGGCTTGCCGCGCCCCAGGTGTCCTTGCTTGGGGAGGAGCAGCCGGCTCAGTTCGCGGCGCGGCGGAAGCTAGGACGGTGTTGCTGTGTGCGGCTGTGCGGCGCCGGCTCTGGGGCGGTGAGCAGCGAGCAGCGGCAGGGGTGGCAGGAGGGCCGTGTTTCGGTCAGGCGCGGTGCGGGCAGCGGCACGGGTCCTCGTGGTCTGGGGACGGGCCGTGGCTCCGGGCGGCCCCTCGGAGATTGGCCGGCTGGATAACGGTGGCGCGGCGCAGGGCGCTGTCGCCACCGGTGCCCCAGTGCGGCGGCGGCCATTCAGCATCACAGCTCTGGGTGGCGGGGGAAGGAGGCCACAGCCGCTGTCGCGGTGCCTCCTTGACGCCTGAGGGTGCGGCCCAGCGGCGTGGGCCCCAGCAGGCCGCCCGCGGCACCGGCCGCCGCAGCGCGGCTGTTGTTTGGAGCCTCCGCGGCTGCAGGGAAGTACCCGTCGTTTTCTGTGCAAACCCAGCCTCGATCACAGTGAAGAGCTGTGCTCCGGCACGGAGCTGGCGGGGGGCCGGTGGTGGGCGTGCGGGAGGGTGGTTTCCCTCACGGTAAAAAAAGCCGCTGCGTCTGTGAGGTGTCATGTGCCGTGCAGGTGAGTTCTGCGCAGGCTTTCTCTCAGCTGTTTTTGTCACTCGCTACCTTTGTAACTCCGTAGCTATTGCTGAATCAGCCAGCGAGAGGTGGGAGATCTGTGCTGATCTAATAGGTGGTGGTGCAGATGATTGCTCTAAGGTTAGTGAGAGCTGGTGTGTCAGACCGAAGGTATTTCATTCAGTTACGTGGCGGATAAATTATGTAAATTATTCATGTAAACATACAACCAGTCTAGTTTGCATTTTAGGTTCTGGATAGGTTTTTGTACCTTTTGAAGAAGTTGCAGTTGCTTTTTGCTGCTATTTTGTTTTGATTCCCAGAATGGATTGCTTTGCATTATAGTCTGGAAATTTTTGGTTGAAAACAAAGGCAAATAGGAAATTATGGAATCGTAGCCTTATTTGCATTGGGAAGGACCTTAAAGATACCTAGTTACATTCCTCCCCCTCATGTGGATAGGGATTTATGAAACGTACTTTTTGAACCACCATTTGAAATTTAACAAAATTATATTAATGTTAAAGTTAATTGATATTTAACATTGTCTTGCTAATGTCAAGCTATGAGTCAGTGTAACTATAGAAATATTTTAAACAGAATTAGAAATATAAGCTGATCATTTTACAGCACTCAGTAATGCAGTATCAATGTATGAAATCTTGATCGATATTTTCTAGAATGGTAACTGCATAGCAAAAAAACCCGTGCACTTCAGGCAGGTTAAATAAACATGAAGGCTTTAAAGAATCTTTCTAGGTTGGGAGTTACTGACACTCACTAAACCCCAAGATCAGCAGTGAGGCATTCGATATTTTGTAGCAGCGGTTAATGATAAAAGGTTGTCTAGTGATAGGTATTATGAGTAATTATTTTCATAATCAAATTAATGCAGCTTTTCCTAATTGATTTATGCAAAGCCATTTCACACTTACTACTTTTGCTTAGACATGTGGAAAATAATAGCTGAAGAAAGACTTTAAAATCTTTGTAGCTCTACTAAGAACTTGTTAATTGACAAGGTAGTAATTCCAACTGTTAGAATTTAAGAGTTGTAGCTTTAGGACTGGTAAGACACTATGTTATATAGTCATGTAGTAAGTACTAATTCTGTTTGTCCTGAAACAGTATGCTATTCAGAAGTATTTGTATTTTCATAGGCCATTGCTATGCTTTTTTATTCTTGGCATTGCTTCAAAATCTGTGGTACTAAGATATATTCCTCTGGCTACATCTTAGTTTAGTTTTCCTAATTAAAAGATACCTTGTGTTCTGCTGAAGAAGATCGACAAGGCAACTTCGGAATAGCTTTGCAAGAACATAAATTTACAAAACCATACATAGATTGTATTACACAGGGAAAAACAAATTATGATGTTGACTCTGAAAGGAGTGGTTATGTTGTGTTTGGTTTTTAATAAAAGCTTTCTGTCAGGAAAAAAATCTATTCACAACGAAAGCAGTCCTCAGTGAATAGTTCCATGAGCCAAAAAATCCTGCTATGCCTTCACTGTGAAGAGCAGAGAAAAATAGCCTGGTGCTGTTAGTGCTCCCATGATTGAGATTGGCTTCAGTAGGAAACCAGTATGATTCTGGTATCTTCAGAAACACTAAGCAGATAGATTTGCCCTCTCTGTTATTTTCTCCGTTGAATGACAGCTTCATTTTTGATGTCCAAGCAAAAAAAAAAAAAAAATTACTAGAAGACTCCGTTCCCAGAAGCCTGATGGAGGGATTGTTACTTTTAAGGCAACATGAAGAGGCTTTTTAATCCACTTTGAAATGTCAGTGTGTGGAGCCCTCAGTCCTTTGTGGAAAACTAGGTGGAAATCAGTGCTAGGTTTGTACATGTAAATAGTGAATTACAGATTGTCTCTGCTAGCCAAGCTACTATTTAAGCATCTTTTGAACTTCTTGATATAGTTACATAATTATTTTTCATCACAAGAGTTTTATAAGCAGTTGATCTTGTGTGATGAGAAAAGTCCCAGTACTAATGTATTTGAGAGAATTTTTTGGCATTTTGTTTCTGTGTTAAAAAACAGAACGAAACATTCTTGATGAACTTGTCTAAAGGTACATCACAGAACAGATTGACCGGGATGCAGTTTTTGTACTGAAGGTTGTACCATCCACATTCTCAGTTATGTGAAAGAGATGTGAGAATTTCTGTTGAATGTTTGTCACCTGTTGAAAGGGGATGATGAAATGGAGCAGTAACTTGGGAATGAGCTATGGGTAAAAGAGCAGTGTCACAGAATATTGTATGTGAGAAGGACTTGGGCTTGAGTTGAAGAAGGAACCATTTTGAATGTGATTAACTTGAATCACTGCAGAGTATTGAGCAGAAAGTAGAGAAGACACAGTCAGAGAGATAAAATTGCAATTCCTGCTGCTGAAGTTGAGCATTACCAACAATGGTTAGTTGGTAATTTTATATAGTTAAAATGAAGTTAGTATTTTTGATAGGAAGAGTGATTAGAAAAAAGTTACAGAATTTAGTGAGTGCTTATGTAGGTGATAAAAACAAGAAGTTTAAGCCAAAGTGAATCAAAATTGTATGACAGAGATGTTGTGAGTGGTAGAGACATATTAGCAAGATCTTGAAGGAACAAGGTAGATGTGCATTAAAAAAAAAAAAGATTGAGAAGGCAGGAGCAGATCATGTTATATTTCAGAGGTTTATATATAAAGGTGTTTTATATGAAAGGTTGAAAGGTAGAGATTCTTACTTATCTGTTAATAAACTGGTTTTGCGAGTATTTTTTTTGGGGGGTAGGGGGAGTGTGTTAATTTGGGTTTGGTTTTGGTTTGGCTCTTCTGAGGGATGACTTTCAGAAATTTTTAGATCTCCGTATTTTTTCCATGAATCCTATGCTTGCTTATATGAAATACTCTTTTGTTGCAGGTTTGCCAAGGGTAGAAAGAGGCTCTTGAAAATGTTGTCCAGACTCTTTCGAATGCACGGGCTTTTTGTGGCCTCCCATCCATGGGAAGTCATTGTGGGGACAGTGACTCTCACCATCTGTATGATGTCCATGAAGATGTTCACTGGGAACGATAAGATCTGCGGCTGGAATTATGAGTGCCCCAAACTTGAAGAAGTAAAGATTTAAATTCATGTTATAGTACTTACTGTCAATCAGTAGATCCAGGGTTTTCAGTAGAACAGCATCAGATTGTGATATATTAGGAAGAACGTAGCTATGCAGAAATTTCTTTATTGCCTTCTTTTCCCATTATGGATATTAAAGCTGTATGCAAGCAGTGATGTGTTACAGGTGGTTTTCATTAAATCTAACTTCAGTTGCGCAGTATGTAGTGAACAAGGAGTTTATATTGTTTGCAATATTTTAATTCTTTAAGACTGATAAGCAGTGATACCAGCAGTGAAACTTCCTTTTTAGAGCAGGTTCACAATGGATTTTTTTATTACTGAAACTTAAGAAATTACTACTTTATGAGCTAACAAAATTGTTTTGTATTTCAAACAGGATGTTCTGAGCAGTGACATCATCATCCTGACAATCACACGCTGTATAGCAATCCTTTATATATATTTCCAGTTCCAGAACTTAAGGCAGCTTGGATCAAAATATATTTTGGGTACTGTATGTGAATTTTGTATTTGCTGTATGCATTTTAATTGGGTTTGAGTGTAAACTGGTAACAAATATTCAAGTTCAAATACTTACGTACACAACAGGGTTATTTCAGTTACTTACTTGATAGCAGAATAAATTTTTGGCATATATCAAAGTGCAATTTTTTTAAAGGATTATTGTGAGGTTAAATGAACAATGGAATAGTTACTGTGTGAAACACTTAAAAATAGAGCTGTTTATAAGCCAGTTTTCAGTTTTGCTGATAATGAATGAGAAGGTTTGTGGCTTTTATTTTTTAGAGTGTTACTTTGAATACAGTACAAATTTTAGATTTAAATGTCTGCGTAAAAATAGCACACACTTCAGTTTGTATCTTACCTGCTATTACTGCAGTCTGAGAGATGAGAATTGTCATTTGTTTGCTTCAGGACTGATCTAAAGATACAGATTTTCTGTTTTCATCCTTATATATAAAACAAATCTTTTCAATTATCTCTCTTTTTTTTTTTTAAGGTATTGCTGGCCTCTTCACAATATTCTCAAGTTTTGTTTTTAGTACAGTCGTAATTCACTTCTTGGATAAAGAGCTGACAGGTCTGAAGTAAGTAATGAATTGTTTTTCCTGAGTTCTCACTTGAAATTTTGTTCTTCTACAATAGACGAATTTTAACATGCCTCTCTTTTTTTCAGTGAAGCTTTACCCTTCTTCCTGCTTCTGATTGATCTGTCAAGAGCAAGTGCATTAGCCAAATTTGCGCTCAGTTCCAACTCACAGGTTAGGGGGGGTTGGGTTTTTTACCATTTGTTTGGTTGGGTTTTCCTGGATTTGGGGTTGTTTTTTTATTTTGCAATGGAGCTCTTGAATTTAATATTCAAATAGGTACATAATCCTATTGCGGGTCGGGGGGTGGAACTAGGTGATCTTTAAGGTTCTTTCTAACCCAAACCATTCTACGATTCCACCAATGAAATAGCTGCAGCAGACCCGCTGGAGTTTGCCATGCTTGGCTTCTGGAGGAAATAACTTTGCTCCCAGTGGAAAGGCTTAGTGTCTTTTATGTCTTCTTTCTGTCAGCTAAGTCTAGAGAGTTAAATAATGGAATAATAAAAGTTAGGGTATACAACCATAAGGCTTGCAGTGGTTGCAAGAACTTCTGAAATGCCATGACACAAGTGGCTTTTATTTCATGTCTTAAAATGTAGAAGTCCTGTGATTGAAGTCTGTGCCCATTAGTGTTTTAGGAGCTTAGAATAGTGGTGAACCAAAGGTAGAGAAATTAATAAAAATTAAATAATTTTATGTAAATAAAGACTGTCGAACTTACAGGAAATAAAGCAATTAAAGAATATATGCTCTCATAGTAGTTCATTTTCAATATATGTTTTGTAAGGACTTAATCACCATACTACTACTCAATTTACTAATCAGGTACTAATTATGTTATGTGTAATCCCTTAATTTGTTTTCAGTCTTTATATTCATGTACAGAAATTTTTCTTTTTAGGACGAAGTTAGAGAAAATATTTCACGTGGAATGGCAATTTTAGGCCCTACGTTTACACTGGATGCACTTGTGGAGTGTCTCGTGATTGGTGTTGGTACTATGTCAGGTGAGTGATACAATCTAAGGGCAATACAATCTTTCAGTCTAAGTCTTGGAAGGCCTTGGGATATTGAGAATTTCAAATGGTAGTTGTTACCCACAAGGGTGGGGTGACTTAATCTATTTTTTACGTTCCTGGTTAGCCTAAATTACTAGTTTCGTGTACTTATGAATAATATGCTGAAGAGAAGTTTGAAATACAGATAACCATAGGAATGGCCTTCTATGCAGCTGCTTTTATGAAATTGAGACTTCTGTCATTCCTGTTAACATCTTAAAAGAGCTGCTAACGTTTTCTCTTGGGCATTCTTAAAAATGAGTTACACTTCCAGCACATGTACCCCTATTTCATATTTTTGCAAAAATGGAGCATTTCTAAAAATTACACCAGGCAATTGCTCTAGTTAAACTAAACAGGCAATCTTCTAAGTGGTTGCGGATTTTTTTTTTTCCTTCCAATCTTCTGATCTTCATTAGTTCTGTGTGCAGTAGCAGTTGAATTTCCTTAAAAAGAACAGTTAAATGTAATAAATGAAGGATTTGCAAGTGTAAATAACTGATTTCTTTTTAAAATAAATCAAAGTGCCATAGTTATGACTAAAGAAGGTTTTTGTTTGCAATTTTGGTTTTTGTCTGTTGCTTGGGGATTTTTCTTGAGGGTAAGGTTGGTGTTTAAGCTGTCTCACACACCTTAAAGGCATCTTTCTATGCACTTGCTTTTCAAACTGTTTTGAACCTTTTCAGGGTATTGTGTATTAATAGCTGTTTCCCTGCTTACATCTAGGAAAAAAAGATGTTGTTTTGATGTAGCATGTAGTTGGGGGTTTTTAAATTATTTATACTGTTAGCTCTTTCATCTTTACTAAGGAAGTTCTATGATGCATGTGCAACATGGCTAACTGACTTTTTCTGAATACCACACTTTTGAAGAGTAGGTGAGGTATAAAGTGTTTCTTACTACCTTCAGAAGGGATTTTGGTACATAATGACAGCTAACTGTTCTTTGCTTAGATAAGTGAGGAGTTTCAAGCTTTCAGTGTGAAGCTTTAAAATCTTGAACTGTAATTATTTGCATGTACTTAGACTTTAAAAGTTTTCTGTAAATACTATACCATAAATACATACTGTGCTTAGAATACGCTAATGCACAATGGCTAGGGCTTAATGTGCTCGTTTTTCATTAATCTAGATAGCTCACCCTGTAATTTGCAGTGTCAGTTTAATGGTTTCTTTCATACTTCTGCAACACTTCTTTGAGTATACAGAAAGCCTGTTGCATATACAAATGTAAGAAATGCCTTTTTTTTTTTTTTTTTCTTTTTTTATGTAGGTGTACGACAACTTGAAATTATGTGCTGCTTCGGCTGTATGTCTGTCCTTGCAAACTACTTTGTCTTCATGACCTTCTTTCCAGCTTGCGTGTCCTTGGTATTAGAGGTAAGACCAGTGTCAGGAACGAGCTTAATATTCAGGCCTTGTGCTTCCTGTAGGCTTTACATTTCTCCATGGAATCGCACACCAGCATGTTTATCTTTTCAAAGCAAACAGAGGGAATGCACAAAAAGAGTTATGGTGGCCCAACTGATAACGGTAACTTGTTAATGCCACTGTAAATGAGTCACACTCAGTGGTGAGTTTTGACATAAAGCAGAGTAAATTAATTATATCGTAAACTATTGGTTGTGTGGGGTTTTTCACATTTTACAGTCTCATGTAGGCTAAACAGTAGACTATAGGCTAACTCCTCGTTTATAATTTGTTAATGATCAAATAAAAACACAATGTCAAAGCTTGCTTGCTGGTTCTTCTAGTATGTACTAAATATGACCTATTTTAAATGTTGTTATTTTTGCAGCTTTCGAGAGAGAGTCGTGAAGGGCGTCCTATATGGCAGCTTAGCCATTTTGCTCGTGTTCTGGAAGAAGAAGAAAATAAACCAAATCCTGTAACACAGAGAGTCAAAATGATTATGGTTTGTGGCTCTTTTTCACCTGTGGTTATACAGTCAGTAAGGTGTCCTAGTGCAATGAATCAAGCTTTTGCTTTCTGTAGATTTGTATTCTGCATCCCATTAGTCTAGTTTACCATGGTAATTTAATAACACCCCATGTATGTACACCTAAAGTCTTCCTGCATATGCCGTCTCTGTGTACACATTTCATGTGTACTAATTCCCTCCTTATTACACGGAGGGTGGCAGAGCACTGAAACAGGCTGCCTGGGGCGGTTGTGGAGTCTCCCACTCTGGAGACATTCAAAACCTACCTGGATGCGTTCCTGGGTAACCTGCTGTAGGTGGCCCTGCCTTGGCAGAGCGGTTGGACTAGATGATCTCCAGAGGTTCCTTACAACCCTAATGATTCTGTGATTCTTTCCCCTACAGTACCCTCAGCTTCCGTTGCTTATTGAGCAAGTGAAAGGGTGTGGAGGGACAGCTTCAAAGCTGAGTGTTACTGTGATAGGCCAAAATGGGTGTTGGATGAGAGGTGTGGAAAATCAGCTTTTAGCTTTAGACTTTTGAGGGATGGAAAACACACAAAAACCCTCCCACAAAACCAGCTGAACAAAAACTAGAGAATGTTTAATCTTAGTGTGTCAAGATGCCTAGTTACTCTTCAAAAATTAACACTTGTTTTATGTTTTTACTGCAGTCACTGGGTTTGGTTCTTGTTCATGCCCACAGTCGTTGGATAGCAGAACCAGCTGCTCAAAACAGTACTGTAGAAAATTCAGTGGAATTGGATGAGAATGCACCAAAGAGAATTGAACCTAATGTTTCATTATGGCAGTTCTACCTTTCACGGTAGGTGACTTCACAGAAGAGATGTGTTTCCTTCATTAGGCTGTATTCTCCAGCTGCTAAGCTTTGTAAACTTCCTTTACAAGTGCTTTACACTTGTAAACTAAGATCCAGGATTTCTTGGAACCATAGGTGACATTTCATAAGAAATATTTCATTATTATGTTGTTTGTCCAATCTCCTGGAAGTAATCAAGGAATGATCAGGAGCCAGTTGTCCTGTATGTATCAAAATGCTACCTTTTCCCACTAGCACTGACACCTTTCAGAGCACAGTGGAAAATAAATTTTGTGACTGCGCTAGAGTAATTATTTATGTAGAGCTTTTCCACACAAGTGGAAAAAGCACAAAAGCTGTGTCACATTGCTTTTCCTTCAGCTCAGCTGAAGTTAGCAGCACTGGTGATTCTGTCTTACTGCTGAAAGTTCAGAACTGTCTGGCCTCATAGCAGTTCAGCTTGGATCCTAAGTAGTCATTCTTGTTAGAGGATGATGATTGAAACTCTGTAATTGGGAGAAAGCTGTTGGTGAATATTGTACAGTCCTTTCTGTTTTGGGGATTGCTTTTTAGCTAAGATTTAGTAACTGTTTAATGACATCTTAAAATTCTGAGGTTGTTAATGATGCACAGAATGATTTCTCTGCCCTAACCTAGCATATTTGAATGTCCTGGTAGAAGATGACTTTTACTGGAATTTCTGTAACAGTATAAATTATGATGAAACTCTTGCCCTTTCTAAAGCAAAGGGATGTCAGAATGCTGTTTATAAACTACAAATTGTATGTAGCATGTATTTACTTTTTGTTTGTCTTTGTACTTCTTGTCTGTTTCAGAATGGCCAGTATGAATATTGAACAAGTAATCACTCTTGGATTAGCCCTGCTCCTTGCTGTCAAATACATCTTCTTTGAGCAAGCAGAGACTGAATCCACACTCTCACTGAAGAATCCCATAACATCTCCAGTGATGGTCCAGAAAAAGGTCCCAGAGAATTGTTGCAGGAAGCAACAATCTGGACTTCTGAAAAACAATCAGAAATCTAACGCATTAGAAGAAGCTTTAGTTCCCAAAGATGGAAATGGTAATTTTTAGCATTTTAAAGTCTGAACCTATTCCTGAGTGTTTGGAACAAATACTGAAACCTGTGTTTATGTGTTGTATTTGGAAGCAAAACGTAAGAATTTTGTGAACCAAAGTTCATTTTAATTGTCTCTTTGCAGCTGAAGTCATAAAACCTGTATTAGCAGAGTCATCAACCAAGGCTACATTTGTAGTTGGCAGTTGCAATCCTGTGGAAACATCTTCATGTCTTCATGGAAAAGGGGAAGCAATTGAGTTACCAAAAGAACCTCGTTCCATTGAGGAATGTGTTAGTATACTTGGAAACGCAGAGGTATGGAAAAATAAGGGTTGTGGGTTTTTAATAACTCGGGTGAGGTGTTACAACAATACAAAATGCTTTCATAAGCCACTTCTCCTCCAGTCAGTCGGGGCAGGGTATTTCAGGGAGCGGCTTCATCATCCATGACATACCAAGTCATTGAAGCTTCATCATTTACATGTGCAAGTGGGTGACTGAGTAAAAAGTTCTTGATCATATCCTGGCCTACTATAAAACCTAATACTGGCAATTGGTTTTTTTAGATGTACTCTGATAATGTCAAAGTAAACTTGTTACTTGTTTTCATTTGAAAATATCCAAAAGGATTTTCACCAAGAGAAACTGTTCTTTCTTTCCCCCTTCATGTTTCCAGAAAGGAGCAAAATTCCTTACTGATGCTGAGGTCATCAGTTTAGTTAATGCTAAGCATATTCCTGCATACAAACTGGAAACCCTGATGGAAACTCAGGAGCGAGGTGTGTCCATTCGCAGACAGATGTTATCTAAGAAACTCCCTGAACCTTCATCTTTGCAGTATCTTCCATACAGGAATTATAATTATTCTTTGGTAAGTAAAAGAAAGACAAGCAAAATTCACTCTAAAACCATTTTCCCAAATAGATGAGGTACATGCTTGGCTGCATCAAAAGGAGCATGACTAGCAGGTTAAAGGAGGTGATCCTGCCCCTCTACTCTGCTCTCGTGAGACCTCACTTGGAGTATTGTGTGCAGTTCTGGTGTCCTCAACATAAAAAGGACATGGAACTGTTGGAACAAGTCCAGAGGAGGCCACGAGGATGATCAGGGGACTGGAGCACCTCCTGTATGAAGACAGGCTGAGAAAGTTGGGTCTGTTCAGCCTGGAGAAGAGAAGGCTGCATGGAGACCTCATAGCAGCCTTCCAGTATCTGAAGGGGGCCTACAAGGATGCTGGGGAGGGACTTCATCAGGGACTGTAGTGACAGGACAAGGGGTAACGGGTTCAAACTTAGACAGGGGAAGTTTAGATTGGATATGAGGAAGAAGTTCTTTACTGTGAGGGTGGTGAGGCACTGGAATGGGTTGCCCAGGGAAGTTGTGAATGCTCCATCCCTGGCAGTGTTGAAGGCCAGGTTTGACAGAGCCTTGGGTGACATGGTCTAGTGTGAGGTGTTCCTGCCCATGGCAGGGGGGTTGGAACTCGATGATCTTAAGGTCCTTTCCAACCCTAACTATTCTATGATTCTGTGTACATAAATTAAAAAATGAGCTTGGTGAAAACTGATGTAGAAGATAAAAAAGGCATACATAAGGCACTACCTTTTACTGTTCTTAATGTTTTTAAACCAAGGGAGGTGGTGGGTGAGTTTTCCTCACTCAGAAGCTTACTCAAAATATTTCTAACTGAAGTGTGCAGCTGCCTTGTCTCAGAAATGCAGAATTCCACTAATATTGAGCCTGAGTTCAGCTGAACGGTAATACTGCCTGGAACTCAGGTTAAAATGGAAGTTTATTTAAAATTCATTTAACAGTATGAGAGTCTCTTTAATAGTGTTTAAGACTTATTAAAACTCAATACATCTGCCAAATACTAGACTTGAACAGTATTAGTTGTTGCTAGCTGTGCTATTCATTTTTTGAGGTGGGAATTGGTTGCTTTATGGATAGGGTTGTGGGTTTTTGCTAAGATACCACAGGCATTGCATGTAACTTGCTGTGCCATACCACTGTAGCGAAACCTTAGTGATACCTTTTGTATTCTTTTTGTAAGGTAATGGGCGCTTGCTGTGAAAATGTGATTGGATATATGCCTATTCCTGTAGGCGTAGCAGGACCACTGTTTCTGGATAACAAAGAGTTTCAGGTGCCAATGGCAACAACAGAAGGTTGTCTTGTAGCAAGCACTAACAGAGGATGCAGAGCAATATGTGTAAGTATTGCTTGACTAGCTTGAAAACTTCATGTATTATAAAACGTATTTGGGGTGATATGAGGCATTTTTCTGGCTTCCTAAAAACTAAAATTCACTGTCAGTAATCTTTGTTTCCCTTCTGCTTTGATTTTTAGCTTGGTGGAGGAGCACGTAGCCGCATTCTGGCAGATGGGATGACTCGAGGACCTGTTGTAAGGCTGCCTAGTGCTTGCCAAGCTGCAGAAGTGAAAGTCTGGCTTGAAAGCCCTGAAGGCTTTAAAATAATGAAGGAAGCTTTTGACAGCACAAGTAGGTAAGTACAATAGCTGTTCCAGACGTTTTTTCTGATATAAGACTTCTGTGGCTCTTAACTGGTTTTATGGGATTTTTTTTTTTTTGTTTTGCTTTTTTTTTTTTTTTTTTAATTTTGGCACACTGCGATACAGGGAATTAGATCTTTATTTTGGCTATCCCATGTAATGTGAGTCTGTGACAATAAAAGTCACTCTGGGTTTGGACCAAGACTAGTAGTAAATGTTTTCCAATGATAAGTGGTAAACAACTGTATCTTGGCAACAGTCATTTGCATCACGAAATACATTATTTATTTTATTTAAGCATTTAAAAATAAACATAAAAGCTTATTTGAATTTCTAGTAGTTACTATGCAAAAAGTAATACAAAGTTTGGAATCTAGCCTTTCAGATGATATTACTAATGTTAAGAATTAATTTGTGAGGTTCCAGAGAATACAGGATAAACTAATGCTAGAACTGAAATGCAAAAAAATGTAAATCAGTATTAAGAACAAGTCTGTTTCAAGCCGTACAGTTTTTTCTGAGATTTATGATTACATGCTCATAGAGAGATTTCCTTATCAGATTTGCTTCTTACGAATGTTACAAGTGTCAGCCAAGTTCATATGTGTATTTTGGCCAGAATCAAGTCGTGCTGTTCATAAATGCAGGATTTCCAAGTTTTTGTTCCACCTGTGGAGCTTGTACTGTAGTTGAGGAGAGCATGCATTTTGCCTTGCTGTAAAACTGACATAAGAATTTCCTAAGGCCTCATTTTTAGTTTATACCTGGTATTCAGCTGTTTTAAGGAATAGAAATGAATTAAATTTACATCAGCACTTGAGGATGTTTTATTTCATGAAGTTCAGGGGTAGAAAACATAAAAAGGTAGCAAGCAGTTTTGCAGTGAAAATTTTTAAAATATTTACTTGAGAGGACTATGTGCATGCTAGCTGAGGGCTTTTTCCTGTGCCTCCTATGAGGGAGGAGGAACACAGTGTTGTTAGCAGTGCTGTCTGCAACGATTTACTGTCATTTTGCCACTTAAAACTAATTTAATCCTTTCCCTTGAGGCCTGTAAGTAATACTTAAATTTTCTTG
The DNA here is from genome assembly GCF_963264785.1 of Psittacula echo. Classification (NCBI taxonomy): domain Eukaryota; kingdom Metazoa; phylum Chordata; class Aves; order Psittaciformes; family Psittacidae; genus Psittacula; species Psittacula echo. The sequence continues at coordinate 27,698,749 of NC_137742.1, read as the reverse complement.
CAGGTTTGCCCGCCTACAAAAACTTCTCATCAGTTTGGCTGGTCGTAACCTTTATATCCGTTTTCAGTCTGGAACAGGGGATGCAATGGGAATGAATATGATTTCAAAAGTAAGGACCAGTCCCCTTAGTCCCTTTAGTAAATGTGCCTTTTAAGAATAAATAAGTTGTAGCCTACCAATCTGTGACTACTTGGCATGTGAAGACAGAAGATTAAGACATATAACTGTTTGCAGTGCTATAAAATAGTAAAGTGTCCAACCTTGTCAAGTATAAACAAGAATAGGATGAGAATGATGAAAAAGTAACTTCATATTTTATGGTTTTTTTATTATTATTCAGAGAAAGTATTCTTCATAAATTAAGCTGGTTGCTCTGCTGCTTTGAGGCAAAGACTGTATCCCACAGTAATTAATCTGTTGCTGCTAAGTGATGTGTTTATCACTTCCTTGTAAATAAAGGTTTAGGTATCTGGTGAATGGCAGTGGAGAGATGTCCTCTAGCTTTTTTTTATTTGTTTCTATGCAAACGTGGAAGAACTTGAGACATGACCCAATTGACATGACCATTTCATTGACATGAAATGACCATTGACATGACCCAATCATCATGGGATGCTTTGTGCTGCTTAAGATTGATACTCTTTGCCTATTCTGTATTAAATTTAAGTATGTCAGAACTTCAATTATGTAATAAATGAATCTGATCATACACAAGTACCAAATAGAGCAGACCTTCTTTCTGATTTTTCTAGTGTAGAGAAGCTTTTTCCGCTACATGCAAAATGCATTTGTTTCATGCCCATAGTCTTTGTCTTAGTTCATGTTGTATCTTCAGCATGGTAAACACATGACCATGCACCTAGAATGTATCCAGAGAGTCCATATGCACAGGGAAAAACAGTTATTACCTATATAATTCCCAAAGTAGTTAGAAAAAAAGATAGTGATAATTGGATTTTTCTTCTCTGGGTCCAGGTTCCTTCCTGAAACTATGTTCATTTCTTCAACTGTAACTGATGATTTGATTAGACTTAATCTAATCTTGCTGCCCCACTGTCCTTGAGTAGCTTGTTTTAGAACTGTAATGATATTGTTGCCTTTTATCTGTTTCTCTTCTAACAGGGTACTGAAAAAGCACTGGTAAGGTTGAATGAAGAGTTTCCTGATCTCCAAGTTATAGCTATAAGTGGTAACTATTGTACGGACAAAAAACCTGCTGCTATAAACTGGATAGAAGGAAGAGGGAAGTCTGTTGTCTGTGAAGCAGTCATTCCAGCCAAGGTTGTTAGAGAAGTAAGTGTTCACTTTCTTTTACTTGTTTAATAAAAATGCATTCATTTTACAAAAACTGATACCTGCCTTGGATCATAAATATTAACTATAAGTTGTTTTTCAAGTGAGAATGATTCCTACATGTATTTTCAGGTACTGCTGTAAATAAGCCATTTTTCTTGAGACAATAAGTGTTTTTTTCTTTCATTGTCCCTTCTGACATAATGTGCATATACATAACATGCATATACATAATGATAATGTTGAATGCATTAGGATTTTAACTTCTTACTTTTAAAAAATTTTGCCAGTTTGTCAGATCTTTATACGTAGGGCTTTGCTGTCATTAAACCCCATATTTTTGATCATTTCACTGTTGTCTCCCGCACAAACCTGGCATTCTTATTAAGGTTTATATGTCTCTACTACAATGAAAACAGATAATCAGGTGCTTCACATAATTCCAAAGCTGCCTTAGTATCTTGCATGACGAACGGTAATCTTTATAAGCAGTGCCATTTCTAGCCCCTGGCAAACTTGTCCTGCATCATAAGCACTATCTTAGATTCACTTCCACTTGAGCTCAGATTACTGGCTGTGTGCATCAGACCAAATCCATTGCCTGTTACCTGCGGGCCAGCACTGGCCAAGAGAGACAACAGCCAGGGAAGAGTTTACTGCACTGTACTCGGAATAGTATTCCATCAACTTGTTCAAGATTTTCTGAATTTGTGCTTTCAAATTTGATGGATTTATGTTTTTGTTAGTTTCCCCCAGTAATTTGTCCAGTTCCTTTTTGCAAAACTATGTGAACGATTCCACACCGCAGCTACATCTGGTGTAAGAACTACCTCCTTGTTGCTGTTGAAGAATGAGTAAAAAGACTGTTCCAACGTGTCTCTGAACATACTTATCTCTAGACCTTTTTAAGTTCTGTAATATGTAAATGCTGAGTACAGAGGTGGACACAGTATTCCAAGAGTGTATGAGCTTTTACAGGCCTGTGCAAGTCCAAACCCTATGAACTGCACTTTCCATTGTTACTTGCACAATGCAGTCTGTATTTGAAAGAACTCCTTCTGAGCAAAACTAAAAGCAGGTATCTAGGACAAGGACTGAGTTGAATTCCATGTGGAAGTAAACAAGGGGCAAGGGCTTACTAATCGTAAATAATGCATTTCTACTCCTGCCTAAGGGATGGTGTAGTAAAACTGTACCACTTTGTCTAGGTATTGAAGACAACTACAGATGATATAGTTGAAGTTAATATCAACAAGAATTTGGTGGGTTCTGCAATGGCTGGTAGCATAGGTGGCTACAATGCACATGCAGCAAACATTGTGACAGCTATCTACATTGCCTGTGGTCAGGTAGGTTTATTTTACTCCGATTAACTTAGGTTTTCTTTCGTAGTAAATCTTATCCAAATGCTTAGTTAACTGAGTGTTTTGGTTTTGTTTTGCTTCTCCTTCCTGATCTGAAGGATGCTGCGCAGAATGTGGGCAGCTCTAATTGCATCACTCTGATGGAGCGAACTGGTTCCACCAACGAAGACCTGTACATCAGCTGCACAATGCCTTCTATTGAAATAGGAACTGTTGGCGGAGGCACCAACTTGCTCCCACAGCAAGCCTGTTTGCAGGTAAAAATTGGAAAGCTTAAAGCAACTTAGCTATTTCAGTCAAATCTCGCTTTCATGTTGCGTACATTGTGTCTGAGTAATGTTGTGGGAAGGAGCTTCTTGAAACTTGGAGGATTTGACATTAAATTTTAGAATTATCTAATGAACTGTTTTCATGTATTGAGTTTCTAAAGCTTAAGATGTTTAATATTAAAGTTATTTAAAGCTAGCTGATGAGATAATTTGCAAAGACTTTAGTACTAAATTTAGCATAAGTTGACTTAGATTTCATAGCATAATATTGCATATTTTTCTCCCCAGATGTTAGGTGTTCAAGGTGCAAGCCAAGATAACCCTGGTGAAAATGCCCGTCAGCTTGCTAAAATTGTTTGTGCCACAGTGATGGCAGGGGAGTTATCACTGATGGCAGCTCTTGCAGCTGGGCACCTTGTCAGGAGCCACATGATCCACAACAGGTAAGGAACAGAAAAATTTTTGCCTTTGCTGCTTTGCCCTTCTTCCAAGTACACAAGATTCAATAATAATTAAGTGAATAATAGAAACATGTAATAGCAGTGTAACATTTTAACTATCTAATGTAATTATCTTACTGTTTTTATTAGGTCAAAAATAAACCTACAAGATCTTCAAGGAACCTGCGCTAAGAAGGCAGCTTGAATACTAAAAAAGCTTTGAAATGAAGAATTGCTCTAGCAACTGACCAGATGTATGGGGATAAAAAAACAACCAAAATCTGTGAAGTTTAAAATGCAAATCGCCCGTAACATAATAATGTCTGCGTAAGATGAAGTGAGAGATCAATGGACTTGGGTGACGCTACTTATGCCTTTGACTTTCTTCAGTGATTAGAGATGACTTCACAAAGGAAGTCCTGTCAGATGTCTTGAGCATGGCTTTGGAATTCTTGATCTTACACATCATTTTCAAATGAAAATTTTGGGGCAGTCTTATGTTTTTGCTGGCTGAGATTATTTTGATTTGTAAGCTCCTGGTGACTACCAAAAAGTGATATAATGTACTTTGTACATTAAAAAATATAGTTTGGTCTGCACTTGGCTTGGATGCGCAGGTCGTTTGTTGCCATCCTTACATTCTCGTTAGAAAATCATGGTTTTTAAAGTGATGGCAAGCCTGATCACTTCCCATGAAATCCCAGTTTTGTTCACATGTAAAACTTAGGGTTTAGGCTGCAAGAAACTTTTATTGAATTGTTGTAGTTTTTATAGAAACCCCCATATATGTAGAACTGAATTTGCTGCTGCTTCAGCTAAGCAGCATTCAATATTTCAAATCCACACTTTAGGTTATTACTCTATGGAAAACTTGTGACCGGTAAAGTACTGAACTGTTAAATATAATTGGTGCTGAAGTAGGGAAAAAGTGTGTCTTCAACTGTTTTGTTATTTTGTCCAGACAGAAGACATAGGTTTTGAAACTCGTAACTCCAGAAACTGTTAAGTGTCAGGCAGGTGTTGAAGCAAATGCAGTTTCTCAAACTCCTTTTGATAAACATGCATTCAAGTAACAGGAGTCACGAACAGATGTTTACACTTCTTTTAAAGGAAGTTTCTCAAGGTACAGCATGTGTGTGTATGCTCCTAATTATTATTTTTAAGTGTTTGACACTTAATCCTGTGATTCCCCAGGAATAGGTGCGTATCCACTGTTTCAGCTGAGATGAAATGAAGCCAGAAAATCACACTGTTCTCTTTAACATCAGGGGATTTTGTATTTTAATTCCTTTTAAACTTTCTTTTTGAGCGGGGAGTATTTATTTTAAGAAGAAATCTTACCCTTTTTTCAATGAAGAGTACTAATTAAGGAAATTCAATGAAATTATATGTTAATGCAACAAGCAGTTTTTGTATTAAAGTACTGTACTTGGACCAGTGAAGCAGTCTCAGGTGTTCTTAACGTAATACAGAAACCACAAGTTTATTCTGGTTTGATTCAGTTTTGGGAATATTGCTAAATGTATCACCCTGCCTAGTTAATCACAGGAAGGAAATTGTTAATATGCTTGATGATGGGGTGTTTTTTTATTTGGTTTGAGGTTTTTTGTTTGCTTTTTTGGGGGCAGATTGGTGGATTGGACTGGGTTTCTTGCTGGAATGCAGTGGCATTCCTGCAGGGGTGACTAGCAGAGGTGCTCTTCTAATGTGCAAATTTGGTATAAATCATTATTAGTTGTTTTGTAGTACATCAGCAGATTCATACCATTGTAATGAGCTCATAAAGCAAATGTGCAAGCATGAAGACATACTACATGCTAGATATGTTATGATAGCATGTAAATATCAAATACCACAAATGCTTATCTTCCTGCAGTATTGTTGCTAATAGCTACCATCTTAAGAAAAGTTGGAACTACTTTGTTTCTATATTCATTCAGTGCCCTTATTTAAAGTAACACGGTCCTGGCAATAAATGGTGGTTCAGTGTTCAGTTTGGTGGATTTAACTGACATTCTGTCTTGCAGAATTAACATTTTGTATTATTACTAAATTGTGTACATTTTGGTACAGAACTTCTTTTTCAGTTCCAGTAAAACAATGGAAAACATGTTGGCTTAACTGTGATATTTTAAGGTTACTTCATGACTTGGTGACATATCCAAATAGACAACATGAAATGCAAGTGTTCAGCTCCTAAGCTTGATGTTGGTAATGTCTGTGAGTCTGTGTATCATCAGATATACACTGCAGCCTGCATCCTGTCTACTTGGTGCTACATGTCTTATGCCAGAAGCAGAGGTTAACCATTTCAGATGTGTTGGAAAGTTTAGGGAACTGAAGTGTTCTTGTTTCCCTATGTGAATGACAGTGACATATTTGGGCATTGCTGCAAAGTTTGTATAATAAGAACGCTTCAGTAGAGGAACAGTCTTGTGCAGTTTGTTTTGCATCATTGGCAAAACCAAACTGGCTCTCTGAAGTTCCTAGAACTGCTGCAACTTAAGTGTGGTACTATTACAATTGATGCTGTTTTCCAAGTATTTTAAAACCTTAGGAAAAGGTAGTAAAAATAGTGTATTGAACTCTGGTTACTCGCTTGCTTCTTTTTGCCTGGATCACCTCATTTCCACATGTGTCCCGAATATACTTTACCCTTGCTACACAGCAGTCCTGCTCCTGCTGTGTCTGACATGAACGTTTCAGCGCTGTGGGTCTCAGAAGTGCTGCAGCTGTCTCTAACTACGCAGCTGTTGCTGGCTTTGATTTCTCCCCGCACCACCAGGCCCAGTCAGTGACCTGTGGCTTCCCGGCAGGACAGCAGCCACATTGTGCCGGAGGTACCTGCAATACCGGGAGCCGGCGGCAGAAGGCTGCCTTGGTGCTGAGCAGACATATCAGTCCCCAGATGAAAGTGTGGCTGAGGGTGCACTTGCTTTCTCAGAGGAACATTCAAGTGTATGCACAGCACTGCTGGGACAGTTTCACCCTTAGCATGGATGAACACAGGGTACGGTGAATACAGCTCTGAGAAAAGCTGTGGAAGGGGGTCCATCCTCCCACTTCTTCCAGCTGCCTTTTGGGATGGAGTGAGAGCTCCTACTGCTTACAGTCCTCAGAGCCATAGGCTCCATCATCATCAGTCCACAACCTCAGAAAAGTGGTTTTCCAATGACGCAGTCACCGTGTAAAAACCTTGCTTCACCCTCAAAACAAGTGAGTGATGTTGCAACCTTTTTTCATCCAGCACTGGTCACTTGCAGTGTTTCTCGCTCATAGCCCGTACCCAGTCAAGCCTGCTTTACATGTGTGGCACTGGAATAACCTGTGCTATGCTGACAAGGGTAAAACTTATTTTAAAGTTACTTTAAGCAGGCTGAGTACTAGTGTAACAGTAGAGACAGCAGTCCAGCTCATGCCCCTTCTTTTACAGGTGAGAGCTGGCACAGCCCTCTGGGAGCTGGTCCAGTTTAACAACACTAAACCAGTTTAAATCAGTACACATTTAGGAATATTTGTTCTAAAAGGAACCTTTAGTAGTGAAAAGAATGGGCAGGGCTATCAGGCATACAGAGAGACACCACAGAATTGTACTTTTTCAGGGATAATCTTGGCTTTCCCATGTGAAAATTGTTTCTGGTTAAGTAAGTCTGAAAACTTGGACACTCACTTAAGAAATGTTCTTACAGTAGCTTCTTTTGATATTTAACAAAGGACCCTAGACTGGTCATTTTGAATTGAGGGAACACAGTCACACAGCATAGAAAACTAAATTGAGTTTTTGCTTTGGTAATAAAAGTTTAGGAAGGGCCAAGTCTGGCAGCCACCAGGCTGGCCAGCTCATTGAACTACCTCACTTCAAAAATGTCCTGCATTGCAAGATGAAGAGGAATAAATCATAAAGCTTATTATACTGAGGCCAGCAACAAGGCATGACTTATTGCTGTTTGCTGTCTTTTCTCTCTGTGCTGTAAGCTTATGTGATCCCTTCATTTAAGATGGACCCTCAGCTATGGACACAGACACTGCAGTGGTTGCGCTGAAATGGATAGAAACAACCCAGCCTGTTTGAGTTACCTCTTCAAGCAGAAAATCACTTACAGAGTAATCCTGGCCCTGAAATCCTATCAACATCTTTAAAAAACATAAATGATGCAACAAGCTGGTTATGGAAATTGCCTGTTACTTAACTGGAGTAATTAATGTCAGCAAGCTCACACACAGACTTGTAGGGTGGAAGGCTTTTTTGATACTAATTCAACACCAGTGAGTGGGGAGTGCTGTACCCTTAGACCTAAAGCAGTTTTGATCAATAAATGTGACACAACTGGAGATTTGGACCCAAAGGCTGTGAGACAAGTGAGGAAAAAACCCCAACTAAGTAGCAACGAATTAAAACCTTTTACATCCAGTTTCCATCTGAGTGGCCCTCCCTACTGCTTGTGTTACTCAGTGTGTGAGCATGGCTGATCACATATTCCACCAGGCATTTCCCTGCAGGAGGGCTCTGCTCTGTGCACTTGAAATGCTGGGATGCAGAACTGAAAAGAAAGCCTGGCCCCAGATGGGGACCCTGTGCCCTCCCTGTCCTGTGTCCCTATACGCTGCTGGGATAGGCAGGATAAGCCACAGCAAGTCATGCCCAGTTGGATCCTTGCTGGATAGGGAGACAGGGGAGGGAGAACAGGAGAAGGAGCTCCTTGTCGTCTGGCTGGCTCTCCCTGGTCTGGGAAGGTAAGGGAATGTCTCCTCCACAGGTTGACCACCCGAGGAGGGGAAAAAAGATGTGTAATTAGTAAACACCTGTATAAAGAACTGCCATGGTTTAAACCCAGCCGGCAGCCCAGAACCATGCAGCCGCTCACTCACTTCCCTCCCCTTCCTCCCCCCCTGCTCCCGGGGGGATGGGGAGGAGAATCGAAAGAATGTAACTCCCACGGGTTGAGATAAGAACAGTCCAGTAACTAAGGTATAACACAAATCACTACTGCTGCCACCAATAATAATAAGGGGTATACCCCATATAATAATAATGAGTATATCCAGCCCGACCCGAGCAGTGATCTAGCCCTTCCAGGTAACTGCCCCCAGTTTATATACTGGTATGGGTCGGCAGGTGGTGAGTGGTTGTATTCTCTTCCCTTGTTATTTCCCTTATCATTATTATTGTTGGTGGCAGCAGTAGTGATTTGTGTTATACCTCAGTTACTGGACTGTTCTTATCTCAACCTGTGGGAGTTACATTCCTTTGATTCTCCTCCCCATCCCTCCAGGAGCAGAGGGGGGAGGAAGAGGAGCGAGCGAGCAGCTGTGTGGTTCTGAGTTACTGGCTGGGTTTAAACCATGACAGTTCTTTATACAGGTGTTTAGTAATTACACATCTTTTTTCCCCTCCTCAGGTGGTCAACCTGTGAAGGAGACATTCCCTTACCTTCACAGCCCAGGGAAAGCCAGCCAGACGACAAGGAGCTCCTTCTCCTGTCCTCCCTCCCCTGTGTCAACACAGCTACTCTAACTCCAAATACAGCAGCTACACCAACTCCAAATACAGCAGCTACACCAACCCCAGCGACAAGTACAGCAGATACTCAAACTCCAACTGCAACAGACAGTGCAGCTACTCCAGCCCCAAGCACAGCAGCTACACCAACCTCAGCGACAAGTACAGCAGCTACCCAAACCCTGACAACAGATACTGCAGCCACTCCAGCCACAATGATAATCACTGCAGCTAAACCAGAGGACCAATTCATGCCAACATCGGTTGCTCCAGTACTCAAGGAGAAAAGCAAAAAAAAAAGACAAGAAAGATGAAGAAGCAATGCACTCACTATCTGGGACAGCATCTGATCAGGAGTCATTATCACATGAATCAGAGGAAGATGAAAAGCTGGAACAAGCACCATCTCCTGACCACTGCAGAAGAGGCTACAGAGACTGGGCTCGCTGAATCCTGCCTGGCTCCAGAGGTGCCAAAGGACACCCCTGGATGAGGAGACAAAGCCAGGGGCCACACAGGAGGAGGAGCAAGAAGCTGTGAAGGTAAGGGAATGTCTCCTTCACAGGCTGACCACCCAAGGAGGGGAAAAATAGATGTGTAATTGCTATATGCTTCTATTATATACCTTCCGAAGTATAGAGGTGGTGATCACACTAGGAACACAAATCAGATCAGTTTCATGATCAATGAGTCTATTGTATTACAAGTCATTACCATAAAGTACAATGAAACAAAAACCTTAGCCCAAGCCACCCAGCCAATAAACACTAAACCATCAAATACCGGCTGTAAGTAAGGTACAACATCCTGAAACTCTGAGATCAAGAGCAACAAATTTGAGAGCAAATAAATCAGCATTGTGACAAATGACTATTAATCCAAAACAATAAATGCTTGTCACAAATACAACTAGACACACTCAAGTCAGATCTGTCATTATCTCAACCCTTCCTGCCCCTCATTGGGCGGCAAAAAGAACTGTTGTGGTTTAAGCCCAGCTGGCAACTCAGAACCATACAGCCGCTCACTCCCTCCCTCCCCTTCTTCCCCCTCACTCCCGGAGGGATGGGGAGGAGAATCAAAAGAATGTAACTCCCACGGGTTGAGATAAGAACAGTCCAGTAACTAAGGTATAACACAAATCACTACTGCTACCACCAACAATCATAATGATAAGGGAAATAACAAGGGAAGAGTATAAAACCGCTAACCACCCGCCGACTGATACCCAGCCTGACCCAAGCAGCGATCTGGGCCTTCCGGGTAACTGCCCTCAGTTTATATACTGGGCATGACGTGCTGTGGTATGGAATACCTCTTTGGCTAGTTTGGGTCAGGTGTCCTGTCCCTGCTTCCTCCCGGCTTCCTCCCTCCCTGGCAGAGCATGAGACTCACAAAGTCCTTGGTCAGAGTAAACATTACTGAGCAACAACTAAAAACATCAGTGTTATCAGCGCTGTTCCCAGGCTGAAAGTCAAAAACACAGCACTGCACCAGCTACTAAGAAGGAGAAAAATGACTGCTACTGCTGAACCCAGGACACTGACACAGCCAGGTGTGTAGGAGAGGTTTGAAAGGTAGTTGAGCAGAGCTTAGGTAGGTGGCTGTGAACATGTTTCCTTTCCATTCCTACCTCTGTACCTCTCCACTTCCTCCATCTGTCTGCCCAACTGCCTTTGGCATCTCCTGCACCTTATCTTCAGCAACTGCAGGACAAGGTTCTTTTTAAAACACCTTCAAGGCATGGAGGTGCACTACAGAGCCATCAAGCTGAGGTGACATGCAGCTCAGCAGCTGTAGGACTGAGTCCTTGCTGTCCTTTACACCACAGGTGAGGCGTTTTGGAGATGCTGGTAGTGGAGGGGGCGCCACTTTCATTCACCTACTTTTTACAGCCCTACAGGTTTGGAAGTGTTCAAGGCCAGGCTGGATGGAATCTTGAGCAACCAGATCTAGTGAGAGATGTTCCTGCCCATGGCTCAAAAAGTCCCTTCGAACCCAAATCATTCTGTGACTGTAATTCTATAATGGGCTTTTCTCCATTACCTCATGGTGTATCTCCTCAGACTGTGGGGCAGAACTACCTGAGGTAACTGCAACTGTGGAATTTAAACCAACCTGCGTTTCAAAATGTGAAAGTAAATATCCTCCTTGGGGGATTTAGGCATTTGTAGTTGTCGAGGTTTAAGCCAGTCGGCAAGTCAGCCACACACTTTCTACTCTCCCAACCCCCCAACCCCGAGGGATGGGGAGGAGAATTGAAAGAATGTAACTCCCACGGGCTGAGATAAGAACAGTCCAGTAACTAAGGTATAACACAAATCACTACTGCTGCCAACAATAATAATAATGATAAGGGAAATAACAAGGGAAGAGAATACGATACCACCTGCCAAAAAAAAAGCCCGACATAGCAGAGAGTCCCTTCTGAGTAACTCCCGGTTACATCCCGGGCATGGCGTGCTGTGGTATGGAATACCTCTTTGGCTAGTTTGGGTCAGGTGTCCTGTCCCTGCTTCCTCCTGGCTTCCCCTCCTCCCCGGCAGAGCAGGAGACTCACAAAGTCCTTGGTCAGAGTAAACATTCTGACCAGCAACTGAAAACATCGGTGTTATCAGCGCTGTTCCCAGGCCGAAAGTCAAAACCACAGTGCTGCATCAGCTACTAAGAAGGAGAAAAAAATGACTGCTACTGCTAAACCAGCACAGTAGGAGAGGCTGTGTGCAGTGTTGGATCATTGCCTGCTGATGCTGATCGTTCCTTTACCGCAAAACTTGTCTGGTTCTATCAAAGTTCATTCTCTGGTGGGATGATGGTTGGAGGGAAGTCAGGGCTGGTCGCTGGTGACCTGAAGATATCTAGTTGGTGGGCTATAAAAGTGCTACATAGCAGTCAACAGCATACAGTTGAGTTCATTGGCTGTTTTCCTCTAAAATCAAATCCCCTTGAGGTACACATTGGATTTCCCCATCTTTCCGCACTACCCACAAGGTACGTTCGGGTCCCTGAGCAAAAGCAATCCCACGAGTGGGTTTGCCTTTACCTGAAGCAGGAATAACCCAGACTGTCTTCCCCAGCAAATTCTTCATGTGCACCACAGGAACTTTGTCCCCCTCTACAATATGTAAAAGTTCTGACTGTGCTGGGCCAGCCCTGTTGGCAGATCCTCTGGTGTTGACCAACCAGGTGGCCTTTGGTAAGTGTGTACCCCAACGTTTGAAAGTTCCCCCACCCATTGCTCTCAGTGTAGTTTTTAACAGCCCATTGTACCGTTTGATTTTCCCAAAGGCTGGTGCATGGTAGGGTGTCGTCGCACACGGAGGGAACACCAGCACAATCAATATGATTGATAAAAGTGATCCGTTTATTGTGCTCAAATAATGGGTATATATAGTGTCAAACTGCCACGTACACACAGCTTCCCGTAGTGATTGGTTGGCATATACAGCATTGGGTACATTCCAGGTGCATCTCGGTGATTTCCCCTGCTCATATACACATCCTCCCCTCAAGGTCTCCATTCCTAGTTCACAGACAATTTTTAGCTACAAGGTAGGCCAGCTGCTCTTCTATCTCTATTGGTTAACTTCCAGGGTTTTTCCACTGCTGGCAACTGTACACAACTGGTGGTTTTTCTCACTTTCACAGAATCTGTGCTTAATTAAGCTCAGACATGAGCTTAATTAAGCTCAAACCTTTGCTTGCTAACCATACCTCCACAGTAGGGGATGTGATATACCCACTCAATGCCATGCTCTTTAGCCCAAGTGTCTATGAGGTTATTCCAGAAATGAGTCCCATTGTCTGATTCAATTCTTTCTGGAGTGCAGTGTCACCACAAAACCTGTTTCTCAAGGCCCAGGATAGTGTTCCGGGCAGTGGCGTGGGGCACAGCGTATGTTTCCAGCCATCTGGTGGTTGCTTCCACCATGGTAAGCACATGGCACTTGCCTTGGTGGGTTAGTGGGAGTGTGATACAGTCAATCTGCCAGGCCTCCCCATATTTATACTTCAGCCATCATCCTCCATACCAAAGAGGATTTAACCATTTAGCTTGCTTAATTGCAGCACATGTTTCACAGTTGTGAATAGCCTGGGCAATAGCGTCCATTTTTAAGTCCACCCCTTGATCACGAGCCCATCTATATGTTGCATCTCTGCCCTGATGACCTGAAGTGTCATGGGCCCACCGGGCCAAAAATAATTCACCTTTATGTTGCCAATCTAAGTCCATCTGAGCCACTTCAATCTTAGCAGCTTTATCCACTTGTTGGTTGTTCTGGTGTTCCTCAGTGGCCCGACTCTTGGGTACATGGGCGTTTACATGGCGTACCTTCACCACCAGGTTCTGCACCCGGGCAGCGATATCTTATCACAGTGCAGCAGCCCAGATGGGTTTACCTCTGCATTGCCAGTTGCTCTGCTTCCATTGCTGCAACCACCCCCACAGGGCATTTGCCACCATCCATGAGTCAGTATAGAGATAAAGTACTGGCCACTTTTCTTGTTCAGCAATGCCCAGGGCCAGCTGGATGGCTTTCACCTCGGCAAACTGACTCGATTCACCCTCTCCTTCAGCAGTTTCTGCCACTTGTCGTTGAGGACTCCATACGGCTGCCTTCCATCTCCGATGCTTTCCCACAATACGGCAGGACCCATCAGTAAACAAGGCATACTGCTTTTCACTTTCTGACAGTTTATTATATGGTGGGGCCTCTTCAGCACACATCACCTCCTCCTCTGGTGACATTCCAAAATCTTTGCCCTCTGGCCAGTCCGTGATGACTTCTAGAATGCCTGGACGACTGGGATTTCCTATTCGAGCTCGTTGTGTAATTAGGGCAGCCCATTTACTCCATGTCGCATCGGTTGCATGATGTGTAGAAGAGACCCTGCCTTTGAACATCCAGCCCAGCACGGGCAACCGGGGTGCCAGGAGGAGCTGTGCTTCAGTGCCAATCACCTCCGAAGCAGCTCGAACCCCTTCATAGGCTGCCAGTATCTCTTTCTCAGTTGGGGTATAGCTGGCCTCAGATCCTTTGTATCCCTGACTCCAAAAGCCAAGGGGTCGACCTCGAGTCTCCCCTGGAGCTTTCTGCCAGAGGCTCCAGGTAGGACCATTCTCCCCAGCTGCGGTGTACAGTACATTTTTTACATCTGGCCCAGTCCGGACTGGTCCAAGGGCTACTGCATGAACTATCTCACGTTTAATTTGCTCAAAGGCTTGTTGTTGCTCAGGGCCCCATTTAAAATCGTTCTTCTTCCAGGTCACATGATGGAGAGGGCTTACAATCAAACTGTAATTTGGGATGTGCATTCTTCAGAACCCCACAGAACCCAAGAAAGCTTGTGTTTCTTTCTTCTTAGTTGGTGGAGACATTGCTGTTATCTTGTTGATCACATCTGTAGGGATCTGGCGACGTCCATCTTGCCATTTTATTCCCAAAAATTGAATCTCCTGTGCAGGTCCCTTGACCTTACTCCGTTTTATGGCAAAACCAGCTTTCAGCAGGATTTGGATTATTTTCCTCCCTTTCTCAAAGACTTCTCCTGCTGTATCACCCCACACAATAATGTCATCAATGTACTGCAGGTGTTCTGGAGCTTGCCCCTGTTCCAGTGCATTCTAGATCAGTCCATAGCAGATGGTAGGGCTGTGTTTCCACCCCTGGGGCAGTCAGTTCCAAGTGAACTGGACACCCCTCCAAGTAAAAGCAAACTGTGGCCTTCACTCTGCTGCCAAAGGAATTGAGAAGAATGCATTGGCAATATCAATCGTGGCATACCACTTGGCTGCCTTTGACTCCAGTTCATACTGAAGTTCTAGCATGTCCGGTACGGCAGCACTCAATGGTGGTGTGACTTCATTCAGGCCACGATAGTCTACTGTTAGTCTCCACTCTCCGTTAGACTTTCACACTGTCCATATGGGGCTATTAAAGGGTGAGCGGGTCCTGCTGATCACTCCCTGACTCTCCAGACTACGGATCAGCTTATGGATGGGAATCAGGGAGCCTCGGTTGGTGCGATACTGCCGCTGGTGCACTGTTGTGGTCGCGATTGGCACTTGTTGTTCTTCGACCTTCAGCAACCCCACAACAGAAGGATTCTCTGAGAGACCAGGCAAGGTGGACAGCTGCTCAATTTCCTCAGTCTCCAAAGCAGCAATACCAAAAGCCCATCGGTACCCTTTTGGGTCTTTGAAGTACCCTCTCCTGAGGTAGTCTATGCCGAGAATGCATGGAGCCTCTGGACCAGTCACAATGGGGTACTTTTGCCATTTCCTCCCAGTCAGGCTGATCGCAGCCTCCAGTACAGTCAACTCTTGGGATCCTCCTGTCACTCCAGAAATATAAATGGGCTCCATCCCTTGACAGCTTGACAGCAGCAGGGTACACTGTGCACCGATATCTACTAGAGCCTTATAGTTCTGTGGGACTGATGTGCCAGGCCATCTGATCCACACAGTCCAGTAAATCCGATTGTCCCCTATCTCCACCTGGCTGGAGGCAGGGCCCCTCTAACAGTCATCACAATGTTGGACACCTAAGTTGTATTGAAAGGGATTATTCTTCGTTATCACAGGAGCTGGAGTAAAATCAGCTCTTCTGCTCCATCTGGGAACCTGCTCACCAGAGACTGAAGCCGCAGCTCTCATGGGATGATTAGCCTTGACCCTTGTTCCTATTTTCAATTCACACACCTGTTCCTCCAAAGCTGAAGTAGCTTTTCCATCCCACTTCGTCATGTCTTATCCGTGATCCCGCAGGTAAGACTATAGGGTGGCCCAGGGCAGATACCTTCTGTATCTTCTCTCTCGAGCAGTAGGACGCCTTTTGTTAATAGCTGAGACGTGTGTTGGTACACGTGAGGAGCTGGATAGATCAGATAGATCGTCCCTCAGTTGTTTGAGATCCTGGGACAGTTTTTCCACAGCTGAGATGATGGAAGGGGTGAGATTGTCTTCGAACTCTCGGAGTTTATGAATCATTTCATCCACTGTTAGTGGTATTACGTCATTCCAGGTTACTGTTGCCAATGAATGGGCATATGATGAGGGTGCATTCCGTGTAAGTTTTCACCACATGGGTCATGTACATTCGACTTCATCTGGGTCTATGGGTATATCCCCGTTATTCGGCTTGATGTGATAGATCATCTCTATGATAGCCGATTCCCTCAGAGACTGGATGCCTTTGTCTAAAGTAGTCTACTTGGCCGAACGACTCGTAACATCGTCCTTGTATGGAAACCTTTCTTTCACAGCTGCCAAGAGCCGCCTCCAAAGACTTGAGGGACTTTTTCTCTCTTGCAATTGCTTTGTCAATTCCCCCTTCTCTAGCAAGTGTTCCCAGCTGCTTGGCTTCTGTACCTTCTAGTTCGTGACCATCAGCCCCATTGTCCCAGCATCGGAGCAACCAGGTGATGATGTGCTCCCCTGGTTGACAGGTAAAATCTTTTCGCATTTTCCGTAGCTCGGTTGAGGTATCACAGTATCACAGTATGTTAGAGATTGGAAAGGACCTCAAAAGATCATCTAGTCCAATCCCCCTGCCAGAGCAGGAGCACCTAGATAAGGTTACACAGGAATGTGTCCAGGCGGGTTTTGAATGTCTCCAGAGAAGGAGACTCCACAACCCCCCTGGGCAGCCTGTTCCAGTGTTCTGTCACCCTCACTGAGAAGAAGTTTCTTCTCAAGTTTAAGTGGAACCTCTTGTGTTCCAGTTTGTACCCATTACCCCTTGTCCTATCATTGTTTGCCATTGAGAAGAGCCTGGCTCCATCCTCGTGACACTCCCCCTTTATATATTTATATACACTAATAAGGTCACCCTTCAGTCTTTTCTTCTCCAAACTATAGAGACCCAGCTCCCTCAGCCTTTCCTCATAAGGGAGATGCTCCACTCCCTTAATCATCTTAGTTGACCTGCGCTGGACTCTCTCCAGCAGGTCCCTGTCCTTCTTGAACTGAGGGGCCCAGAACTGGACACAATATTCCAGATGCGGTCTCACCAGGGCAGAGTAGAGGGGAAGGAGAACCTCTCTCGACCTACTGACCACCCCCCTTCTAATACACCCCAGGATGCCATTCGCCTTCTTGGCCACAAGGGCACAGTGTTGGCTCATGGTCATCCTGCCATCCACTAGGACCCCCAGGTCCCTCTCCCCTACACTGCTCTCTAACAAGTCGTTCCCCAACCTATATTGGAACCTGGGGTTGTTCCTGCCCAGATGCAGGACTCTACACTTTCCCTTGTTATATTTCATCAAGTTTCTCCCTGCCCAACTCTCCAGCCTGTCCAGGTCCCGCTGGATGGCAGCACAGCCTTCTGGCGTGTCAGCCACTCCTCCCAGCTTAGTGTCATCAGCAAACTTGCTGACAGTACACTCAATTCCCTCATCTAAATCGTTGATGAATATATTAAATAATACTGGTCCCAGTACTGACCCTTGAGGCACTCCACTAGATACAGGCCTCCAACTAGACTCCGCCCCATAGACTACAACTCTCTGGCTTCTGTCCTTCAGCCAGTTTGCAGTCCACCTCACTACCTGATCATCCAGACCACACTTCCTCAGTTTAGCTATGAGGATGCTGTGGGAGACTGTGGCAAATGCTTTGCTGAAGTCAAGGTAGACCACATCTACCACTCTGCCATCACCCATCCACAATGTTATTTCCTCATAAAAGGCTATGAGGTTGGTCAAGCATGACTTCCTCTTGGTAAAGCCATGTTGACTGCCCCTCGTAACCCTCTTATCCTTGACATGCCTTAAGATAGCACCAAGGATAAGGTGTTCTGTCACTTTCCCAGGGATGGAAGTGAGGCTGACCGGTCTGTAGTTACCCGGGTCCTCCTTCTTGCCCTTTTTGAAGACTGGAGTGACATTTGCTTTCCTCCAGTCCTCAGGCACCTCTCCCGTTTCCCAAGACTTGGTAAAGATGATGGAGAGTGGTCTAGCAATGACTTCCGCCAGTTCCCCCAGCACCCGCGGGTGCATCCCATCTGGACCCATGGATTTATGGATGTCCAGATTGCTCAACTGGTCTCTAACCCATTCCTCATCGACTAAGGCAAACTGCTCTGTTGACCTGACTTCATCTGAGGTCTCAGGAGTACAGGACTCTTCAGGACTGCCTCTGGCAGAGTAGACTGAGACAAAGAAGGCATTCAATAACTCTGCCATCTCTGTATCTTCTGTCACCAGGGCACCCATCCCGTTCACCAGCGGGCCTACCTTGCCTCTGGTGTTAGTTTTATCTGCCATGTATTTGAAAAAGCTCTTTCTACAGTCCTTGACCCCTCTTGCCAGATTTAATTCTAAGGAGGCCTTAACCATCCTTGCTGCCTTCCTACATCCTCTAGCAGCAGCCTTATATTCCTCCCAAGTGGCCAGCCCCTCCTTCCATGACCTGTAAACTCTTCCCTTCCACTTGAGCATACCCAGCAGTTCCTTATTTAGCCACGCAGGTCTCCTGGCCCTCTTCCTTGACTTCCTACGTGTCGGGATGCTCTGATCTTGAGCTCGGAATAAGCAATTCTTGAATGTCAACCAACTATCTGGGGCCCCTTTACCTTCAAGCAGCCTTGCCCATGGGATTTCCCCTAGCAATTTCTTGAAAAGGCCAAAGTTTGCCCTGCTAAAGTCCACGATTGCAATTCTACTTGCTATTGTACTGGTCCTAGCACACAAGATCCTGAATTCCACCATCTCGTGGTCGCTGCAACCAAGGCAGCCCTCAACCTTTACTGCTTCTACCAGCCCCTCCTTGTTAGTGAGGATGAGATCCAGCAGCGCTCCTCTCCTGGTTGGCTCAACCACCATTTGGATGAGGAAGTTATCATCCATACACTGGAGGAACCTCCTGGACTGTGGCTGGGTTGCTGAGTACCCTTCCAGCAAACATCAGGGAAGTTAAAATCCCCCACGATGACCACGGCCTGTGACTGTGAGGCTGCTCTCAGCTGCCTGCAGAAGGCCTCGTCAACTTCCTCACCCTGATCTGGTGGCCTGTAACAGACACCCACAACAGTATCGCCCCTGCCAGCCTGCCGGAGGTCCGAGGTCAAGAAGTCACCTCTTCTTCTTCGCCATGTGATGATGACTCCTGATCAGATGGTGGCCCGGGTGGTGAATACATTGTTTCTTCATCTTGCTTCACCCTTCTTGCCTCTTTTTTGCTTTTTCTCTTGCGTACGGGGGCAATCAATATTGGTACGAATTGGTCCTCTGGTTTAGCTGCAGTCATTATCACTGTGGTTTGAGTAGCAACAGTACTTGTCGCTGGGGGTGGTGTAGCTGCTGTGCTTGGAGCTGGGGTAGCTTCACTGTCTGTTGCAGTTGAAGTTTGGGTAGCGGCTGTATTTGTCGCTGGGGGTGGTGTAGCTGCTGTGCTTGGAGCTGGAGTAGCTGCACTGTCTGTTGCAGTTGAAGTTTGAGTAGCGGCTGTACTTGTCGCTGGGGTAGCTGTGCTGACCGTTGCAGCTAAAGTTTGAGTAGCGGCTGTACTTGTCGCTGGGGCTGGTGTAGCTGCTGTGCTCGGAGCTGGAGTAGCTGCGCTGTCTGTTGCTTTGCCCTCAGATCCAGGGACATTTTTTTCCTTTTGAAGGTGCTGGATGGTGTTGAACAAGGCCCGGTAAGGATAGGCCAAGCCCCAGCACGTTGACATGATTTGTCCCTCTCTGGTATGACCAGGATGACTACACACCCCATTTAAATGTTTTACTAATTCTTCTGGATTTTGCACTTGTTCAGCGGTGAAATTCCAAAACACTGGAGGGGCCCACTGACCTAGATACTTGCCCATACTATCCCACACACCCTGCCACTCATGGCTGTCCAGCCTCGGGGAAAATCTCTCGATCCCCCTATATCATCGTCTAAACCCAGACAAGATCCAAACCTGACTCTGCTTAACTCTTGAGATCAGACGTAATGGTTGTGGACAAAACACACTCTGTATGCGTGCCAACATGGTGACCCCCATCACAATCAGCAAACAGGTCTCAACAATATTAAAAAGGCCATTCCAAAACTTCAAAACTCTCAAACGATGCTGTAAATGGTCGGACACTGGAAGGGTAAAAGAATGTCTCCTTCACAGGTTGACCACCCAGGAAGGAGAAAAAAAGATGTGTAATTGCTAAGCACTTCTATTATATACCTCCCAAAGTAAAAAGGTGGTGACCACACTGGGAACACAAACCAGATCAGTTTCATGATCAATGAGTCTATTGTATTACAAGTCATTACCATAAAGTACAATGAAACAAGAACCTTAGCCCAAGCCCACACTTGAAAAACACTAACACAGCAAATACTGGCTCTAAGTAAGCTACGGCATATTGAAACTGTGAGATCAAAAACAACAACTTTGAGAGCCAATAAATCAGCATTGTGACGAGTGACTATCAATCCAAAACACTGAATGCTTATCACAAATACGATTAGACACACTCCGGTCAGATCTGTCGTTATTTCAACCCTTCATGCACCACGCTGGGCGCCAAAAAGAACTGTCGTGATTTAAGCCAGTCGGCAACTCAGCCACGCAGTTTCTACTCCCCCCCCCCCAGGGGATGGGGAGGAGAATCGAAAGAATGTAACTCCCATGGGTTGAGATAAGAACAGTCCAGTAACTAAGGTATAACACAAATCACTACTGCTGCCACCAATAATAATAATGATAAGGGAAATAACAAAGGAAGAGAATACAATACCACTCACCGAAAACAAGTCTGATTGAGCAGAGAGTCCCTTCCGGGTAACTCCCAGTTACATCCCTGGGCATGACATGCTGTGGTATGGAATACCTCTTTGACTAGTTTGGGTCAGGTGTCCTGTCCCTGCTTCTTCCCGGCTTCCCCTCCTCCCTGGCAGAGCATGAGACTTACAAAGTCCTTGGTCAGGGTAAACATTCTGATCAGCAACTGAAAACATCAGCTTTATCAGTATTGTCCCCAGGCCGAAACTCAAAAACACAGCACTGCACCAACTACTAAGAAGGAGAAAAAGTGACTGCTGCTGCTGAACCCGGGACAGTAGTTAATGCTAACATGCACCTCAGCTGGGCAGAAGAGATAACGTGTATCACCACAGACAGAAGTGAACCTCAGAAACTACCCCTTGTAAAGAACTAGAGGGCTTTTTTTACTCATTTTTGCTTTTCCTAGCTACTTTTCTTAATGCGTATTCTTTCATTCTAACTGCGTCATGGCCACATTAGCTGAAACTCATCTACATACAAGAGATAACCAATTGTTCTGCTCTTAGAAGCACAATGGAGCTTGTAAACTGTTACCCAAACCAGTAAGTTTGCTTACTAGTTTTTTTCCTTTATTTCAACACAGGCCTCTTACCTGCCATTGGGGAAGTACTTGCAGCACACAACCACTGTGGCAGCAGCTCCAGCTTCACCAGCCCTGGGGTCCCTTCTGGACTGAAGTAACCCCTGTTCCACTTCACGGGTATATATGGGATGAAAGAAGTTATTACAGCCCTGGGAGAGCACACTTAAGCTGTTCCTCATTTGCTGATATTTACATGATTTATGTGCTGGAGACAGAGAACACCACCACTGTCTGGAGTTACTGATAAAGGCAATGCAAACACTCCGTCTGCTGTCTGTGTGGCATGAAGGTTGTTACAAAGACTGCTAAAGAAAACGCTGACTCTATAATTCAGGTTTGGGGACCTGCAGGACCAATTTTAACCCACACATACTGGATGTTTCTGATACTTGTTTTAAAGAGAGGCTTTTCCATCTAGAAACAGTGCAAAACCTACTGTGTACAGATGAGAAACCTGACAGTGGATTTCTGCCTTTCCAAATCACAGAATCAACTGGGTTGGAAAAGGCCTTTAAGATCACCAAATCCAACCGTTACTGCAGCACTGCCAAGTCCACCACTAAAGCATGTCACTGAGGGCCTCATCTACACGGTTTCTGAACGCTTCCAGGGACAGTGATTCCACCACTGCCCTGGGCAGCCTGTTCCAATGCCTGAGCACCCTCTCCGTGAAGAAATTTTTCCAATATCCAGTCTAAACCTCCCCTGGCTCAGCTTGATGCCGTTATCTCTTGTCCTGTTACCTGGGAAAAGAGACCGGCCCCACGTCACTACAACCTCCTTTCAGGTAGCTGTAGAGAGCAATGAGATCGCCCCTGAGCCTTCTCTTCTCCAGGCTAAACTATCCCAGTTCCCACAGCCGCTCTTCATCACACTCGTGCTCCAGGCCCTTCACCAGCTCCGCTGCCGTTCCTGCCCCGCCCCTGACATCAGTTTGCTGCCTGAGCTGCCGCAGGTACCCCAGAACCTCCCCGCCTGCTCCGCTGCCCTGGCCCGCTGCTGCCGGCCCCTCTGGTGGGCCCGCGGGCGGCGAGGGACACATCGGGCTGCTCCCGGCTGAGGTTTCACACCTCAGCCTGTGCGCCCCCGCCTTTCCCGGAGTGTGCCGCAGGGGGCGGCCCCTCGCTGCGGTAGGAGCAGGGGCTGCTGGCGACGAGGGGCGCTGTTCGCACAGGGCGGGAGGCGCGGCCCGGCCCGGCCCTCCCCTCCCCTCCAGACCCGAGCGGCACCGCCAGGCCGCCAGACGGCGCTGGCGCCGCGTTAGCAAATCGCCCGCTGCTAGCCGCCTGCCTTCCTTGCTCCAGTCGGTTCCTTGCGGCGCGTCTGGCACCATGGAGGCGCCCCCAGTGACCATGATGCCCGTCTCGGGCGGCACCATCAACATGATGGAGTACCTGCTCCAAGGTAAGCGGCGGGCGGCCGGGCAGCTACCTCCAGCCGCCCAGCAGGGCGTCCGGCAGCCAGGCCTGCCTGCCTCACTGCCAGGCCGCTCCGCATGGGCCGAGAGGCGGTCCCGGCCGTGAGCGGTGCTCGGGGAGGGAGGCGGGCACAGCGGCCGCGGCGGCACACGCGGTAGGGGGAGCCCCGCTCTGCCGGACGGGGGGAGGAGAGGAGGATCGGGATAACGGAGGCGCTGTGGGCCCGCCGCAGGGAGCGTGTTGGACCAGTGCTTGGAGAGCCTGCTGCACCGGCTGCGTGGCCTCTGCGACAACATGGAGCCGGAGACGTTCCTGGACCACGAGATGGTGTTCCTGCTGAAGGGGCAGCAGGCCAGCCCCTTCGTGCTGCGGGCGCGGCGATCCATGGACAAGA
This sequence comes from Psittacula echo, assembly GCF_963264785.1. NCBI lineage: Eukaryota > Metazoa > Chordata > Aves > Psittaciformes > Psittacidae > Psittacula > Psittacula echo. The sequence goes on along the minus strand of NC_137742.1, from coordinate 27,675,718 downwards.
GCGGCATGCCCTGGCATTTGCGGTACCTGGGCCAGCCAGAGATCGGCGACAAGAGCCGCCACGCACTGGTGCGCAACTGCGTAGACATCGCCACTTCGGACAACCTGACGGACTTCCTGGTGGAGATGGGTTTCCGCATGGACCACGAATTTGTGGCCAAGGGGCACGTGTTCCGCAAGGGCATCATGAAGATCATGGTGTACAAGATCTTTCGCATCCTAATGCCAGGAAACACAGACAGCATCGAGCCGCTCTCCCTCTCGTACCTGGTGGAGCTCAATGTGGTTGCACCAGCAGGACAGGACATTGTTTCTGATGACATGAGGAACTTTGCTGAGCAACTGAAGCCTCTAGTGCATCTGGAAAAAATTGACCCCAAAAGGCTGATGTGATTGAAAAGTGGGGCAGTTAAGGCATTGGTTTCGTTAGTGTTCCTGAGTAGGGTTGTTTTTCTAAAAAGCCTTTTGAGGGCAAATCAAAACGGAGAGAAGGGAATAAAGGACTACCTGTCAGTTTCAGTTACTGGGTGTTTTTCCTTCACTTGTGGATGTGAACAAGAGTGGACAGTTTAAATCAGTGCTATTCAAAACATCAGTAAATGCTGATTATTGGGAGTTTTCCTTCCTTCTGTTGGGGAGATACCTGTTAGAAAGCAAATTGTCTAACAGTCCAAAAACATCAGACTTGAGTTCATCATTCTGTGTACCCACATCCTGGTGCTGCTTTTTAAGTTGTTTTGATTTTTATTTTGAGGGACCATTTATGTATCTTGCCTGGTCATGCAAAGTTTTTCATTCAAGTAATACATGAAGTTAATATCCCTTAGTGCAGTAGGTGTTTTAACGCAAGCACAAGCCCAGGAACCTACAGAGTATCAAAGAGCAAGTGTATACCTGTTCACAACAGGATAGTAAAGTAATAGCATGTGTAACATGAACAGCTAGGACACAAGATAATGATAGTGAAACTGTTTCTGACACAACCAGTGTTAGAAAACAATTTAGCAATATTATGGTTGCTAGAGGTTTTCAAATCTTTTAACACTTCCATCTTTTTCACTGAAGTCTTAGTTAATGAGAAAGCAGTAAATTACCTGTTCTTTTTAATATCAGACTTCTCACACCTGACAGGCGTATTGAAAATTGACACATTAAACAAGAGCATTACAGAGCTGCTAATTGAATTGAACTAGTAATGATTTTGTTTAGCACACCTCTCTTGATATTAGGTTGGTTAGTTACCCTCCCTGTATTTTAATGATACATGAATTAGGTTCCCGAGCTTTCAAATGCAGCTCAAACAAAAGAAAAATAAAAGGTTGTGAAAAGCAACAAAGAAGCCCACTTGAATTTCTCAAGTTCTTCATAGAAGGCAACCATTCCATGCATTACTAAAACATACCAACCTGTCAGAGACGTTGCCACCCTTTAGCACCACACAACTTCCCCATTTAACAACTGAAGGCAAAGACCACTCCCACCAAAAGTTCAAAAAAAAGACTTTTGACAGCTATGTTTTCAACACACTGCAGTTTGGACAAGATAAACTGTGACAGCTGGGTTGGGGCTTACCAGGTGCAGTGTCTCAGGTGTTCCACTGATGCGGGCTCTGCATGCAGGGCATGGGGCCAGCTGAGTGCTTGAGCACCAGCTGGACAACGCCATTGGGTTGAATATGTAGTGATGATTTTCAGCAGGGTACAAGCAGTGAGGTGACTGACCTGTGTGAGTGCTTGTGACCTAGACTGGAAGGTACAGACACAACTGCAATTCCTTTGTTCATACTCAGGTGTTACTCACCCTCATCAGGCAGTGCACTGTCCCACACCTCCAAGTTCCAATTCTTCAGCATACTTGTCCCAGGGGGCAAGAGACAGATCAGGGGCTCTGCCTGTACTGGGGAGCTGAATGTGCCAGGTTGCTCTGGGACTCAGTTGCAGTCCCAACCCTGGCAGGTGGGAATCCTCAGGCTGTTATCACACCCTGCTGCTGTAACACTGGTTAGGAGTCGCTTGCCACAGACTTCCATGATCTGGTGCTTGTCTTTCATGACAAGAAATTTCAGAAACATGTTCAATGGATCAGTAAGGTTGAACATTGCCTGCCAGCTTTTCAAAGGGTAGGTACCTGCATATATAAAGCCACAGAAAACTGCAGGTACACATGCGCATGTCCTTCCTACTGCCTCTGAAGGGCACTCAATTAATTGACCTTCCATATTTGTAAGTGGAACAGCAAACAAGTCACAGAGTGTTGATGTTAATGCAGTGGTGTTAAGAGCAGAAAATCCCACACAGAATTTCATGCAGACCAGCTCAAGTAAAAGGAGACTGAATGCAAGCTCCCAGTTTAAGTTTTTACACACTAGATGACAATAGGTCTTACAATTGCTTGGTCTAAGTTCTAACACCCGTAATTTAAAATAGTTCTTTTAAAGGAGAGTTAGTTTAAAACTTAAAAACTGCAGCAATCCACATTACCAGCCTTCCTTACTCTAGCTATTGTCCATGCACAGAACAGGCAGGTGTGTGGAGTTAAAAAGAAAGGCTTACTGCATCACTGATTACAGCTGAGGAAACATGGACACCTTCTGGTGCTCAAAGTATATCCCTTTGTTTTATCTAAGAAATACACCTTTCTCCTGCTATGAAGCTCAGATTTTATAGCTGGAGACTAAAGATAATAGCAATGCTATTAGTAATATACACTGGTAAGTTACATGGCATAACCCTAAGTGATTACCATTCATTGTATGTAGGGTGTGCACCCAGCCAGCTTAGAAATGCTCAACCACTTCTTACTGGAAATTTTGTATTTTTTAAGTTACATCCACAGCTTATGGGACCAAGAATATGACTTATTTTAATCTTTTTTTATTTATTTCCTTTTCACAGCTAAAATAGCTGTATTCTTCAAGGGCAGGCTTTACCTCAGGATTCTGTGTTTGTAGCAATGTATTATGCATGGCCCAATGCAGCTGAGCTTAAGTTGCACTTTCTGTGCAGCTGCTGCCTTCTGTTATTTCAAACTGTTCCTCCTGTCTTACATACTTGTATCTACAACTTTACTGATCACTATGTAATGAGTAGATATCCCTGCATAACAAATAAAGCTAGGATAGTTATTGATCCATTAGGCACCAGGTATTTCTGCTATTAAGCAAGCTTGCTCTACAGAAGCTCATCTCTGTTCTTAAAAAATCAATATACTTTGGAGAAAGGCACAGATTTATCTTCTGGCACTCGTCAGTTCTGGATCTCCATTCTTCCCATGGAAACTTCCATAATGTTGTTAATTCTGTACAAAGACAAGAGCTGAAATACTTTGGAAGTGCTCTACGTTAAGACTGTACTGTACAGGAGTATCTTTTAACATGCTTCTCATGCTAGCAGAAAATAAGCTTTTTTAATATATAAACTAAGGTGGCATTCAAGTTTTCATCTCAGTAACCTCAGTAATACAAGCAAACTGCTTTCCTGTTAAATGTTTTCCATACATTATAGTATTGTATATAACTCTACCATTATCTAGAAGTAAGTTAAAAGATAAAAAGTGTTTTATAGCAGTCTCTCCAAAGCACTGAAAGTTAAAAATAACTACAAACCAGGATTTTTCTTCATAATTTTTAATACTTTTAACTTTTAAATAACGGTTTTAAATTTGATTGTAACATGGAAGAGCCAACTTCTTTTAATTTTTAAAACTTACCATTAGGATCATAAAGCTATTATAGAACAGTTACACTCTACACACTCAAGGTACTCAAAAATATGATTCATGTTTTAAATCTGTAGATGAACAGTGGCAATTCAAATACAGCGTTATCTGTACAACTTGACAAAAATACAGGTGGACAATCTGATTAAAGAGAATTTGCACAACTTCAGATAAGCCAGCTCAGCCCAATTAAGTAAACTGTAATTATTTTTTTTTTTCCAAAGTGCATCATATTTTTCACAGATAAATTTGTCAAAGTAAGATATCCAGGTTCTCAGACAGGATGACCATCTCATCCTAATCCCCAAAACAAGTTATATCAAATTATTTCCTTCATATCTAATCAGGTAACATCCAAATTCTCTGACTGGACACAGGTATTCAGAGAATGAGATCTGATGGAGAAAAGATTGCTGCGTTCTCAACCCTTCAAACTGGTTCAGCTTGTAAGACTCATCCATCCCAGAGTCTGGAGCTGCCTCTGCAAAGATCACCACAGCTGTACGAAAACTACCCATCCACTAACAGGAAGAAGTAAACTCAATAGTGCATAGATATGTGGCAGTGATTGAAAAGAGAGATGGATGGATGGGCTCAAGAGACTGTGCAAATTTATAAAACAATGAAAGCAAGATCCCCTCCAGAATAAAGCATCTAATGGCTACTCACACACAGACAATCTGAGAAGCCTACAGACAACTGCATTTTTAAAATTTGGTTTGTAAAGCAGTCAATTAATACCAATTTCTCAGTCTTGCAACTCCTTCCCTAGCCTTTGAGAAGCCTCTCATAACTGATCGGGCAGGGCTAGCTGTAATGAAGTACCAGTGCCTTTATCTAAAATTAAAATGTATTCTTTACAAATAGTATCTGCAGTGTAATTTTATTTACAGGATATATCGCAAAAGTACATCACATTTAGTGCAAATGCAACTAATGATATAGGTTTATATACTGCTTTGTAAACTTTCCATACTTTTGTAAAATAAAGCTATCCAATTAAATTAGTAACTTACCCATCCCATGTTCCAATAATTACCAGAAATGGCAAATCAGGACTTAAACTCTATATTTTTGATTTTTTTTCTTTCTTTTTTTTTTTTTTTTTTTTTAAAGTTCCCATCAGTGGCTATGGTGGAATGTACCATTGCTTGGTTGATTGTAAAAAGATGAAGTACATCTGAGGTATAAGTTTTTTTTTTACATCTCCATATAAAATGCTCACTGATGATACAGTAAACTTGTACAAATTTTCATCTTATCTGCCTTACCAGCATTACCATATAGGCACTTTTCTACATATTCAAATTAACAGAGTAATTCTGTAATAAGGCATATTCCATGCACACCGTTAGAGAAAGGCAAATAAAAAGGGAAGAGTTATGGAGCATGAAATCTGCATGCATGTGTAATCATATGTTATATAAGATTTCCTCTCTACAGAGAAGATGAACAAAGCTTTTCAACACTGTGCAGATCACACCTAATCTTTTACCAAATCTTCAATAAGTTACTATATTATATTTATTTTCAGGCACCTACCATACTATTTCAAATAAGACTTTCAGCTTGCTTTTGGGAAAAAAAATCTGAAACTTTTTTCTCAAGATACACAGTTTAGTGAAATGCCAAGAAGTCTCTAGAGTTTCCAACTATGGACCACAGATGAGAGATCTCAAAAGTCAGTACGAATCTGCCATAGTCCTCTCCTAATAAGCATATCTCCAGAATCAAGGCAGGCAAATATCTGACATTTAAATTCTCACAGCAACTAAATGGAACTTTCTGATAAGAACTATGCATCCTTATACCTCTGATGGGTTTCGATCAAGAGGGAAATAATTTTCTACATGAACCTCAAAGCATGGCTTTATTAAGATGATGAAAACACATGCAGGATCTGAAAATAATGGACTCATCCTCATTCTAGTCTGGTAATATTGTCCTATGTAGTCCAAATTACTTCAATAAATATCATAGTGTACCTTCTCACAGCTTCAGGAAAGCCCTGGGTATCATGCAAGAAAGCAGTCCACATACATCATGGACAGATAACTTCTAGCTCTCAGGCAGTCTCTTGCCATTTCACAGGGAATCTTCCTAGATATTTCTGGATTGTGTTTAATAACAAAAATTCTGTAGCACATATTACACAACTAAAAAATACAATAGAAATATAAAGATATCTTGAAAAAAAATAAAGCTTTTCACACTCTTACTCCTTCAGAACCAAAGATCGTCATAAGAGTAAGACAATAGAAAAGGCAAAGTCATAAGGATATTGACAGCCCTCAGTTATTAACTGACATTTTATGTGACAAGGTGATTCGGTACAGAAACCAGCAGCAGTAAAATGTGATTATACAAAGCAAAACAAAATCTATCAATAAGTCACCTAGGCCTTACTGAAGTCCCTCCCTCCCCCCAGAAACATCACATACAGTATGCTATATGTGCATTTGCCTTTTGTGCTTTTTAGACATGCACAAAAACTGTGTATCTTAGGAAGGCTGACAGTGAAATTCTGCAACTTTTAAAATTAAAGCAGTAACATTGGAGATTCAAAGCTGTATGCATTCTTCCTCTTCTAAAGCAAGCAAATCAAAGTAGAGCCATATACATGTTATCAATACATGTATTTATAATTGCACACTGATTCAGCAAGAAAAGTTAGCAGGAGAGAGCTAGTGTTAAATATTCAGCTTCATGGTGTTGCAACACCTTCTTCACTTCAGCATATAAAGCCTAGAACTTGGGCCATAAAAAGACTGTAGATCCTTCGTTCCAGCATGGAGTGCTCTATGCATGGTCACTTCTCCAACGCGGAATGCTCACTCAGTCTTGTTCCAATTGCTGCAGGTGAGCAAAGGTAAAAACACAGGACTGAAACACTTGAACACTTATTGGAAAGCAAGAACTTGTTGAACTTCTTAAATAGCATTAACACTGTTAAGATCACGTTTGAATTGTAGGCTCATGACAACATGCATTTTTAAAGGTTCACCTACAGTAGTTCTCTAACAATATGCAATTGAAAACATCAATCATTCCAGGGCAACCTGTTACAGAAGTAATCTGATGACTAAGGCTTTTGGAATCTGACATAATAAATAGAACAAAAAATAGAGGTGGCCTGTGTCATGCATAGAAAAAAGAGATAAAAACTCATTTTCAGATCATGCTGTAATATCAGAACAACCAAATGGAATTTGATTGCTTTAACACTACAAGTAATAACATGATACATACTTCATTAAGAGTCTATACTAACAAAAATTAAGCGAGGCCTTATTTAGCACTAAGGTTTAAGGTTGAGACAGACCCCAAAGTGATCAAGAAATCCTCTTCTAATGTCATATCACATTTAAATGTGAAAATCATTTTAAATTAGCTCAATGACCCATACCATTAAAATACATCCATTGACTTAAAGTATCTGTAAATCCTTTTTCTTTCTTAGGCTCATCAGAAAGGCTAAAAATTTGAGTCATAACCATTTAAATACTCTCCTAATCAACACTGGTCTGTCAGTCGAATTCCATTAATAAAAATCCTAGATCAAAACTATTCTGTCAGTATAAAAGAATACCTTGACCTTCATAATATTCTATCAGATATACATTTTAAAGTAAATTTAAGACATCGAAACCTCATGGGTCTCTAGAGAAACTCCAGTACGTATTCTTTTCAGAACTGTAAATTGTCTGTGATAGCTGAGAAAACAACAATACTTCATTCATTATACTTCTACATAAATCAGACATATATACGAAAACTTGCAAGATAAATAGTAAAAGTCTACAAATGCTACTACTTGGTAGCTTGTGCAGCCCTTATTTTCTATGCTAATAATAAATGAGTTACATGAATGTTTTAAAAAAATAATTAGAATCACAGAATCATATAATAGTTTGGGTTGGAAGGGACCTTCAAAGGTCAACTAGTTCAAAACCCCTGCAACGAGCAGGGACATCTTCAGCTAGATCAGGTCTGTATGTATTTCACACATATATTAAAACTAAGCACTGAATTCATGCTAGTCATGACAAGACATTTCTAGATTGCATACTTCTGTTTGGCCTTAAATTTACAATAGTGACTCAAGAATGAGGGAAAGGAATGTATACCTGCTAAAACTAGAATAAAATAGGCTTTCCTGCTGTTTTCTCCTGCACATAGGATGTGAAACGCTTCAAGAATTTTGGATATTCTCGTTTTGCCACTGCCCGTAAAACTGATGCTGGTGCCCATCCTCCTGGATTCACTAGAAGCAGATAGGAAGACAGACACTGAAATACAGCAAATCCGCTAAAGGCTAGAAAAGAAAATTTAAGTTCATTATTCCTGCAACTCTTTCTGAAGTAGTAACAGGAAAGAAGAATGATCAGCACTTTCTTTTATGCCCTTAAAGCTTGTATTGTAGCACTTTCTACTGTTAATATTAAAGGCTACGATGCCACTATTCAGAAAACATTAAACATGATGTGTTGTGAGTCTTTGGGGAATGCCCAAATGGAAGATGATTTTCTCTTTCCTGGAAACAGAGAACAAGTGATTCAAGTTCCGTCTTATTTCAAAGAAAATGGAAGTCAGTCTTGATTTTTCAATAACTGCTGCATTTGTCTGCAGAATTGCTACATTGCCAATGTCTTACAAATTATTTTTAAATCACTTTAAAAAAACCTCAAACTGATTATAAAATATGCTTCAATTCATAGGGCAAGTATTTTGCTGAAAAAGCTGCCACTTTCCATAAAATCACAGTTCAGAATTTATCAGTGAAAATGATTTTTTTTTTAAGTAATTAGGAAACTTCTAAATAGGAAAAAACCCTCCAGTTTACCCTAGGGTTTAAAACCATATAGTATTACTTGTACAGGATTTACTATAAACTACATCATTCCTATATGGCAAAGATTTATTGAACCAATTTTTCAGGCACTGATTCTTTAGCATGCCATGTAATAGGTGGTTAAAAGTAGTATGTGACCTACTCTTCAAGTGTTTTGTAGCTGCAGGAGAGCACCTAACAAGTATGTAGCTCCAGTACTACAATACACTGCTAAAAACCAGGTACAGTAACAATACAGTTTGGCTTGGACGAATTTTCAGTCAGTACTAAGGATTCTATCAGTTAAATAGAAGGAAGGAATATGTTAAGTCATATGTTCAAATAGAAGGAAGGAATATGTTTATAGTCAATACTAAGGATTCTATCAGTTAAGTAGAAGGAAGGAGAAAAAATAACTGTTTTATTTTTTCTCCTTCCTATTAGCTGCAGCAGTGCTGTGTTTTGGCTTCAGTCTGAGAACAATGCTGATAGCACACCATTGTTTTAGTTGTTGCTAAGTAATGCTTACTCTGATGAATAACTTTTCAGTCTCTCATGCTGTGCCAGTGAGGAGGGGCACAAGAAGCCGGAATTGAGCAGAGAAAGAACACCTGATATTCCATACCACAGCACGTCATGCCCAGGATATGACTGGGGGGAGTCATCCGGAAGGCCCAGATCGCTGCTCAGATCTGAGTATCTGTCAGTCAGCAGGTGGTGAGCAACTGTATTATGCATCACTTGTGTTTATTGTTGGCTTCTTTTCCCCTTCCCTTTTTAGTTTTATATTCTCTTCCCTTGTTATTTTCCCTTATCATTATTATTATAAGTGACAGTAGTAGTAGTTTTGTATTATACTTTAGTTACTGGACTTTCTTATCTCAACCTGTGGGGTTTTACATTCTTCCGATTCTCCTCCCCATCCCACCAGGAGTAGGGGAGAAAAAGGGGAGCAGTGAGTGAGGCAGCTTACTCCGTGTGGTGCTGAGTTACAGGCTAGGCTTAAACCACAGCAGCAGCTTGCAAACATCCTTATGCAAAATGTATTTGCTCCTTCTTAACACAGAGGTTAAGAAATGTATATTTGCTATCAGCAGCTTTTTCAGCCTGGCAAGATGGATCAAGAGGAATACAGCAATACATGAAAAAAACCATACTATTACTAAAACTAAAAGCTATACCAAAGTCATTCCAGTTGCAGACATTTCTTCTGCCCACTGTCCTCCACCCAAGGTTCTGTACTTAGGACTAGGTTACACAACTTCCATTTATTTCTCCTAGAATGCCACACAATGAATGATTCTATTCACTGATTCATGTAGCACATTAATTCAAGTCTTTCTGAACATGAAGACCAAAAGGGTGATGCTATATATAAATTTAACAGAAAACTGCATCAAACTTTTTTTTGCCAGTATTCAGCTTCCCAGAATTAGCATCTATCACGCATGTCATACTGAAAAACATTAGACTTACCATTAGCTACATATGTAATCTTGCATAGGATGTTGTCCCTGCTTATTTCCTTGTTTCCCTCTGGTGGGCTTACTAATGTCTGACAAATCATAGCAATATTTATTTTGGCACGGACACAGCGATTATTCAGCTGCCAGAAAAAAAACAAAACAAAACAAAAAAACCCCACATTTGTAAGCTTCAAATTCAATTTACTTGACTGCTAAGACTTTAATTTACTGTAAAGGCTAAGACACTCCAGAAGCTGTGTTTCCAGGAGTTTGCATTCCAGCACTACATGGATGTAACATGAATGTGAGCAAAATGAAAAGTACATGGTGAATAGGGAAAGTGCTAAACCAAAATGCCTGAATCTCAGGTTTCTGTTTACTTAATAGACATTACAAGTGAATTACTTCAATTATTCTGACAAATGAGTAAAGAAACATTTAAAGAACAATGTTTTAGTATTCACAAATATTGGTTAGTACCTTTTCCCTTGTAAGCAGGCTGTGACGTAGCAATCAGCACAGAAATATTGCAAAGAAAGCAATCACTCCTACTATCTGACAGAACTAAGGCAGACGTAAGAGGGAGATTTAACAGATTCCAAACACAATCATACAAGCCTACTCCTCTATCTGACAATACTGAAGAGTTATTGATTTGAATACATACAATATAACCTCAATTCTTTAAAATGTTTTCACATCTCCAGAAATCTTGCTTCCATTGTGCTGCAGCACCTTAAATCTTCTGACTCTTGAGATAAGGCAAGAAAGCTTTTGTCTCAGAATGCTTTCATAAGGTCATTGTTTAAATAAACGGAATTTCTGCATATCCAGCCCTCCCTCCCAAGTATTGCACATGCATCACCAAATAATAGAAAATGTTACTGTAAAAGTAGACCTTGATAGAATGAAAATAAACACTTACAGGAGCACTATCATGTTCTACAGAGAAATTGCACACAATCCACGTTTCAGGATCATTTTCACTGAATGCTGGTATCTTTCTGATGGCAGACAAATACAGCACATCCCTTTGAGAAGCTGGCCACACTCTCTGCAGAGAAACACCTGAATATAAGCTTTTCCAGTTTTGCAAATTAAGTACTGCTACCCTTGCATAAAGTTAAAAGCAAGCAAGGCAAAACAGGTCAGTCATATAAGTAAAAGTTCCTTCAAGTTAGTACTGAAACAGAACACATCTGTTATACAGCTGCATATCAGGTTATCTGACTTTTTTTTTTTAATGAAACCAAGAAGCAAAAATTCAAGGCCTTTGAAATGCATAAAAACAAGCTTGAATGACTTTTTCAATAGACAAACAGGAAGAGGCAGGTCTTCTGTTCCCTCAATGTCAGGCTTACAGTTTAAGTGAATACTTGCAAGCTACAAACTGAACAGATGCATCTACAGTTACTCTCCAGAGAGAAAGAAGGAGAGACCTATTTAAAACAAGTATTATTTCTAAAAGCTAATACTTCAGTAAGACACATGTGGTAAACTGATACTATCTTAAGAGAAAGTTTCAGAAACAAAGAAGTCTGTAAGAAAATATACAGAAGCCATTTTTCTGACAATACGGGAAAAAAGTCTAGCTTTAACAACACTGTATAGTTTACACAACTGTCTCAAAAATCACAAAAAAGTTTTAAGGTAAACTTTTTTTTAACCACATTATTGGTAAAATTCACAAAGAAAAATATTTGTTTCATACTGGAAGCATGCATATTTAAAATGATTCTGAACATTTTTTGAACATTTTTTATAATATTTAAGTTATAGTTGTTACGTTATAATACAAATGAACATTTTAGGAAATTTATACCAGAACTGGTGGGAGGTGAGCACACACACGACATAATGAAGTTACAAGAACAAATGTTATACCATCAATTATACCACCTCATAATGCAAATGTGTATGCCAACTAACTGTGGGCAACAATAGCTTAAGTTATTTTAAAAAAAGCGTACATATAATGCTATAGGTTTCTTCTTTGTAGGTCAGTGTTCATTAATTGCTTCCATTTCCTTTAGAAGGTTTCTGTCTTACTGGCAGTGATACATTTAGAGATTAAAAACAGTCCTCATTTGTTATTACAAGCTCTATCGGACACAAACACAACCAATTATGCTATCTGACAAAGATGCAGTTTAATAGAGAACTTGCTCTGAAATGTTGTTCTGAACAGTATTTAAATTGTTAAGCCATTAAAATATTCAGAATAAGATTAGACTTAAACTCTTAAGTGTTATTACCTTATGTGTCTGGTAAATGATGATTGCATTATCAGCTAAATTTTCCACAACATGGAAATTTTCAATTGTTGCTGAAAAAGGAGGGGGAGGAGAGAAAAATCAAGCATACACATTAGGTTAGTGTTATAGACAACATCCTTGCCAATAAACACACAAAGCTTAGGAACCAGTTCCTTACTTTCCCAGTCATTACGAACATCAACATTCCAGAAGTAGTGGCAGACTTCATGCCCTGTTACCCCTTTAACAGCATGGGTTGCTTTCAAAGGATCTAAAACTATTCCATTCTCTTCAACCTCTCTTCTGTATACCTATACCAAACACAAAGAAGGAAAAGCAGAACAGAAATTATCTAAACTGATCATGCTTGATTTTTTAAAAAATATTAAAAAAAACCCCAAACCAACCCCACCAAAACCATCAAACCACCCACTTAGCTATAAGACCAACATATGAATAATTTGCCATGTCAGTGTTCTCTGGTAAGTACCAATGCAGGCATCCTTTCATGGCAATTCACATAAGTATTTTAAGAATCTCTACTCCAAGAATGATTAAGCTACCTTAATTATCACTATGCACAAGAATCCATGCAAGCGGAGTACAGCAGCCATCACAGTAACTTGCTACTCTAACATTTTCAGACATCAAATTTACACGTTACCAAGTTTTGAGTAGGAAATAATGAGAAAGGAATCTGCAAAGATGAAGCTATTACAAGAGTTACATACAATTTTGTATGAATAAATATAGTAGAAGCCACAACTTTTGTGGACTCCAGTCCTAACTTAATCCTATTCTCAGAAGGTTTAACAGCATAACTTGCTGATAGTATTCCCAGAAAGTCATAGAATCATGCAGGCTGGAAAAGATCCTTACGACCATTAAGTCCAAACATAAACCTAACACTGCCAAGTCCACCAGACTGAAAGTATCTGTCTTCACAGCATATCATATCAATTAAGCAAAATCCCAAATGTTTACCTTCATTTCTCCTTCTTCTACCACTAGTTGCCAATTGGCATCTCCTCCGACATCTTGCAAGGAATACGTCATATGGTTTTGTACCATTTCTTCCACCTTTAAAGGAGAAAAAAAAAACCAAACAAACCAACAAACCACATTAAATCATTCCTTCCATCTTCTTGGGCAGAGACTGTACAGTACCTGAAGCCAGAAGTCAATACTTCAAATCCTGTGCAGGAGCTGAATTTGGACAACAGAGCTTTCTATTACAGGTTAAGAACAAGCAGGTATCTCTGGCCTTCAGAAAAAGAATCAAAAATTGTGATTCAACTTCCACCTTCATCCTTTTCAAGTACTTCCTATCCTTTCTTTGCACCTCTATAAACCTTCAGAGCTCACTATTTCTACCTAAGACTGTTTTATTTCAGCATATAGGAACTCACTTCAGGTATCTCTACTAAGAATTACAATATACTGCAAGATATTAACTGAAGAGCATTTAAAAAGCTTAACAAAGGTTGGGAGGATGAGGGAGAAAGATAAGCTCTAAAAAAGTGAGTGAATATCAAACCTCATATTGGAATAGCATTGAAAGAAACACTCATGAGCAAAGCATGCCTATTCTGTTTCATTGACATTTTTGCACAGTTGCCTGTTAGAAAAAAGAACCAAAATGCTTACATTCAAAAGATTTGTTTGGAGACTCTATTCTTATAAAATACTAATTTAAGAATTATTTATCTAGACTCATGTGTACCTTTCATAAAGGCCAAAAATTTGGTATGTCTTTATCAATCATAGAAAGGTTTGGGTTAGAAGGGACCTAGTTCCAAACTCCTGCCATGGGCAGGGACACCCTCTACCTGACCAAGTTGCTCAAAGCCCTGTCTAACCTGTGCCAGTGTCTCACCACCCTCACAGGTAAGAATTTCTTCCTGAAATCTAATTTAAATCTATCCTCTTCCAGTTTAAAGGCATTCCCCTTATCCTGTCACTATATGCCCTTGTAAAAAGTTCCTCTCCAGATTTCTTGTAGGCCCCTTTAGGTACTGGAAGGCTGCTATGTCTGCAAATACCTCATTTTTTTTTTTAATTCCATGGAATGTGCATGAAAACGGGTGCTAGCACAAGAAATAGATTTTTATTTAAAATATACAATCTTATTCTGTTTCTTTGGTTCTCCATCCCTTTCTAAATCCCAGTCACCTGCAACTAAAAATAACAGCAAAAATAAAAAGAATCCATTGTCATGTTTACAAATACTGGAAACACTTCAATAACTTTTTTCCACCCAAAAGGCAGGTGACTACTAATACTTGTCACAGCAAGTAAGTCCATGTGATTGACACTATTTTCCTGAATTACTAGAAATAGGGTGGTTTTTCTCCTCAAGAACAAAAGCACTACAAGCAAAGGTTAGTTAATTGACCAACACAAAGGTTAGCTGAAGAAGCGCACAATCACAAGATTGACAGTCTGAACTCATAAATGGCTTTGCACAACTAAAAAAAGAAAAAAAAGCCTAGTGTACCTATAATATATAAAACATATTTAAGCAAGTAGTACAAGTAGAAAGCAAAACTAAAGAATACTTAATCATCTTTATCTGGCATAATACAGAGTTTAAATGTGTTATTTAATTTAAAGCAAATAATTTTGCTTGTACTACGCACTCCATGGGCAGCACACTGAAAACCAGGAAGAAAAAGGAGGAATGTTACCAGTCCAGTTCAGGGGAGTGTCTTTGCTTTTTTGTTTTGGAGTTAAAATGAACTAAAACCATCCACACAATTTGTTTTTCTGCTTTTACACAGGCCTTTTTTTCCTACCTATTTCTAGCAGGTTTCCTACAGAAGATTCTTCCCTTAACCCCATGAAACAATGACAGTACAATCCAAACCAGGTGAGAACGTAGGTTATTTAAATATTCCATTTACTAGCTCTAGATCACACTTCTTTCAGAAAGGAATCCTCGCCACGGTCCCAACATTTACCTGCAACATCTTCAGGTCCCTATGTCTCTTCTCCCCTAGTTCCTAATCTGTTAAGGACAAAGCTAGCTTTTGTAGGTTTGTTTTGTCCTTTGCTGCTTTTTGCTTTATGCTGAAATCAGAGGGATGAGAAGAGCAAGGTAAGAAGAGAAGAAGGCATCCACAGTAGTGCAGTCTAAACAGTTTCTTACTTCTGCTTCACTAAGGAATTGCAGTACCTACAACTGCCATGTGCATATTACCTGCCCAAATTCCACTAATCTACACACTGATCGCTGTCAACCTGCACCTATTTCAGAGCCACAGAGTCAAGACTCACAGCTCCTTTCCTGTTGGAGAGGCCAAATTATTACCTCTGGGTTCCTGGCAGGCTACAGCGATAGTCTCCAAAAATACATGTAACCTGTATGCCATGCAGTCTAGGCCTGAACACTAGGTGGGAAGTTCTTCACTTTAAAGGCCCTTGGAACAGCTCAATCTATTTTAAAATTGAATAGTTCTTTAGCAGAAAATTATATGCACATTAAAAATAAAACTGCACTTAAAAGAAGGTGATCTGATCTCCTGTTCAACTGGCAATGACAAATCCAATGCCTTCATAGAGGCACATGGAAGAAGCAGCTCCAATCAGAATACAATTTATACTTCTCAATCTCAAAAAAGAGGCTGCGAGTTTCTACTTGACCTTTTACTGATTTAAAAATTCTCTTCATATGAATGAAGTCTAGAAACAAGTCACATTTATTCAGAATCAAGATATTAGCTTGCCTTTCCAAAAGCCAAATACTCTGCCTGGGCAGAGAGGTCAATTTCATATTAATAAGGTCCAGGGCACATTGCCAACAAAAGAAGGTGTGCTGCTTTTCTCTTTGTGCTATGTTACCTGCTTATTCAGCAGCAATGAAACTCAAGAGTAGGTGAACTGACTTGTGGATGTAGGAAAAATTTGTTCTAGAGAAAATATTTGGGGTGGTGGGCTGTGGGAGAGTAGCTTCCCATAAGTTAAGATGATCATCCTTTCTGCAGTAAGCCCATTAACTTGAAACTGCATTTGAAGGCATTCGGTAGTAACTTCTATGTAGTATAATCCATGCTGCAGCTGAAAAGAGCAACAACTTGACTTCAGTCCATTTGATCCTGATTCTTAAAGTCTCTTTTCATTATGGTGATACGGACCTGATCCACCTAAGATTTGTTTTTAAATTGCTAGTTTTTCAGGCACACTAGTGCTCTGGAACTGAGGTCTGAATGTACAAACGTTGTCACAGGCATAAAAGATGAAAATAAGGAGGCCTGCATGCTTTAGCAGCTAGGAGTTTCCCTGATATTGAACTGCCATTGTGATCACGGCCTGACAGACAATCAGTTTCTGTGTTTGGAATAAAACATACTTTCTCTTACTTGATTTTCTCCCTTCCCCAGAACAAAAAGAAACCTGAAAGACTAACTTGACTAGTGGAGTACTGGTAGAGGAGCCTATCAGTGTTGTGCTACATGACCTCTGATTTTTTCCCTTGCAGTAAGTTAAAATTTCAGATATTAACTGACTGCAAATGGTTAATGAAAGTATTGGGATTTCAGTCCAATAAGCAAGTCCTTAAGTGATACGGTCCTGCTCATAAAGCAGGTAGTACGGTCTGCAAGTTGTATAATTCCATACTCCGTTAAACAAAAGAAAATCCACTCCTATTTGAAAAAGCAGGTTGTTTGCTGCATTGGTTAATAATTTCTAAAAAAGTCCAAAATAACAGATCCCAGAAAGAGGCTCCATATTCACAATCACATACAGACCACAGCAGGAAAAAAACTAATGGCATGCAACCATATGACCTCACCTACCTAATTCTATTCTAAACTACAATCTTCAGAGAAAGCACCTAAAGTAATTTTGTATATTATTGGAATATGTCTCTATGACTACATTGACACATTCAGGATGTCAGACTCATTTTCAGAATGGTGAGTAAATATGCTGAAACTCTTCAGTAAAAATTCTCATATCCATAATCTTGTTTATCAGCATACTTTATGAGCTTTCAGTAATAAAACTAGTTGTAGAAGTAAAAATGGTCAGTGAGCCTTAACAATTAGTACATTTATGTGATTACAAACAGAAGATAAATACAAAATTAAACCTTTGATTTAAAAGCAAGAAAAACTGTTCAGTTTGTAGCAAAGACCATCTCCATCCCACACAAAACAGGTTATATTCTACTTTTATTATAATCAGAAATGCAAAATTTTCAAGTTGAAGGCATTTTTAAAGCTATCTAATTAAATCCAACGGTTTCATGAGATTGGGGCCACTGCACAAGTTGATATGCATGCAAGCTGGATGTAAAAGGACAACCATTTAGTACAGGAATAGAGAATTCCTTTGTTTGTCTCAGCATACTAGTTTAAAGCGAGCAGTGATTTATGTAACAAAAAACCCAGGTTCTAGAGAAGAGGATGAAATACCGCAGAGATATGCAACCCCCACTCGACATATTAATACAGTACCTGGGTGCTGAATCTGTGAACATCATCAGAGGCACTGACTAGATCAATGGAAGACATGGAGGAAGAGCGACTATAGGGCTACCAGAGACAGACAAAGAAAAAACCAAGTAATCAGAACAAAGGCACAACAGAGCATTCAGTACCAACTTGCAAGCACAAGATAATGAAGAAAAGGAAAACAAAAGCAGCAAGCACAGCAGCAAATGCTGATTTCATGCACCTATTATGTATTATGCTCCCAGTGTAGCCCTGAGAGGAGCACAGTGTTTCCAGTAACACTAGAAAAAAAGCAACTGGATTTTTTTAAATTTTTTTTTCTTTTACAAAATCAATTCAATGAGTTTTGGTAAAGGTATCTTGAAAGTACTGAGGTTAACAAGTTGAAATTGTTTCCTTTATTATCTAACTGACAAGCTTGATACAAGTGAAAAGTATTCTAAATACTCAAATCAGTGTTTTTTTGAGCCAAGCCGGAAAACAGTCCTTCTCCAATTCTGGCTACTCCATTTGAAAAATGAGTAAACCACTGACAGTTACTAGAAACACTTTTTTTTAAATAAAAATCTCACCTACCCATATAAGATATTATACAGAAATATCATAGGTTAGCCCATCATTCAGGAGATCATGAGAAATACCTTACCATTTGAACAAATCGGTGAGTCCCCACAGCAGAATATGCATCTCCAGAAGGTAAGGTTGTTGGCCAGTGTAATCTAACCTTTTCACTTTGGGACTGCAACAGAATAGGTTTAATTATCAGTAGTCACCTGCTACTGGAAGGACTATGAAATAGTGAGTCATCCTCAACCTACATAGTGGCTACAACAACTAATGCTATTGGTGACAGGCATGAAGCTGTCATCCTATCGGAATTCTCAGTAAGTGAATGGGAGTAAAGACTGAATTTGTCTGTACTTCAAGGGGTACTTCAGAGTTAAGGAAAATAGATTGGCAGCATTAAGGATCCATTAAGTACTAGCACAACAGTCACTCAAAACTTGCACTGTCTGTTCAGAGACCATATATATATATACCATATATATCCATTAGAAAGTCTTTTAATTCTTAACCAAGTCATTGTAGTCACTATATATATAGACCATATATATATATGGTAGAGACCATATATATATATATATACCATATATATCCATTAGAAAGTCTTTTAATTCTTAACCAAGTCATTGTAGTCACTATATTTATAAACCTAAACACTTTTAAGACAAAGGATGCACTACTTTGTAATTCCCTCTCATTTATATACTGCCATACTTTCTCATGTTCTATGTATTTCCTCATATGCATCTTATCCCTTTTTGATCCTTGTCACTGAAGTGTATTGAAGAAATGAGTTAAGAGCAGTAGCCAGAACCTACAGAATTTTAAAACAAAAACTGAACACCAACAGAACTACACCTTTGCTGTTTCACATACTGCAAGAGTCAAAAGGAACTTTGGAGCAAAAACTAGGTTTTGAGAAACAGCTCCACTGTTTTGATATTCTTAATAAGGGCATCAGTTACATACAAAGGTAAGTTTATACCGCATGCTTATTTAGGAATTAGGAACTACAGACATTCAACTAGTTAACACTTACCCTACAATGGTCTCTGTAAGCTGAGAAGTCACTTTTCTCAAAATTAGTGTTAAGCAACAATATTTAACTGTAAAAATACCAAGTGAATTCCCCTCATCAATGTCAGAATAAAATACCTAGAGCTTCAGGAGATGCACCCCAAGACTGAGTTTAAGTCACAGAAATCTCCCACAAACACCCATCATTAAAACATTTTTCAAGTATCAATACCTGTTCTTCCATTTTGTCCTGTCTATCGAGAGCAGCTTCAACAGCATCAAAGAACTCCTCTTCATTAATCAGACTATTAGGACCTTCCTAGAGCATAAAAACCAAAACTAGTTCAAAATTCTGGAGACATGAGAGTTCCACTTCACTTTAATATTAGAATAACATATTTATATATTATGCATATGACTGTTGGAAGCAAATTTCTTTTACAGACCTCAATTTCTTAGATTAAAATTCCTCTGAAAAACCTACTTGTTAAAAGAAGTTACTTCCTCTAACTACAATTTAGAGATAGCGTATAAAGGAGAAAAAAACCAGGAAACTGAGTAACAGTGTCAATAAGCTCTGAGGGCACATTTAGGCTTTAATTAACATGTATCTTCTCTTAAAACCATTTATTGTGTGTCAGTAAAGTGCACATTAACATAATTGTGTAGTTAAGACTCTTTCCAAGAATTCCAGTGCCTTAGGCAGATTTCAGATAAGTTCTCAAAACATAACAAGAGAAGGGAAAATTCTGGAATCTCTATTGAAAATTCTTGGAAAGAACTGTTTAACACTAAAAAGCAGGTGGAGATGAGTCAATTATTAAAAATTCAGATCTACAAAGTAAAATCTTAGTTTCAGAGAATTAGGTTTACTGCTTTCAGTATACTGTAAAACAAGGCAAATCAGCATATTTCAAAAAACTACAATGAGGATATGTGGGAGAAGCAGCTGTGTCCATAACCAGGGAGCCAAAGTCCAGCTTTCATAGAACCATAGAATGGTTTGGGTTGGAAAGGACCTTAAAATCATCAAGTTCCAACTCCCCTGCCATGGGCAGGGACACCTCACACTAAACCTCACACTAAGGCTCTGTCAACCTGGCCCTGAATCTATCTATCTTTTTTTTTTATTTTTATTTTTACAGTGTATACCTCAGTCACAACAGAAAAACTAAGCTCAAGCATCTTCTAAATATCTCAACATATTAATAATATTTCTCAGGCTATGATTTGTAAATAGAAACATGTTTGATTAATGTACATGAAAGGCTCAAATTCTTAAAAATTATGCAAACTGCATTATAGGTGCATTAGCTTATATTATTCTTCAGAATTAGCTTATTCTTCACAATGTGGTTTACGTGGCTTAGAATTTGACTGACTACCTCACTGCAGAGGAAGCTGCTGAAATATGCAATTTAACAGATAAAAGGAATCTAAAAATCACTGAATTTGTCAATATAAAACTTCAGTTGGCAACTTAAAAATCAATTGAAGATAGACTTCAGATTTGAGAACTGCCTGTGCAGTCAGGGTTTCATATTTGCCTTACATATCTATACAGCTGAACCATCAAAAAGAGAAAGTACAAATCTAGTGCACATAAGCCATCTCAAATGTACAAGAAAAAACAGTAAAAAAAAATCAGCAAGAATATCTGTGAGCAACATGCTTTAGACAAAAGAAGAACATAGAAGCCTGAGGTAAAGACAGACTTCATTGTCAAAATATTAAGTACTGAGATTCTTCATACAGTTTCTGTTTCCAAGGTGGAAAATCAGAAATGCCATGAACACACTTGCACAAGACAAACACCTTGATTTACACACCATTCACCCCTCTTTGAGAAGCAAACCAATCTTTACAAGTCCCAGCATTTTTAAAGATTTCAAAAGCAGACTTTGTACCTCATAGTCTGGCCCTCCAAAGTGGGACTTTTTCTTCAGTTCTGTCACAGCATTTTTGTACGCTTCTTCAATTCTCCTCCTCTTCTCTGACTCCTGTAAAATTACATGGTAATGTGATTGAGGAAAAATGAATCGACTGCTGATAGTCAACATGCCAATAAACGGAATTACCTGACTGGTATAGTTTTGTTTTGTTTTGGTTTTTTTTCTTCCCCCAAGTAAAAACTGCAAAGCTGCTGATTTTCTGAATTTATTTGCATGCATGTATTATATGTACCCATATACATACACATCTATAATACAATGCCTGGGTAGCTAACTATCTTGATGATACCTTCTTTAAGTCATGTGAAAGAAACTAGATCAGCAAGCAAAACTGGTATCTAGCTTAAGCATAGCTATTAGTGGTTCACTGACTTTGTGTCTGGCAGTTCATATAAAACTCCTTGACACAGATGTTTGGGCAGTGATAACAACAGGTGAAAAGTAAGATTGGTAAAAAGCTAACTTGTTGAACATAATGAGATACTAATGAGTCACAGCATGTTAAATTTGTATCTATAATTAGCTGGCATAGTTTCAATGTGAATCATTTTGTGAACTCCACACAGTGATTAACTCAACATCACTCTCCCATAATAGGTGTGTGACTGTACTAGAGCCACTAATGTCTATATCATTGTGTATTTTGAATAAAAAAGTAGTAATGCCAGGATCAGATTAAGTCTAGTATTTCCTCTGCAAATTCTACAAACTGCCAGATCTTCTCAGTGAGTGAATAAGCCATGAAATTCTGAAATTTTTGTAGAATTCAGCTTTAATACATAAGATGTTTCTCTGTCGCCTTTCAGAATCACTTCAGGTGGAAGAAAGTTAAGTGTTACAGATGAAAATTGGACACCACACACTAGCTCTTGCAGATGAGTATAATCACTGAGAGACCCAATCTGAACTTCAAAAAATACTGTGGAAACCCTTAAGCAATACTGAAAGGCTGGATTTGCCAACTGGGAATTGGGTGGTAACATTCATTCTGAAACACATTTTCTGGTTTCTAAAGACAGGTTTGGAGAGTAAAGCAACAGTTTTGAAGTAAAGCAAAGTAGTACAGTTTTCCACAGGAAAATTCTTAGGGGAAAAAAACAGCACTTAGATGAACACAGTGTTGTCTTCATCTGAGAACACAGGCTTTCCCTTCTGAAACTATCACAAAAAGACAATACTTGCTAACACATACATTTCACAAAATTTTGCATGTTTATATTTTTTGAAAGCAACCAGAGTCCTAAAGATGCATAAAAGTAGAACTTGAATATAAGGCATTGAAAGAAAGCATAGAAGTTTTACAAGAAGGCTGAAATGAAAAACAAAATCACAACTCCTCCTCCTGCTTACCCCAAATCCCCACATTTTCAGTACTTCAATCTGCAAATTATTGACAATTCACGTGTGTCAGAAGACAACTCTCCAAATTTGCCAGCTTCTCTTAGCAACAAGGCAGAAATTGGGAAACTGGCTGCACAGCAGGAAAATCACTGGTGTGTTACAATTCTGTGTAGTTTAATGAAACATTTAAGTTACAGTTGTCAAAGGTGAACAAAATAAGCTACCTAAGCATGTTAATCTTAAGGTAAAATTTAATGTTCAGATTATAAATTCACTCATTAATAGCAATTAGTAAGACCAAAGGAAACAAGAACAGAAAAATGTTGCTGTAGTCAAGACAATGTAAAAAGCATTATCACAAGGGTCTTCTTGCAAATAAAACAATGTACCAAGTGCTAGAGATTAAATCACTTTCTTGTTAATTTTAAGTCTATTTTAAAATACATTCAAGAGGCTAATACTGAAAAACATACTGCAGCAGAAAAAGTCAGTCTCAAGATCTTAACAGCTAAGAGAAAAGATTAAAAGCAAAGCTGTAACTACAATTCCTTTTACAGCACATTACATGTTTTTGCTTTAATTTCATGCTGGCCATCTGACTGTTTTGGTAACAGAAAAGTAAATATAAATATCTAAAATTACAGTTGTTGAGTGCATTATTTGAGCAGTATCCTTCAAAATTAAAATGTTTTATAATAATAATTTCTTGTTTTCAAAGGTTTAGAAATAGTTTCCAACATTCATTCAGAATGGAACCTGAAACCCTTTTTTCATTTAACAGAATAAAAGGGGGTTAATAAAGATACTTCCTTGACAACACTGCAGTCATCTCCAGTCAAAATGTAGTCATCTCCAGGTTCAACAAATTCTGAACTTGAGCTTTTTTGAGATTTTTTTTTTAGGACAGTGACAATTTTAGAATATTTTCTTCAAGCTCAGCAGAACAATCTTGCATCTTTAGGCTAAGCTAGCTTGCTACAAGACAGAGGCTGTGTAATTCTGTACTAATTACTTTTGTATGTTGCTGCTAAGTAAAAGACAGTTCTGAAGCTAGTGGAGTGAGGAGGCTGGAGAGAAATGTAGAGTGAGCTGGGTTATAGTGGTACTTAGAATACCTGCAAAGCCACTATACAGTGGTATGGTACCATTGTAAAGCCATTGATTGGTTTTAGCCACTGACAGAGATCTTGCTCTTCATGTAACCTGCACAGCACACAGCCAGCAGCATGAGTATGCCAACATGAAGGACAAACTTGATGCTGCCCCTTCCAGCTCTGCTAGATGGGCTGTTACAAGCACTGGACAGACTTAGAAGAGCTCTAAAACTCTCCCAGCTAGAACATAAACACTACCAGCTGCCTGATTTCATGTAATTTCTCCCTCTGATCTCTGAAAAAATGTAATCTAAACTTCATAATCTCAAAGTATTTACTTTCTTTTCAAAGAAGTTTACACACCTATCCAAGAAAACCAAAAATACAAAGATCAGCACCATTCTCTTCCCACATCTATTTATCAGATGACAAGAGCAGTGCTTTTTGCTCAGGCCCATAGTTATAGAAGATACTCATAAAACCATCTTTAACAACAACAAGATGAAAATAAAACAAAAGCAGTTCTACAATTGGAGTGGAATAGTGTTAGCAGAAGTCCAGAGTTCTGAATACAGTCAATTGCTGTCTTTAAGGGTGTAGGTGTCAAGATGTTGGTCATGGGGGGCTGCAGGGGTAGCCTGTGTGGGAGGAGGCTGGGGATCTGCTCCATGTCAGACCCAGGTGGTTCCAGCCAGCTCCAAAGACGACTCACTGCAGCACATAGCTGAGGCCATTCACCGTGTTGTGTGGCACCTCTCTGAAAGATGTAGTTAACTGCAAAAGACACCTCAGGGAGAGAGGAAGGGGGAACCAGAAGCGAGAAGCAGAGGAAGAGCAGCAGCTTGAGGGCTTTCAGAGAACATATCCACACTGCAGCCAATGGAGGACCTCAGGTCAAAGCAGAGGGACAGTTTCCTGAAGGAACCACATCCCACACAGGACACACACTGCAGCAGATTTTCCCCACAGGACTGCTGCCCATGGAGAGGACCTGTGCAGGAAGAGGCTAGACGTGTGAGGAGGAAGAAGTGGCAGACATGCACTGCAACCCCAACATTCCTCATGCCAAATTTCTTGTGGCTAGAAAGCAGTGGGTAGAGGGACCTGCAGTGAAGGAGTGAAGCTGCGCTTGGGAAATGGGGGAAGAAAGCTGTTTTGGTGTTTATGTTTCACATCAACCAGATCTATTTCAAATCAGCAACAAACTGATTTTCCCAAAGTCAAGAACATTCTGCTATGACAAGAACCAGTAAGCAATCTCCCTGCTTTCCTCTTGACCCATCAGCTTTCTCATCTTATTCTTCCCCCTAATCCTTCTGGATAGGTGGTGGGTGGGCACTCGGCTGTTAGACAACACTAGCCTACCACAAATCTGTATTATTTAAATCAATAAAATTCTCCCCTTCCAAAAGCACAGCAATTAGAAGAATGTAAAGTAATTATTTTATATTAGAATTAAAGTACTTTACCATGAGTGTGCTATAAATCCCAGAAAATTTCACTGACAAATGTGACTTTAAAGAAGTTGCAGGTGTACGAACACTGAGCAGCTTAAAACCTCCAAGGTTCTGGAACCTTTTGCTATTTTAACTTCTGGGAAAACAAGTTCAAATAAGCTGTGACCCACTTTAAAATTTATTAACTCATGCCGTATGAGTAGTAGTCAAATGAGACCAAAAGTGAAATTTAGGATTAAATTTGTTTACCATTTGTAGGCAAAAATAAGTCCTTTAAGTCCTAAAATAAGAAGTGACAAATAAACTAATTAAAATTCCCTATTAACATATTCTGTATTATATAGTAACATAGGGACAAGAAAAATTCACTTCATCCATGCTCTAAGCAAAGTCTGATCAACATGAGTGAACTGTGTTTGCTCAGCTCTGAGAACAGAAGAGAAGCCTTTGAGGGGGGACCTAATAGTAACTTTCCCATACCTCCAACAAAGTCAAAGAAACTGAGCCAGACTTCAGACTTCCTACAGACTGCTGAGCCAGCAGCCTGTAGGAGAAGGATGAAAAGCAACAGGCAGACACTGGAATAAGAGATACTCCAACTAGATATAAGGAAAAACTTTTTTACTATTACAACAGTTAAGCAGCAGAACAGGCTGCCCAGAAAAGCTGTGCAGTCCCCAGCCTTGAAGACTTGAAACCAGACTTGATAAAGCCCTAAGCAACCTGGTTTCATCTCTAACTGTCCTTTGTTTAAGCAGAAGGTCGGAGAAAAAGAGATCTCAAGAACTCTAGTCCAACCTGAATTACCCTATGATCTCATGAACAAGCTTCAAGTCTTGGATCTACTGTAATTCCTCCAACTACTTAGATGAAGCAGTAACTAAGTATTGACAGAAGTCTTAGTACAGTTAGACAGGGTCAGACCTTTGACATGTGGACAGAGACAACCACAGAGGCAAAGGCAAGGATTCAGACATGAAGGTATTCTGTCTGAGTATGCTCATTCTTTGAATAGTGTACCACTAAAACATAGGGAGAGAGAAGAGTGATAAACACGACATGGGAACATGTTAAATGAAAAACAAGACAACAGCTAGAGGACTGCACAGGACACTGGCCAGTGATGGCAGGATTCTAGAAATTATAGCCTGAAGTACAACCTAGCCATGCCTCCAGGACATCCCATGAGAAAAGACACTGCTCCTTTTTAAGTTGCTAGAGTGGTTGAGTAGACTTAGCATGAACTATCACTGCTATCAGAATAACAGATATTCTAATACCACGCATTTTAAAAATTTAACCAGTCAGCATAAAACATGACTTAATCTCTCTAGTCTCCTAAAGGAAAGTGAAATAACTGTATCTTAAAAAGGCATTTAAAGTTAGAACTGTTTTTCTCCTTAGCATTGTCGCCATCTTTTAGCACAATTAAAATTTGGAGATTTGCACATTTTTTTTCAAACATGGACAACCAAGTCCCTTAGAAGGCTGCAAAGAGTGCACGTGTTATTATGGAATACTGTCAGGTTCTCTATAGTTATAATAAAATATACTATCTGAACAAGGGCTGCAAAAACAGACTATGATAAATAATGTTACTATATCACCAGTTAGGATGAGACTTTCATGTTTTATAGGCATAATAATGAAAGCACCTAAAACTAATAAATGCTGTACATAAAATAAAAGCAATTCCTGGAATAAAAAAGTTAACAGCACATTTGAAATTTTAATTTTAATCTAAAGAAACATCTTTTTTTTCCAACAAAAGTAAAAGGAAAATTATCTTACCTTATCTAGCTTTTTTTGCCAGCTTTCTTCACATTTTACCATGAGTTCAATGCAATGAGAGAGTGTAGCAAGGATTCCAGCAGTAGTTGCCTTGAAAGTTATAGCTTCTCCTTTAAAGTCTATGCCATTAATTCCTTTCGGTGTCACATGTGGAAACACTAAAAACAAACACAAATCAGTCACTGATAGCTGCGTTCAATTCAAGCAAGCATTTTACATGTGTGCTTTATATTACAACTGTTTGAAGAAAACAGACTGGCTAGGGATGTAATATAAAAATAAAAAATGATAGTAATTTCAGCTATCCACAGGTTAATGAAAGGGATTCAAAGGGAGGAACACATCCCCTCAGCTTCATCTTGTGATACTGTTTCAAGTCTGCTTGTAATGCTGATTACTCTGCACTCTGCAAATCACGAGGGTGGAAGGAGTGGTAATACTTTGTAACAATAGCAGTTTGACAGCTTGAAGGGGTGCCTAATTAACAAAGAGCAACCTTAAAACGTATCTGATGCAGCACTAAGAAAGGAACAATTTCAAAATGCAATCAAACCCAAAATGTAACATTCAAGGTTGCTTTAAATGGGTAATTACATATTTAAAAACATCAAAGTAAAAAGGTACGATATAAAAGTATCAAATGTGTTGAATTATCCAAGTACTGTGGGTTTTGCAGTTCCAACAACTACTTCATGCTGTCAACCAAGCCATCTGTTGCTAAGGCTATTTAAACAAGTCATTTAAAATGTGTGACAAAAAAAGTACCTATTATATGTCAAACTCGTATGTAGGTTGACATAATAACAAATCAAATGCTACACATTAATGTCAGAAAATATTAGAAAGCAGAAGTAACACTCATGTTGAAGCTGACTGAGCCTGGCAAGTTAAAGTAACTCCTTCTATGCCACAGTGCAAGCTAATGGCTTATGACCTAGATGGATATCATTTCCCTCCCCCCTGCCAGTGTGTCAACTTGTCAGCATGCTCCTCTTAAAGTTTAAAAAGTACAAATAAATACTTGTGTAAGTTTATCCAGTATGTCTGCAAAGGCAAAGTAGAGCTTTCAAGCAATTCAGTTCTTGTAGGGAAGGGAAGTGCAATTGCTGTTCTCTAATGGCAGAGCCCTGTATCTTCACTTCAGGAACAGTAAGCAATTGTCACATGGTCTAAAGCAATGGTTTAAGTCTCTAAAGGTTTTATATACCCTCCTTTCAGAAGTAATCAAACTATTTTTTAAACAGGTGATTACAAACTACACACTGCTTCAAACACCTCAATAAGCATACATAGTATAGTAGAATGCAGTTTATTTTTTGTTTCATGTTAATCAAGAATTCTCTCCAAAAGATAAAGATGATGGGACTGGAGAAAAAAAATAAAGTAAGAGAAATAAAAATCTGTTCAGAAACAATAATAATCACAGCAGCTCTCCCTCCCCCTAACAGCTGCAGAAGGAACACGGAGGAGGCTGAGTCTGAAAGTGGTATAAGCTGGCAAGAAGGTGATGCAGTGGATTCACTGCGAATAATGAAAATAACACAAGGGCTTCACCCATAGCAATTCATAGCTGAAAAACAGATAAATTTTCCTGTTGGTGTAGACTGTGTTCACATGCAAGTTTACCAGCACAGCTATAATGCTTTAGACGTGATTTTTCTCTCTTAATTATGGACCATGCTAAAGATGCTGAAGAAACTACCACTAGCTGCAACACTGCAAGATCATTTCAGAAATCTCTGTGGGAGATTACAAGGGAGATGCAGCAAGGCAGCCTCATTTCCTAGGTATCTTCAGGTCTCAGCTACAGGTCATTAATACTTCCATACAGTTTCAGTCACACAAATGACATATGACATTCAATGACACGTTGCAAGTCATTCGTTAATGACTACTCTCAAAGTAGGACTGATACATGAGAAGTCTGCAGTTTTAAAATTAGTGTAAACAGTTCCTTTCAGCCATTATAATTCTGGGCAAAAATGAACTTGTTGAAGGAAGATGCAAAACCTGTTTCTTTCAAGAGATGGTCACTTAAGAAATTCCTTACAATGGATAGGAGTATTTTGATCCTTTCCTAATCCCAGGAGACATTTGTCTTCTCAGAACACATCAGAGGATGAGCTCAAGTCTTACCTGGGTAACATCTTGAGTTGTATTTGTCTGGAGATTTTCTATTCTGAGAGCCTGAATATCTTCCCTATTCCTTTTTTAAACTTGTTTTCATGTCAACTACAAATTGCTTCAAAATGAAATCTCATCAGGAGATCTAGCTGGTACAAGGTAAAGGCTAATAGGAGAGTGCTCCTAACATTGCAACTGCTTTTGTAACTTCATGATCAAACTGCATGCAGCCAAATGAGAAGAAGCTGCAGGATGATCTTCCTCCTCCTGCAACTTCAATTTCAACATCTTCCAGGTGGTTCCTTTATAATTATCCTGTCTTTTAAGCATTTTGCTTTATTTCCGATTTGTTTTCTCTTGCCTTTCACACTGCAGATTCTTCATATAATGCTTCAGCCTTCAATAGGTCTTTAGCCCTTCTCTCCTACACCTCTGTATCTGTTAGGATAGGTCAGTTTTCCCTTTTTGTTCCTAAGATTGTTTATAACACTTTCCCAGATGTCCCAAACATCATGTGTTTGTTCCAATCTGTTTTCATATGAATCAGAAAATTATTTTAAACACAGTAAGTAGAAAGTAGAATCAGAATCATAGAATAGTTAGGGTTGGAAAGAACCTTAAGATCATCTAGTTCCAACCCCCCTGCCATGGGCAGGGACACCCCACACTAGACCATGTCACCCAAGGCTCTGTCCAACCTGGCCTTGAACACCGCCAAGGATGGAGCATTCACAACTTCCCTGGGCAACCCATTCCAGTGCCTCACCACCCTCTCAGTAAAGAATTTCTTCCTTAGATCCAATCTAAACTTCCCCTGTTTAAGTTTGAACCCGTTACCCCTTGTCCTGTCACTACAGTCCCTGATGAAGAGTCCCTCCCCAGCATCCTTGTAAGCCCCCTTCAGATACTGGAAGGCTGCTATAAGGTCTCCACGCAGCCTTCTCTTCTCCAGGCTGAACAGCCCCAACTTTCTCAGCCTATCTTCATACGGGAGGTGCTCCAGTCCCCTGATCATCCTCGTGGCCCTCCTCTGGACTTGTTCCAACAGTTCCATGTCCTTTTTATGTTGAGGACACCAGAACTGCACACAATACTCCAAGTGAGGTCTCATGAGAGCAGAGTAGAGGAGCAGAATCACCTCCCTCAACCTGCTGGTCACGCTCCTTTTGATGCAGCCCAGGATACAGTTGGCCTTCTGGGCTGTGAGCGCACACTGCTGCCAGCTCATGTTCATTTTTTCATCGACCAACACCCCCAAGTCCTTCTCTGCAGGGCTGCTCTGAATCTCTTCTCTGCCCAACCTGTAGCCGTGCCTGGGATTGCTCCGACCCAGGTGTAGGACCTTGCACTTGGCATGGTTAAACTCGAGAAGGCTGGCATCTGCCCACCTCACAAGCGTGTCAAGGTCCCTCTGGATGGCATTCCTTCCCTCCGGCGTATCAACCGAACCACACAGCTTGGTGTCATCGGCAAACTTGCTGAGGGCGCACTCAATCCCACTGTCCATGTCACCGACAAAGATGTTGAACAAGACCGGTCCCAACACCGATCCCTGAGGGACACCACTTGTTACTGGTCTCCAGCTGGACATTGAGCCATTGACCACAACTCTTTGCATGAGGCCATCCAGCCAGTTCTTTATCCACCGAGTGGTCCACCCATCAAATTGATGTCTCTCCAATTTAGAGACAAGGATGTCATGTGGGACAGTGTCGAACACTTTGCACAAGTCCAGGTAGATGACGTCAACTGCTCTGCCCCTGTCCATCAGTTTCGTAGCCCCATCATAGAAGGCCACCAAATTGGTCAGGTAGGATTTCCCTTAGTGAAGCCACGCTGGCTGTCACCAACCACCTCCTTGTTTTTCATGTTACTTATCATGCCTTCCAGGAGAATCTGCTCCAAGAGTTTGCCAGGCACAGAGGTGAGAGTGGCTGGTCTGTAATTCCCCAGGTCATCCATTTTCCCCTTCTTGAAAATGGGGGTTATATTTCCCTTTTTCCAGTTGTCGGGAACTTCACCTGACTGCCATGATTTTTCAAATATGATGGCCAGTGGCTTAGCAACTTCATTTGCCAGCTCCTTCAGGACCCGCGGACAGATATTGTCAGGTCCCATGGACTTGTGTACGTTTAGGTTTTTAAGGTGGTCTCGAACCAGAGTTCCTTTATATTTTCCATTTTATGCCACCTTAACACTTCACATTACTGAACTAATTTTAAGTGAAAAAGAAATGTTCAGGTGCATGACCCATTTATTGATATCTGCTGTTGTTGATCTTCTTGGATAGAGTAGGATCACTATGATTAGTTGTTGTCTAAGAACAATCCCATTATTGGTGAATGTTCCTCCTCCATTCAAAGCACAAAACTCCAGTGTAAATCCTACCATGTTTTACATTGAATTTCCATCCTTAAACCTCTGTACCATTTTCATCATTATAGGTGCAGTACAAAAACACCTTCCATATTGAAAAAGGTTCCTTAAGTAGGTTTCACCTGCTCTTCCTACTCTTACATAATTTAAATACAAATACATTCATTTTACTGAGCAGATGAATGGGAACACTTCCTGATGAAGATCCTAGTAAGTAAATATGCATCAGCCAGACTTTCCCTTGTTCTATACGTTGTTCTATACATTGTTTAGTTACCAATTTTTTTCACTCTTCCTAGCTTTTTACTCACACACCCTAGAGAACACAGAAAAGAAAAAGCCTCCCTATCCAAAATGTCTTCAGAGTAGTATACAATTCTCTATAGTCATGTTAACTTTCTCCTCCCACCCAGGGAAGGTGCAGAAGGGAACAAATTTCACAAGACAACGTGAATATGGTCCCTTATGTCAGTCTTAAATTTAATGATTTCAGCACTAGACTGCTTGCACTGGTGGTTTGAACAGCAGGCTCAAACACTCCTTATCATACTAGGCTACATAAGAGGCTGAACCCATGCTTCTTACTTCCTGGAGTACTGACTACAGAACAGCCCCCAGAATAAACAGGCAACCATTTCTCATCTACAGTTAAAAGATTGTTTCAGTCCTTTCATGACTGGATAGAGACTTCAAGAATGGAACCTGAAATCTGAGAAACTAACGAATCTTAACAACTGCTCTGAGGCTAAGCTTCAGAAAGGGGTGAAGTTGAAGATAAATCTTTCATTATCAGTCTGAGTAATTTTCTAACCAATATATGGCCATGGCTTTCTCAGCCTGAAACATCTACTTCACCCACTGCATCACTAATGATTCCATTTTATGGCAGAGACTCTTTAATTTTTCATTTCTAGTCAAGCTTTGCAGCACTCAGCTACTAAATATTTAGTGGGTCTAGCCCTTAGAAATCAAACTAAGGCACAGAAAAACTAAATGGAGATAAAGCTTTTCATTGAAATAACTAAAGGAAAGTAAATTTAATGGAATTGGGAATCAGAACAACTGGAATTAGAAGTTATGCAAAAAGCAAGGGGTTGCATAAATTGTTTTCTGTGAGTTTATATACAGGTACTCATAATACATGGCAATTTCTTAGCATATAACTTCCCAAAGACTTGATACAGAACTTTTAAAGAGGATTATAGATATCACTTAAAATTCCTGAAAATAAATAAAAGAAGTCACTTATTTTCCATTTAAATATTTTAAGATGACCAGATGTACTAAAAATGTACTTTCCTAATGACATTCCCCATATCCTGTGTGTACATATAGCAGTACACCATAAAAATGTAGATATGAAGAGATGTTCTAAAGGTAAATTAAGCTGAAACTCCTACATTATCCTACAAAAATTAAAATTGACAAAGACGTCTTTTTCAAAATGAATCATGCAGTAAAATTGAATTCTCACTTAACTTTTTTTTACAGAAGGCTCTTTGTTTTATGAGGTTTGCTCTGACTTAACAGTCCACAAAAAATGTACACTCGTATACACACAAAAGGGATAGTAGAACTGTGCACTTGCTTGCAGGTTAGCGTTGCAAGATTACTTATCTTTGGTAATAAAAGGCAAGAAAAAATTATTCAAAACTTGAGTTATATGTACTTAACCTTTGAAATCAACATTACAATTAATTCTCAGCAGAGGAAGCACTTTATGTAATTGAAAAAAATGTACTCATATGATGAATTCTAGAAGTATCCTGAAAGCTCCTTCCATTTCCTTTCCTTTTTCCTCATAACAGTTTTGGCTATACTCTAGAAAGAACACTTAAATACAACAAGGAAAGACATAACAGGGGGGCAACAGACAAAAATTAAAAAAGGCAAAGAATAGGCTCATTTTGCCCATGTATCTTCCAGGTTCTTGATTAAAGTGTTCATATTTTTCAAAATGCTTTTAGAAAGTACTTCCGGATATTCCATCAGATTTGAAACTGAAGGTAGTGCAACTTCACATCAAAGTGAATCAAAGTCTAAGAAATTTCTTAGGACTGAATCGTCAACATTTACACATGTAAACACCAAAATATTTTGGTTGTGAAACAAAAGAAAGGCTAAGAAGAATGCAAATAGATTTTAAGTGCCAGGCCAGAAGTATCAGATTTCTAGATCAACAAGAACTGCATGAGTCCTTCACATTTACTGCATGGATGCAGTGAGTACAATAACAAGTTCATTTAAAATAATAAAAATCAGAATTCTGTTCATCATAATGGAAAATACAGTAAAAAAAAAAATGCTAATATTATGATGAGTGAGAATTGGTAACAGTGTTGACTTCACACTACATACTCATAGAAGTCGGAAAAACTATACTGGGACATACATAACTGGAAAAGCACTGTTTTCTACCACATTCCTAAAGCAGGTCACATTTGCAAGAAAAACTGCAGTAACCTGTCACAAATATCAGGTCCCAATATCTGAATGATGCAGCTGTTCCAACAGAATTTTGCAGTGAATACAGCTTTGGACACAGAATAGGAAATTCCAAACTTACATTAATATTTGTGTGAATTAAGTGTAACTCAGAGAATCACGAAAAGCACCTAATAAATGGTAACATGAACAAGAACTTGCTGTCACATACATTTGAGTAACTACTTTTGCCATTTTTTGCCTAGAAAAGAGCATATGTACTGACCATGTATCAGGCTTGTCATACCATTCATATGAATTTTCAGTGAAAAAGTTGAGACAGACTTACATTTTTCCTTACTGCTGTTACTGTTATGTACAAAATCCCCATCAGAACGCACTGTAGGGAAATCATCTTCATCATCTTCTACCACTAAATTGGAGAGAGAATGTTACAGGAATGAGAAGGCTTTTCCAACTCTTTGTGTGCAAGAAAGAATTAGAGAACATCTTCATGGCTAAACAGCATTTAAGTTTGCTTCCTGCAACAAAAGTCATGACAACCCCACCCCCACTTTGGTTTTTGTGTGTGGTTTTGGTTGGTTTGGATTTTGTTTGTTTTGGTGGGGGGTTATTGTTGGTTTAGTTTGTTACTTTTTGACTCAAGTCCACTATCAACATTACTGGCAGAAACCATCTAATGCTTGCTCAGTGTTAAAGTTTATTACTCAGTTCTATGGTAAGAACAATATTTTGGTGCTACAAACAGATAAGCAGTGCTCTACAATTCTGCAACTATACTCTTCTACACTAAAAAGTTTGCAAAGAAGTGGAATTGTACATCTACTGTTTTCTTACTACCAAAAGTTTCAAGCTGCCGGACCAAACCCAGGAATGAATATGAATGCCCCAGGAGTGCACATGGATACAACAACAAGCTGTGCTTTGAGAAAAGCAATTCAGAAATATGCAGACATCCACACCTGAGTCTACAAGGGCCTCAAGTGTACACCCGGTGCTCTAGTTTCAGCTAATACATCTCATGATGATTCATTATGACAGCCCCTTTGCCTTTTTAAAGAATGTATTGTTTCTATCAAAACTAGTAGACTACTGTTTTTTCAAAATAAAAGTTAAGCAACACAGTGATAAACTAACTTGAATTCATATTATGAGAGTAACCAATTATTGTTCCGTAACATCATTAAGAAAATTTCTTTTGTACTATTGACAGCTACAGGTTAATATTAAGTTAAACAGGTTTTTATGGGAATTCAGCTTCTGAAGTGAAAATAGTCAAACTCTGTTCATGCAGAAATATTTATGATTGGTTCCTATATTAAAGAGTAAATTTAAGATATTTTGTTTATATGGTATCAAATGCTATAGTAACTATTTCAAGGGCTATTACTGTGTAAAAAGCTAAATTTTATAGAGATACGAGTTTTTTGTTACAGTTTTACCTTTATCCCTCTGGAGTTCATCTTTGGAAACTGCATCTGCACAGTCATCAAAGTATTTCTGTAAAGTATCAACTTGTCTACACAAGATGTCTCTAAAGGTTTCCATTTCTGCAAGCTTCTCGCGTAAGCTATGGCCCTTCTGAAAATACAAGAGAAAAATGCCTGAAATGCTTCTGAACACTCAGCAGTAGTCCAGTATGATAAAAAACCCAATTAATTCTTTTAACTCTTGCTACCTATGCTACTTTAGAGCATTAAACAAAAGCTTATTAAAAATGTGATCTTGCATGCTACCCATTTTATGCCTATTTGCCTGAAAACAGTCACCTTTAGTTTAAGATCTTTGATCCATCTTTATTTCCCTTTCTTGTGTTGCTCCTCTTCTGCTCTCCCAGAAGCATAGCCCACCTAGGTTCATGTTAAATATCTATGCATATGAGATAAGGAAAGCCATAATTTTTTCAATCTCTATCAACCAAATATATTAAGTTACAGAATCAGCATTCCTTTTCATTTAGAGGCCTTGCTATTCTGAGGAATAAACTAGGAAATGTCATAAATGCTCCAGGAGGTTTGATTTTCTTGCTACTGGAAGATGATATGATAGTTTAAAAAGGACAATAAAAAGGACAACTGTATAGAGGCGTGAGAGAGCTTTCTGTACCACCAGTTCACCATACAATGAAATACTCACACTTGCAGTAAACAAAGTATTTTTG
This sequence comes from Psittacula echo, assembly GCF_963264785.1. NCBI lineage: Eukaryota > Metazoa > Chordata > Aves > Psittaciformes > Psittacidae > Psittacula > Psittacula echo. The sequence continues at coordinate 27,639,672 of NC_137742.1, read as the reverse complement.
GGTTTTTTTCTACAACTGTGTGGCAGTCTGCACACAAGTTATTTCTTTTTCAGTTGTCTGTTACTTATGCACCAATACCAAGAAAACTTTATTCACTAACCTTGAACGAAGAGGTGGATGTTGCAGAGTATCCACTTGCTCCTGAAACAAGAGATACCATGGAGCCATGACGTCGTAAGCTTGACTCTGATCCATAGCCAGATTCAGTCTAAAAAATAAACCACACACAGAACTAGAGTGCTGAGGCTTTTAATAAAAAGGAAATCATGAAAGCAAGATTAATGTCATTGACTCTGAAACCCATCCATATGCGCCTGCATTTTTAAGGAATTAATGAAGCATCCATAAAGTTATTACGAATCTATTTTTTATCACAATGATTTGTGAGAAATTAGTTATCTATATCCTATTATAAACTCCCAAAAGAACAAGGCAACATATGTTTTAGAGTTTGAAAAAAGGACAATGTGCCATTATTTTGACTTACGTAATCCCTACCAACAATTTTCACACAGCATTCAAAACCAAAAGTACTCTACAATTTATCAGGAGTTTAACATGGTTCAGTTTGGAGACAATTTTCAGTCAATCCTTCCAATCATTCAAATACTGCAATTTTATTTTTAAAAGCAACAAAATAGAGATCATAAAAACCAGACAATTACTGCTATCAAGATACTTTTTTGCTTATTCCAAGCTTATTTAGCAGAACTCCTTATACTGGACTGGAAAAATTTTTTAGAATTATCAGCTCAAGTGTGAAACAGTATAGCTGGCTTTGGTAATGTATCTGCAATATTGAACCACATTTTGAATTGCAATACAATTCAGTGCAAAGATTATACCTTAATTCACTGGGTTGCAATTTTAAGCATAACAGAAATCAAATAATGAAGATTTGATTGGGGTTTTTTTGCAAATACTCAACTAAAGGCTTTTAGGTTTTTTAATGGACTTTATATCCCACAAAGGCTTGACAAGTAAAAACAAAGTTGCTAAAGGAATAAACTGCTTTTTTAAAGGACAAAAATTAGTTTTGGGCATACAATTATTTTGTTTCAGAAGTATTTTATGAGAATAAATCTCAAAAGAGCATTTTATAAGAGTCACACAGCACACTGAAGCATGAAGCATTTCTTAATTTCTTTTAATATTTCATCCATATGCAAATCTAAAAACCTTCTATTTTACTGATAATTCAATGTTTATTTAATCATATGCCCAAATATTCAGATGGTTCTGAATGTGCTTTTACTACTCAGTTTGACAGGACTCATTCTATTTTCTGAAGGTTATACACTCTAGAGAGAAGATAAACTTTAATTTTGATAAGATATGATTAATAAACAGATCATTTCTAAAACGTAGCAAAAATACCCACTGCATAGAGATCAGAGCATTTTAAGAGAAGCAAATGTCTTCTGATTGCTTTCTTTAACAGAGAAAGACATGCCTATGCAAAACCTAGACTGATGTTTAGGAAGTGAAATCTCTAAATTTCTCTATTTGAAGATTTAATCAAAGTCATATTTAAAATTTAAAGGAATAGATGTAATCTTAGAGAATCTAGTAACTTATATTCTACATTTGAATAAAATAATTTTTCCCAATATTACCCAGTCAATGCTAGTTAATTTACAATAAAAATTGAGAGTGAAAGAAGAAAATTTCTTTCCATATCAATTTTTTAAGGTACCTTTTCAGCAGTATCTTCATTTGACTGTCATTTATGCTTCTGATTAATAATTCCACTAAACACTTTATCCATGCTTCAGGATTGTATACAAGACAGCCTATACAGCTATGAACTGTATACAGGTATCAACTTGCAAACACTACCAATAAAATGGTACTACATAAAAAGCATTTAGGCAATTTTAACTATTTGCAACCAAGAAGCAAATTCAGCAGACAGAAGAGCAGACCAAACAGCACACAACATGAATTCAAAGCATATGCATTTACACATCATGTTCACAAAACAGCCTAAGATAATTACGTTTTAATAGCTGGGGGGGGGAGGGTATTGGGGAGAAAGAGTTGTATGGAGATGACATGAAAATTACATCAAGAATACTTAGTTGTCAGAAGTGACAGAAGTAAGTATTCCTTTATAACCGATGCAGAGACGAGCCATCCAGCAGACACATGCAAGCAGCTTAACACAAACAATGGATGCATGAATCATGCAAAGCCCCACCATTCTACTACCGCAACATCTAAAGGAGAGCAGGTCACTGCTGCATTTATGTCTTGCAAAGCAGATCATTAACTATTCACTGCAGAAATGCTCAATTACATTAAGAGGAATGCTGACACAAGCTTCTTCTGTTAATGCAATTTTTAATTTCCCAAGATAAAAATTAGAAAAGCAGGTAGAGTCCATATGATAGAAGCTAACAGTCTCTGCCTGAAAACAAAACAGCTTGCAGAAGTTGTATCAATTCACACCATCAAACACTAATGCTAATTTACTACGCTCAGTAGAGATGCAGTTCTTTGAAATTCCATGCATACATCATAGCTTCAAAGCTACACTAAAACTGGCATTTGTTAGCACATTGCAACACCTTCAGCTTTCTAAGGCAGTGCAAAAAATCCATTAATCCTTTCGTTATGATAGACAAGAGGAAAGAGACACATGATCCACAGCTTCATGTGATTCTTTACTGGAGCAGATGCTGGTATCAGCAACAAGGCAGTACGTCAGAAAAGCTGCTTTCAGTAAGTGTTTGCAGAATCATATTGCAGACCTCCATCATGGTTCACACTGATCTGCCAGCTAAGGATTTCCTGAAGTGGGTCAACAATATTGTCAAGTAAACCACAGACAGACTCACAGCAAAGCTTCTCCACTTGGGGGGAAAAAAAAAAAAAAAATCAAATAAAGCAAATTATTCTCCCATATCTTCAAGGAATTATTTCGATTATGTCTCAATCTATTGCCAGTTAAGCACTTCAATGTATGGTTGTCAACCAAGGCAGATATTTTCAGTTGGCACTATAAATTATTTAGTATTTTACATAACACAAGTAGCAGGCAGCTCCTCCCTCTCAGGCATATGGCTTACCCTAGGGGGTGGTGAAACTGACATTAGGATACAGTGACTTAAATATTGTTCTCTGCAGTACTTGTGAAAAATCATACTCAAACCTCCAAGATATCAAACCACAGTACCTTGTGAAAAACAAGAATGTACAAAAAAGTAAAAATGCAAAATTTAAGTGCCGGAAGGTACTATGAAAGACTTGGTGAAGACTAGGCAGACAAGCTCTGTAAAACATTTATGTTCCATGAGTAATTTTTAGATTTGCTGCAAATGCTTCACTTGAAGAAAGAAAGGTTACTGCTACGATGAGTCAAGGAAGGGAGGGCTGTAGACAGCAAGACCCCTACAGACACTACAGGTAGTGCAGTCCAGGATCCACTTCTGAGGACTGAAGTTAAATAAAATTAACATGTGTCTGCAGGTCTGATTTTTCAATTCCTCCATAGCTACCGACATTGGAAATTTAAGGTTTTAAAAATGACAAGGTAGTTGTTAGTGAAAAGGCAGAGATGAGAATTTAATAATACAGACCACAGAAGCTGGATGATTCTGCTGCCTACAGTAGTGCAGGAAAAGAAAAAACGTTGTAATAACTTCCTTTGCAACTGCAAAACCAGGTAAAGAAATACAGGCATACTTTTCCTCCAACAGTGATAAATGTTGCAATTACACAATAAACAAGCACACTATGTGTACAGGAGGAAAAAAAAAAAAAACCCAACACAGGAATTAAGAGTTGAAAAATAAGTATAATAGACAACTGAAGTAATAGAAACTATAGCACTATAGCCCTAAGATTGCTGTAACTGTAATGCTCACTTGTCCAAGCCAAGTAATAATTACCTTTTGGGTCTTTACTTCCCCGACTCCATACACTATTGGCAAATCACCATGTGTTGCCTGCAAACAATAAACCTCTAATAGCTGCATGAGCTAAAGTGGTACACAGACAGATAAGTCCTGGAGCTATCTACTGCTTTCTAAAGAAAGGGAAAGAGCTGAGAAGCAGTATCAACACAAATCACTGCAGAGAGAATGCAGGTTGACAGAAGCAACTAAAGGCCTTAAAGTCGATAATCTTTATTGACATAGCTCACACCCATGATTAACTACATGGATGTGCACTATTGTTCCATGAATACTCTTAACTGTTAATGTACACAGGGGAACTTTTCACTAAATATTATTCAACATCTTTAAATGCTAGGTTTCCACAAAAGCTGAATAGGGACAGGCAGGCATTCTAAAACCAGAATAAAAAGCAGCCAGGACACTGAACAGGAGGACACCTAAGAGCCCACAGAGAAGGTGAACAACAGAATGTCTTTACTGTCCTGCTCCCCAGGTTGAGAACCACTGTGTCAGTGTGATTTGACAGAATAAAACTCTTCCCTGAACAAAAATACCAAACCCCAAGATCACAATAACTGAATCTCTCTGTATACTTAGTAATAAAACTAAAGCAGCTTGTACTGCTGAGCCATGAAGCTATAGCAAGACTAGAAGGGGACTGTATTTGCCCCTCCTATGAACCTAGACTGCCAAGAGACAGACAAGTAAGATCTGTAGAGCTACACAAGAACTAGAAATCTCCATTCTGCTATTGGGCACTGTCAGTAAAAGCACTTATGTTCTGGCCTCAGTTCCTAATGCACTGAAGTAAGTGTTCTTACTTGCTTTAATGCTTTGCAAGATGGAGGGATTTTAAAAGATTTTATAGAATGAGTTCATTCAAATACATACTGCTTGATGTTGACTGAAGTATAGTCCTTGCACAACTGGGCCTTTAAAAATAAGAGGAGTTCTGATCCTAACAGAAAGCACGTGCCATGTCATTCTTTCTAGTAATTATACAAAATCACATAGTTTAATTTCATAGTTATATTAAACATTATATACCTCATTGTTACGTATAAAATTCATGAGGGACGATACACAGGAGCTCATGCAGGAGGCAGCAGGGAAAACCACTGCAGAAGCTTGAGAACAGGGCTCTGAACACTCTTCAAGGAAGTGCCCACCCTAACACACAGTTAGGCAATACCTTACTTACCCTTCAAAGTGGCACGGAAGTAAGGATTGTCTCTGATTCCACTATTTTTTTTTTTAACCTATTTAAGGTATTGAATTATACTAGTATCACCCCTCTGTAGAAGTGGAAAAACACATCATAAACAGTGTTATGCTGAAGAACCTTGGGCTACAGACCATAATGATATTTCAAAGTAGAGACCACTGCTAAACAGCAAAGCTGGGGGGTTTTTGTGGATTTTTTTTTTTTTTTTTTTTTGTGGCTTTCCTTTGTGGAAAGTTACTTGTTGCAAGTCTGAGGCAGCTTTGGTCCTGGTTTTGGGAAGCCAACACTCTGTGTATTCAGAAGAAATATTTTCATGTCAAGAACCTGATGAAATCCATTCATGGGTCCTGAAGGAGCTGGCAAATGAAGTTGCTTAGCCACTGGCCATCATATTTGAAAAATCATAGCAGTCAGGTGAAGTTCCCGACGACTGGAAAAAGGGAAATATAACCCCCATTTTCAAGAAGGAGAAAATGGATGACCCAGGAAAGTACAGACCAGTCAGTCTCACCTCTGTGCCTGGCAAAATCTCCTGGAAGGCATGATAAGTAACATGAAAAACAAGGTTATGGTGACAGCCAGCATGGCTTCACTAAGGGGAAATCCTACCTGACCAACTTGGTGGCCTTCTATGACGGGGGATACAGAGCTGACGGAAAGGGGTAGAGCAGTTGATGTCACCTACCTGGACTTGTGCAAAGTGTTCGACACTGTCCCACATGACATCCTTGTCTCTAAATTGGAGAGACATCAATTTGATGGGTGGACCACTCGGTGGATAAAGAGATGGCTGGATGGCCACACGCAAAGAGTTGTGGTCGATGGCTCAATGTCCACCTGGAGACCAGTAACAAGTGGTGTCCCTCAGGGATCGGTGTTGGGACCGGTCTTGTTCAACATCTTTGTCGGTGACATGGACAGTGGGATTGAGTGCGCCCTCAGCAAGTTTGCCGATGACACCAAGCTGTGTGGTTCGGTTGATATGCTGGAGGGAAGTAATGCCATCCAGAGAGACCTTGACACACTTGTGAGGTGGGCAGATGCCAGCCTTCTCGAGTTTAACCATGCTAAGTGCAAGGTCCTACACCTGGGTCGGAGCAATCCCAGGCACGGCTACAGGTTGGGCAGAGAAGAGATTCAGAGCAGCCCTGCGGAGAAGGACTTGGGGGTGTTGATGAAAAAATGAACATGAGCCGGCTTCAGTGTGTGCTCGCACCCCAGAAAGCCAACCGTATCCTGGGCTGCATCAAAAGGAGAATGACCAGCAGGTCGAGGGAGGTGATCCTGCCCCTCTACTCTGCTCTCATGAGTGCGACCTCACTTGGAGTGTTGTGTACAGTTCTGATGTCCTCAACATAAAAAGGGCATGTAACTGTTGGAACAAATCCAGAGGAGGCCATGAGGATGATCAGGGGACTGGACCACCTCCTGTATGAAGATAGGCTGAGAAAGTTGGGGCTGTTAAGCCTGGAGAAGAGAAGGCTGCGTGGAAACCTCATAGCAGCCTTCCAGTATCTGAAAGGGGCCTAAAAGGATGCTGGGGAGGGGCTCTTCATTAGGGACTACAGTGATAGAGCAAGCCGTAATAGGTTAAAACTTAAACAGAGGAAGTTCAGATTGGATATAAAGATGAAGTTCATTACTGTAAGGTTGGTGAGGCACTGGAATGGGTTGCCCAGGGAAGTTGTGACTGCTCCATCCCTGGCGGTGTTCAAGGCTAGGCTGGACAGAGCCTTGGGCAACACGGTTTAGTGTCCTTGCCCATGGCAGGGGGGTTGGAACTCGATTATCTTAAGGTCCTTTCCAACCTTAACTATTCCATGATTCTATGATTCTAAGAAACCCTAGAATTCAAAGCACAGGTGTAGGCAAGCTTTCTTGCCCAGGAAGAAATGCACTGCAAAAAGCTTCACAGCAACACAGAACAAAATTCATCAGCAGGCTTATCAACAAGCAGAAAAACAGTCAAAGGAAATGCTTCTGCAAAAGACACAGAGATCATTAAATCTTTTCTTCACTTAGTGCAGTCAACAGTTATTTTGTCACTGGTATGCACAGAAACAGATTTTTTACCTCCACTCAACTCTCAGACATTCATCTAGCCATCAGAATAGAAATCTCTATCAGATGCTTGACATACCCCTAATGTTCAACAGCTAGTAGGCGCTGGAGGATGAAGAAAGTTGGGAGTTGACAGAGATGGAAAAGTCCATATTATGTTTGACAGAAGATTTAAAAAAAAATTGGATGTTATACCCAAAGGAAAATGATGAAATATTATGTTTCAACTGCAATCTTAACACAATAGTTGGGGAAAAGGCTGACAAAAAGAGTTCTTTCTACACAGTGGGTTTTGTTTGGGGTTTTTTTTTGCATCTTGCACCCTATCAAATCTAACACATTTTTCTTGACTTTCAAAACCTATTCCCTAGCCATCCTACTTCCTTCTCGCTGTAGCCCTTGTTTTTATCAGGCCTCAACACCCACTTCCCTCAAAAGCAAAGGAGACTTACTGCATCCATTACAAAGTTGAAACAAAAGAGGTTATAGAAAATAAGGGACTCCCCAGGACATGTTCCTGATTCAGATTCCTGAAGTTCTCCAGGATTGATGTTTCATGAAAACAGTCCTTCTATATATGTCAAAATAATGTTTATTTAGAAACAAGCTCAGTCTAGTTTAAAAGCTCTTTATGCTTACAGAGCAGAGCCATCAGTAGAAGCTTTAGGCCTGTTTCCAACCATACATCAATTTTGCAACATAAAGTTTCCAGGTCTTAAGCTCAAACTAACCAGGCAATAATTCTGTCCAAAGGCCCCCTGCCCCCCCCTTTTTTTTTTTTTCTGGGGGGAGTGGTGTTTGTTACAGAAGATTAACACACTGGATAGAAAGTACCCATTATGAAGTCCTGAAAGAATAACCATATAAACAAATAACCAAGAGTTCCGCATGGCAAGCAGAAAACAGCTTACATAAGAAACATTTGCAAGATCTTAAACACCTGATACACAGTGGATGTATCAACATTTTTGAAATGTCAGGTGAAAATATGAACTGGTTCAAAAGTTAGCACTGCCAATTCTATATTTCTTGTGTTTGCGAGTCAAGAGCAAGTCTAACATGATAAAAACCAAAATGCTAAAGTGGTAAATTACTTTAATACTTCAAGTGGTTAGATCTAAGACCTAGTCCCTAACACAGAAAGGCAAAGATATGCACACAGTGCAGTTCCCACCTCAAAAAACTTTAGAAGCAATTTAAAATTTTGCTAAGAGCTCTGTATGATTGAGTTTAATGTAAAAGGCACATTTTGATATCCAAAAGGATAAAAATACAAATAATTTCCAAAAACTTACTGAATTACTAACCTGAAGCATGAGAGTATATCCTCCCATCATAAGATATCTTAATATACTGTGTTATAAAAGGTCATGACTGGAAATTAAGTTACCATAAACCCCATATTACTTCTGTGGTAGTTCATTTATGTATAAGCATAACATATAACATATAAAAGATAACAGCCCATGTGTCTAAACTCCCCAAGTCAATATCATGTGTGAGCACTAGAGGGCACTAGCAAAAAAGAAAACAGGCACGTCTAAAGGTTACTATTGGTCAAAGCCCAACAGTAACTCTTACCCTGTTTCTGCTTCAGTCCCTGCACATACAAACCTCCTTTCCTTGGGAGACAATTTAAACCGGAGCAGTTTTACCTTTAGCTTTTATAATTACATTTGAGACACACTGCTAAGTGTGGATAAAGTTTTCTGCAGAGCATACAAGAAGCAACAATGACATCTATTGCTGAATGAAAGCGAATTAGAAGTTTTAACAGAAATTGATGAAATTATTCATGAGTAACACCTCTCAGCCAGGTCAAAACAGTGAACTAACAACATGCTGATTTCCAGTTATGACTCCAAAATCATTAGGACCAAACTAAACACTCTAGCAAATGTTTAGGCACAGATTTCTTAAAACTTCATCCAACATGAAGTATTTTGGCTCAATATAGTTTACTTAAAAAAAAAAAAAAAAAAAGAAAAGCTTACTATGTGACATACAGCAATACAGGCACCTCTGTCTCAAGTACCGTGTGTCCCAGCAGAAGACTCTTCTTTACATTGAACTTCTTTGCCACTAGTCTACAGCTGTCAAACATACAGCTCATTATGAAAAGGAGCTTCATATACCAGCCAGATGAACAGGCTCAGGATTCCTTTATGTACATAGTACGCATTAAGTAAGTTCTTGCCAAACTAGTTTCCCCCTGTATGCATATGCATTTTGAGAAGCATCAGAAGAAAGAAGTTCCAGTTAAACCTTTCCAAACCCATAAAAAGTTACACAGTAGTGATACAGAGACATTTCATTTGAAGCAGGTTACCTATTCATAATGCCTAAGTATATGCAGGCTTACTTAGAAGTCTGTAGAATTGTTTTATGCAAGGCAACTTTCAGAAAGCTGATCTCTGGTAATTACGATGTTTTTTTTGCCACTACACAATATCATTAAACATATCAGTAAAAATCTTATATTCACCTTTATCTGCCAATACAAAACCACCTCCTATACTAACATTCTTCATGCATGTGTGTCCTGGGTTCAGCAGTAGCAGTCAGTTTTTCTCCTTCTTAGCAGCTGTTGCAGCACTGTGTTTTTGACTTTCGGCCTGGGAACAGAGCTGATAACACCGATGTTTAGACTGACCAAGGACTTTGTGAGTCTCATGCTCTGCCAAGGAGGAGGAGGGGCAGGGAGGAAGCAGGGACAGGACACCTGACCCAAACTAGCCAAAGAGGTATTCCATACCACAGCACGTCATGCCGGGGGGATGTAACTGGGAGCTACCCGGAAGGGCACGCTCTCTTTTCTGTCGGGCTCTTTTCCGGCGGGCAGTATCGTATTCTCTTCCGTTGTTATTTCTCTTATCGTTATTATTATTGGTGGCAGCAGTAGTGATTTGTGTTATACCTTAGTTACTGGACTGTTTTTATCTCAGCCCGTGGGAGTTACATTCTTTCGATTCTCCTCCCCATCCCTCTGGGGGTGGGAGGGGAAGTAGACTGCGTGGTTCTAATTTACAGCCGGGGCTTAAACCACGACAATGTGGAAAGAAACAGACTGCTTTTATTTGCTGAAAGCCAACACCCTGTTGTGCAAGACAATAGGAAAACAACTTCAAGCACAGCACAGGTCTCTACAATAAGCTGATCTACCCTGCCCTTGAAGGAAAACCTGAGAACTGTGAAAAAACAGCTCACAAAAGGCTGCTTCTACTGCACCAGAAGAAAGCAAACCTAAGGATCTAGGCTCCAAAATGCTTAGGATTTTGAAGATATGCATTATCACCAGTTTTAGGCAGGACTGTAATACTGCTGGCCATGATAAGGTTGTGCATTGAGCTGTGGGTCACTTTTTCTATTCTTACTGCTCTCCAGAGAGGTACAAAATTATGAACAAGATAAAGGATACCAGTGCAGTGCTGGGTAACAACACAAAAACATCCCTGCAACAAGAATTAGCTAAAGAATCGTGTACTACTGAGGAATAGTTTAGTAGCCTATTCTAACTCAGTCTTCTAGTAACTAAACTGTCTCACTTCATGACAGTTCCACTGTGTCATGTGCAAGCTGCAGGAACACATTTTGCAGGAACCTGTGCCTTAACTGCACATGGTACTATGAAAGTCCAGGCAACTGCAGAAACACAGTCAATCAGTATGTCCTCAGAATAAATTATTTTGTAGACACATGTACTCTCTACATATTGTGAATCCTAATCCCATTGCCTGTTCTCAGCAGTATATCCCTGAAAAAGTCACTGTGAGAAAGCCACCCATGTGTTTAAGAGCTCACAAACTGCTCAAAACACTAATGCTATTCCCTGCAGACACCAGAACGTGCATATGGGGGAGTTATGCAAGACTTAGAGAGAATGGCCATAGTCTTGCTGTTATCTGCTTTGAATTGCAACACATTAAAAGCTGATTTCACTCCACTGGTAAGTGAAGGCAGGGAGACTCCCACCTGACAGTAGGCAAGGTGCTTCCTGCTCATTCTGCATGACAATGACAAAACACATATTCTGCCACCAGATCTTTATATTCTGACAGATTGGCAGATAGTGCAGTTGAGGCATGACAAAATAGCAGCTGTAAAAATGGCAGAAAAGTGAAGATATGTATGGTATCTACATTCAAAGCACAACAGACTAAGCTGTTCCACAGTCTAGAACAGTGAAGGAGAATTTTGCAGACTGCTTGTGTACCACAGGGCTCTAAAAAACAGAAGACATTTTCTTGAAGTATTTTATATTGAGACACTGTAAATCTGTCTGGCTAGTAGAAAACCTTTCCAGCCAGATGACACACAGGTTTTACTTCTAAGTGCAGCCTGAGGTCACATATTGCAGACTTTTTCATATGATCAAGCCCAAACACATTGTGAAGCATGTTGTTATTCCAAGTTCATCACCTGTCTACCCATATGGATACTCTGAGAGGCTACTTAATGACTGTCAGCTAAACACTCTTGATTTGCTGAAGACATGCCTAGCCGGCATGACGGCCTCTTTCCAAGAATTAAACCCAAACCAGCCCAGTAAGTCTCTGAAGATCAATTAGATACACTTGCACAAACCTTAAGTCCTATGTGTTGTTTGATTAGATCATTGGAAGTGTAGTCTAAACAGACAATGTTGTTTATCTTTTGCACTTTTTTTTTTTTACATTACAAAATGGCAGGTTCACTGAACAGATTTTTTCAAACCTACTAATACTACTAAACACATGAAAGAGGTATTTTATTGTCTGCTTAATCTTATTTAGCATATTTGGTGGCAGGTAGAAACAAGAATGTAAATAAATAGAAGCTGCACCTTCAAACAGCGCAAGAATAAAGGAAAACTTTAAGGAGAGAGCGTTTAACCAGATCTTTCATTTTAAAAGTCTTAAAACTAGCAAATTGAGGCAACAAAACTTCACTTTCTTAAAAAAGGATCATTTAAAGTCATAAAATTAGGAATCCTTTTGCTGTGAAGTAGAAAATATTGACATGAGCAAGGAAGAACTGAACTGCTATGTAAGAAATGTGTTTTTATCATAGAATCAGAATGACTAGGTTGCAAGATCTGTCTAGTACCACCTCCTGCTCAGATCACGTCCAGTTAGACACCCAGGCCTCCACCCCATAGCAACATATTCTTCGGAGAATTATAGTATCTATTTTCAAAGCCAAAGTGATTGTTATAAACATAACTGGAACACACAGCCAAAGAAAGACTGGGCTGGTCAAAATGAAACAATCTGCATGGTTTATAATTAATCAAACATGTTGGCCTGGAATGGACTGAAAGCTTTAGTCCAGATCTAAACAGTCTTAACTGTAGCTACTTATTAATAAAGCTCCAACTTACAGCTGCTGTTCAAACATGGGACCAAGAGTGGGAAAAGGATGCCAACCCAGATAGCTATTGTTTTCCTGTCCTGAAAGGGAAGTTTCAACAGTTTGGAAGTGACAGCATTTAGGTTTGCTGCAGCATACAGTTGTGCAGTTAATTGAAACTGCTGATTCACTGGCTTTCTCCTGAAGTCTTCTTTCAGGAAATACAGTGTTTCCAGCATAAGTGCACTTAGCAAATTTAGTAACATTAAACGACCAGCAGTATCATATGTATTAGAGAGTTCCTGTCGACAACATTGCTAAAATAATGGAATGTGTAAGATTTACCCAAGCTTAGTTTTCCTCCTTGAAAACGCATGTTTAATTCCATTTTAAAGACAGAGACTTTTGTTATTTATAGTAACAGGCTAATAACTTGAGCAAAACATCTAAACTTCCCCTGAAAGCACAGCTTCTCTACAGTAGCAGTTTCACTATCAGCGTCATAGCATACATCAGGGCAAGCAGCTCTTATCAGCTGAGCAGCCTCACCTGTATTTTCTTACTTAAACCACCAATTTTTAAAGTAATAAGTCCTCACAAGTTACTTCAGATTACCAGGGGTTAAGAAAGGTGGATACCTCTCTCATTCTCTCCTGCATTTTTTGATGCCTGTGTTCATATCAATCAATGTAGGCCATTTAAATACTAGCAGTTACATATGAAATCTTTCTTCTTCTCCCTCCCCTCATCTCTCTCCTCTCTCCCCCTACCCCCAATTTAAAATGGTCAAGATAACAGAATTGATTCCTCTGCAGTAAATCCATTCACCTAAATGCCACTAAAGTATAGCACAAGCATAGTTTCAAGCATTATCTGTTTTCAGAAACAGAAAAGGATCTTTTTGTTGTCCTACAGTGGAAATTATGTATCAAAAGAATTACCTTAAGAGCTTCCAATAACGGCAAGTGGACATGGCATCAAAAAAAAAAAAAAAAAAAAAAAAAAAAAATAAAATAATCAGAGTTTTTAAAAGAACGCTCCCAGCTCTTTAGTCATATTAGCTCCTCTTTCCCAGGAGGAAGGGGGGCAGGAGTTGTTGTTGGTGTGTGTCTCTCTGTGCGCATGTTCCTCTGCGCGTGTGTCTCTGAAGAGCCCAAATGTTATTTTTGCTGAATGTTACTGAGTATGTATTATTGCTGCTTGTGCACCCCACCTATGTGACTGAACAACACCTACTCACTATGGCCAGGGTGTAACTGCTCTGTAAGTATCAACTCAATGAGTTTTACTGTAATGAAAGCTCACTGAAGAAAAAACACCCCTTACAAAGTCTTTTTAGAGACAAAGAACACTGCATTTGGTAAATGGAGGCATACAGAGTATCCAAGATTTCTCTATTACACTGTTAACGCACAGTAGTGTTTGAGCTGATGAGTAAAAATGATGAGTAAATAGCACGCAGATCTACTTGGCAAGGGTCAGCTTTTAACTGTTTAACCACTCACCACTTCCACACTGCAGCTCTGTACTTTCTGTTCTTGATACCAAGAGCTTACCCTGATTTGAAGGGGCTTTTAGCACTGAAGTCAAGCTTGGCACAAGTCTCTCTCGATGAACAATATTGTTTTTCAGGGAGAGCACGCAAAAACATGCTGCCACTCTGCCACGGGAGAGCTTAACTACTGTATCTATACTGTGCGTCATTCTGCCAGTTACAAACAGTGACACTATTTCTGTTACATGAAAGTATATGCTGTCAAAATGATCTACCACAGTTGTTTTCACAAAGTGAATTAATAACATCTTTGAGTTTACTACTAGAATTCCATTTGTTTGTAAAACAGACTAGTTATTTACTGCACAGCCAGCTGCATAGTGAGTCTGGTAGCTTAGTTCCAGTCACTTCCAAGACTAAGCATCAGACTTAGCTGTACCATCTTTTCTTTAGCCAGGTACATCACCATTTGTTGAACAGCATTACAAAAATACCGACTGACATACTCTTAACAGCTTAGCAGTAGTGTCACATGCCTTTCATGTTATTTGACAGAGAGCTAGCACTTTTCAAAGTGTTTTCTTTCACATGGTATTAGCCACCAGGCAATGCTCCTCTAATTTGCATTTTGGCCTGTAATTTTCAGGCATTCTTTAGAACACCCTGGTTCACCAGTGTGGCTATACAGAGATTAAAAAGTTACTTCAACCTTTACGCACATATGAATCTTGAGTCAATTCATATATTAAGCTAATTTAGGGAAAACCAGGAATAAACCATCCCAAGCAAGTTCACTACGCTTGGGGGTAGCAGTTTGAGAGACATTGTTCATCACCTCTACTAAGATTATGAAAACTACCTGCTAATGCTCTGACTAGATGGAGGAGGGAACTCCTTGATTAGGAATATATCGCAGACAGTGATCACAGCTTTCCTGGATACAGAGATTTAAGATTACCTTAAGTAAACATATGCATACAGTTTCAGATACAGATTAGCAGATCCCAACAGAATAACAAGCAAACTCAGCTATCATGTAAGATACCACTAAATGATCTAGCCTTTCTTCACCTAACTAGCCTCTGTACTTTAGAAAGTACTAGGAGCAGCGCAATCACTTAAACTGAACTCAACCCAAGGAGCACAAAATTATTTCTGGAAAGAAACCAAAATTCAAGACAGCAGCGCTGGAAAGACTGAAGTTGAAAGAGGAGCAGCAAAAATGTAAAACTCTGTATGCTGCAGAAAAAGGAAGTCTAAGGTTTACTTGGTTATGGAAAATACTGTACTGCACAAGAACAGGGCAGGTAACAATCAGCAGACAGTTTGAGAGATGAATCAGATTTAGTAGTTCTTAAGCTCAGTAAGTTAAAAAAAAAAAAAGAACAACCAACATCATGGCAAAACAGGGTAGTCTACAAGATCCATAAAATAACCCTACATTCTATACAACATCTGTAGAATCCTCAGTAAGAATACTAAGTCCAGTTTTGGTGCTGTACATCAACGAAAGATGTGGACTGCATTTGGAAGGTACTCCGATACTACGAGGTATCAGAGATTTATAAAAGACGCCCATATGAACAGCAATGGAGAAATGGGGTGCTGTTCTAACAGAACAGAAGAAGACAAGAAATCTTCAGTGTTGCAAAGATGAAGAGAATAATCTCTCCAGACTGACTGTAATACTACTCTATAAAGTAAACCTCAGATACGACAAGGATGGCAAGAAGTCCCTTTAACAGAACAGGCTAAAATAATTCCATGAGCCCTTACTGTTGTAACACTTACCAGTCTAACTTACAAACATGTCATCTAATAAGGGTGACTTCATATTAAAGGAAGAATTACGATAAACTTTGTGAATCTTTCTTAAGGATGGTCCTTCAGTTTACTTCCCCTCTGATACTTACAGTAGTCAGATGTCACTGAAGAGCAAAAAGGAAAATACAGTATTCACTGATGAACTTGAAAAGCTAGACAAAGTGCTTGGACTTGAGACAGCTGCATCCTTTTCCTGTCTATTTCCCACTTTAGGCTGAGATTCAGGCCAAAATCCAAAATAAGCAAGCTCATTAAGGCAGAGTTAAGACTATGCTTGGACTTATTTTCTTGTTTAATAATCAGGGAGTATTTCTGCAAACATTTGAAAGTCAGCTTTGAAAGGAGATGTCAAATGTGAATACACAAGAACTTAATTTATATATTATATGCCAACATAAAATAGTGACCAAACAGTAACAAGAATACATCAAAGTTCCTGCATAAGTTTGAGCAACAGGTCATGGATTTCTAGTCACAAACTAATACACAGTGTTTTTGCAACACCTTTAAACATGTTTCTTCCAATCATCAGCAGCCAGACTACAAATTTAAGTCTGTTTAAACAAGTAACAACTTTTTACAACTTAACAGACATCCGAACGCTGTTCTCCAGCATCCTCTCAGGCAAGTCCCACTGCTGCTGCAAGTCAGCACCTTGCAAGTACAGAGTTAGAATGGGGCATTAGCTTCTGGAGTGACACATGGTATCACAGAAACTGATTTGGTATTCTATACAATCCAAAGTGTCAGCATCAAACAAAAATTTAGACTTTGTTGATGTGTGGCAGGGCATGAGGCAACAGTACAAGGCAACCCAACTGAGTATGATTTGGAACAATAGCTGACACCAAGACTACTCCAGAAACTTGTTCCAACACTTTAGCCACCAATATCAACAGAGAAAAAATGAGGCCTTATCACCTTCCTACAATTTCACCCTGAATTTGAAAAATAAAACCAAAGTTAAACAATATTTACCTACCCTCCTACCTCCTCTGCTTTCCTTCATCTGCACTATTGCTTCCACCTAAGTTAGTCTTACTTGTGAATGGGTATGGAGGGGAAGGACGGACAGGGGAACTGGTATTAGGATGAAATGCCAACATACTAACAGATTAGGGAGCCACATTCTTTTTCCTTTTCAGACCTCAGCAACGCTTCTGTAGTTATCCTTTGCTGTGATCACCTGAGCTATATTTTTCATAAAACAGAACTCTGATATTGGTTTCTGACCAAGTTATTTTGCTCTGATAATAAAACAGTACAGGAAAATTACCTCCATTAGCATTTTGCAATGTTCTTTTAGCACAGCTAACTAAAAATAATCTCAAAGATCAATATTTACATTCAGCATCCAAACAAAAGCTTGAGTTGAAGTATTGTTAATGCAAAACCTCTTAAGGCAGTTATTAGGTTGAAAGAATGGGTAGGTACACCTGGGGCTCAGTGAAGCATTTCAATTACAGAACAAAACACAGGGAATTGAGGCACTCTGTGTGCTTATCAAGTTGGAAGGGGAATTCAAGGTTTCCTTTGAGTCAGAAAGTTACTTCTGCCTAACCTCTTACACTCGAGTTTGTAAGAGAAATAACACATACACAGAAGGCTAGAACAGTACACTGACAAGAGAAAGGGTAAAATTAATGACTCTAAATACCACACTTTAATTCTTTTAAGAAGCATTTTGTGAAGATTTCAAGCTGGCAATTTGTGGTTTGGGTTTTTTTTTTGTTAGGTTGTCTTGTGTTGGTTGGTTTTGGTTTGTTGGGTTTTGTTTTGGGGTGGGTTTTTTTTTGCTCGCTTGTTTTTGTTGTGCGTTTTTTTTCCCTAAAACAATACTCTGAAGTGTCTTTATTAACACCAATCAAAATTATGCTGTTTAAAGTTTGCCTTGCAGTTTTCTAAATTAATCCATAAACTAGGATCCACAATCAGAAAATAATTGTCTCAAAACTCAATGCCCTAATTCTAATTCACTTGTTTGGAAATATATCAGTGTTTAATAAAGGATGTGAACCAACCGTTTTAATACTTATGCCTAAATTTGACTTCACTAGGCAGCCAAATCCAGCTGTTTGGGTTTTTACCATCTTAACTAGATCTGTACTTAAGCAATGAAAAAAACTGGGATGTGAAGTGTCTTACTGAGTGCAACAAATGAGAATTTAAAAAAACAAGTTGCAGTATATTAAGAACTTCACAAATTACTTAAAAGCTAAAATACCTTTGACTCTCTGAAGCTGCCATGCCCCTTCTCACAGGCTACCAGGGTGGGGAAGGGAATGCTAGAAAAAACATTTTATAGTTTCTACTCTTTTGTTTCTGTTTACCGCTATTCACCCAAGCTGAGTCATAGAATCATAGAATAGTTAGGGTTGGAAAGGGCCTTAAGATCATCTAGTTCCAACCCCCCCCGCCATGGGCAGGGACATCTCACACTAAACCATGTCACCCAAGGCCTCATCCAACCTGGCCTTGAACACCGCCAAGGATGGAGCACTCACAACCTCCCTGGGCAACCCATTCCAGTGCCTCACCACTCTCACAGTAAAGAATTTCTTCCTTAGATCCAATCTAAACTTCCCCTGTTTAAGTTTTAATCCATTACCCCTTGTCCTGTCACTACAGTCCCTGATAAAGAGTCCCTCCTCAGCATTCTTTTAGGCCCCCTTCAGATACTGGTAGGCTGCTATAAGGTCTCCACGCAGCCTTCTCTTCTCCAGGCTGAACAGTAAAAACAGTGAAGTAGTGAACCCTTCAAGGTAGCCGATTTATGCCTTTCACAGACTTCAAAATTCATGCTTCCTGCTCTAGACAGTAACACTTTGTACCTCAGGACTGCAAAATGAAGGGAACCTACCTACTCCCTACATGCCAAAATTGGTGGCACCTCGATATCCCTCTGCAGAATGACCTTTTCAAGTTTGACACAAAGAGAGGTTTTGTAAGAAGTTCAGCAATAAACAACATTTCAGTTTGAGAAACACAAGATTTTCAAAATTCAAGACTTAAACCAACAGTGACTTATTTTGCTGAAGAGTCACAAAGTCAATAATGAGCACATGCAGAATCTGTGTGAAAAAACAGAACTAGGTGGAACAAAATGGGACAAACCTAAACAAGCCAATGCAGTTTCTCATGAAAGTTTCATTTCTAAACAAATTCTCATCAAGTGTTCAACTCAGGTGTTAGATTAAAATTACAAAATAAAAAAAATCATTACCTGAATCTCAGGAGTTTAAGTTAATTTGCTCAAAATAAGCTTAATTATCAGACAGTTCCCACAGTAAATAGCAATTCACTCCCCTCATCTATACCTCTGGGAAGTAATGCAAGTTTGTAAATTAACTATCTACTCTACCAGGGTAGAGGATAAAGAATGAAAACATATTCTCAGTGTTGCTGAAAGAAAGAGAGTGAGTCTCTAGTCAGCTCTGTATCTCTGTCTCTAAAAAAGTCATAGCTGGCTGTGGAAAAGACCTGATAGAACATCCAGTGAATCAGCTGGTGCATTGAGGAAGGAAAGACTGCCTCCTGGTTACTACTTGTCCATATACATGATGAGTTCAGGAAGCTTCAGTGATGATCTTAAGAGACTTCTGAAATGTAGAAGACATAATCCCCTGGATGATGCAACAGGTAACAGGAAAGATCTGCCTCTTCTTTTATAAAGTATTAGACTTAGATTGGATATAAGGAAGAAGTTCTTTACTATTAGGGTGGTGAGGCACTGGAATGGGCTGCCCAGGGAAGTTCTGAATGCTCCATCCCTGGCGGTGTTCAAGGCCAGGCTGGATGAGGCCTTGGGTGGCATGGTTTAGTGTGAGGTGTCCCTGCCCATGGCAGGGGGGTTGGAACTAGATGATCTTAAGGTCCTTTCCAACCCTAACTCTTCTATGATTCTATGATTCTCCATAGGTAAACCAGACATTTTCCTCATAGTACAGAACTACCAATATTTAAGCTGGTTTCTCTAATGTTAGGTTAGAAATTCCATATTCCACTTTCAAATCACAATACAGACCTGGAGTCACTGTTACAATATATTGTTAAGTAAGAGAGCAGCTTTTCAAAACCATCAACAAAAGCACTGACACTCATGCACCATCAATGTTTTTAAACCAGCAAAATGTGGAAACCCTTATCTAGTCCCGAGTTCTTCAGCAATATAAATGGCCATTAGATCCATCTAAGGAAAGGTCATCAGCCATCATATATCTGTCTCTTAAGGTAGGAGAATAGAGAAGCTTCCTAACGATACACACCCTTACAGTCAGGCATTTTACAGATAAATATCTGCTCAGTACATATCGTGCAACAGTTTAGTAGAAGAAAGGACTCTGGGTTACACATGAGCTATTTCCTCATTTTTCTCACTGAGGGTCTTACCACTGGTTTAGACTTTTCCGTCCTCCATTTCAGGGAGATTAATAAGCCTTTTAGAAGGTGTACTTGAAACATTAGATCTTAATTATTTTAATTAAAATTTAATACTTAAATACTAGGAAGCATTTAATCTAGTAATTATTCAATAATAATAAAAAAGACAATTCAATGATAAAAAAAGAGCAGTAAACTAATAGTTTTTACGCTCCAGCATTAGACATTTTACATTTCTCAGCTACCAGCTAGCCACCCATTAGCGTTGCTAAGCAGAAAGTTTTTCTAAGTCTGCATATACTCAAATTTAATATACAATTGATTTTAAATCAGTGTTTTCTCTGTTTGGAACACAATGAGACAATCATAAAGCTTCAGTCCATCTTTCATGCTCTAAACAACCTTGTGACATGCTACAGTAAGTCTCACAAACATACTTTTGTTAGCAAACAGCTTAAGCAGCCTACCAGAGCTACCCACCCACTGAGTAAGCAACAAAGAGCTTAAAAAACAAACAAAAAGAAAGTACTTCATATAGCAGTACACTCAATCAAAATGACTGCTTAGTAAAGGAAACAATTTCCTCTCTCAATTTTATTCAAATTATTATGTCTGTTCAAGAACCTAGTTCTCAAATAAAAACAATTCCTATTTGGTAACAACAGCTTGACAAGGAACTTTTGCTTGAGTTTTGGTAAACTGCCCTGGAAAGTTCCTTCAGAAAATTTCAAAGCCAGCAGACAAAAACCTGAACTTTTCAGTGAAATAGGTTTTTTTGCCTTATAAAATCCCACCTCCTCTCTCTATCAAATGCTTAGATATAAAAATTCCTTAAGAGCTAAAGAAAATTAAAGGATGGGTGAAAAGTTACTAAAACTAAGGATCATCAAAGCATTCTTCATACAAATTCAAATGAAAAACGGGACTAATTTCCACTCTATTTTTCACATCCTATCAATGTTATTAAGAAGCAGTACATTTTCCCATCACATTTTTCTTTCAAAGTTGTATATAAATTATAGGATATAGCACTATCCAGTCAACTTGGAAAAATATAGAAACAAGACATTTGGAGACATATTCTTAAAGAAACATTAACAACAACCAGACTGAAAACTGGATTTGGACATTTCTGGTTTATGTTTAATTATATCAAACATCTATTTACATGCATACAGCACTTTTCCAAGGCTTCCACTGATAAGATTGCTATGTGTTTTAGTAGGAACAATTAGTAGGAACAGATGCACCTCCACACCTACAAGATTTATCATATGAAGTTGCTACTGTATTATGAAGACAACAGAATATTGCCCTGCAAAAAAATGCAAGTAACTCACAATTTTCTGAGCTTTAATTAACATACTTCTAACTTGAGCCAAAGCTGTTGTTACAAGATTGCATTACCTTTTGGCATTTTCCCTGCCTTGTCTTGATCATGGTGTTGCATACTACAAAGAGAATGCTTTTAAATAATGTATTGCTTTAATATATTAAACGGTTTGATGGTTTATTCAGATGTGCCATATCTCCCTCTCCATTTAAGAACGAAACCAAATGCTATTTGTCTCAAATACTCTAAACACTATAGAGCAAAAATGTGTGTACAACAAACTGAAAAGTGTTAAATAGCCGTGAAACTGCAAGCTACATACTGAAAAAGCCATCAGAACAGGAACAGTCAAGTCCAGTACTATTATATTAGGACACCAAGATGCAAACTAAACTATTTCCTGTCAGTTCAGCATATACAGAAAGAATTTTATTTCCACTTCCTACTTGTAGACAACTTCAATAAAATAATGAAGAAGGTACTCATTACCCCTCTCTTGATACTAAGTAAATACTGAAAAAATTGGGTAGTGGAATTATCTAAGAAACCTCTCATTCTACTCCTTCAAATGTGAAGACATATCTTGTTCAATTTCTTTCTTTTTTTAAAGAACTACCGAATTCTTGCAAAGCATGGAAGTTTAATCTGTCCAAACTGAAACCAATATTAAAAGAATCTGCTTGCCTCCTTTTAAGTGGAAAAACTATGTAATTAATAAGTATTCTTCACAAAGGGAAGCTACTTTTGGAATGCTAGAAACAGTTTCCCTGAACACTCATTAACTATCTGAGAAGGAGATTCCATACTTTAAATAGGTGATTATGTAAAATTGTCAGCTCAGAATTCAGCTACAGTTAAGGGCAGCCTTAGAAGAGGGAAAAGAACATGAAAAACGCTTCCCTTTTAGGTTGTGCAGAGCAGATTTTAAGGCAGGATTTGGGGGTTTTCCTCATTCATTCCTGCATGAAAGCATGCAATGATGCACCTGCATGTCAGTTTAGCCAGACTTCTGGTTAAGTTCTGCATCTCACCAGCTGAATCATTCACAAAACTTAGTGTGAATTTTAGCCCAGGGTTATCAAGTTTCATGGTCCCACAACCTCTTAACAGAAGGCTCCCATGTCTGCAAAACACTGCTTGAAATGACAGCTCTATGGATGTGTAATCCAGCAGCTTGTTCAGTATGTCCTCGAGACATTTCTCCGAGGTATTGCAACAGTAACAAAGTGCAGTATTTTTTGCTAAAGAATACTCTGTGGTTAGCTTTGTATTTTTTCATTCATCTACAGACAAGAATTCTGGTTTTGCAACTTAAATTTGATATGTCTTAATGTTACCTCTGTAGCAGTGAAGGCAAAATGGCAAGCTATAAATGGACTAATATTGTAACTGAGATTAACTTTTTTAATTTTTTTTAAGAGAACCATTATGAAACAGCAGGACTTCAAATTTAAGAGCACATACTATTTATTGTAAGGATTATCCAAAAAATAAAAAATAAAAAGTAAAACTTCCTAATTATACATAGTACTTATGTAAACAACACTTCAAGAAGCGGGATGTAAAAGTACCTACTTAGATATCTATTTTAATTTGTATTCCAGTAGCACCTGTGTAATTCAGATGCAGAAACTGCATTGTGCTAGGTATTGTAGTTTAACTCAATACCTTGGGACAGTGCCAATCTTGTACCTGAAAAACAAAGGATGTTTCATATGGTACATACTTTAAAAATAGCTGACTGTTAACCTCTTTAGGTAAAATGAAAATAACTGAGTTCACTGGAAGACATAAAAGCATAGATCAGGAAAGCTGAACCAAAATGCTGATGAATAGTAGGGCCTTAAACGACAAGGAGACAAAAGCCAGATACAGTAAAAGCAGCTGAATGATGAAAGAGAGGAGCCTAAAACCAGAACAATAACCTAGGACAACTGACTCCAAGACTAACAAGTTTAGATAAGAAACAATTCAATAATCAGTGAGAAATAACAGACAAAACTATTAAGTAGTCACTCAAACATAATGCAGGCTTTTGCTTTTTTAAGCTAGAGAGCTCAAGAAAAGGCTCACAGTTGTTAGCTCCCTGTTCTCTGAAATCTTATCTACAAAGAGCAAGTAAATCAATTCCTTTGAAACATATTTAACACACAGCTTCAATCTCACAGCTTTTACATGTCATAAATACCTTGAGTGTTTTAATGACTGTACAGGGAAGCTTAAAACTGTCCACAAGCACCATTAGATATAAGGAGGGAGAACGGAAATTAGAAAAAACAAACATACCTTGTGTTGTTCTATTGCATCTATCCACTGTTGTCTGTGATCTGGGTCCTGAGCTCGAAGGTACCAAACACTATCATTTACACTAATATCAAATCTGCATTCGTCAAAGTCGTGGGGCTGTGGCAGAAAAGAGTGTAAGAGCAGCTAAAATTAGCAATATGATAAGCAAAACTTCACACAGTATTTTGACACTTTCATACTAAAATTTAAAAAACTGGTTTATAGTCTTGACTTCAACCTTTATTCTAAGCTCCATTTTATGTAGCTGTTTCAAAACAATGAACATACACTCTTATAATAAAAAATGCTAGTCTTCTGAAATAGAAGAGGCTCTTTAATACATTCTTATTACATAAAACTGTCACAAAAAGGTTCCACACAAGCATTGAGAAAAAATGCACACCCTGAAACAAATCCTTTAGCAAAATAACTACTGGACACAGCCAGCAAAATACAACTTTCATACACATTTTTTATTTCAAAGCAGGAAAAAAATACTAAGGTTATTCTTATCAGTATTGATTTTTAGATGGAATACATACATCATAGCAAATAGCATCAGGATTAAACCATAAAAGTAGACTACAGCAAAATGACAACTAAGAGCAAGAACTAAAGGAAGCTACAGCATCCTCTGCCTCAACTATTTTCACCATCTAAGACAACTGGGAGCAACACTCAATCCTTTCTAATGTCACCACTCAAATGCATCTAACTTTCAGTTCACATGTCTTAAATACTAAAAAGCTTTTATTAGCATTACAAGGAATCTGGAAGGAAAGCGCAGGAAAACAAAAAACCAATCTAATCTGCCCTGTGCCCTGATACTGTCCATTCAAAGCTACTTCTCAGAAAACATCCAATTGAGCATAACATTCCCCACCCCACCCCTGCCCTTGAAAACTATTCTTAAGGAAACATAATACACGCAAAAGCAGAAAACCTTTTTGAATTGTAATAAAAAGAAAAAAGTTACACATGCAAAAAACTGTAGGAAGCTAACAGGCTCTGAGGTTAAGGCAAATAACACAATCTGAGGAACCACAAACATTGTTTCCAGATGCTAAAGATGATTACATGTTAGTAATATTCTTTACAATATAAGAACCACGCTGCAAATACATTCGTCTCTGCAGACAACTAAGGAACTGTGGATCACTCATTAAATACTCCACAAAGAAAACCTAGGAGCAAGTCTCATTTGTCGTCATGCACAGTCCAGTGCCAGTGAGGATTATTTTCGAAGGACCTGGAAGTCATGCTACTTACACATAATATACAATCTTTCTCATTTAAATATATCAAAGAGGAAGGAAAGCACAAAGAAGCCAAACTACCAAATGAAAAAACAGCTAGGAAGAGTTTAACAAAAGTACATGAAGTTTCACTTTTTTAAAGCTTCACATATTTGGTCAGGCATCCGAACCTAAATTTAATTTAAAGAAATCTAAACTTCCCACAGGAGAAAAGAAAAAAAAAAAATCCACACAAACCAGCAACTGACAAAAGTGACAATCAAACAGCATCAGCAACTGATTATTTTACACCTGACCATCTCAAGTTAATTCAAATCAAACAACTTTCAAAATGGTTCTATACACTGTTTTGCCTCCACTGAACCACAGAATACAGGGATGTAGGAAGGGACATGAGGTGGGTTGACCCTGGCTGGAGACCATGCTCCTACCGCAGCCGCTCTACCACTCCCCTCCTCAACTGGAAAGGGGAAAGAGAGTTTGTTGAAAGGCTCATGTGTCAAGATGAGCCAGGGACAGCCAGGGATGATAATCACCAATTATCACCATGGACAAACCTGACTTGACTTGGGAAAATTATTACCAATCAAATCAGAGTAGGATAGTAAGATGAAATTTAAATCAGTCTTACTCCTGATTTTCTCTAACTCCTCCTCCCCAGCAGCAGAGGGGTCCAGGAATGGGGGTCAGTCCACCTCTGCCAGTCCTTCCTCCTCATGGTCCTCCCCTGCTCCAGTGTGTCTCCCATGGGAGACAGTCCTCCCTGAACTTCTCCAACATGAGTCCTTCCCACAAGCTGCAGTTCTTCAGACTGCTCCAGCGTGGGTCCCTTCCATGGGGTGCAGTCCTTCAGGAACAGACTGCTCCAGCGTGGGTTCCCTGCATGGCCACCAACCCTGCAGCAAACCTGCTCCAGTGTGGGCTCCTCTCTCCACAGGGCCACAGGTCCTGCCAGCAGCCTGCTCCAGCACAGGCTTCCCACAGGTCACAGTCTCCTTTGAGCATTCCCCTGCTTCAGTGTGGTGTCTTCTATGGGCTGCAGGTGGATATCTGCTCCACCATGGACCTCCACAGGCTGCAGGGGCATAGCCTGCCTCACCACAGGTGAGGAATCTCTGGGTGGGGAATCTCTGCTCTGGCCCCTGGAGCACCTCCTCCCCTCCTTCTGCACTGGCCTCAGTGTCCGCAGAATTGTTGCTCTCACATATTCTCACTCCTCTCTCCAGCTGCTGGTCAACAGCAGGTTTTACCCTTTCCTAAATTGCAGAGGCACTACTATCTTTGCTGATCAAGTCAGCTTTGCCCACCAGCAGGTCCATCTTGGAGCAAGACAGAACTGGTTCTACAAGATATGGGGGCAGCTTCTCACAGAAGCCACTCCAGTAGCCCCTTCCCAACCAAAACCTTGCCATGTTAACCCAGTATAGGACATGAAGTATTCTAGTCCAGGCGCCTCTTCTTCAAACTGCATTTGCCACATTATTATTACTATATATGAGAAAGATGCTTTAGGGTAGCAAACCTGCTGTATCAATGAGTCACGCTTATATGCCTGTTCCCAACCACCCATGTGCCAGCCCTCCTGTAGCCTATGTGGTGGGATACCTGCATCTACCACAATGGAAGATACTCCCAAAAAATCACCCAAAAAGCAAGTGTACAAGAAAAAGCTATCAAAATTTTTCTTGCCATGACAGCATTCTTCTGCTCAATCTTGCTCTCTGAAACCCTCTAGGAACAGTTGCACATTACAAGAAAGACTTGCCAAAATTAATCTTGAAAGCCTGCAGTACTACTCATTCCACACTTCCATACATAACTTACTTCAGTGCACAGCCATCCTCGCTTCACCCCTTCTCTATCTCTAATCTGAACATCTTCTAATGTGATTTAAGACCATCACCTCACTGACTTCTTCAAGGCAGATTTATGTACTCCCGTTCTTTGCATAGCAACTCTTAATTGCTTGAAAATTTACACCTTACTGCTAACCTTGGGAGGAAAATGTTTTCCTTGAGGTCTAGCTAAAACCTTAAACACTGGGGCATTCACTACATGCGTACTCCTGCATTACCTATAGTTAAGAGACTAGGCCACCTAAAACTCAGGTCTAGGGTTATAGTCAGTTTACTGTGCAGTTCCATGTTACAAAAAAAGCTAGCTAATCAGGTGGTCCTGTTAGACAAGTTGCTTAAAGGTAAGAAATATCCACTAACAAGCCTAAATACTGCTCCAAAAGGAAGTTAGGCAAGTGATACCTGAATTGCTCGACAGATGCATGCTACCTATTTAGCATCTTATAGTACTTATTAAATGCCTATTTTCCTTATTTTTGACAACTGAAATTAGATCCATTCCCCTCCTTTTTCCTCTATGTGGGTTTTTTTTGTTGGTTTTGTCTGCTGGGTTTTTTTTCTTAAACACAGGCTTTACCGTAAGAACCCTCCATTAACTGAATATGAAAGGCAAGTTCTCCAATATGCATTTTACCAAAAGTAAATAAAACACCTGAATGACATGTGACCCATTCTTGCCTTAACACAGGAGAAATACAGTTGTTGTTGATAAACCCCTTCTCAACCAGGAATGAGTTTGTAGTTCATCTCCACTCATAACTTGGCAAGCTTCAATATGTAACCTTTTAGTATCATCTATCACATTCTCCTCCCCACTGAGCTATGGACAAATTTCCTTGTTTTTCCTCTTGCTATAAATGCTTTCATTGTTTGCTGTAGCTGCATCTAGCAAAGACCACAGTGTTATTCACCACTTCTCAGGTCTGTCCTTTACGCTTCTAACATCCTCCTCAGACCAGTTTGAGTTTCTCCTGACACTAGCTGGAAGTTTTTCAATTCTTCTTCCTTTTACTTTCCCCCTGCACCTCTAGACGTATTTCATTTAGATCTGCTTTTTCTTAGGTTCACCTTTTCTAGCCTAGTGTTTGCTTTCTTCCTTGTGCTCAGAAGTGACTATGAAATGGTACAGTTCTTAGACAGCTGCCTAAGATGCTGGAGGATAAACAGGGATTTTAGTCTATAATAAACTAAGGACCTCTACTGAGGGCAGGATATGCTCTATTGCCCTCTCAGAAGAAAGGTAAGACACAAAAGAGGAATGTTTTAGTCATGCAGGTAAGCAAGAAGCAAGTAGGAGTTTACTATCTACCTTCATGATCTAAAGCACATTGGAGAACTTCAGCTGCTTTTTCCTAACACCCCCAACTCGCAGTAGCCTCAAGCAACTTACATGCATAGATCAAGAAGGCACTGGGGAACAAATCCCAGACTGACCTGTGACACTGTGCATAGAAGTACCTCACAGCATTTTTAAAGGCGAGCTGGGCACACTCCAAGAACCTGCAGCCAAGGCAGCCTGTCCTTCTAGAGCCAGCATTTAAAAAAAACTCAAACACAAACAGCTAAATCATAATTCCATGCAAGAAAAAGCTGCAAGAAATAGGTCTCCCGCGACCCCAAACACCCTTTTCTTTCTTGCAAATCCCTTACAGAGAATCCAGCTAAAATAAAGGCAGTTGCAAGTATTCAAGAGTCTCGAATCTTTCTGTGTAAACCAAACCGATCTTACACTCTAAAGAAGCAAGAACAGTTTACATGAAGAAGCATTTACTTGGCTACAGTGACTGAGGAAGTCTGTAGCCAGTTCAGGTCTCATGAGTCATACCTGACTGCACTGCAACAAAACCCTTCTCAAGCCTGAGGTATTCCTGAAACAAGCCTCAGAGCAGTATCTGCTTGAAAAATACTGGTTCAAGTGTTTGAGGCAAATCACACAGGGAATATTAAGTGGTTTTATATACTTTATAACCTTCAAGAGTACTCTATAAAGGAAAAAACCCAAGCAAAAAAAAAAAAAACCAACCAAAACCAAAACAAAAACCAAACCCTTCAATGAAGAAACTTTTGCTTGCTTTCTCACTACTTTAAAAGGCTTTTCTTTTTTACCCTACAGAGGAAAGCCATGGCGGTTCACAGTACACCAAACTCAAGTCTGCATATTACAACCATTAAAGTGTGTTTGTGCTGCTATTCGCATTGCATAACTAAAAATTACATGTGGTGCATTTATTTTAAAATTTTGAAGGCTTTTTGTATTAATAACGAGCAGGGGCACTAGCACACAAGACAAACAATGGAGGCCAACAGAATATGAGAACTATCATTCTCTCTCAGACACGAATGTCACGAACATAAACGCAACAGCGGCTGTTATCGAACCTAGTTCCATGGTTCACAGTTGTTAACCAAACAATATCCTTTACTGCTACGAAGATAACTGCACTGCAGCATACTGCAATAACATATTAACCAAGACAAGCATTTCTACTTACCTAATTCATCAGTACAAAGCTACTGACCTCAGAAGTATGACAGAGCAGTTTTTTTGTTTTCTGTCATGCCGAAAAGGGGTTTTTTTCATACAAGATTAAGAAAAATCTAGTATAGCTGCACATTGCTTTTGCTCATGGATAAATGTAAAAACCTGTTCAGCTGCTGAATACAATTCTTGAATTTCTAAATTTCAGTCACATTTAAGCCAGATTCTGTAAAATCTCTAATGCTAATTTTCATTCATCCTGCTAGAACACTACGTTATTTGCTTTTTGTGGAATGAGTTATCACAGCCATAGAATCGTGTAAGAAATATATTCATAAAAGAGTAAATTTACAATGAAGGCAAGTATTCAGTACTATTCACACTATTCCCTCTAAAAGAACTGGTGCAAAACTATGAGAAATTGTTGCTTTAGAAAAGACATTTTGTAAAGCAATGCATTTGGTTTACTTACTTAGGTTTTACAAAATCCTCTTGAGGAGAAAAGCTCAAAGATCTGGTTTCCTCTGGTGATGAGTTAGTTAGCCTTCCATCACTAGCAAAAACTTTAGTAGTATCTTTAAGCTAAAACATGAAACCCAGTGGCTCCTATCACCCCTCTCTCAGTGCAGCTCAAAGCAGGTTAATGGAACTTTTCATTCTTTTTTCAGGCAGGCTTAAGGATGGTGTCAGTCAAAAGGTACCAACTAAAAACTAAGAAAATGCATTCAAGTTTTTGTAATAAAACTGAAAGTTTTTCTTAAAAAATAGCCAAAACTTATATGCCTTACATCAGAATATCTACAGCTATTAAAAATGCTAATTCTCAGCTTAAAAAAAAACAAACCCAAAAAACCAAACCAAAACAAAAAACACATGGAGAAATGCCTTATATAAGTAAAACTGATTTGAGATTATTCTCTCTATATAAATGCAAAGTGTTTGTTTTGCATATATTCCACAGATATAAATTGCTGTAACCCATGCTTACAAGTGGTTTTCAGGCTTGGGGTTTTTTTTGATGGGTTTTTTGTTTGCTTGTTGTTTTTTTGTCTTGTTTTGGGTTTGTTGCCTGTTTCCTTCCAAGTAGGATGTGTATAGAAAGAAATCACTCTAAAGTCAAATCTGATGGGACAGTACCCAAATGTCACTCCGATGAGTATCTGCAAACATCCTTCACAAATACAAGCCTGAAAAATCTTTTAAAGGTATCAGTCTCCACCAATTGCAACTTAAATGCCTCTTACAAAAGTGGACATGGAAAGTCATACACTGGAAAATGAGATGAAAGCCAGACTGTTATTACCAGTGTTTGTCAGCTCAACACAGCTGAATACACAATCTTTTCCAACATGAATGGTGTCACTTTCCTACAATGCAAAGTATAATCTATCCTCTAGTTTGTGGATTTTCCACTATCACCTTGGAATTCATGTGTCTCTTCTGCACCATTCTGCAACTTCATGAAATCCTCCTACACTGTACCTGAACAAACCAGCACTTCCTCCACAAAAAAAAATGTTCAGAGCAGCTACCACAAAGCAAAACCTTCAGATCTGCTCATTTTTCAAAATACAGCCTAAACACTACAATTCCAAATAGTCTGTTCCTCCTTGTATCCTTCCTTAACATTCTTTCCCTTGAATTAGCATTATCACTGTACTTTCCTTTACAGATTTCTGCCTTTCCCAGAATTTGAGTACACACAGCAAAAGCGTCCTTCTTCGGAACAATCATTGTCCCTTCTTGTTCTTTCAAACATACACATTAATCATAAGCTACGTCTATAATGACTCTCTAGATTACCGTGGTAGTTTGACCCTAGCTGGCTGCCAGATCTGCACTCAGCTGCTCTCTCACTCCTTTATCTCAGCTGTGCAGGAGGAGAAGATACAATGAAAAGTTCATGGGTAAAGATAAAGACAGGGAGATCACTTATGTACAGCCATCATGGGCAAAACAGGCTCGACTTCGTGAAAATTAATTTAATTCATTGCTAATTACAGTAGAATGCTGAGAAACAAAGACAAAACTGAAAACATGCACAGGGGCATGAGAAATGAGGGCTGCGGTCAGTTTGTAATGCTTTAACTGCTGCTTTTTCCTCACATTCCTCCCCTGCTCCAGCATGGCTCTTCTCCATGACTGCAGTCCTTCAGGATAAACCTGCTCCGGCATGGACCCTCCTCAGTCTGCAGCCTTCTTCAGGGCATATCCAGTTGCTATGATAGGGTCCTCCACAGGCCACATGGAAATGGCTGATGCACTGTGCTGTACTCACAGGCTGTGGGGGTATCTGCTCACTGCCTGAGGCACCTCCTTCCCCCTCCCCTGCTCTCACCTAGGTGCTTGAAGGACTGTTTCTCTCACTTCCCCCTCCACTCCGCTCTATCTCAGATACTGCTGATAAGCATTTTTGCACTTTAACTATGTTTACCTGGCAGTGCTACCCCATGTGGTGCCCTGCACTTGGTCTGCTGGAGCCATCGAGAACCTGCAGGGCAGAATAACGTGGCCTCCTGTCACACCCCACCCTTACCATATACACCCAGTGAAACTATAGAGGTCCACCAAGAGCCTTTTGTCTCTGAGTTATTTTTGAATACACTTGGCTTTAGAGGTACAAACATTAAAGTTACTAAACAAAGACACTGCTTTAATTTTGCAAGTTTTTTGTTTTGTTTTAACATCATTAACTATCCCAGATCTAATTCTCAGGGTGCAATAACTTACAGAAAGCACCGTATTTCATGTTTATAATATATTTTATTTTAAAATGTTCTGAAAACCCAGGAGACCTTGCCAGTTCTAATTCACTTTATTTTTTGATACACCATTTACCCCCTAGCTCCCATCAACATCCAAGTAGATCCACAAAGCTGGAAAATTAGGGTCTGCCAAAATTCACAACACAAAATTCTGGTTTCCTTTTCTGAATTCAAAAAATCTAGACAAAATCTAACAGAAACATTGGAGTAGGATGCCTTACATTTCCTTGCTGCTATTCTTAAGCAGTAAGAACCCAAGATATAGGAAAATCTTATTTCAAATAAGCATGTAAACAAGACAGCTTTAAGCCCACTGAAACAGTAATGATCCTTTTATGTGACAAAACATGGGACATCTAATCTTTTCTCATGACTACATACAGAAAACTCTCATAATGGCACATCCACAAACATAGGAAAATGTTCAAGAAAACAGGCTTAAAAATATGAAAGCCTATTGAATTCTCTGCTACTACCAAAATATTTTACTTCAGGTCTTCAGACATTTCCTTTTCAAAATGCCTTTCAACATTGCTTTTTCTTTTAAATGAGAATCTTAACTTTCTCAAACATACCTACAACAGAGGCCCACTGCACCCACAAAAGCAAAAGCATGCTAAGTAAAATTTAATACTGGCTCGTCAGCATGCTAAGCAAACTTTAAAACTAGCTTGGTTTAATCCATTGCAAAGAAACCCTCTCATTGGAAAATACCCTCTTAATGCATATATTGTATGTGTTACTTGAGCAGTGAAATCACATTTAAAATTTGAAGCCTACAGTTCTGAAGAGCAAACCCAGTCCATTGGGTTTTCTGTACTTCCTGCAGAAGTTCAGATGCAGGAGTGACTACAAATTTTCAGATTTCTCCAGGGAATCAAATATCCAGGAGAGTCTTACAGCACCCAATTTGTTTGTTAATATTTTATCCAGTTATTTCCCTGATAATAGTATGGAATTACTACGTAGTTTTGAGTCATGCTATATTGGTTTACATGTATACACATCTCAACACATGCTACTCTCAACTGCCTACTGAAAACAAATGACTTTCATACCCAGATTTTTGCCGCATGCAAAGAGTTGTGATCAATGGCTCAATGTCCAGCTGGAGACCAGTAACAAGTGGTGTCCCTCAGGGATCGGTGTTGGGCCCAGTCTTGTTCAACATCTTTGTCGGTGACATGGACAGTGGGATTTTGTGCACCCTCAGCAAGTTTGCCGATGACACCAAGCTGTGTGGTTCGGTTGATACGCTGGAGGGAAGGGATGCCATCCAGAGGGACCTTGACATGCTTGTAAGGTGGGTTGATGCCAACCTCATGAAGATTAAGCATGCTAAGTGCAAGGTCCTACACCTGGGTCGGAGCAATCCCAGGCACAGCTACAGGTTGGGCAGAGAAGAGATTCAGAGCAGCCCTGCGGAGAAGGACTTGGGGGTGTTGGCTGTTGAGAAAATGAACATGAGCCGGCAGCAGAGTGCGCTTGCAGCCCAGAAAGACAACCATATCCTGGGCTGCATTAAAAGAAGTGTGACCAGCAGTCAAAGGAGGTGAGCCTGCCCCTCTGCTCTCATGAGACCTCACTTGGGAGTATTGTGTGCAGTTCTGGTGTCCTCAACATAAAAAGGACGTGAAACTGTTGGCCCTCCTCTGGACTTGTTCCCCAAGGATGATCAGGGGACTGGAGCACCTCCTGTATGAAGACAGGCTGAGAAAGTTGGGGCTGTTCAGCCTGGAGAAGAGAAGGCTGCATGGAGACCTCATAGCAGCCTTCCAGTACCTGAAGGGGGCCTATAAGGATGCTAGGGAGGGACTATTCATTAGGGACTGTAATGATAGGAGAAGGGGTAACTTAAACAGCAGAAGTTTAGATTGGATATAAAGAGGAAATTCTTTACTGAGAGTGTGGTGAGGCACTGGAATGGGTTGCCCAGGGAGGTTGTGAATGTTCCATCCCTGGCAGTGTTCAAGGCCACGTTGGACAGAGCCTTGGGTGGCATGGTTTAGTGTGAGGTGTCCCTGCCCATGGTGGAGGCGTTGGAACTTGATGATCTTAAGGTCCTTTCCAACCTTAACTTCTATGATTCTTTCTTCAGACTATACATAAGAAAACGAGAACCTTAGAATTGGAAACTGCCAGTTTAGCTCTGTCATGTATAATGTTCTTACTCTTCTCGTAAACTGGAACTAACATGTTCATATCAGCTCTAATTTATAACATATTTAATAAGTTCTTCACAATAACAACTTATTGTAATTTAGGAAAGAAAAGCTAAAACAATTCACTATGCCCTCTCTCAGGCAGGCTTCAGTTTTCCATCTTCTTGCCTGTCCTGAGCTCCACAAATTCACAATAGAAACTCAAGAAATCCATCCTTTCAGAAGCCCATTCTGAAGAACAGTTTGCAATTCTAGTATTAATATTTATTCATAAAATCATTATTGCCTTTATCAAGCAACAGTGTTTTCTAACTACTTTTGCTTAACACACACACACAAAAAAAACACAACCCCACACCAACCCCCAATCAGTTTATTGAAAATATCTTCATTATGCAAACTGAATTTATTGCTCAGCCCTGTTCCAGACACTTCCACAGAACTGTCTAAATGTCTCTTTGCAACACAATAAAACCAAAGTATTAATTAAAAAAAAAAAAAAAATCAAACCACACAAGACTAACAACCAACATCAAGTCTCCATTAAGACTGACATGCATATGCATGACCACAGTATAACCAAAACAAAGGAAAACCATTGCATCACCCTTACTCCATCTTGCTTAAGCTACCAAATTAGAAATCAGTAAGTTTTATACCTCAGTAATATACAAATGAAGATGAAGATCAAGCACTGGAATAATACAACATGGCAAATATAAGCTTTTGGAACTCTTCCTTGTATAGGTAATCACCTCTATTGACAATAATTACAAAGCTTACACATGGCTAATTTTAAGCATTCTCAAAATTTATCAAGCATGAGACTTCTCTAAGCATTTTCCGAGATCTACCATATGGATCCATGCAGAAAAGCTATCCTGACCAGCTAAAACCTTTTTGGAAAAAACCCTAGAGCTCATGATATGAACACTTTGTTGTTAAGAATTTGTAAACAGGATTGAAAAATCTATTAATATAAACTACCACCAGGATTAAATTAGTGCTGGCCTTTCCATGAGAATGCCTGGGCATGGGGGGAAGGGAGACACAGCAGATGCCCTCAAGATTTCCCTTCCAGCTGAAGTCACACTGTGACTGCATGAGTCGGTGCAAGTCACTCTGTACAAAAACAATACTATCAGAACAAACACAGCAATCAAGGCAAAGACAGTACAAGCTGAAAACCAGTCGCCTGGAAGTTGGACTTCCAGCTCCATAGAGTGTTTTGTTTGTTGTTTTAATGACAGACCCTAGATCTTTCAAACCCAAAGCTGAATCCCATGAATCCTCCACTACAGGACTGCTACCAACATCAACTCCTAATCCCATACACAGAGGTCACCATTGAAATTTTTACTTTAGCAATGAAAGAACTAAAAACCTTTACAGTAATAATCTTTAATAAACACCATTGGGCATTAACAACCAACTACAGCAGTAATTTATAAAGTCCAGAGTAGATTAATACATTTAAATTTGCACATACACAAACTGTTTATAATACCCCAAATTCCTTTTCATTCCTTGACCACCTAGCAGACTGCAAAACTTTAACTTGAGTTCAAGCCTCCACCCTGCTCTAAATCAAACACCTTTGAGGTGTTTTGCCTTATCTAGCTAAAAGCAATTCAACATCATGTATTGATTTTCATCGTCTGCCCCCATAACTACATTTGCTTGACCAGTTCTTGACAGTTCAGTATTTGATGTTATCCAGCAATTATACAAGATTCATACTTTAGTCCTCTGTTCTAGAAAATTCAGTTCTGTACAGTCCCAGTGATTAATATGGCAATTAGTCCAACCAAACCCCACCTTTTTCATTCTATTAAAGACTACCATCACAGGAACCTATCTGTTTTGGATGGATGGCATTATAATTCTATACTTGAAATACCTGAGAAAGCTATTTTAACAACCTAGTTTTAACTAGTTTTCCTCTCATTAAATAAAGAGGAGATGAATGTCTTATAAAATATCCCTGTAGAATTATCTGTTTATCAATCTCTGCCAAATGTGATAGGACTTATAAAACAAGAGGAGAAGCAACTGTGACTTTCTGAATACAACATTCACATCTCAATACTATGACTTATTACCAGGCTGATCTTTATTGCTGGAACTACAGTAAGACTCAGCGACAGCAGCTTTCCAAATTTATACATCAACAAAACATGAACATCCCATACTACTACTAGCATTAATTACATACAGAAAATCACTACATTGCCTGTTGAAACCAAATGTGCATACCTGAGTAACTAGAAGAAAGCTTCATGAAAATCCAATCACCCTTTCTTATACGGAAACATTACAGTAATCAACTCCATCTCATACCACCCATATTCTGCTTTGTACTGAAGGAAAACTTACTGAAATACATCAGCTTATCAGATAGGTAGTTCCTATGCCTGAGTCTGGATCAGCAAGATCAAGGAGATCTTGATACTAAACTTACAGTATAGTGATCATAAATAGTAAGATTTAACAATACTGTTCCAGGAACTTGTGTGCCACACAGAAGTCCAGCTATTTTTCCCTAATTCACAAAGCTGGACTGGCTGTTTAGTAACACAGAAAAGCTACAGCATGTTTTTTGGCAAACATTAGTCATAATTAATACATAATTCTGAAAGCCACAAAGAGAAGGTTGTTTTTTTTCCTTTATCTTTCAAGGCAAATTCATCTTTAGGAGATTTCATTTGTATTTAGGTTCTTTACTCTTACCAGCACAATACAGGATCTTTTAGCATTATACAAAACCAGCAACACATTAACCTGTTCAGAAGAGGAAGCAAGTAGTAGATTATTTTCTTTTGGAAGTGTTCTACAGAGTCATGTTTGGAACGTACAGACAAAGAACTACTCCCCTCTCTCTCTACTGCAAAGACTGTGACAGATGGTACATCTTCAGGAAAGTTGTGGCAGGGTCTTAGGCTGACCCCTGAAAAAACTTTGCAGGCTTCAGAGAAAAACTGTATCCCTACCCACAGAAACCTCTAACATAAGAGATGAGAAGGTACTTACCAAAGCCACAGATGAGAACAGCTTATTTTCTTATTGGGAACTCCTTGCCCTGCTCCACAGTGTTCCACTGATACCATTAACTTTCATTACAGCTAACCTAACAAAATTTGCCATACCCACATTTGCTTTAACCAGACATTATCTACAAATATGTAACACCTCAAAACATGAAAAGATGGCAATAATAAAACACCACTTACTGTAATCACAGCTTTGCTCAGACAGATGGAACCTCTACAGCCATACTCCTTTTCATCTTCAGACTTGTAATAACTGAGTGTGCTACTTTTCAGAACTACCCATCGATCCTGCCATCCATGAATGTAGTTGGTCCACTGCAAAAAAAAAATAATTCCAAAGATCAGCTAATAGAAAAATAGCAATACAAACCAATGTGGCTGATATTTCTCAGGCTTTCCAGCACCAGGAGAACAAAAAAGCAATTTATTTTTATAGATTCTTCCCAATTGAGAACCTTATTCTTCTCTAAGCTTATGAACTCCTAATGGTACTAAAACCAAGTTGCTTCAAACAAATAAGGTAACAGATGATTTGACTACAACTGCATTGCCAAGGCCATTTAAAATAACAGAAATAAACATACTGATAACAGTACGTTTTCTGTGGAAAACATTAGTTTCGCCACTCAATTTAAAATCTGGAGTTACACCTAAAGCTGAACTTAACTCAAATAATTTTATTAATTTATTTTATATAAAAGTTAATTTCTACAAAAAATATTTTACTTAGGTATTTAGTTCTTTTCATATAAATACAAACATTCTATTATCCAACAGCATAGTATATAACTATCGGACTGACTGGAGTAATCAGTTCTTTACCAATTTAATATTCCCCATAGACAGTGCTTTAGACTTTAATTCCTAACCATTTTCTCAGTAAGATGATAATGGTTTATCAGCAGACATTCCAATCATCCTTCTG
The DNA here is from genome assembly GCF_963264785.1 of Psittacula echo. NCBI lineage: Eukaryota > Metazoa > Chordata > Aves > Psittaciformes > Psittacidae > Psittacula > Psittacula echo. Next base: position 27,601,345 of record NC_137742.1, on the reverse strand, counting down.
CTATTCAGATTTTTTTAAAGTACTTCCCATTCACACCTGGAATAAAATAAATATCCCAGGAACAAGTCCTGGATTCACCCTACAAAGATAAGAGTAAGGAGTAACCTAAAGTTGTGGTTATTGATCTTGTATTTGCTATATCTTCCCAACTGCACTCTGCAGAATCAAACAACACTGATAGAGTATCAGGACTGTTCTATAACTCCAATTATACACCGGTGCTTGATCTTCAATCATAGTGCAAAAAATATAAATTAGATTAAAAAAGAAGCAAAAGCACAAATTAATTTTATCACACAAGCATTTCTTCCATCATGACAAATGTTATTTTACCAAAAGCTCTGAGAAATAAGCTCTTTTTAGCATTTAAGTCTAACCATTATTCATAATTTTGTAATATATATAATAATATATAAATGGAGGAAAGAAATAAGACTAACAGTCTTATGTACACATTATATTGCACATACTAGTTAATACATGTCCCATAACTACATGTTAACTATAGCAATAACAACAGGTCTAAGTAAAACAAATTCCATAAATGAGAAACTCCTAACAATTTTCAAGCATAGGTGAGACACTGACTTGCTCTTCAAAGACAAAGCCTTTTTTGATCTCTTAATACATGAAATTGCTAAATTCAGTATTTCTTAAAGAAAGCCTCAGCTATGCTCAGTACATGAATGGTAGCACAAGCAGGCCTGGAGGTTTATTATTTCCTGCCTTCCTCCTTCCTTATCTCTCACATTCCCAACCCCTCCCAGATGCGAAAGGCAGAGTTCAAAGTTATATCGGGCAAAAGAGCAAGGGACAGGGAGGAAAGCACATTCCCTTCTCTGACAGACTTAAGTGAGATAAATATAGCAGTTAATCTCGCATTTGCTGTTGTAATCAGCGCTTGTTGTTGCAATCAAAATGTGCCATGAATTAATAGGCTCCTTAAAGCGTATTGAATAGGCACAAGATTTTGACAAAAAACAACACACTTCCCACTTCTTCCAACAGCTAGATTCGTGTACTTCAAGAAAGTCTATTCCACATTAAAATTCTTTCTTCATATCCACCTTAAAATCTTTAGCAGGAAATACAACAGGAAAAAGTCTAGAGTTCTGAAACACTTAGAAAGACCAGCAAGACACACTTGTAGTATGCTTCTCTTACCATATTACTCTTATTTCCTTCGTAGCTTCTCTTTACTAAAGGGCAGAACAAAAGAAACACTACTAAGCACAGAGAACTGCAGGCTTTGGATTTTTATTATAGACAGTAAGTTACTAAGAACAGATATTACTTTGCTAGAAAGTTGATATGCTACCATCTCAATTAGTTTGTCCCAAGTATTGCCAAGGCAGCAATTAATAAAAGGTAAACTTATCTCTCAACGTATTCACAGGCTCCACCATACTTGACTATTTGGATTACATCCCATGTTCTCACAGTAAAGGCAGCACCAGCTACACTCAGTATTATCATCCAGGAAAATAAAAAGTTTGCGTATACCTAAACTTCAGAATCTCAGGAGCCACAGCTTCACCTGCTATGCCAGTAAGAAACAGCACCTGGACTTTAAAGTATTTAGTTAGCCAACATAAAAATCAGTTACATCCCACAAATTATATTCCTTCTAATGACAAAAGCATCTAATCAGAGAAAAATTTTTCAACTTGAGAAAAATACAGCAAACCAAAACCTCATGTTTTAACTGCTCTAACATCTCAGATAAGCAGAAGAAGATCTTCCAAACGAAAACCAAGACACTTCCCCTAAGCATCCATCTCATTTCTGGTGTTAGAAGCGTTTTCAGGCTGAAAGAAGTTCATTGACCCTCACAAAAAGCAGAGTGCTAGCCCTGTTACAGCTGTCTCCTCAGCATCCAGGGCCGGTTCACAATCTCTATATCCTATGACCTGTGCCTTCTATGCTGGCTTGTGTTCAGCCTTATCAAGAGAGCAGGAGAAAAAAATTAAAACATAAAGCTTTAATCCTAAAGCTATTTCAACCTTAATCTGAACGTACTGTCTGTAATAATAAAAAAAAAAATCTGCGTTCAAACTTAGTAATTTAATATTAAACTTTAAAGCACTCCTAAAACCAAAATTTCCCAGTAGCACCTAATGCATACTTGCAAGTCCTCTTACTTTCTGTGATTAAAAAAGTAAAACGTTACTTTCAATTTTAAGAGGGGAAACAAGCTTCAGGGCCATTTTCCTTCTGCTCATCCACACCTCCGGTATCCCTACACAGAACTAAAGCCTGTGCCGTTCCTCTGCCGGTGCCCGCTCCTGGGGCGCGACCACAGGCTGCGCCTTCCGGAGCTCCTGGAAAGCGAGCAGAGTGCCGCGGGCCCGCAGCCGGCTCCGGCCAGGAGCCCGAAGCGAAGCGAAGACGCCATCCCCCGGCGCACCCCGGCCGCGTCCTCTCGGCCTGACTCTCCGGAACCTCACGTCAGGCAGCCACCGGGCGCCGGGCAGCGGCGGGAGGCAGCAGGGACCTCCCGGCCAGGCGGCAAACACCTTCCCCCGCCATCTGGCCAAGACGAAGGCGAGTCCGTGGCGCTCCCCAGAAGCAGGGCTTCCTCCCAGGGTGGGGAGGGACAGGCGGCAGCTGCGCACAGGCGGGGAACCCGGCGGCGGGGATATGCCGGCGCCCGCGGCTGAGGGAGGGGGCGCGGGCGGTTGGCGCCGGGCGCCGCAGCGGCTGCCTGGCAGGCTCCCCGATGTCAGGTGGCGGCTGCCCCAGCCATGCCAGCGCCTCCCATGGAGCAATCCGGCCGCTCCGCCAGGCCCCTCGGCCCGATCCTCCGGTAGCGTGCAGGAGACAAGCAGAGGGGGCTGACAGCCTTCGGCCAGCCACGAAGTGAGGCGGGGCCGGGGTGCGGAGAGGGGAAGCAAGAGGCCGCGGGGGGGGGAGAGAGGCGGCTTACCTTGCTGAGCACCCCGCAGAACTCAACCTGCAGCTCGGTCTCAGGGTCCTCGTCAGAGCCGGAGGACTGGTTGTCCGCACAACTTGTCCAGCTTTGGTTGTCCGACATGGAGACCCGATCCGCAGCCACCGCCGAGCACGGAAGAGCCGAAGCGCCCCCGCCCACAGCAGCTTTATCTTCCTCCTGCCGAAGGCACGAGAGCTACGGACTCCACCTGAGCAGCACCGCTCCGCGTCCGCGATGCCACCAGCGTCGCACGCCCGCCCCTGCCAGCGACCAGCCGGCTCAAAGACACGCAGGCTTAGACTTCCCTCTCACCGTAGCTCCGCAGCCCGTGCCCGCGGAAAGAGTCACAACATAGAGGTGGCGAGGGAAGGAGGAGCGAAAGTGCGTCCGCTCGCTGCACACCCTACTCAGCGATCCGCCACTACCGCCGCCGCCATTTTATGTGAGGCGGGTGCTCGGTGCCACTATTTACCATCTCGCCCCGCCCGCCGCCCAACCCCTTCGGCCGGTCTGGTGAGAGCAGTAGTCTTACCTCACGTAGCTGTCAATGCTGCCGCTGCCTCTCGGGAATGGTAGTTTCGGGGGCTAGCAGGTGCAGCACAGCATGCTGGGAGATGTAGTCCGCTGAGGTGGCAGCCTCCTTGACGTGCTCCCACCGGTAGTCGGCTGCCATCTTGGTTTCGTCTTTTCTGTGGCGCTACCGGCGGGTGTCGCCTCTGTGCCTCCGGTGAGGTGGGGACTCCGTGGTGCTGCTTGGGGTGATGCTCGCGTGATTTTTTGTGGGGTGAGGGAGTGTTCTTTCTTTAGGGAGGTGAGGCGTGTAGCCCTGCTTGCTTTCTGGCGTGACAGACGTGGCTTTCTCTTCCTTATCTCAAAACCGGTGGGGCTGGGGGGGCTTGCCCTTAACAAAAATGGGGGCTGCGGGGTCTGCAGGAAGGGGCGGGAGGCGCTGCCAGCTCCCGGGAGAAGCGTGAACGGGGTGGGTCACCCTGGCGCAGGGGGTGAATCTCTGCCTACTGCGGGGGCTTGGCGGCGCTGCTTGGGGCTGCTAATGGAGGCCGTCGTCGTGCGGGCGGCAGCGATCGTGGTTAGGTATAAAGATCGGCAGCCCGCGCCTTCTCGCCGGCGGGGTGGCTCTGTGCCCAAAAGCGTGTGGTGAGCGGAGCGGCAAGGGGCTGTCAGTGGCCTGCCTCGGCTGCGAGGTAGCGCTGGCCTGACTCTCCTCTGCCCAACGTTTTCGTAGTTTAGGGAACGAAACGGTTTTTCTCTTTCTTTCTTCAGGCTTAGGTCTGAGATACGTGTAATTCCCGGTATTTATAATTAGAGAAATATTTGCAGAAGGAGGAAAAAAGAAAAGGTAGGTGGACGTGTTACTTTACAATTTATGTGTTCAAGTAGTGTTGCAGAAGCTTCAGTTGATTGTATCGCAAGAGTAGTGCTGTAGCATTGCATTTTCTCGGACTTCGTCCTTATGACAAATAATTGTGTAATTTTCCGGTGTTATGCTGCATGACGATTTTCATGGAGGGTTCATTATCGGTTTTGAAAGAGCTCTTGGCGTTAACACAGTTATTATCTACATTATATATAGCAACTGAAAGTTAGATAATATTAGCATCACCTCAGTGTTTCTGGTATAAAGATATTTGCAATAAACGGAGCACTGAGAGTGCTTGATGAAGAAGCATTAATTTTTCCTAAGCAGTTAGAAATAAAGAATAGTCACAGACGTCTTAATATTTGTGTAATCACTGGACTGCACAGAAAAATGTTTCTGTGAGTCTATTGTGGGTGCTATGTTTAGAAAAACATACGAAAAATTATTGAGAAACTGTTTTTTATTAACCAGCTGCTTGGGAAGAAACCAAGCAAGATACTTTTTTAGTGGCTGTTGCAACGTGGTGCTTTTGTTAGGCAGGCAGAGTGGCAGAATTTTGTATATTTTGATATGTATGAGAATAATTTATAGTTCTTTGCAGTATGTTTATAAAATTCAGGAGTATCACCTGTAAAGCTGGTTATGTTTTCCCCATTACACTCAGAATGAATTTCTCTATACTGATCAAGAGCAGGATGTGAAGAGACATGTCTGAACAAATCGTTTTGGCTGTGACAGTGCTGTGTATAGCCTTGCACTGTCATGTTTTTAGCCTAGGACTATTCACTTAGTTCCAGTTCACTTCATTGCTGTGTTTGTTCTTTTATCACAAGCCCCTCTGCTCAGTCTATACCTCTTTTAGTGTCTTAGAGATTGCAAGAAGTTTGCAAATTACTGCATTAAAATAGTCATCAAGTTTGTTAGAATAGTAGAACAGAGAGTGTTGTTCTGTATTGCTGATACACTACTTGTAATACAAAAATGGTGATTTTTTTTTTTTTTTTTATAGTTCTAAAGATGTCAGTCTTAATCATCATGAAGTGGGTAGCTTTTTAGTACCTATTTTTTTTATCATCCTTATTATGCTTCTTATTTCAAATATTGTACCTTCTGGCTTAGTGTGTTCACTGTATGTTACTAAAACACATTTTCTAGTATGTTCGTGCTTCTGGATATATTTGTGGTTACAGACTCTTTTTCCTAAGAAAATGAAGGAGCTTTCATGTCATGGCATATTGCCTAACAGTATAAATTCGGAGATACAAATCATTCAGACTTTCTTTTTTTCCACACAAATTTTGTCTTTCAAAGGACAAAAATTGTCTTTGAGAATTGCTGTATTAGGGTTTTTCTTCCAAGTAAAAAAAAAAAAAAAAAAATCCAAAAAAACAAACCCACCCCAAAAGACAATCACAAACCAGAATAGTGGTACTACTTGTTAATACATTGGCAATAGGCACATATCTTTAAAAATAAGGTCGCAGATAACTACACTACTTCTGCTGTAGCTTTTACTAATGAATATTGTTAGTAATTGTTCAGTTCCTTCATTATTTTCTTTATGGATTAAGCTGCTAAACATGTTTTCAGTAATCTGGAAGTACTAGGAAAACTTGGTTAGAAACTTGAGATAAGTCTTCCAGGTTAAAAGTTCTTGTAAGACGCTGAATACAGACAGAAGATACCAGAGTACTTTCCCGTTTGGGTTAACTTTGAAGTTTTAAAAGACAAAGACATTTTAGACAGAAGCTGAAAGCAGGATTTGGAGCAGAATTGTGCTGCCTCTTGCCTGCAGAAAATTGACAATGGATACTTCTTTCACTTGTGTTGCTCTTCACATAAGCAAAGAATTATTTAGTTTGAATGGTGTAAAATACATATTTTGATATAAAATTTTGGATGATGTCAAACAGTCTCTATTATCTGTTCACTTTGCAGTGTGAATTACTTTTTAAAAGGATTGAATTGTCTGTAATTTGTTATATCTGAAAGCCAGTGAGGTCAGAAAAGACTTAATTCTAGGGCTGCGTTTTCTTGAAGGCTAATTCTAGGTACTTGTGTGGGATCTATGTTTTTCTAAAAACCTGAGTCAGCTGCTGCTTGAAAAACAGTCCTATTCAGCTGTGTCAGCTTGAACTTGAAACTTTTGCTTCTGTGAATCCTCGCCGTGTTTTCCATTCAGTATTAATTTATTGTGTACCTTGTCTTACTACATTTGTAAAAACAGAACTTTCTTAGAAGATTCTGTTTTCTAGGGAACTAGATTTTATTTTAATTTGAGAGATAGAATAGTGAAACAGTAGCAGCCTGGGTGGTTAACAGTGTGAATAGTAGATGCTAGTAACACTTATCCAGTTCCTCTTGCCAGTTTATTTTCTTGTAAATCAGTACAGAATTAAAACTGACAGGAGTCCTCTTCTCCGTGCTATTTGGAAACCACGGCTGTAGTAAATATCCACCACCCTGTGGCTGAGAAGAATCGAGCAGATAGTTCAGGACTATCTGATGTGCTTGCTTGCACATGTTTGTCTTTGGTGGTAGTTTATGCTGCTGAGAAGAAGAGACTTTAGAGCAGCTGATATACATAAATCATTTTCAGAGGAGCATGTTTTTAAGGAAATAAGACTTAAGGAGTTTCTTAAATCTGATCCTGTCAACCAGAATGTTACCTTGCCAAATTAACATTCAGAAAAAACAAGTGCACTTCCTGTCAGAAAGTATGTAATGTTACTGGTTTGGGATAAATCGTTATCCAAGTAATGGATAAATTAAGTAGCATGAAATTAAGTGCACTACTGCAGTTTGTAGTGTAACCTTTTAAATATCAGAAGTGTTAAAAATATTCTCGCTGAGTTGAATTTTCTTAGTTTGTTGAATGTATGTTTTTCTCCTTTTAAAAATTCAAGAAATAAAGCAATGCATTTGTGGAAAGTGCATTGATCAAATGGCCTGACTGTTGGTAGGTGAATTGTTATACTAAAGTGTGTTAGCTAGGTTTTAGTTCTTTCACAGTAGTGACTCTTCTGAGTTGCATGCATGGCCTACATGAAGATACTTCTGTGCAGTGAGTGGAGTAAGAAGGGTAGCTGTGTGTCCACCAGTTCAATCTTAGTTAGCAACTGGAGTAAAACCAAAGTGGTGTTCATTAAAAATGTTGATTTAGATGAGTTCTGGCCTAATTAGGAAGATCTCATATGGTCTTTTGAATTTATTACTTACGGTTTCAGTAGTACCCAGAGGCTTTGGTTCTAGGAAGGCTGTGATGTGGTTTCCAGTTCTAATAATTTCCACTGGAAGGGAAACATTTGAAAAGTTGGGGTTGAGAGTTACTCTTGGAGCAGTCTGCTTGGCTTGTTTGTTCAGTCTTCAATTCTTTATTCTTGAGGTATTTCTCAATGCTTGGTAAAAAGTAATGAAATAGATAAATTATTTCATGATTACTTGTGAGGTATAGTTTTTGGTACAAGTGATTTTCATTTCTGCACAAGAGTATCTTCATTCACTTATAGGAGAGTTTACCAGCTTTCCATGTATCTTGTCAAAACAATTTTCATTAGGGTTTTGGGAGATGCTTTTTTTTTAAAAAAAAAAAAAAAAGCTTGTTTTGAAATTATGGAGGTTTTTTGGTTGGGTTTTTTTTTTTTCTGATGTTGTTTGGGTTTTTTTTTTGAAAATTACTTGATTTCTTCTCTGATTCAGTACATGTGTAACATTCACTATGTCATCTTTGGGGTGTATTTTGTATTTTACATTTATATAAATGGAAGTTTATGCAAATAGGGGAATATGAGCTGTCCTGTCTAGGGTCTGGAAGGGTCACTGCTCACGTGTTTATGTTTCTTGGTAGAAGAAGCTGCTTACAACAGCTTAATTCCATCTCAGTATAAAAGAAAGTGACTGCAAAGAACAGTTATTAGTGACTTTTTTGTAGCATTCACACCAAGGAAACACAGTTACCGTGCTTGCTTATTTTTGTTCTTGTTGCTTGTCTTGGCTTACAAGGTTTTTGGTTGGCTTAAGCGTGTACTGTGTTGAGGTGATGGCCCTGCAAAGTTTCATGACAACTGCAGTTTTTGAAGTATATGTCTCATAGAGTCTTAAGCCACTGAACTACTGAAGATGTGTTGAAGCTGGGTGTTTTATTTTTGACTCATGAGGAGTTTATGAACACTCACAAAGTGTTCTAGGAGTTTCATTTCATATTCACAGCCATCTTCTACATGAATGGAATTATTTTAATTGTTTTACAGAAGTGATTTTTCCATCCCACGCTTGCATTGAGTGCTCCTAACTTCAGTATTATTTGATATTGGGTCATGTATAAAGTTTTCATAAGAAAAATAAAAGACCAAGGATTTCACATGTACCAACCCTAACTATTCTATTCTATACATGTTCATATTTGAAAGGTTGTTTGGTTTTTGGTTTTTGTTTTCCCTGTCTTTTTCTTCTCTTTAATGTTTTTGGTACTGTACTAAGCCAGAGGCATTTATCTTTTGAACACAGGGTGATCCATACTACAGCACACTTGATTTTAGCCAGAAGCCTGAGAAGTGATCCTTTGTGGTCAAAACTGTATGAAGTAAATTTCTAACTTTGTTTATTCTGCTTTCAGTGCTTTTACAGAACTCCTACCAACATCTTGATCTTGTAACTGAAATTAGGAATAATACTGATTTTCTTCTGATGCAGTCTGTGTAATGACAGGATTCCTGAAGCTATGCCTTCGTCTGTTCTTTACATTCTTATGTGAAGTTAGTTTTTCTAATTTCGTTTTGTTCTAACTAAAGTAAGAATAGAAAAATTTAAATAAAGGAACTTCTGAAACATTTTAGTTGACGGAAAATGCAAAGTTCATTTTGAGCTCATACTACAATAAATGAGGTGTCAGATTTTGATGTTAAATGTTATTGAAGGCTTTTATGAGTTTTGCAGAAATTAAAGAAACTATTTAACTTGAATAATTGTTTTAGCCATCCAAAGAATAACAATTAAAAAATCATACAGAGAGGAGTTTTAAATAATTGTGTTTCTATTTGCAACTTTTTTTTCTTTTTTTTCTTTTTTTTTTTTTCCTCACTGTGAAGTTATACTCAGGGCAATTCGGATGGAAAATATGGTGGTTTTCATCTGTAATATGTCTTGATTCCTATGTTTAGCTTTTGAGCTCTGGGGGAAGCTGGCAATTATGTATTTTAGTAACTTCTTTGCATCTCACTATTGGCATGAGCACCTGTGACAGCAAAGGTGTCAGAATTCGATTTTCTTTGAGGACTGGTACACAGTTTGCATGCATCAAATAATAAATCAGCATGTAAGTAAATAATTATTCAATCTTTTCCACACTGGTGTCATTTTTCAGTCCTGATATTTCTTTGTAACAAGTTGTTAATACTGTCAATAAAAGGCAGACTGTTAACATACTTCTCAAGTGTTAATAGCCTGCATAATAACACTGTGTCCACTGAGCTGAATATTAGAAATACTTTTTATCTTTCTTATGTATTACTTTATTACGTGAAAATAATAATATGAAAGCAGTTTTTCACACAGCATCCAGGGTCTCTGTTGCTGGAATTGGAGGATTTTTACTGAAGACAGGGTGGAAGAGTGGCACAGAATCAGATACAAGCCATTTCCTTGAGTCACTTAAGTCAAGTGCCTCTACCTTTATTCAGATTTAGCATATTTGGGGCAGTCAACTGTCCAAATTATGCTAAATCTGAATAAAGGTAGAGGCACTTGAAATTAAATTGATGGTCTGACTTTTGCAGTTTCAGTCTTTTAATACTTTCATACTACATGTGCTCTACAGACAGATAGGAACGGCCTCACGCTCTCAGGCCCTTGTTCTCATGGAGGGCTTCAACTACCCTGATATCTGTTGGAGCCAGACACAAGCAATCCAGAAAGTTCCTCGATTGTGTGGAAGACAATTTCCTTCTGCAAGTAATAGAGGAGCCAACAAAGAGAGGTGCCATGCTTGACCTCGTGCTCACCAACAAGGAAGGGCTGGTTGGAAATGTGATGCTCCAGGGCAGCCTTGGTTGCAGCAATCATGAGATGGTCGAATTCGAGATCCTCAGGACAGTGAGAAGTGTGTGCAGCAAGCTCACTGCCCTGGACTTCAAGAGAGCAGACTTTGGCCTCTTCAGGAACCTGCTTAGTAAGGTTCCATGGGATATAGCCCTAGAGGGCAGGAGGGCCCAAGACTCTTGGTAGTTATTCAAGGATCACCTGCTCCAAGCTCAGGAGTGTTGCATCCCAGCTAGAAGGAAGTGCAGCAGGAGGGCCAGGAGACCTCCTTGAATGGATAAGGAGCTGCTGAGAAAAATTCAAAGGAAAAAAGAGGCTTATAAAAGGTGAAAGCAAGGACAGGCGGCCTGGGAAGAATACAGGGATGTTGTCTGGGAAGCTAGGGACCAGGTTAGGAAAGCTAAGGCCCAGTTAGAATTGAACTTGGCTAGGGATGTTAAGGATAACAGGAAGGGATTCTATAGGTACGTAGCGAATAAAAGACAGACTAGGGACAACGTAGGCCCCCTCCGCAAGCAATTGGGAGAACTGGCTACCCTGGATTTGGAGAAGGCTGAGGTTCTTAGTGACTTCTTTTCCTTGGTCTTTGCTGGCAAATCCTCTGACCACACCACCCAAGTCTTGGAAGGCAAACGCAGGGACTGTGAGAATGAAGACCCTAGGCCCACTGTAGGAGAGGATCTGAGACCATCTTAAAAACCTGAATGTGTACAAGTCCATGGAACCTGATGAAATCCATTCGCGGGTCCTGAAGGAGCTGGCAAATGAAGTTGCTAAGCCACTGGCCATCATATTTGAAAAATCGTGGCAGTCAGGTGAAGTTCCCGACGACTGGAAAAAGGGAAATATAACCCCCATTTTCAAGAAGGGGAAAATGGATGACCCAGGGAATTACAGACCAGTCAGTCTCACCTCTGTGCCTGGCAAACTCTTGGAGCAGATTCTCCTGGAAGGCATGCTAAGGCACATGAAAAACAGCAAGAGGATTGGCAACAGCCAGCATGGCTTCACTAAGTGGAGATCCTGCCTGACCAACTTGGTGGCCTTCTATGATGGGGCTACGGAACTGATGGACAGGGTAGAGCAGTTGACGTCATCTACCTGGACTTGTGCAAAGCGTTCAACACTGTCTGTTGAACAATCCCCTGTCAAGGATGTTCAACATCCTTGTCTCTAAATTGAAGAAACATCAATTTGATGGGTGGACCACTCGGTGGATAAAGAGATGGCTGGATGGCCACACGCAAAGAGTTGTGATCAATGGCTCAATGTCCAGCTGGAGACCAGTAACGAGTGGTGTCCCTCAGGGACTGGTGTTGGGACCGGTCTTGTTCAACATCTTTGCTGGTGACATGGACAGTGGGATTCAGTGCTCCCTCAGCAAGTTTGCCGATGACACCAAGCTGTGTGGTTCGGTTGATACGCCGGAGGGAAGGGATGCCATCCAGAGGGACCTTGACACGCTTGTAAGGTGGACTGATACCAGCCTTATGGAGTTTAACCATGCCAAGTGCGAGGTCCTACACCTGGGTCGGAGCAATCCCAGGCACGGCTACAGGTTGGGCAGAGAAGAGATTCAGAGTAGCCCTGCGGAGAAGGACTTGGGGGTGTTGGTCAATGAGAAAATGAACATGAGCCGGCTGCAGTGTGCGCTCGCAGCCAGAAAGCCAGCCATATCCTGGGCTGCATCAAAAGGAGAATGACCAGCAGGTCCAAGGAGGTGATCCTGCGCCTCTGCTCTCATGAGACCTCACTTGGAGTATTGTGTGCAGTTCTGGTGTCCTCAACATAAAAAGGACATGTAACTGTTGGCCCTCCTCTGGACTTGTTCCACGAGGATGATCAGGGGACTGGAGCACTTCCCGTGTGAAGATAGGCTGAGAAAGTTGGGGCTGTTCAGCCTGGAGAAGAGAAGGCTGCGTGGAGACCTCATAGCAGCCTTCCAGTATCTGAAGGGGGCCTACAAGGATGCTGGGGAGGGACTATTCATCAGGGACTGTAGTGATAGGAGAAGGGGTAATGGGTTCAAACTTAAACAGGGGAAGTTTAGATTGGATCTAAGGAAGAAATTCTTTACTGAGAGGGTGGTGAGGCACTGGAATGGGTTGCCCAGGGAGGTTGTGAATGCTTCATCCCTGGCAGTGTTCATGGTCACGTTGGACAGAGCCTTGGGTGACATGGTTTAGTGCGAGGTGTCCCTGCCCATGGCAGGGGGGTTGGAACTGGATGATCTTAATGTCATTTCCAACCTATAACTGTTCTATGATTCTATGATACCTAACTCTGTCTGATTGGTTCAGTTGAGTTTCTGTGCCTGCTCCTAAAAGAGCTTGATTGTGGTTTTGTAAGTTGTCTTTATCCACTTTTAAGCATCCCAGGTTAGTAACAAAGCTTCCTACCCAGTAATGCTATTCTGTATTTCCTTTCCACCTTTTTGCTTTGCTTTAACTGTTGGTATCCACTGCCAAAGTCTTCGTCTTTAACTTTAGAAGTCCTACTGGTAGCAATTTGAAAGTTACCTCCTCCACTTATAGATGATTCTCTTGCTAATTTCCCCCCATTCCCAAGTCACAGAAATAATAGATTAGTATTTAATTGTAGCCTGACTTCACAGACTTCTCTGATTTCACACCCTACTTACTCAGTGTGATGCTGAAAGGGATGTAACGTGTTCTGTTAGAGGAAACAGCTCAGTCTTCCAGCCTGTTCTTGAGATGACTGCATGCCAAAAATATGTCACTCTTTGGATTGTTCTGACTGTTAGTGCTTCATTAGACTATAAAACTTTAGCCACTTTTTCCAAGGTGTTACAGCAAAAAATTTGTAAGATTGTGTCACCACAAGCTAGGTATTTTCTCTAGGTCTGTTTTCCATTAAAATGTTACTACTTTTAAGTCCTTATGAGTTTCTACACTGACATTCTGGTTCACCTTTTGCATTGTGTTTCAAACTGTGCTGCTCAATTTCCTTTGCATATTTCCATTTCCATTTTGTGTATGGCAGATGATCCACTGGTTTTATCTGACAGTGATACACACTTTAGCAGCTGGTACTAGCAACATATTTTGTTCCACACAGGAAGCTGAAAAGATAAAATCCATTAGGAGACCACCATTTATGAGAGTTTTTTAAAACAATTATTTTTTCCATCACTGGTATCATCATGGTAAATTTTTTTCTCGCTCATTGTGTAACAGTGTGATAGAGAAGGTTTTCAGCTGACATGAAATAGTGTTTAAAGCCTCTGCTATAAAACTAAGCCTTTAAGAAATATCTGAATAAGGAGGGGGAAAGATTTGTGTATGTTAGAGATAAGGACACACTCAGGATGTGCCTAAAAAATGTTGTGAACATTGGAATAGGAAATAGAAGCAGTCTTGTGTTCATTCAAGCTTCTTGAAGGGAAAGAGTGATAAAAGAACTAGGGAGATTGTGGAGGGGCATTTACCTTGAGTAAAGTATTTATTGGGAGTTGTGCCTGTTATTTACCAGAGGCTGCCAGTAAAAATGGAATTATTGTGGACTTAATTGATAAGGGGGTGCTTACAAGCTTGAGATGAAACTTGGGATGCAATGCTGCTTCATTTAATTCAAGTTCTGGTAAATGTGTATGTTAACTGTAAGAGATTCTCCTACTGTAAGTGAAAAAAATCAGGAAAATATTTGCCATCATGGTTTTACTTTATAGATATATGTAAAAGCTATGAAGCCATTCCCTTTTCTAATTGCCATTATAGGAGCTTAAGTGCTGCTAAAGGGTCAAGAGGAGTTCTGGTCTTTACATCACCTTCTGTTCTTTGAAATACAAGCTGGAGATAAACACACTTATGGGATCTTGCATCTTCAGAAGTCATCATAATAATCTGAATTAATAGAATATGATTATAGTTGGGATATTTTTGTTAGAATGTTTTTTAAAGATGGGTTTCTTTAAAATCTTGACTTCAGTTGGGTAGTATGTTTCAGGAGAAGATCTTCAGGAAAGTATGATTGCCATTTATTTTAAAAAGTCACCCATGTAATTCTTCAATAGGAAAAATTATCTCTAAATGCGAAAATAGATATTGACCTCCAGTTTGGTTGCTAATGAGGCCCACTTAAGTCCTGGAGTGGGAAAGTGGCATTTAAAGAAAAAATGTAACAGTCTCTCTCAGGTTTGTGTAATTTGCGGTTGCTTAATAGAACTGCTGTGTGTACCTGGAAGGCTGTGGTTCTTCCAACAGGGAGTGCTCCTGTCATAGGGAATAGCTTGAAGGGGAAGTTTAGGGGTGAGTGTGCTTCCTGCATGACAGTAAAGCTGAAATGGTTTATGAGTCAGCAATTTGGGATAGGAAGAAATTCTTGTTATATGTTTTCCCAGTAACAAATACATGTTAAGTAATTTGTGCCAGTATCACATTTTCTGCTTATTTTAATCTGGCGAAAATAAGACCACAGGTTCATGCCATAAAGGGTAAGGTTAGCTTAATTTAGGTTTTTGGTTTTTATTTTAATCAATTTAGTAACTAGACAGTTTACCATATAGTTAAAGCCTATCAAAGAATTTAACTATTGATTTTCATAAGCAACGAGGAAATACGTCAGAAGTTCCCATATCAGAAGTACCTGCATTTATAAGGACTTACTAATGGCAGTAATTGAATAATAAAGGCTTGGTAGGTTACGTTAGTTGGATACAATTAATGGAAAAAAGAATGCATTAATCTTACACTGGATTAAACAGTAGTATTTCATTCAAAACTTTTAATTGAAGCCATCTGTTTCTAAAATACGAGATTTTTAAAGTCAAAGTTTTGAATTTGAGCTAGAAGTTACTGGGAAAGAAACTATGGCCTGTCTCAAGTAAGAATGACGACTGAATGAACAATGGTCTTCTGCAATTTAAGGATCATTCAGTTTCTTTTAATGTAATAATCTAGTGAGCAGTATTTCATGTTTAAGGCAGTATTGTTTCATCGTCCACGGTAATATACAGCCATAAATCTCATGTGCATGTATAGGTACTGGCCTTTGCCAGAAGTTGGTTCTCAGTTATTTCTATAAGGGAGCTTTAAAAAAGTATATTTCTAGCTTAAGATAAAAAATAAAGTTTTACTCTATACAAACACTGACAGAGTTACAGGTGGCTTTATACAGAGAGAGTAACAGGTCAACCACTTTACAGGAATACAGTTCTTTGTGATAAGTATGTTACTGTCTGAAAAAATACAAAATACTTATTCAGTAAATATTACAAATTAATTCCGTAAGGTTTTTTTTTTTCCTATTGTTCAACTGGAACTTGGAAACAAATGTATGATTTAATTTTATTTTTTTTTTTTTCTCCTTCCCTCCCCCTCCAGGTATTAAGTCTTAAAAGAGGTACTTGTTTTCAAGAAGTACTATGGATGACCCGAAAAAAACTTGCAATAGCTCTTGCAATGATGGAGTTCTACTCAGAATGGGCCTCAATGATAACAAAGCTGGAATGCAAGGTTTGGATAAAGAGAAAATCAATAGAATTATCATGGAAGCTACTAAGGTTGGTTTGCTTACTCTTTTCCTGCTGCTTTATCCATTGTCCAGTATCATCAGATCTTCTTCATTCCTTCTCCAAATGTTATCCCTCACATGTGTAAGTGGAGGGCATCTCCTAAGAAGAAATGTGTGGGTAGGGAAGTAGGAGAAAGACTATAGCTTAATACCATAAGGATTCATTCACAGGGACGTGAAGAAACACAACTGAATACGTCTTTAGATAATCCCATTTTGCCCAAAGCAGTGCATAAATATCACTGTATTGTCCCTTTTGCCTGTCCCGTTATACCTGTATTGGTCACCTTCTATAACTTTTGAATTTGATATAGTCAGGTTTTTCTAGTCCCTTCAGTAGAATTTCTTTGTGTTTACTACCTCTTTTCTTGACTGTCTTCTCAGTATTTGAGTGAGGTGGCCAGTAGCGTGCAACTTTGTACCAAAGATCCGCAGAAGACCCCACAAAGCATTGGAATATTAGTCCTCTTGTTCTTGGAGAGTCTTTACTTTATTTGAGCATCCCTGGGTTTTTTTACTTTTCCTTGCACAAATGTATGTTCCACTTGCTGCTGCTTTGGCCCTGGTTTATCTGGTTGATATTTTGCTCATGAATTCTGTGTTGACTGCTATTGCTATATGGTAAGCTGCAGGGGTGCAAGGAGCAGAAAATATACTATGAAGAGCTTTTATTTGGCAAACTTTATTTTCTGCTTGCATTTTCACTTTGATACTTTATATGCTGTTGAGCCCCTTGTTGATTAGATGTTTCTTTTACTTACTCTGTTTGCTCTTTCTTGAAAACATAGTGCTTTGTCAGACATATCCCTAATAATGATATTTGAATAAATTGTTTTGTCAGAACAGCTACTGTTCCATTTCCTGTTGTGGAATAGAATGAATTACAAAATAGGCTTTCAAAACTGATATACAGGCATCTATCTATGTGTCAGAAATACAATTCTGTGAAAAAAGGCAAAAGAATGTAACAGATATAGCTCAAGAAATCTGAAGTGTTGATTCTTTTTCTTAAATTTTTCTTTACTCTTCAAAATTACACCTACAAACACTACCCATAATTGTATTACAGCAAAATTTTATAGCTTCTCATCTGTAAAATACTGCAAGAAATTTAAAGAACCCCAAAGCTTAATAAGAGTCTTAAGTATTGGGCTGATTCACACACCAATAGTTTGGTACTGACTTCTTTCAATCAGCTTTGATAAGTCACATTTGATTGCAGAGGGAAGAAAAAATGAAATGCATGTCTGATATTGAAAGAGAACATACAATAGTTTCTTCTAAGCAATGAGACATGACTCTTTACAGTCTTGCCATTCATCCTTTTTATCATTATTGTAAAAGTGGATATTGTTGCTTTTTATATTTGTGCCTGATTCTTCTTTGACTATGGCTGAATTCTTGTCTTTGGCAACGGTCTGATAGCCAAAAGCTTAGAGCTAAAAATTTGCCTGCTTTTACAGACTTTTATAAATGACATTTCAGGCAGTTCAGTAAAAGACATTACTTCTTCCTGAAAATGTTATTTCTCTTGTAAGCTAAGTAGATATTGTTGGAAAAATATTTTATTTCTTGGTTTTTAATTTTCTTCTGTTCTATTTCATCGTATGCCCTCTTTTCTTTGTTAGGAAGGAAGTCACATACATTCTTTGCATGATTGTTGTCTTTTTATGTTTTTATTACATCTCCTTTTTTTCATTCCTTTTCTTGAAGGAATAATTACATAATTGAGGGTGAGAGGGCTTTTTTATACTCATTTGCTTTTCATCACCATCTTCCAAATAGCTTCTAATTCTGCAGTATCCTTCAAGTTTAAATGGCCAATGAAACACTCAACATTATATTTGGA
The DNA here is from genome assembly GCF_963264785.1 of Psittacula echo. Taxonomy (NCBI): domain Eukaryota; kingdom Metazoa; phylum Chordata; class Aves; order Psittaciformes; family Psittacidae; genus Psittacula; species Psittacula echo. Next base: position 27,583,618 of record NC_137742.1, on the reverse strand, counting down.
TTTGACTTTTACAATGTCATTATTTATTTCTGTGTACATTAAAGTATACAGAAGTCTGGCAAAATGCTTAAATTTTTAACTTTTTTTTATTTTTAGTTTTTTACTCCGCTTGGAGGTATTACAAAGAATAGTTTGACTTTTAGCTACTATTTCAGATTATTGTGGTCAAGTGTTAGAATGAATAAATATAGTAAGTTCTCTAAATAGTCCCTTGTACTCATCTGAGTATAGGTTATCTGAGAAGGAGAAATACATCTGTGTCTTTTGAGGAGGGACATGTAAAGTACCACTGGTGTCTCTTGTGCATCATTTATATGAAAATACAAAGTATACATTATAAACCATTACTGTGTTTTGCGTTTTCTGTATTTAAGGATCAGATGTGGTTATTCATAGGAAAAGACAAAAACCATAGTGTTTTTGTTATTTTCTTCCAGGGTTCTAGATTTTATGAAAATGAACTTAAAAAAGATCAACAAGTTAACCAAAGGATTGAAAAAATGATGCAGCTAAAAGAGAAAATTACAACACAACAGCTCTTGAAAGCACAGCTGCAGGTACTAATTAATCTTATAAAAACTTCTTGGAGTAAAAGGTGAATGAGAAACACTTTGGTGTGTTCTAGTGTATTGCATTAAATTCTGGTAATAAGTACAATGTTAACTATGATTTTGATGTTAGTCACAGAAGTAAAACTGCACAATGTTTTCATGATGTAATCTTTATAAAAACTTGCTAGAAGAATAAATTGTAAAATCACTCTGAAATGTTCTCTAAATGAGTAAAACAAAGTAATTCCTGTTTTTCTAAGTCTGGTTAGTTTATAGGGCTGTCATGGTTTATGTAAACATTTTGTTAAATACCTTATTAATACCAGTCTTGAGTTTACTTTCTGTTTGTATAATATATGTATATTTGTGTTCAGTGGCCTGAAGTGGGAGGAAGGGGCTCACAGTTATCAACTCTTCTGGATATAATTTATTTCTTATTTATGCTAATTAATGAAAAAAATCATCATGGCAAGCAGTCACAAGAAATACAAGCACCCTGAGCTAGAAAGATGAAGAGGGTGTTTGTCTTCTCACATGCTAAAGACGGATAACAGCATCCGAAGTGTTACTGTGTATGAAAGGTTGTTGAAAGAAAACAACGGCACCAAGACTGCATGCTAAACATTCTTAGGCGCAACAGAATTAAAGTTGCTTGTAGAAGCTTAATTCCTTTCCTTTTTCATTTGTACTGTGATTCAGTCTTTAATTACATAATTGCTCGCTGGTTTTCCCTAACAGGCTTCCTGCTTCATTCACTACACAGTGCAGACAGTGTGCACTGAGTGGGCAATTATTCAATATTTACTGTTGTCTTCATTGTTCAGTGGGTGGCCCTAAGCTTTATTTGTTGTATGCTAGTCTAACACAGCCTTGAATGCAGAATTACTGACTTCCTCATACGCTTCTCTATGTTGTACACCACATAGTGTGAATTCTTTAAAGTATTGCAATACTCCAGTAGTGTGGTTTGTTTTGTAGACGAGGAGCTGAAGCACATGAAGATTAGACACATCCATTAATTTTGAATGCTGTTGTGAGGATTATAAGTCCTGAGCTTTGGTGTACAATCTTCCTTCATTCATTGCAGATTTGCTAATTACTTCTGTAAATTATGTCAGTATATCAAATTTGTGCCCAGGAAAGCTTCTAATTACTGAGTATCTCTGGGAAGTTTGTTATATGCATGTATGTCTCAACTTGTTTTAGTTAATATTTAACATGGATCAGTTATGTCTCTTCTTGTTCAGTATTGTTTTGTTTGTTGTTTGATTTTTGTTGTTTTGGGCTTTTTTTGTGGTGGTTGGGGTTTATTTTTGTTTGGTGTTGTTCTGTTTTTTTCTTTTTTGTGGGGTTTTTGTTTGTTTTTGTTTTGTTTTTATTTTAGGGTAGCTTTTAAGTCATTTAATTATGAAAAAGATAACTTCCTTTTCCATCCTTCCTGGTTCATGATTGCTGTTGCCCTCATTTATTCATTGCAAGTTCCGACCCTTTTGCTCTCTCTCTGTGCCTTTCTTTTGATTTATCCTACCCTTGATTTCCCTCTTCTTGTCCCACATCCCCAGATTCCATCAGTCCTCTTTCCAGAGCAGTCATTGTGCCCCCAGAGTCCCCACTGAAGTCCCCAGTCTCCTGGCCCAGCAGTCTATCTCTCTATGCCTAATATCCAAAATGCCTCTCCGTTTTCCTGTCACTTACCTGCCAGCTACTCTTTTCCAGGTCTTTATCTCCACCTTTAACTTTGCAAGTCTTTTGTGCCTTATTTGGTTTTTTTAATGTGTGCTGTGTGTTGTTTAATCAGCTTCTCTAGGTCTTTAGATATATAGTCAGGTCTTACTATCTTCTGCTCTTTAATTTTGTCTATGGAGTTAACTCTTACTTTTATTTCTGCCTTCTGATATACCATGAGAGAATTTGTTTTCTTAAAATTTTAAGTATGAGGTAGTCACACTGCCATCGGATTCCTCTAAGTAGGTCTTTGAAGAGGCTGAAGATTTGCTGATGATATGAAGCTGGGAGGAGTGGCTGATACACATGAAGGCTGTGCTGCCATTCAGCAGGACCTTGATAGGCTGGAGAACTGGGTGGAGAGAAACCTAACAAGGTTCAACAAGGACAAGTGTAGGGCACTGCACCTGGAGAGGAAGAAGGCTGAGTACTGGTACAGATTGAGGTGACCTACTGGGGAGCAGTTGAGCTGGGAGGGACCTGGGAGTACTGGTGGATGATAAATTGACTATCAGCTGGCATTGTGCCCTTGCAGCCAGCAAGGCCAGTAGTAACCTGGGGTGCATTGGGGGGAGTGTGGCCAGCAGGTTGAGGGAGATGATCCTTCCCCTTTATTCGACCCTCGTGAGGCCACATCTGGAATCCTGTGTCCAGTTTTGGGCTCCTCAGCACAAGAAAGACAAGGGGGTCCAGTGGAGGCCACAAGGATGATTAGGGCTGTTATGAGGGGAGACTGTGGGAGCTGGGCCTAGTTAAGTCTGAAGAAGAGAAGACTGAGAGGGCATCTCTTTAATGCATGTAAGTATCTCAAAGGTGGGTGCCAGGAGGATGGTACCAGACTCTTCAGTGACAGAATAAGGAGCAATGGCCATAAATTAAAACAGAATGAGGAGAGGTTTCTTAGAAGGGCCTGTTGCAATAGGATGAAGGATGATGGTTTTAAACTGGAAGAGAGGAGATCAGGCAGTGTGCTAGGAAAGAAATATTTATGATGAGGGTAGTAAAATACTGGCACAGGCTCCTCAGAAAGATGGTGATATCCCTGGAGATATTTAAGACCAGGCTGGGTGTGGTTCTGAGCAAACTGATCTAGTTCAAGTTGTGCCTGCTTATTGCAGGGGGATTGGACTATATGACCTTTAGAAGTCCCTTCCAGCCCAAACTATTCTATGATTCTATGAGGAAGAACTTCTTTACATTGAGTGTGGCAGAGCACTGGAACAGGCTGCCCAGGGAGATTGTGGAGCCTCCCACTCTGGAGACATTCAAAACCCGCCTGGATGCGTTCCTGTGTAACCTGCTCTAGGTGGCCCTGCCTTGGCAGCAGGGTTGGACTAGATGATCTCCAGAGGTCCCTTCAGGTCCTAACGATTCTGTGATGTAAAAATAAACAAAAAGGTCCCTGCTTACTGGATTTATTGGACAAAATCCTGGTTACATGGTGGAAACAGTAACATAAATAGAATGTAGAATCTGCAAGGTAAACCACTACTGCAGTGTGTGAGAATCTTTTTCATTTTTTACAGTTTTCTTTAGAAGGCCTTCTTTGCAGAAGAGCACTTAACCACCATCGATTTTTGCAAATATTGGCACAGTAGAAAGTGCTTATGAAGCTGCTTAAAACTGCCATTTATGTGTACAAATATTTCTTTGGGTTTTTTTGTTTGTTTGCTGGAGTTTTTAATCTTAAATTTGAGAGGTAGTTTGAAGTTTTTCTAATTAATGTCATTGTTATATTTTAAGAGAAATTATATACTGTACAGTATCATGTGATTCTTAATTTTGGAAAACTTTTCTGTAACAGCGTTAGATTATTCCAACAGTCTCAAGTAGAATTGCTTGAAATTCAACAGTAGTTACAATGGTTTAAAAAGTATCCAGCTGCTACCAGATTTGCAAACTGCTGTGCTATTGTTTGCTATTTTTATCCATGTGGATTTTCCCTAGATGTTTATTCTGTAAATAGTTACTATTAACTTAAAATTATATCACTGTTTATCTCTTCACCTTGTCAGATGCTCTTACAAATATAAAAAAGATTTTGAATGATATTTTCTGTCTTACTTTGGCAAAGCAATTTAAGATAGAAAACTTGTATTTTGCATCATGGGATAAAAAGAAGTGAGAGGTTATTCTTTAGATCACTTGAAAGTCACTAGAAGCAGTTACAATTTGTATTTTTTAGGTGTGGGTTTGTTTTTTTTTTTTTTTCATCTGGCTTGGAAATAAAAAGTCTCAGTATAGAATCATAGAATCATAGAATAGTTAGGGTTGGAAAGGACCTTGAGATCATCTAGTTCCAACCCCCCTGCCATGGGCAGGGACACCCCACACTAAACCATATCACCCAAGGCCTCATCCAACCTGGCCTTGAACACTGCCAAGGATGGAGCACTCACAACCTCCCTGGGCAACCCATTCCAGTGCCTCACCACCCTCTCAGTAAAGAATTTCTTCCTTAGATCCAATCTAAACTTCCCCTGTTTAAGTTTGAACCCGTTACCCCTTGTCCTGTCACTACAGTCCCTGATGAAGAGTCCCTCCCCAGCATCCTTGTAAGCCCCCTTCAGATACTGGAAGGCTGCTATGAGGTCTCCACGCAGCCTTCTCTTCTCCAGGCTGAACAGCCCCAACTTTCTCAGCCTATCTTCATACGGGAAGTGCTCCAGTCCCTCATCATCCTCGTGGCTCTCCCCTGGACTTGTTCCAACAGTTCCATGTCCTTTTTATGTTGAAGACACCAGAACTGCACACAATACTCCAAATGAGGTCTCACAAGAGCAGAGTAGAGGGGCAGGATCACCTCCTTCGACCTGCTGGTCACGCTCCTTTTGATGCAGCCCAGGATACGGTTGGCTTTCTGGGCTGTGAGCGCACACTGCAGCCGGCTCATGTTCATTTTTTAATCGACCAACACCCCCAAGTCCTTCTCTGCAGGGCTGCTCTGAATCTCTTCTCTGCCCAACCTGTAGCTGTGCCTGGGACTGCTCCGACCCAGGTATCTCTTTCTGTCTTCAAGGAAAAATTGGAAGCAACTTTTAAAAACTTGTCAGCCTGGCTTGCCTCTAAGAAATTATTCCATGACTTTTCTTATCTTACTAAGGAAATATTTGTATGTGCCTGAAATTTGCTGAGTATGTTTGGGTGTATTACTTGTTGTATCAGTTGCTTTTGCTGAAGAGTTATCTTTTTGTATTTCTGATTAGTTTATGTAATTTTACTTCATTCTTCAGATGCATGTGTTAACTAATCAGTAACTATGATGATACATTTGGGAAGAAAAGGCAAAAAGAAGTTTGTTCTTGATTTGATTAGTTGAAATGCAGAAGTTATGTAATTGGAGAAGCAATTGGCAGAATTAATTAAGCAATTTGAGTTTCAAAGTAACTTGAAAATTATCAGTATATTTTAAAATAAGGGTGTTTTTCATTATTCCTGTGTGACTTGAACTCCTACTGAATTAGTAGCATGAAAATGATGTAAATTACCCAGTTTTTGTTGTTGTTTGAATGGCTTTCCCCATGTGTTTTTAATTTGTCTAAACCAGTTTTCTTGGCTTCAGGGAGCATACTGTGCTCTTCTTTATGGAATATTTTAGTTTGAGGCCCCATTCTAGCCTTTCATCCCTCAAATCAACTTGGAACAAACCAGAGAGAATACTTCGTAAACCATAACTTGAAAATTTAGTTTGAACATTCATACCCATTTGCCTTGGTTCAAGAGTCTAAACACGGGTTTTTGGATAAGAGTTTTGTGGTTTTTATTAAGCAGCTCTGTCAAGGGGAAAAAGACAGAAAATGTCTTCAAGTAACTATGCAAGTTACACATAAACATCCCTCTCGAGGACCATAAACCCACTGCGATCAATCCAGAGACATTTCTGTAATTGTATCTTGATGTCATTAATGTGTGTGTGTCCTTGTACTTGCAAGCAAAGAGTAGTTAAATTTCTTGAGCTCTATTATGCCTATTTGGTGGGGTTTTTTTCTTTTTTTTCCTTTTTTTTTTCTTTTTTTCTTCCCTTTTTTTTTTTTCCTTTTTTTTTTTTTTTGTAGTTGTTGAACTATCTGTCACTTACAGAATGGTTTGCAGTACTGCCAACATAGACATCTTAAATTCTTAAATTGCCTACCAAATAATGCATTCACACTTTCTGGTCACACAGTTCATAACTCATTCACATTTGAAAGACATTTCAGAAACAAGCACATGATCTGCAAGTCTTTTTGCAAAAGAATGCAAGCAGATTAAGCCCAATTAAAGTAGTTCATGGAGATGTCCTTGTGCTTTGGCTTCTGCCTCACAACATCTTGGAACTAATGCAGCAGGAGTATTGCTCACGGCCTACTAGCAGACAATACATGTTTAACTCTGAGTGAAATGTGCTCCCTATGCATGGGCTTTTCTTGAAAACTCATCTTGCATTTTTTGCTAGCAATCCAGCCTTGTATAGTATGGATTCATGTAACAAATGTTGAGGAATTTTATAAAGGGATTAAAAGTAGTTTTACTTAGCAGTAAATGAATCTATTTGTTTGAGACCTTATTTTTCTGACAAGATAAATGGATCTGCCGTGTGAGCTGTTGGCCTTCTCTTAGCCTGTCTAGGCTGGTTTTCTGAAGTGTGGTAGCTTAGTTTAGGAGCACTGGAAATTCTCGAAAAGCATGAAAGCATGTTTGTTTTTTTTTCTTTCCTTTTTTTAATAACCTGTATTCTGTAGCTACAGCTGCATATTCGGTGTCTTACAAAGTTTCTGTCTTAGTCAGGTGATATATCCTTCCCCCCCCCCATAGGTGGGGTTTTGCTGTTTGTTGAGTTAGTGGTTTTTTCATTGGGTTTGGAGTTGAGAGGTTTTTTGTAGCATTTGCTGCAGCAACAGCAGTGTTCTGAGAGCAACCTTCATCAGAAACTTGGTTGACAGTGAGTTTTTTTGGTGGTGCTGATTTGGTGAGGTGCGCTCGTTTGTTTTTTTAACTATGTGCCAGATGCATTTGATTTTCTAGGATCATCTGTAATATTGCACTTTTACCAGGTTAATAGTTTTTCAATTACTGTTTTATTCTGTTCAGGTGGACAAACTTGTGGTAGAACTGGAACAGAGCCGTAACCTTAGCAATACAATTGTACACATTGACATGGATGCGTTCTATGCAGCTGTGGAGATGAGAGACAAACCAGAGCTGAAAGAAAAGCCTATAGCTGTGGGATCAATGAGTATGTTGGTATGGCCAAATGTCAAGTGATACAGAAATCAATTACATGAATCTAAAGCCTAATAAATTATACAATAATAATGCAATATGACACTGTTACATAGAAAAAATTTGTAAGTGTAAAAAATTAACAAAAATAATAGAGGGAACATTGGTTCTCAGACTAGACCATGTAAGATGGATTTTATTTTTCGGTAAAAAGTGTACTGATGAAAGTTTAAAGGATGTAAACAGATTGAAAGATGACGGGGGAAGATGCATATAAATTCTCAGTGTTTTGAGCTTTTTCTTCGTGGAGATACATGATACAATTTGATTATTTAACACTGAACTTCAAGAAAAAACCTGATTACTGAGCACTAAACTTATTTAATCTCTCCTAAGTCTACCTCAAATTACCATGCTAGGAGATTTGGTGTACGTGCAGCCATGCCTGGATTTATTGCTAAAAAGCTATGTCCACATCTAACTATAGTACCGTTAAACTTTGGAAAATACAGCAAAGTGAGTAATGAGGTAAGTCTGAAAGTTCTCTTTAACCAAAAGTCAATTCACTTGGTTTTAGACTCTTATCAATACATAACTTTTAGGTAATATGAAAAGTAGTAGTTTAAATACTGAACTCTTCATTGATGTGGCTTTGAAAACAAAACTGGGAGGTGAAAAGCATTGCATTCACCCATCTTGCTGTTTGATTTAAGTCATGCTTCATTAAAAGTGTGCAAATATCTATCAGCATCATTACTGATGCTGATAGAGATTTGCAGAACTGTGTAGTAAGCCAGTGATACCACTTGAGCCTTACTATTCTTAAAACTTCAAACCCATGGAGCATAATCTAATTACTGGGAAAGCACATAGGAAAAATGGAGATAATAATTTCATACAATGCACAATCATTATTTTGAATGCCGATTACTGGAGAGGGAACCAAAGAGCATTAGTGAGTTCTAAATGCAGATTCATTTGCTTCAAAAGAAGGGACTTGAAATAAAAAGCAAAACATTAAGGAGAAAATAAATAATTTTGCTTTAATGGAAGTAATTTTACTTAGTGCCAGGAGAAGTACGTAGGATTACCTGAAATCCTGTTAAAAAGAAGAAAAAGATCTTTTGTAAACCTTAAATCAAGCTAATGAATGGCACAAGTCTCCTGATTTCAGTAACATTATGCCAATATTTATTTATTCTTATGAAGCCTCAATCTCTTTATATAAAGGAAGGTAATTACTAATTTTGATCCTATTTGATTTTTCTCACTTCTATTTTAATAAAGCGTATATAGATATGAGCATTTCAGAATGTGTTTTAACTTGGTCAGGATCTCAGATTTCACAATATGTATTTCACTTTTTGTTTGATGGTGTAAAGTATTTAATGTTGAAATTGATTTGGTTGTTTAGTTATGTTTTTCTCTTAGGATTTGGATTGAGAATATTTAAATTTATTCCATTTTGTCTTTAAAAGTTAAGCAGTGAATCCTATCTTCAATCAGTTTCAGAAAGATGAAACACATGTTTGACTAAAATTAACAGAGAAAACATGACACAGTCAAATTGTCCTCCTTGTTTTAGAAAAAAAAAAAAAAAGCAGGGTGGGGAGAGGAGAAAAGGTGGATACTTTATTTTGACCATTTAATTTATTATATTGCCTTCTGGGAAGACACATTATCACTGAAGATTTTTCTAACCTTTGGCATTAACCAGTGCTTTAAAACATTGGCTATAATTTCAGTTTGAATGTAATTTAAGACTTAAGTGTGGGGGTTTGCAATGTTTTTTTGGTTGGTTGGCTGGGGGGGGCTTGTTTAGTTAGTTTTGTTTTGGGGATTTTTTTAACCTTTGCATATGTGATGCCTGAAGCACAGTCCCCAGAAAGGTGCATCAACTCGTGCTTTGCTGAGTTCCCAGGTAGCCAGAGTTTTATTCAGGTGGTACTACCATGTCTGTGAACCTCTGAGTTCCTCTGAAATCACTATACACTGATCTGAATGACCTGTGTAAAATACAGGTCATAGACTAAAATACACTGCTCAAAATCCGTTTAGTTCTCACTTATTGTTGATATGTTGCTACTTGTAAGAAGCAAGTAGCAGCAGTTACCAGTATCGATAAGTAATTTTAGGTATTAATTTTGCTTATATTGCTTGGTCATCTTCAAGTTTCAGAGTACATTGATTTACTTTGTGTGTCAAGATCTGCTCTTACAGCAACAAAGCTTTAAACTTCCACTATGTGTTTATCAAGGTTAGAGAAATACTGGCCAAATATGATCCCAATTTTATGCCTGTGGGCCTAGATGAAGCCTACCTGAACATAACAGAGCACTTGGAAAAAAGACTGAACTGGCCTGAAAAGAGGAGAAGATTCTTTTTTAACACAAAAGGCACTACAGAAAATGGTAAGGAAATTACTCTCTTTTTATGCAGTCACCTGAGACTGAGAGAACAGTCTGTTTCTTTTAGGGTTCCTTGGCAGAATGAGGATGGCACTAAACAATAGTTACAATTAAAGCTTTATTTTCCTAATAGGAAGTCATTATTAGAGTAGCACAGAATTTCTCATAGCAGAGTCAATGAAGTACAATCTTTAAGTAACGTAATACAGAATTTCTAATACAACTTAACTTTAAAATTTCTAATCATCTGGATCCTCTGCGGGTCATGTCAGATCTTAATAAATGGATTGCTATATCAATATAACAATCATATCCTGGACTTTAATTAAATAAAAGAATACTTCTTGGAGGAAGCAGAAGAGACAATGGAGGTGTCCTGAGCAGGTCCTAGTCTCACTCCCTGTCCAGCAACATTTCTGGTCCATGTTCCCTGTTAGGACTTTTAAGTGTTTGATTTTACAGACAGTGCTCTGGTGCTGTTACCATCCTTGTTCTGTGTCAGGGTCATCAACACCACCAGGCTGTCTGGGTGCCTGGGATCTTCAAGGACAGTAAGGATGGGAGTAGTTGGCCTTGTGCCCAGGAACTGAGGCTGGTAGGAAGGGGAAGGAGATATCTGTTTCCTTTGTCTGCTTAGTGCACAGGACCTTAAGGGCCTGATAATGAGAGGAAAGGGAATGAATACATGCCGTGGTCAGTCTCAGAGAATGGCTGCTTGCCCTGTAAAATAATACTAATTATGCTAACTGCATTACCAGATGTCGGGAGAAGGGGGTAACTCATAATGTAAGCTTCAGATAAGCTGCAGTCATTGAAAGTGTAGATACTTAAGCCATAATTTGTCCTCCCATATCTCTCTACTTACAATTTGTTAATTTACAGGTTAATTTCTTCTACTGCTCACCTGTGCATAAAAGCTGTGCAGCTAATATTTTGGACTTGCAGGATTCTTTTTTCTTTTTTAACCTGAGTAAAATGTGTGAAAAGTGGTAGTAAGTTTGCTAAGGAGGTGTGAAATAAACTATTGTTCTAACAGTTACTTGTATTTTGTAAAGATGTTTCCAAAAATACTGTAGAGAAACATGAGAAATTGTTTGCAAAAACAGTATGTGTAAACACTAGTTACATGATTGTTTTACAAGAATAAAAATGTATACAGTAATGAGTACTGCAGAAGTTATGGTAATTCTTGAGATATGACTGAATTTCATTTGGCTCTAGAAGATGGAGTTGGAACCACATCCACAACTGTATACACAATCAGGAATATTAAAAAAACAAGGAATCGTAAAAATGGTTGACAGATGCACAAATCAGAACATTTATATTTTAACTATTCAAAAATTATCTAAATAGTAAGAGGATAATCAAGGATTCACTACTACTGGAAAGTATTAATAGAATATAAAGAAAAAAACAGGCATAGTCTTTACAAAATATCACTTAAGGGTAGTCATGTGCTTTTCATACTTCTCGATCATCTTCATTCTTCCAAAACACAACTGAGCACTGAGAATATGAAAATATAATAGTAAAGTTTGTGGAGCCAGACAAAGGGCTGCTGACATTACTTGTTTTATCATGACTGCAGTTGAAAACAAGAAGCTCACCAGCTTGGTGGTTCTAAAACCAGATATTCCAGAACCCTGATTTTCTTTGGAGAATATTGAAAAAACTGCTGCAAAAGATTTTTATTTCCACAAGAAAATGGAGCATCTGGCCTTCATTCTGATATGAAACAAAAATAATGCCAAAATCTTGATGTTTTTCGGCTGCTAGAGCAACACGCCAGTAAACGTTGCTTTTCTGGAAGTTATATCTCGTCTCCTAGTGAATTCTTCCAATCTCAGCCAAGCTCAAATCACATTAAGAACAAAGCAATTATGACACCTTTCTCAAACAAACAAAAACCCCAAAAAACAAACAATGCAGTTGCTTTGGCTATTTTTTTTTCCAAACAGAAAAAATCACCTGCTAATGAACTCTTTTCAGCCAGTGCAGAAGGAAATCAGTAAAGTATGTGTTTTATACAGATGGATTAATTATTTCTGTTTCTGTCTAACATAGACAAAGATGATGTAAATATATCTGCCAAATTTAATGAAGGTGGATGCTCTTCTTCACCCATATTGTTTGAAGACAACACACCTCTGATCAATGACCATCCTGAACAAAGAGATCAATTGGTGGAAAATTCAGTTGTCTTTGGAACTTCTGCAGAGGAAGTTGTGAAGGAAATTCGCTTCAGGATTGAGCAGAAAACTCAGCTAACTGCCAGTGCAGGTATTCAAGCACGCATGAATAATAATAATGTACTATGTTTCCACAATATCTGCTGCTCTAATCTCAGAGAGCATTACTTAGGAGATCAGCACTGCCACAGCATTGTGCTGCAAAGAAATATGCAGTCTTTGCCAAGACTGCGACTTTCAGATGTCAGGGGTGTTCGTGTCACTCCTGGTTTTTGTTTGGTGTTTTTGTGTTAGTTTTTGGTTTCTTTTAATCACTGAAGTAGTTTTATTACCTTTTTGCTTCTTTCTTCTTGAAATACAGGTAGTGTGGAACAATGGCCAGTGTGCTCAGGAGCTAAGTTTAGCACTGGTAGTTGTTATTTTAGTGCTCTGTGTAAATTGTTTTTGAAAGCCAGTGATCAAGTGAAATCTGTCATTGATTGCTAGTTTGCTGTTAGTTTACATAGCAGATCCATATTGTTAAATAGTTCTAACTCCACATTGTTGCTTGCTTAAGGCAATATCAAAGTTCATTTAAAAGTTCTCACAGAAGCAAAACATGTTTAAGTTAATACATTACTCAGTAGCTTTTCAATATTTGGCATTCAAGTTTTATGTCTTTTGCCTTCATGGAATCTGCCTGTAGATCTCTGTCATTTTAATATTAATCTGGATTAGGTCACTAACGTGTATGTCCCCAGCCACTTAGTTTGGATGCCATCTGATCTGTTCCATGTACCAGGTCAGTGAGGTGTCAGGGAGTGCTGAGCTTTATGAAACAGATGTGGAAGACCAGGGAAATGTTGAATGTTAAGCAGATGTAAAGGAACAGCTAATAAGCAGGATAAGACAACCCTCCCATGTAGGCAATGTGATAGCCCTCCCATGTATAGGATGAGACAGCCCTCCTCATGAGTAGTAGTAAAATAATAATTTTGGTTTACTGAAGTTTTGTCTTCCAAAGAATGAGTTAATGTTTACAAAACAGGCATATTTTTTGTAAGTGCATCAGGGTTTTTTTTTCGCCCCAAAATGAAAAGCAATGAGAAAGCTACTTGAAGAAATACTGGTAATCAGTAATAAATAGAATTATTTAAACTATTTTGAATATTATGTTGTATTAGTGAGCAAATAAAAATTTAGACTACTAGGGCTGTAGCACAGAATAATTCTGTTTTTCTTGCTAAGCCAATTTCAAGTTTATTTGTAAAAAGTTACTTTGATAGAGAAGAGCAATACCTCTTCATTCCTACCAGGGCGAGAGAAACCTCTAAATGACTGCATAGCAGTGGTAGCCCACAAAAGACTTGAATTTGGTAAATTCTGTCAAAATTACTTTAGTCTTTTTTCTGAAATACAAGGAAGAATTATCTCCTTCTCATTAAGAGCTCATTATAACTGCCGGTTTATTTCCTTTTGTCTTATCATGATCACTGTCATAAAATTGTTCAATAATGTGACTGATGTTACTTTTAAACACATGATATTTAACCTCTCATGACTGAATAGTGCATGTTGTGTTACTCTATCTTAAAATAGTAGGTACAATTTATCCATTACATTTGATCTACCACATGCATTTATGTTCTCACATGTCTATTACAAATTTTTTTTGCAGATTTGTAACACATCTGGTTAGCAGCTGTTGTCATTCTTCTGCTTTTATTTTGTCTTTGCCAAATATGTAGGCTACTTCTGTGCTTTTAAGTATTGGACAGTTGAAATTAAACATTGTCTTCCATTTTTTATAAATACAGGTTTTGTTTGTTTGTTTTTAAGGAATAGCACCGAATACCCTGTTAGCAAAAATGTGTAGTGATTGTAATAAACCCAATGGGCAGTGCAGAATTGTCCCTGAGAGAGAAGCAATTCTAGACTTCCTAAAAGATTTACCAATTAGGAAGGTAAGAGATACCATGCCATTTACAATGCAATCATGTTTCTTATGTTCTAAAAGCAAGATTATTACTGAAGAAATGGACTTTTCTAGGTAGTCTGTCCAGTTGTGTTTAATTTAAATTGTTCTTGGTATTAAATCTACAAATGGAAAGTTTCCAGCATAACGAACTTCCTCTTTTTCAGGTGCCAGGTATTGGAAAAGTAACAGAGAAAATGTTAAAAGCCCTTGGAATTGTGACTTGCTCAGAACTTTACCAGCAGAGGGCACTGCTTTCACTTCTTTTTTCAGAAGCATCTTGGCGTAATTTCTTGGATATTTCCCTTGGTTTGGGTTCTACACATTTGGAAAAGTATGTTTTGTTTTGGTTGTTTTTTTTTCCCCCTTCTGTTTATAATTTTCCAAATTTTTCCTTGTGCATAATACATACTGTATGTTTTTAAGATATTTTATTGGCAAATACTAAAATTTGGCTTCCTTAATATTTTAAAAGATCTACCTGTTGTTGTTATACTTGCGGCTAAAATATACACAATGGCCAGACATTAAAAATCAGAAGTTTGTACAGCCATGTCAAATACACAAAATGCAAAAAGTCTGTCAGAGAAGTTGTGCATAAGTATATATCAAGAAATAAAGTCAGTGTCATTTAGGGTAACCTCATAATTATTAAAATAGCTAGAGAGAAATGTGATATCCTAAGCAGAGGCATTCAGTCCTGTTTCTTCTATAAAAACCAATATACATTCATTGTTTATTATCTGTTGTAATGAAAAACGCATTGGTACCTGATCTTTGGAGGTAAATTGTCATATTTCTAATGAAAGTAAGTGAGTTTCTCTGTCTCCTACCATGTTTCATAGAATCATAGAATGGTTTGGGTTGAAAGGGACCTTAGAGATCATCTAGTTCCAACCCCTCTGCCACAGGCAGGGACACATTCCACTAGACTAGGTTGCTCCAAGCCCTTCCAGCCTGGCCTTGAGCACTGCCAGGGATCGGGCAGCCACAGCTTCTCTGGGCAACCTGTGCCAGTGTCTCACCACCTTCATGAGGAAGAATTTCTTAGTTCTAGATCTGTCTTCTGTCAGCTTGAAGCCATTCCCCCTTGTGGGTGGACACATTAGACCTATGTCATCACTTGTCATGCAGAGTTGTAGGCGTAACATAGTGTAACCTGTTCCATTTCTGTTCTAGTCTAGTGTAGTCCATTCTGTTCTATTCCTTTCCATTCCGTTTCATTCCATTGCATTCCACCGCACTCCACTCTATGCCGTTCCATGCCTCTCCATTCCATTCCTATGCTCACCCCAAAGTGGATAACACCAAGACTGTTATTTGCCTGCAGTGCCAGGGGGTTTCAACTCCAAAACCACTTTCAAGGCCACAAATCACAAAGCTTACAAGTGAAAAATGGATTTTATTTTATGATTGCATTTGATTTTGGTTTTGTTACTTTTAATTTTATGTCATTTTATGTTACTTTTATGTTATGTTATTTTATGTTACTTTACGTTATTTTATTTTATGGGGTTGTGTTTGGTGGTTTTTTTTTTTGTTTGGGTTGGTTGCTTTTTTAACTCTGCTCCAGAGCTCACAAGCATCAACAAAATGCACATGTGTAGCCAGAAGCAGGTTGATGCATTCTTCAGCTTAGCTTGAAAAAACATCCCTTGCAATCTGGGAAAGGAAAATGACAGAGCTACAGAAAGCAGCAGCGGGAAGACAGGCCAAGCAGTCTCTTTATCCTGAAGAGAGGGCACATGAAGAATGATCAATAGGACCAACCACACACAAATGTTCAAGAAGGAGCAAATAAACCCCACCAGTGTTTTGAAACCCAGCATTATCATTGTGAAGGGGAACGCATTTTTAATGGTGTTGTCTGAGAAATTCATTTCTTTGTTTTACTAGCACCAACTTGATTTCAGTGATTTTAGTGTGGAGAAAGCAAGCCCTTAACATACCACATGGGTCTTCAGTAAATGGTTCATATAAAGGTTCATTGTCTTTGAGCACCTTGTTTTAGGAAAACCTGAGAATACCAAACTCGTTATTTCCAGTACTTACAAACAGAAGAAAGAAATGCACTGGTGAACTCTTTACATGCAGAAAAGTTGTTAAAGGGGAGCTCAATTAAAAATGGAAGGAAAGAAGGAAAGAGAAAGAAAGAAAGCCTTACCATATCATCTTTAACGTAGGCAATAATTTAGACATAAAGCAAATCAATTCCTCAGAGAAACAAATATTCAAGTATACAGTGCTTAATAGTTATAGCTAGGTGAGACAGCATAGGATTCGTAGTTTTGTTTTTAAGTAAGACTCCTGATATGAGAAGGGAGTTCTGAGGGTTTTGTTGATGTTTTGTTTTGTTGTGTTTTTTTTTTTCTTTTCACAAACTGTTGACATCTCTGCCTGATCCATGTCTTTACTTTTCATCTACAGTATAAGGTTTTTTAAAGACACTTTTTCCATTTCATACTCATTTAAATATTTTATATAGAAGATTTATAGAAGAAGTTAACATCCAGATCTTAGAAATACTGCTGTTAGTTATTGAATCATGATTGGCTGAATTAGAGTTTATTGAAATGATAACAGTTGAAGGTAGAGTGAGTATAATAAATTGTTTTTCTTTTTAAAGGGATGGAGAAAGAAAAAGTATGAGCACTGAAAGGTATGCCTCTTTAATATTGAAAAAACAGTAATCACTAATCCTATATAATGCCAGATATACAGTGAATAATTTCATTATGTAATGTATGTTAAAAAACCCACATATACAACAACAAGCCTACTAAATCAGATTCAAGCTTGCATTTTTTTTTTTTTTCCTTGGCTTCAAAATACTGTGCAGTTGTTCTGGCAGTTTGTGTGTTCTCTTCCTCATCATGTGATCCTCCTAATACCTTTAATTCATCAAAGTGGTCTTTAAGCCATAATAAAGGGTGGAAATGTGTAAAGAATTTAATTTTTTTTTTGTATGTTCCAGTTTAATGTCTGTATCAGCCTATTAGCCTTCAGTTCCATGTATAGCAAGTATAGCGTGAGATAGACTTGTAAAGCAGACAATAATTTTGCATGGTTAAATAAAACTGGCTGTATTTTCTAACTTTTTAAGTTTTTAGCAATGTTAAGTTCCTTAAGGTGGTGTATGTAATTCTTGAAAGTTCATTTTTAAAAAATAAATACTGCAAGGAGAATCTGTAGAGCATCATAATAATTATCTCTACCCTCATGTGTTGCGTCGTCTTAGAAAAGAAGATTTTTATTCCTACAGACCTGGTAGTTGTGGGCATCTGAGGATTTTATGGCTGTAGTCTTGTGCTGGTTTGCAGGCAGACAGATAATCTGGGTAGCCTCTTGTACCTTAGATTTTCTTCCTTCCTTTTTCCCTGAAGGAAACAGTTTTAGATCAGAGATGTCAGTGGGCTGGTGAGATCATGAAACTTCTTTATATGGGGGAAAGAGACAGGCCTGAAATGGCATTGTCTCTATCCTGCCCCTTTCAAACCGAGGATTTACAACTTCCCACTTGCTGCAGTATTGCAAAGTTGTAATTGCAGCATTGCCAGGACAGCATAAATTACTCCTTGGATAATAGCATGGAACCCACAGCAGAATATTCATCCCAATAGTTCAGCAGCTTGCAAACATTCTTAGGGAAATGGGAATCATAACAGAGGATGACTTTTCAATATGATCAGGTAAATTTGAATATAACTTAGAAATGTAAAATGCAGTGTGACTGTAGTGACTTTACACTTGTTAATATAAAGCTTGGTGTGAAATAATGGATCCGTGAGACCTTTCCAAAAGCATCTGGTTGGAGGAAGTTTTGCTTCCTGCTTCTCTTAAAACCACTACTAACTGAAGGTTGCCTTTCCTGTCATGTTATTACTAAAAAGCAGATGCACAACAACAGAAAAATAATACTGTAATTCGGCTGGTAGCAGTTAGCAACATTTTTGGCAGAAAGATAGTTTTTCTTCCTCTGAAGCTAGACATAATTATCCTAGCTGACTTTTTTTTTTCTTAGCAACTGCATTATTTATTTGTGATACGTGGCTTTAAAGTTGACTTTCCAATCCTTTCTTTCTTTTGATATTACACAGCACTGTACAAAGGAGATTAAATACCAATTATTTAGCTGGCTTCATGAGTTCGGTTGGTGTTAGTGTTCTTTTGCAAATATTAAAGTATTAGTGACCTTAAATCTAATACATTTTCAAATAGTGCATGAAAATTTGAAAGCCAAATTATTTTGTTACTTGAAAGGCTTTGCAAACATTTTGAAATGCATAAATGTGCACAAATCTTTCTGTATATTGTGGCTATTAATTTTTCCTTGAAGTGAACACTCAAACCTATACAACTTACTAATGCAGGTTTGTTTAACTGTACAAGAAAATTTTAGATGGCAGCCACTGAGCAATTTTTAGGATTCATACTGAAAAAAGATCGTATCTTTGTCTTAGAACATTCAGTGAAATGAACACAGCAGAAGACCAGTACAGCCTGTGTCGAGAACTCTGCAGAGACCTTGCTCAAGACCTACAGAAAAAGGGACTTAAGGTATTTATATTATTCTCTGTTGCTTGCAAAATGACAGCACTTTGCGCTAAAACTAAGTATTTTAGTTATGTTAGTGTGTTATGTTATTTTAGTTAGTATATTAATGTGAGTGCTTTCAGCAGCATCATACCATACAGTGTCTTTGATTCTTTAATTTGCAGATGCTTAGAATGATTTAGGCAGCATTTTCATATTGTTCAGGTGGCAGTCTAATAATGTGTGGGGAAAATAAACTAATTAACCAAGTTATTTAGCATCCAAGCATTTTATGCTTAAAGTAATGTTTATAAACAAGTAATGGAACTGATTGTAAGCTGTCCTTTGTTCTATCATGTGATACTAATGTGTTCAAACACTGTGTTTGTCTCCCATATTCATACAGGATCCAGTCAATAGCCAGTAGTGTATTTTAAGAAGTACACATGTCCCAGACTTGCTTACAAGTTACTCATCCCATTCAGTGGTGTGAATGATAGGTGCAGTCCCCGTATTCCTTCTCCCCAAATTTCTGTCTTTCATATGGAAAGAACAGTTCATATTTTCTATGGATGTCTTTATGGTAAAGCAGGGATTGACATTCAAGACCTAAGGGAATTGTGATTAGTCTTCTTCAACCATAAAAGATTGTCTCAAAAGGTGATAGGTTGAAAAAGAAATCATCAGCTAAGAAGGACAAAGAGATAAGCTTACAACAGCACCAGAACAAAAGGAGTGCCATTTGTTTACATTTGGAAGGACACACTAAATCCCACAAATGGCTTAGAAGGTGTGACCAGGGGAATATCTGTGCCAGACAGATGCTGTGTGTGGCTCTGATAGCACAATGCAAGAGGAAGGAAGTCTTCAGTGAATCCTCAACTGGATATCTCTTGTGCTTCCGTAGTAATTTTCCCTGCGAAGTTAAGATACCAGGCACTGAAAGTTTCCAAGTAAGAAAATAATTTTTTGTAGACAGGTTAGAAGTTGTGACTGTGGCCAGAGCATGAAACCTATTGAATATGCACTGGTGGCAGATGGTCTGTTGGGAACCATAGCCAAATGACCCAGTTCAGAGAATTCAACTTTGGCCACAGTTTAGGAGCAAGCGCAGAAGCTTGCAGACAGATTCTTGGCAGTACCCCTTGCAGTACACAGATAAGCACACTGTCTTTTGACTATGGCTTTAGGGCCCTTGTATAAATGCTATGTAATAATTTTTTCTGTGATGTGTTTGACATGCTTAACCTTTTTCTTTTCTCTCTCTCCCCCTTTTTCTCTCCTCTCCCACCCCCATCGTCCCAGGGTAAAACTGTTACCTTGAAACTAAAGAATGTGAACTTTGAAGTAAAAACAAGAGCTTCAACTGTGCTGTCTTCTGTTTCTACTGAGGAGGAAATATTTGCTATTGCTAAAGACTTGTTAGGAACAGAAATTGATAGTGTTGCTCCTCACCCTTTACGGATACGACTTATGGGTAAAATATTTCAAACTTATTCTTCCTTTTCAGAGTTAGCTCTTATAATGCATAAAAATAATAGACTGTAGCTAAAGTAATGGTATACATGATTTTATGGAATCATAGAATGGTTAGGGTTGGAAAGGACCTGAAGATCATCTAGTTCCAACCCCGCTGCCCATGGGCAGGGATACCTTCCACTAGGCCAGTTTGCTCAAGGCTCTGTTCTTGAACGCTTCCAGGGATGGAGCATTCACATCTTCCGTGGGGGGCCTGTTCCAGTGTCTCACCACTCTCACAGTAAAGAACTTCTTCCTTACATCTGACCTGAACTTCCCCTGTTTAAGTTTGAGCCCATTGCCCCTCGTCCTATCACTGCAGCACCTGATGAAGAGTGGCATCCTTGTAGGCCCCCTTCAGATATCGGAAGGCTGCTTTGAGGTCTCCACACAGCCTTCTCTTCTCCAGGCTGAACAGCCCTAGCTTCCTCAGCGTGTCTTCCTCAGCCCAGGATATAGTTGGCTTTCTGCACTGCGAGTGCACACTGCTTCATTCTTTCTTGCAAAGTAGAACCAGTTGTGGAGTCCTGAATGGTCCTGACTGGGAAATGTTTTACTAATTGAGGTTGTACTTTCCTTACCACCTGTTAGCCCTGGAACAACACACATTGGCACAAAAGTAGAATCTTAATGCATAGCAGTGCTTAATTCTGGTGCCTTGAAAGAGCTTTTAAATCTGCTTTGCACCACAGCACCACATAGTTTCTTTTCATAACCTGTTTTAGAAACAAATGCTTTAAATAGAAGTGCTTATAGATTTGCAAATTATGTTCCGCAAGAGAATTGAACATCTCTGCAAAGTAGACTGTGTTTTGATTCTGAGACCTGTGTGTTTCACATGCTTATACATTCTGCGTGAACTGTTCAGTGATACATAAAAATTGTCGGTTGTATTAGAATGGGCTTAAGAAAAAATATATTGGTAGGGAAGCTTAATGCAAAACTCTTTCATGCTGAATTATGTATATTAAGGTTATGCCTTAATGTTATGGTTCAATCAGTTAAAACTTCATGGATATTGAAATCAGTATATGGTTGGGCAAGTGTTCGAGTCTGATAAAATTGTATTGTGATCCTTTGTTAGTATTTGCAGGTAGTATAGCCTCTGCTTAGAGATAAAATTAATTTTTATTGAGTGTATGCATTCCAGGACAACCTCAAAAGGTTTTAATTAGAATTAGTATTAAGTTTTCATAAAATTGATATTATAAATTTTGTTTTCATCATTAGGCGTACGAGTATCAGGATTTCTGAGTGAAGAAGAGAGGAAATACCAACAAAAAAGCATTACGAGTTTCTTAAAATCAGGAAAAGAAATCGGTTTTCTTAGACTTCAGCCAGGGAAGTCCGACCAAGAATATTTCAGAAACAAATCAGAAGCATCTACCACAGGGAGTTTTTTCAATAAAAAGCGAGCTGCAAGGCAGCTAAATGGTGAGAATCCTTCTCCAAATAAATCTGTAGGTAAGCAGCTATTTCATGATAGGAAATCATCAGCAAATTTTGTAGAAGAAACAAAGAAAGTCACAGACTTGCAGGATTCTAGTGATGTATGTAAGATCTTCACCTGCCCTGTTTGCTTTGAGGAGCAAAGCAGCGACAGTTTGGAAGAGCTTAACAGGCATATTGATGTGTGCCTCGGTGGGACTCTTCTTAAAGATACTGTGGAAATAACCAAGAATTATGATTCAAGAGAAAATACATGTAACTTTCTTCCACAGTTTAAAAATGAAAATGTTGATGAACATCAAAAAAACAAATCAGATCAACCAGCTGGAACAGACCAGCCTGCAAGTACATCTGAGAACTCTATTAGTGATAGCACAGAAAAATTCACTCAAATAACCTCTGATAAACCTCACAGAGAAAGACAGCCTAGCAATCTCAGTGATATTGCTAGAAACATGTGTATGAAACAGTGTCTCGTCCCCAAAAGAATTTCACAAGACAGTGAAGACCATCTTGAAAAGACTGAACATACAGAAGAAAATAGTTCATCCTGTTTCTTTGAAGGCAAAGAAGATAGTGTTCTTGTTTGTCCAGTTTGTAATTCAGAACAGAAATCAACAAGTCTTGTGTCATTTAACAGACATGTGGACGTCTGCTTAAATAAAAGCCTTATCCAAGAACTGACAGAAAAAAAAGATTTTCGTACAAAGACTTCTAATATGGAAAACTCAAACAGAGTTGGTGAGTGTGCGCTAAGATATATTTGATTATTCAGATTATCTGCTTGTACAATTGAAATAATATGGTAATGGTATACCTGGAACTTTTCAAAAAGGGCTTTGAGATTTTTCCAACAAATTAATTTGAGTAAAGGCTATGTAAGAGTTTACATTTTTTATATCAAACTAGTTTTCATTACAAACTAGATTTATTAATGCAATGTCAGTCACACAGTGCATTCTCATTTGCTACAATGGCAGCAAATGAGAGAAATTACTGCTCATTTCTGTGAATAGCATGTTTGCTGCCCCCCAGCCATGTTCAGAAGGGTGTTTTTAAGGCCGCTGGAATTTAAATGAGAATCAGTGGACACATCTTCAACCTGGATTGTTGCAAAGATGCAGCTGACAGAAAGTTTTATTATGTAACACGCTGGCAAAAACAGAGAGGTGGTGAGCTAGAGCATAAAGGCAGGAACTGCAAGTCTGTTTTACATCTGATAAAATGTATCACGTAACTCCACCTATAACATGCCAAACCAGCAAAATGACTCAAGTAGTTTCTCCTTTTGATAAAGAGTTAATCTTTGGCCATGTTAGAGGGTATGTGCAGGTAGTTAAGTGTCTACATAAAGTACCTTGTCACTAATCTAAATTGGGAACTTTATAAGAGAAAATTAAAATGTTAGCGTTAGAATATTCAGAACACAGCTAAGACTTACAATATGAATCTTTTACTCAAAAAAACCCTTTATAAGCAGTATTATTTGCTGTGCAAACAGGCTTTGTTTTAAATGAAAAAAACCCTTGCTATTGGCAAAGATTATTTCCTCCCTGCAGGATAAAAAAAAATAACAAAACAGTTTTCAGCAACCTCCTTGAAAATCAACTACATTATGCTAAAATACATCTGGAAAACTACAAGAAGATTCAAATCAATCCCTTAGGATTCAATAAATTAAAGGCTTTTTGTTTTTCTCTCTTAATAATGTTAATATAAACTACAGTTCTCTAACTGCAGATAATGTTATTTGCTCCTTCAGATAGATCAAGTTAGGTTATGTAGAAAAAAAAGTTTACCCAAAACTTTTTTTTTTTAAAGTTCTGCCATGTGTATCATTTCTGAAGTGTTATTTCATTACTGAATTAAATAATTTTGGTGGTTTCCAATTACTTTTCAGGAGCTTTAAGCAGAGGTCAGCAATGCACAAATCCATCACAAGGAACAAAAAGGTAAGGTTTTTCTGGAAACTTGAGTACACAAGTGATTTTAAAATAATAAAGTTCTGAAATCCAGTGTTGTAAAAATTGTGTAGGCTTGCATTGTATATTTGAATATCTTACTGTTTTTTTCTTTTTTTAGGTCTGGACTAACAACTTCACAGTCAGCATCAAAAAAGGCCAAATCGAGCAATTCCAAGCATACAATTGAAATGTTTTTTAAATGAGTGTGTAGCAGCATATTCTATATGAAGTATTTCATAATGTTTTATCCTGCAAATTAATTTAGCATTGATGGTAGGCTGGATTGAGATGCCAGTCACTTTGGAGCCATTGCATGCCTGTGTAAACATAACTGAGGTAGAAAGAGCTACAGCGGAGGTAATTTTATTTGTTTGTGTGGGGTTTTTTTGAAAATAATGTGGAGGTTTTTTCCCAGCTGTTCCTGAGAATCAAAATTTGCTAGCACAGCCTCACAAATTCTCTCTGGTGTTCAACAAACAGAACAGCAAGAGTGGAGCTGCCATTAAGCAAGCCTGTAGGGCAGGCTCTGTGGAAGGCAGGAATCATTAGCTAGGGTGCCATGTTGTGCTTACTGAAAACCCTCTTCCCACACCTACGTGCCATCTTCTCTGTTGATTGTATTGGCCATGGTAGCCATAGTAGCTCAGACAGACACTTCCTTGGACAATTCAACACCAAATTTAATTGAGGTATGATCTGTGTGATAACAAAGAAGACCTGAGTTGCTTGATTTCAGCTTATGAATGTCTGTCTTCTCAGTAGATACAAAAATTGATTGGTCTTGCAGTTTCAAAGGAAAAGAGCAAAAACTTAGAGCACTATCAAGCTTTCATTGTTGTCATTGAAAATGTCTTCAGTAAGAGTTGATGGACCAGCCCTGAAGCATTCATTGTGATGAGATGCAGGATGACTTGACTTATTTAAAAAATGTTAATAAACCTGTTGATGGAAGAAGGATTTGTTCAGATTAGTCAGACAAATGCTGTTTGATCCTTGCCTTTTCCAGAGGGACTGAGAACTTCAATTTTTGTCACAGTTGTGAAATTCTTACTGGTCAATAGCAATAAATTTACTCTGAATAAAAGGTCTAATGGTGCAATAACAACATGAATTATGTGCAAATATGCAAGATATTGGTTTTCTTATTATATACCTATCTCTTTAAAGTTCCTGTGTATTCTGAATAAGCAGTATTTCGTGAGTGCGTATGTGGAAGAAGGAAGCTGTAAGGTGCAAATGTTTAAAATACTTTGGTTAGAGTTTTTTCTGCTCAAAATGAATTTCTTAAATGTAGAAATCTTATTATAATAAAATATTTATCAGGAAAATAATTTATGATGACAGTCAGATTTCTCATGAATTAATCGATGTCAAACCATATGTGAAGAATAAACTGGTTTTTAATTGCAAAATCTTTTAAGAGAAGTTACTGTAGAAGCATCTGTTTTGTTGTTTAACTGTATTAGAAGAACTTTTGAGTTTGCTTGGGTTTTGAACAAATGGTATGTTTTAGATGCCCAGGGTAAGTCCAAAATGGGCTCTTTTGTTTCCAGACTTCCTAGAATGGTTTCACTCTCTACCTGCTCATCTGTTTGTTTGCCAAATGCCACTGTACCCACAGCTCTGTCACTTGAAATCATGTCAGTGCTTCCGTATCTGCTTCAGACCAAATCAGCTGGACTAGTTCAACGATAAGCTGTGTGGATTTTTCCTAAACTGGGTCGGTGAGCATTCAGCATGAGCCAGCAGAGATGAGAGCTGGAAAATTTTGGTAACATAAAAGCAACTGAGGGAACAATGACTTAAGCTGCCGCTGCTGTTCAAAAAGTGGACACCTGTCCCTTTATTAGTTTTTATCTATCTGGTTCAATAAAGTGTAGAATATAATTATTAACTTGTCATTGTGTGTATTTCTTTAAAATGTGTATTTTTGAATACATATTTCTTAGCAGAAAGTAAAATATGTGCTTGAACAAATTGCTCTGCATTTTGCTCTGGATTCTGCATTTCTGTTAGTGTCAGTCTTTTCTGCATGCTGCTGGGGCTGCTCGGAAGAGCCAGGGTTGTGGGAAGTGGTTAGAGAGTGTGTCCCACTTGCTATTTGCAAAGTTTGAGCACATAAGGTATAGTTCTACTGGCAAAGTTAGTTAAGAGACTGGGGATATGGCTGTGAAAGAGTGTTGTATGGTTGTAATTAGAACTGGAAACTAACAGCTGGTGTTTCCAGACTGTAAAATTATGATCCTGGTTTAAGATTCACACTGTAACTCATGCTCTGCATGAGGCTGTAAATCTGTTTCTCCTTTGGTGCTAGCTTTGTAGGCAAACCTACTTACTCCAAAGTTGTCTGTTGTCTCTTACTTCAAAAAGGAACATTTCTGTTGCAAACAATGGCTCTGTATTAGTAGCCCAGTCATCATACAGGGAAAAAAAAGAAACTCCAAAGAAATTTTGCTGTAACATTTGATTCACAGGAAGCAAGAAGTGAAACCCTGTGATTCATCTATGGTTAAATGAGTTACTTGTTCTTCTCACTCTGGGTTTATTTTCAGAGACTTCTTTTCAGCTGAGTAATATTCATCTACTAGAAGTACAGTTGATGAAACTGTCTTATGAGGCCAAGGTGTATCAAGTGTGAAGTTCCTTGTGTATCATCCTTTTGATGCCTGATTGCATCAAAAATGTTTAAAGGAAAAAAGGACTGTAATATCTCTTCTTGTATGATAAGCAGAATCTAAGCAAATAGTTTTGTTCCAAATTTGCTCAGTTTACAAGCTTTTGACTCTGTTAGATTAATTCTGCTATGGACATACATGGTGTTAATAATCTTGGAAGTTAAGATGACTGTAATTTTATTATAAAGAAGAAATTATAGTGAAGGAACTGAAATGTGCCTTCAGTTGTCTAAGGCTGAATACTGGTAGTACTGCATTCTTGTCCAATATTGGAGCTACTTCTCCAAAATTTATTTAGGAATGTCAGCAACATCAAAGGCTAGTTTGTAAAGTCAAATTTAATGTAGTCACTTTAAACAATTTTTATGCTTATCTCAGAAAATCACTGAAATCATGAAATACTAGTGCTGGCTTGAGTAGGCCAAAGTAACAGTGGACTTGAAGATAAACCTAGAAATAGGTAGATTAGGTGGATCCTGATATGTCAGTTCACAAAAACTGAACCTTTTAGGATGTATGTATTGATTTTGACTGAACTTTGACGAAAGTAAATGAAAGTATTGTCTACCTGAAAATGAAGAGTCTGGTGACTGGATCAGTGCCACTATTGAACATGAGTATTTCTGCCCACATCTACGGCAGAAGCGCCTCAGTCTCTTGCCTCCCAAGGCTGTGTCAAGCGTGCAAGGGCACAGGGAATGTGACCTCCTCCAGTCCATTGAACACTGATTGACAGCAGCAAGAATGACTGCCAAGAGGGATTTTCCCCTGAAATAACTTTTAGCTCTGTAGAGAGCTCCATGACTACTCTGTAGTTGGTGACAAGCCACCTGGTTCTGGGGCTCCTGTGGGAGCTGCAATGTCTCTGTGTACCTGTGTACTTGTGGCATTGCTTTTTAAAACTGCCTCTTGTTTGTGCGATAATACGGGAATCACTTAAGCAACAACGAGGATTACCTTTTTGTCTTGTTAGTGCATCTGTTGGCGCAGAGTGCTATCTGCATGTAAGGCTAGAGAAGATCTTGGGGGGATTGTGCAAGCATGACCCTGTTTGGTGCCTAGCTAGTTCATAGAATTGTTTTGGGTTGGAAGAGACCTTCAAAGGTCATCTAGTCCAATCCCCCTGCAGTGAGCAGGGACACCTTGAACTAGATCAGGTTGCCCAGAACCACATTCAGCTTGTATTTGAATTCCTCCAGGGATGATGCAGCCATCAGCTCTTGTGCCAGTGTTTTACCACCCTCATTGCAAAGAATTTCTTCCTCACATCCAGCCTGCACCTCCCCTCTTAAACACATTTAAAACATGACCCTTCATCCTATCACAACAGGCCCTGCTAAAAAAGTGTCTTCCCATCCTTTTTATTGGCCCCTTTTAAAGCCTGAAAGGCTGCAATAAGGTCTGCTAGGAGTCAAGTCTTCTCCAGGCTGAATAGAATCACAGAATAGTTTGGGTTGAAAGGGACCTGCGAAGGTCATCTAGTCCAACCCATGTCAAGAAATCCTGTGTAACTAGTGCCTTGTTTCTTTTAAAATGAACTCCTAAGGCTGCTTGGTACCTCTTCCTCCCTGGGTGCTGTGTCCCAGTGCTGGGTGCTGCTGCAGGCATGCCCGCAGGGGGTGCTGGGCCTTCCCTGGGTGCGCTGTGCTCAATGCTTGGGCCCCAAGAACCGGTTTGTCAGGGCCAGTGTAAGGCACCTCCCTCAGCACCGGACCTGGGCCCCTTCCCTTGGGTGAGAAGGAAGAGAAGGTGAGGACAGCGATGAAGGGGCTGAGCCACCTGCTCCATGCCGGAAAGGAGGCCAAGCAGGGAGCCGCCGCAGCCAGCCATGATGGCCGTGAGTGTGTGGGGGTCAGAGGCAAGGCTGCCCTGTCAGGGTGCCAGGATGCAGGGGCCCACCCCAACCCCCTTTTGCCTCAACCATGGAACAAAAGGGGTTGGGGGGTAGGAAGAGATTAAATGCGAGCTGCTTTATATGTAATAGAAGACATCAGTGAGGATGTGTGGATGTGGGATCGGGAGCTGGGGTTTGGCACCTCTGCTTTCCATGGGACAGATGAACTCCACAATCCCCCGCTTTACCTGCACCCTGCAGGGGTCTGAGGGGGGTCACTGGCATTAGTCACATCTCTGGGGCTGAGCACCTGCCAGCAGTAGCACAGCTGACCAGTACCCCTGTTCTGGGGGGCACATGGGATTCAGTCAGTCTGGTGGCCTTGCACTCAGCAGCACATCTCCCGGTGAGGATTCAGGATGCAAACTGGTTTGTGAAAGAAAAGCCTGCTCTGGCGTGGGCTGCAACTACTGAAAACACGTTATTTGTGCAAACTGAGCTGTAACTGTTCAGCCCTGCTGCGGCCCTGTCCTGTGATCACGGTGTGACAGCCAGGAGCCATCCTCCTGTGCAGTGCTTCCTGATTCCAGGCTGGCAAAGAGGGCAGATAGAAAAGAAGCAAATAAAAGTACAGTTGGACTCAATAGGTAGTTCTTCCCATTACTTCTTTGAACTGGAAAATAGTTATTCTAGAAAAAGACCTTTCATGACTTGATGAAATACCTGCTTTCCCTGGTCATTTTGTTTCCGGTAACAAGAAAATGTAGAAGGAAATACAACCAAGCTATTAGATATTTTATTTAATTTTTAGAAACAATAAAGTAGAAATATTTTTGTTATTTGAATCTGAATATTGTTGGTATTTCTTTTTTTTTTCTCCTTGGAACTCTTCAGCCAATTCAGATTCCTGTTTTTTTAGCGATTTTGAGACAATTCAGTGCTTTTTGAGACAATGACAGATTTCACCTTGTGAATGACCACAACAGGAAATTAAGAAAGGAGCAGGAAAAATTTCCATTGTTGATGAGTATTGAAACCTCTGGTGTGCTCTTTTACTTCATGGGAAGTCATCCTTATTTGTGTTATTACTGAAAGACAGATTAAGGCCACTGAAATAAGATGTAAATACGAGGAAAGAAAAATTGAAGGTACCTCAGAGCTTGAGTTTCTGTGAAGAAGACTTCCTGTTTTCAGGTCAACAAACTGATTTACTTTTCTTTTTACTTTCTTTCCCTTCCAAGAGGGAAGAAATGTTGGGATGTTCAATTTGCCACAGACAGGACCCTCTAAAAAGGAAATGAAGTGAAAATTACTGCTTTATTAGCTCAAAAGAAAAATTGAATCTATTTTCTAATTATTATAGTTACAATATAACCTGTAGGGCAATGAGCCAGACATTTTGTACTAAGCCAAAGAAAATAACCCCCCAAAAAGACTGACAGCCACAAATACATAATCAGTTGCTGCTGTCACTTGAAAATAGAGCGATTTCTAATAATGCATGGTCTGCCAAATCATGGAGACCACAGCTTGGATAGAAAGCTTCCAGGAATTTGTAGTCTGACAACTCTATACTGCTGTAATTTCATGCATGAAAAAATCATTTTTCCAGAGCAGCAAAAGGTTGTGCAGCAAGTCAGTGTCATACTGCCTCTGGATTGCCACTGCTCTTAATGCCTGAGTTAAGATGTTTTAAGAAAAAACACACCCAGAGCAAAAGGCCTTTATTTTTAACAGCAATTGGCCAATTCATGACTTCTGGACAGGAGAGAAAAGAGCTGTTATTAATTCTTTGTCAGAGCTACAACAAAATATAAAAAAAATATAATTCTCTCTTTTTTGTTGAAGGCAGTGCACGTAAACTGTTTTTCCTGAATCACAGAGTGTTCATGTTAGGGTTGGAAAGGACCTTAAGATCATCAAGTTTCAATCCGCCTGCCTATGGGCAGGAACACCTTCCACTAGGCCAGGTTGCCCTGAGATGCAGCAGCATTTATCTTTGCATCCTCATGTAAGACACATGTGTGAGTGCTCAGCAGCAGCCAGTAGGAATGAATATGGCCTAATTGCAACTAGTTGCAACTAATTGGTGCCCTGCATTTTGTATTTTCATGTTCGACCAAAATTGCTTTGAGGAAGATACCCTGCGACCATTGTTTTACCAGTGTTTGAAATCAAGGTAGTGAAAGCTCTGCTGGATAGTTCTTTAGAGTGCAGACTACGAAAACACACTTGTATCATGACAAGTGAGATATTTATTCTGCAAAGATCCCTGTTCATGATGCTGATGTTGCTGTCAGCCAGTCTCCTTGTCACAGGCTCCGTGTAGTGTATTCTGTGATTTCCAAAGGATTTTTGGAGGATACTTTTTTTGTTAGAAGTGGTTGGATAATGTTATAGGAAAGCTGGAAACAGTTCTGAAAATGTCCAGTTTAATTTCTAGCTCATTTTGTATAGTACAACTGCAATTATTCCCACTGAGATAATAATCATGTAGAATGCCATTAAGTGAATGTCATACTGATTTTCCTTAGTATGCTGTGCAATTATAATACTTCAAGCTGTATTCTCATTAGGCATTAACGAACTTAGACATAATGCAGTAGGATGAACTTTTATGAGAGGCCTCTAAGGAACAGATAATTGCTGCAGTTTCTAGCTCAACAGAGACCACTGTCCTGTTTGGTGATATCATTGGACAAGTGGCTTTCAGGCCAAAATAGTCTAGACAGAAGATATCTAAGCAATTAACTTTTAAAGTGTCATATCCTAGGAAATTAAAAATATCTACTAACATTTTGTTACACTAATTTATTCTAAATGTTTCATTAAATGCTAAGGTAGGAACATAGGACATACTCTGACCTCTAAGTTAGCTAAACCAGTTATTAGACATTGGAATTTTGTTTTCCAAAGTTACTGAATATTATGAGTCTAAATGCATGCTGCAGCTACTTCAGCTGACCAAACAGATATTCATTTTTAGATTTAGATATTAAAGGAAGGTCCCAATTTAATAGTAAATTCCACACTGTGGCAAAATTTTGAGTTCAAGTACATATCTCTTCCCCCACACCCTCTTCCCACCCCCCATGAAACTCCTGATTTGTTTGGTTGTTTGAGGGGGCTTGTTTTATTTTGTTTTGGTTTTTTTCCAGTTGGGTCATACCATTTGGTTACTGTTTCACATTTTTACATATTTTGGTGGTGTGTTCTGTTTTCAAACAGAGCAGCTTTTCCAATAATAGGAAATAAACACTTCAGTTTGTACTGTTCTGTGCCAATAAAATATTTTGGGACCCATTTAGATGGCAGAGCCTTATAAATTAATGCCTGTTCCTGTAAGCAGTGCAAATAATAGTAATCCATGCTGTGAAAAGTCTGCCTCTTTGCACTTAGAAGCTGGAACTCGACACATCAGCCAGATGTCTCTAGAGGAGAAAAATGTAAGCCTGGAACACCCCTATGATGAGAAAAGCAAATGATTCTCATAAAACATGTAATCAGGACAAATAACAGAAAGTAAGAACAGTATCATAATTTCTTATGTTGGTTATGGCTATTTTTTTAATAATACAATTTTTTCATCATGTTTTTCCACAGTATTGCCAGATGAGAGAGAATTTCAATATGCTGCTAAAATGAACAATTTGGAAACC
Source organism: Psittacula echo (assembly GCF_963264785.1). Classification (NCBI taxonomy): domain Eukaryota; kingdom Metazoa; phylum Chordata; class Aves; order Psittaciformes; family Psittacidae; genus Psittacula; species Psittacula echo. The sequence goes on along the minus strand of NC_137742.1, from coordinate 27,551,954 downwards.
ATGGAAAAGCTGTTTAAAAAGAATGTAAATATAAATGCTGTAGATACTGTGAGTATGAAGCATCTGACAGATCACAGATCTGTAATATGACTTCTTGGCATTTCATGGTGAAATGACAGCATGCTAGCCCTGTCAACTGCAAGGTAGTGAGGCTGCAGGAGTCCCCACTAGGACCTCATTAAGAAATATTTCGTGCATCCAGAATGTTCAGTAGGACTTGTGCAGTGTAGCTCACAGGTCTTTAACCACTAGTCTGTGTGTCTAAGTAACTAAGTCCTTAGGAACTAAGGACTTCTGAATTGTGGTCTCTGCTTTACTCTTTACTCTGTGTTCTAATTTCTTGAGTTCCCTATTTTTCAGAGCAAGAGGACTACCTCACAGTCACTTTGAGAATGAATTTATGCTGCTAGCATTACAAATTTCAAGTGTGAAGTGTTTCCATTCAGTTTGTATGGAACCACAGGAGCATTCTACCACACCCACTGTCCCCAGGCTGATGTCAGAGTTCAGATTTACCTTGGACAGATGAAAATGCATTCCTTGTGCTGATATCAGCTCTAGGCCTTAATTATGAGGATGTATACTTCACAGTAACAAAATGTAGTGCTGTGTTCCACAAGAGAGGTAATTCAACAGCAATGGAGCGGTCATGATATTAATCTGGGAGTTGTAGAGAACAGTTTGTCCTCAGTGGCTATGTATAAATCATCTACCCAAGAACATCAAGTGTTACTTAACCATCGGTTCTGGAAAACCTTGCTTTCCATGCCCATGTGCATATTTTCCCACGGGGAATTGAGGAAACAGCACAGGTACATTGCTTGGTTTGTTTATGAGAAAGAGAGGAAGAAAAATCTTTTCAGTAAACTGGAAGAAAAAATTTCTCAGTAAACTCTTGAACAATGAGAGTGTTCCTGTCAATTACATAGTACTCTAAAAAGTCACTTTTAAAATGTTCTTTCTTCCTTATTGCTTTCCAGAACTCAGGAAATTAAACTGAATGCTTTTCCAGCCCAGCAGTTTGAAACTTTACTCTGTCATTCTAAAATCAGACCAATAGTACATGAGATTTACTAGCATATCTGCACTGGTGTAGAGCATTTATTGATACTCCTAGGGAGGATGTAGCTTATACTGGCAAAACTTTTATTTCATTCACATTGATCTTTCCTGCCCCTGCACTGCCAAGGCAAATAAGCCAGGTTGCCGAAAGGTGGGTTTTGTTGATAGAACTATTTCTGTGCAAGAGGCTTTTTCTGGCATAAATGCATGTCATAAATCCCACCTTTGAATTATTTTAATGCATATAAACTGTAAATTTAAACTTATACATGGATAAGTCAGCTGGTCTGCATAGGTGCTTAAGAGAACAAATCCAAACTTACATTTAAATTTAACTGGTTAAATCACTTCTATATTCTTGCATGTAAACTCTTATTGAATTATGTTAAACCCAGTTATGTTAACTTTAACTGGAAGCAAAACTTTCTCCACTAAAGTTTAATGCAATTTAACCAATCCTTTTTAAAATTCACATCATTAATTACTTTAAAGGAAAATTAATCAAGTGTTCCTTAGAAGCACTGAACCTATTCACCTGTGTAAAATTACTCACTGTTGGCAACTGGAAGCTTTCATCTACATGCATAATGACTCAGTCTGGCAAGGTGACTAATACTGAATAGGGGAAGAATCTCATCATGCATTGCAGAGAGATAATAAAAAGCAAGGAAGATACCAAAAGCAAATCTAATTGTATAAATCTAATTCTCAGCTTTTCAAATGAAACCATATAATAAAATAGTAAACATGGATGCTTTTTTACTGCGTGTATCTCCTCTTGGCAGGATATGATTACTTATTCACATTTTGACATATCAGGAAGGGACAATGCTGTGTAGAGAAACTAAATCATTCTGGTTCTACAAGAAATCTTTAAGATCAATGCCTCAATTCCACCTGAGGGAACAAAAATGCAGATAAAGACCAAGCATAGCTGTTGAAAGAAAAATACGTAAATGTATACATATTAACAAGTACATTTGTTAATAATTAGAGAATTCATAAATCCTGATCACCTGCACAAAGAAAAGACCTGTATTACGGATCTGACAACCAAAGCTTTGCTTATTTCAGCTGAAGCGCACTGCATTCCATTTTGCTGTTGCGAGAAGTCATGTATCGGTAGTGGATTTTCTTCTCCATCACAAAGCTAGACTTGATATGGTAGATCAGGTAAGCTGTTTTACACGTTTTGATTCACACAGTGTAGGAACATCTTAGGGGGAAAGTAGGTATTTGCCTCATGCTCCCTGTTTTGCAAAATTAAGTGCTTGTTGTAAAATCTTCAGTTTGTCTTAAGACTGCACATGTTTATAAGGAAAAATGTTGTTAGAGATGAAATGCATTGCCCAGAGCTTTGGCTACGCTGCATACTTGAGTGAGCACAAGGGTGGTTGAAGTCACTTATGCAAATACACCATCTGTGGTAGCTGTGTGTTAATCATTGGCCACTTTATATGAAAACAATCACTGAAAGTAAAAAGTAGCTCTGGGGATTGCTAGGAGCTCAGAAAGTAACACCTTGTGCTCTTCCCCTCCATTTTTATGTGAGTAGCTTAATGCAAAACTGTCAACTACCCTGCAGCTTCCAAGACATTAGGAGTTTAGCAGTGTATGGCTGATTTGGTTGGGCCAGATGGTGATCCACAGTGCAAGATTTATTCAGATATTAAAACCAAATGTATGGTATGTTATTAATAAGCAGGCTATTCAAACTAGGAGTTTTCCAGTGAACTGAGTAATGCAAATAGACGAACCATTTACGTTTCCCCCCTGCCCCCTGTCACGTCAAGCATCCTGCTCTCCAAAGTGTTATACCAACAAGCATAAAAACTGTTCTCCATTGGAGATGGAAGTCAGCCTATTTATTCCTCATTTACAGAAGAGAAACTGGGTAAGGGTTATAGCTGCTAAGTAAGCACCTTGCTCCCTCTTGCTATGTTTATATTCCTCTGATTTCATCTCTTAGACCAGGTGTTTTTACAGTGGCATAGCAATGTCTTGTGTTTACACAGCACACAGCACAATGAGCCATGATGTATGCTGCTGCACCTGAACACAGTACACACAAACTGAGGAAGAGATGTAGAAAAGCTAGAGACATCTGTGGCCAAGATGGGGGACACTAGCTGGAAGTTCCATATCTCTATTCCTTTTGGCTCTAAGAAGTTAACAACAGAGCTATTCTTTTTTCCTGTAGAAAAAGAACTTTTCAAGAGAATTTGAAAGACAAGGAAACTTAAAAAAACAGGGCTAACTAGCAAATTATGGTGACTCACAGATATACAGTCATTACAAATGATACCTGAAATGTCATCCACCGCAGCCAGTGCTAACTACATGGTTTCTGGGAAGACAAAATAATTTCCAGGTACTATTTAATTCCTCCATCACAAAATAGGATCAGTCCTTTCCTGGAAGACCTTTTGTTCAGAGGAGGGGCAGCCTGAACATTTAGCTAGGTCTTGATGCATGACATTTATCTTAACGTCAGTGAAATGAATCCCATTCACACTGCCAGGTGTTAATACTGATTTTCAAAGAACCTACAGAGCAGAACCCACTTGTACACTGATTTAAGAAAAAAGATTTAAAGAAATTTGGCATGAGGTATTTTGGTGGTAATTTCTGCCTGTATCATTTTATTTGAAGCACGGCCTGACAGTGATTCATCTTGCAGCTTGGGCCGGAAATCTGGATATTATGCGAAAATTAGTTAAAGCAGGAGCTGATCAAAAGGCTAAGAATGAGGTTTGTTGGTTGCAAATTTTTACCAACTCTAAACATGTTTATGCTGGAAAAATAATCAAACTTGTTCTTACAGAGTTGCTTATGGTTTTTCAGGAAGGAATGAATGTACTGCACTTCGCAGCTCAGAACAACAGCGTTCAAATAGTTGATTATATTCTCCAAGATCTCCATCTGAATGACTTGAACAAGCCTGATAGGGTACAGTATGTTTCTGCTGTTTATTTCTAGATGTCATGAGGCATCTGTTGTGGGCAAAACAATCTTGACTCTGAGAATTTCAATGAATTTTAATTTAGTGCCAGCTATATAAGCATTTAATTATTGATTTGGGTATTGAGAGACAAATAAAACAAACAGCCAGACAAGCACTTAGGGAAAACATCTTTCCTCCCTTTCTGGCTGTCTCAGCTGAACTCCAGACACCTCTCCTGCCATGCTTCCTTTGCTTTCACTGAATGTGATGCTCAGTCCCATCCTTGAGGTGGTGGAAAGCAGAAGAGGTTGGTTTTTTTTTCACTCGATTCCTATATTTTCACTCTTTGTTTCTTACTCTTTTAGTCTGTTCTAGCAAGGGTTCTTTCACAGGCTGCAGTCACCCTGTGGGTGTACCTTCTCCTGAGTCTCCTCTCGCATCCTCTCATATTTCCTCCTGTATCTTCCCCTGTGCGCCCTCCCCCTAGCAGTGACCAGCCTTTCTTAATATGTTTTCACCAAGGTATCATGCAGTCCCCTGATGGCTTGAGTGCTGACACATGGTTAATACTGTGTCAGTTTTGTCCCTTGTGGAGCCATCTGGAACTGGCTGCTACCAGAATATGGCAGTCTCTGACCTCCTCCCACACAGTTCACTCTGCAGCCCCTTGTTCTTACCAAAACCTGCCAGTCAAGGCCAACATGGGAATATTTCACCAACACAGAACGTAAAACTATGTGTAGCCATCCAACAGAAGTGCACCAGCTCTTTAGCAGTGCCAGGGCATTGTCTTCATCAGGTTTGCTGTGTTTTAATTTTTTCTTCCCGCAGCTTAGGGATCTTGCTTTGAAGTCTTACTTAGCTAAGTAGGGTACTTTATCTTTACATGAAGAAGTTTATTCTTGTAGGATCTGTCGACAACAGAACGAAGGTTCCCTATAATTTTTTTAAGACTTGAATTGTGTTAACCCAGTGGTGCAAAATTCTGAATCTTTTCCACATAAGACAAGGCACAAAGTTATTTTAACAAAAGAAACCTTTGTGGCCTAGGCCTTGGGAAAAGAAAGGTGAGGAAGAATCTTCTTTATGTTGAGGTTATTTCATAATTATCTACTAGTTGCTTGCATTTTTTTTTCTGAGACATTTAATATAGGCCACTATCAGGTAGCGAAGCCGTCTAGCTCTATTCGACTAAATGGCCCCACTGTCTGACCAGTGGTACGGTTTTATGTCAGGATAACTTTCTGCAGCTGAGCTGTAAATAGCTGGAAAATTTTTTGTTAGTTTAACCACCACCAAAAACCCCGCAATGTAGAGCACTACATTCAGGCCTCCTGGATAAAACATTCAAGATACAACTGTTCCGGTCTGTGCTTGCAGAATTCAGATCATGTTATGCCATGGAAATGAATCTTGCAACTTCTTCACTGCCTGTTTCTGAGCATCCTCAGACTTTTAATGACACAGTTCTTCTGATAAATATTTTCATACTGAGAATAATTAAATATTTTATCACATTTTCTACCTTGTTACCATTTCTGAACAGTTTTCAAATGTTTTCTTTGGTGTATGCAAGATGTGTAGTCTGTTTTTTACACTAAACATTGCAATTTTTTTAGATTCTTACTCTTGTGTACATCTACTTTTTTTAATCACTTAATCATATATAATTTTTAATACACATATGCATGCCATATATCCTGTATCTGAAAGCAAATATTTTTATTTTCAATAACACTGTTTCTTTGTTTTCTAGAAAGGTAAAAAGCCATTCCTTCTGGCATCTGAAAAAGGCCATGTTGACATGATAAACAATTTGATTACTCTGAAGCTCTTTACGTCTGAAAAAGATAAGGTAAAAGTTTCTTTTTCACAGAAGTACAACTAAACATATGCTTATGAAAGATTACTTCATTTCAGCGTAGTTATTATGCAATCAAGTATTGTGGATAAGCTATACAGATGTGCTGGTAATGATATTCATTGGACCAACAAACACACAAGGATGATGATTCTTCAGTAATTAAGGGAAGGCAGTGGGACTTCTTGTCTTACTGCCAGAAGACTTCTTCATATGCATTAGTAATTCATGTAAAGTAAGACCAGCATATGCTGTTTGTTGGGAGAAGTGGAAAAGTCTGGTAATTAAGGTGTTAGCCTCTGTACTGGGAGATCATATTTCTGTTTTTCACTCTGCTTGACTGTGTCTTTCTGTCACTGCTGAATCCCACATGACTAATTTTTCGAAGGTGTTTAAATATGCCAGGATGCAAATAAACACCTATGAGGATTTTTCAGAAGTGTCTTAATACTTCAATCTGATTGAGTTTGCTTCTGACACTGCATTTTAAGGTATCTAAATGTCTTTCAAAGTTTCCTTACTCAATATACGTGGAATGAGCAAGTTGGTATTTCTCTGCATCTGAGGCATTGCAAGGATAAGACATTAAAACTGTGAAATGGACAGACACTGCATCAATAGAACCATATAAGCAAACACCCAGGAAGTGATGGTGGTTTTCTTGGTATTCTGGTAATAGTTTAAAAGCTGCAGTGTAACCCAGAGCTCTACATGCTAAGGAGTTTATCAGTAGATGTTAGAAGACAGTGTTGTCCCAGATATCTAGCAGGCTGAAGGTATAAACAGCAAAGATGGGAGGCAAATGCTGTGATTCTATAGAGTAAGCAGGTAAGAAGCCAGGGCAGAAATTCATCTCCTAAAAGCAATCACAGTCCTATAAAAAGGACATGGAACTGTTGGAACAAGTCCAGAGGAGGCCACGAGGATGATCAGGGGACTGGAGCACGTCCTGTATGAAGACAGGCTGAGAAAGTTGGGGCTGTTCAGCCTGGAGAAGAGAAGGCTGCGTGGAGACCTCATAGCAGCCTTCCAGTATCTGAAGGGGCCTACAAGGATGCTGGGGAGGGACTATTCATTAGAGACTGTAGTGACAGGACAAGGAGTAACGGGTTCAAACTTAAACAGGGGAAGTTTAGATTGGATCTAAGGAAAAAATTCTTTACTGAGAGGGTGCTGAGGCACTGGAATGGGTTGCCCAGGGAGGCTGTGAATGCTCCATCCTTGGCGGTGTTCAAGGCCAGGTTGGATGAGGCCTTGGGTGACATGGTTTAGTGTGGGGTGTCCCTGCCCATGGCAGGGGGGTTGGAACTAGATGATCTTAAGGTTCTTTCCAACCCTAACTATTCTATGATTCTATGATTCTATATCCATAATCACTAAAAAGGACTTCCTCTGCCCTCCACCCCTATCCCCCCCAAGCTGTGAACAGAAAGCTGTTCTGGACTCTAATTTCTCTGATGGTTAGGATTCCTCGAAATTGCAGCTTCAGGGTTCTTTTAGCCAGTTTGATACCCTTTCTTGTTCCAGCATGGCCTTTTAGCTCAAATCCTAATGCTCTTCCTGAACTTGCTCTTTGATTTTATTTGTTTGCTGGTGTGTGAGGGTTTTTTTCTTAATTAGCTAGTGAGAAATTGTATTGATGGTGAAGGAGACTGAACATTGCCACGTGGGCATCAAAGGCACTACAAGTTTCTATATACTTACCCAGGTTTTGGCCATTAATCTTTAAATCAGTGATCTTGGGGGCTTGGTGTTATTCCCATCATTGTAGAAACAGTACCCAAAGTTTTCTTCTGATTCATTCTTTAGGAGGTAGAATTTTAGGTCTTTTCACTGGGCATACACTACAGTTTTCACAATATGAGACAACTAGCTACACCAGCAGGATCATGTCTGCATACACACAAAAAAGGCCCCTTTCATTTTAGACTTAATCTTGGAACGTGCTTCTCCTTGTATGTAAAAGGGAGACGTACGTAAAAACCCAAAGGCTTTGTATTGCTTTTACTTATGTTTTAACTTCATTCTTATGACTTCATTTTTGTTTCATAATATACTATTTGATGTTTTAATTTCAAGGAGGGAAACACAGCATTACATCTAGCAGCCAAAAATGGTCACAGTGAAGTTGTAAAAATTCTGCTCGAACAGTGGGGGGAAATAAATGACTTCAATGAGGTAAGGGCACAGAATTTACTGAAATACACAGAGATTTGAAAGATCAACTGAAAAAATAAATTTTAAATAAATAAATATTGCACTGAGAAGATTTCAATAGTTCTGCTGCTTTTCTAGTACCATTGCATCCTGTTTTGTTGTACCTCCTCCCATAAATTCAGCTCCTTTAACTCCTTCACTGTCTCTTTCCCTGTACCTTACTCCTCACATAATGGCTTCCCCTCCATCCCGCATGCCCTTGCACAACTACTGGTAGAAAGAAACAGAGGAGGGCCTAACCTCCACCTTGCTTCCTGTCCTCCAACATTTCTGGCCATGTAATCCCATTCCTTTTACCATCTCTGGTGCTTCTCAGGCTATTCACTGAGGCAGTTCATTGTTCACACCCAGCACATACCATCACAAACACCTCGGCAAAGAGGTCTTAGGTTTGTGCCTTGATTATCTGATCTCAGTTGACTGCACAAAACTGGCAGTAGACACTGCCTACCCACTTTTTCTTTCCTAGATCAGCACCAGTGAGCTCAGCTCAGCCAGCACATTCATAAATTGCACAGTAGCTGTGAAAATTGTATCCCTGATCTGGTGCACTTATGAGCTTAATTTTTGAAGCCTAAAGTAGGCGTGAAGGAGGGAAATGCATACTAACTAGTCAACTTGGCTTTCCTGCTTTGCAAAGAGTCCTTATGTCTTCTGTTTCTCATATGATGCAGCTAGAATAAACTAGGCAAGTTAATTCATTTTGTTGTGGCTGGCATGCCCACTGCGGGAACTTGTCACATAGCTGATAGTCTGTTCTGCTGGCCCAGCTCACAAAATGAATGCCCACTCCTACCCAGGGCCCTCCTCTTCCTTAATCAGCAACAGATTCATGGGTCAATGGCTTCTCTCTTATCCAACCTGCATGTATTTCCAGCTATGCAGGCTCTGAGGGACAGGAATCCCTTTGAAATGTGAAGCCCTGCTGTTTCCAAGCCCTAACAATGTTGCTCCTGCACTCGTACTTCTTGTGTCCCTGCCTTGCCCTGGCAAGCGGTGTGACTTTCCTGTCCAGCTGGAGATGTTCTGGTCCATGAATAAACAGGTCTCTCTTTTCTCAGCATGAGCAAACCACTACATTAAGTTTAACACAATAACAGTGGCAGGAGTTAAGCAAAGAAGAACCAGGATTTATTGATGCTTCTGTGAATGCTGAAACACTAGAGTAACTTTCAGTAAAGCTTTGTGTATTTTAGGAGTTGAGAAGCAGTGATTAGATCATTGTTCAGCTGATATAACTTATTTTAGAGTTTCACTATGGAGACTTGGAGACTCTTCGGGAGTGAAAAGATTTGAAAAAAATATGCAACAGGATTATTTCTGCTAAAAGTGCACCATATAACTAGCACTAGAGTTGGGAATTCATCAGAAATCCATGGCATTGGAGTGACAAAAATTGGTTCTGATGATATGTGCTAGTGTGCTAACAGTGTTGCCTGGAGTTGAACAGCAGAAATTGCTATCTGCTGTCTTTGCTTCTGTGCTTGTTTCTTGCAATCTTCTTTCATAAAAGTGTGATTAATATTTATGAAATAGCTATCTGTATCATAAACCTCACCATACATCTGTCCGATAAATATCTTCTGCCACTTAAGTATTGGTGAGTTCCTATTTCATTTAAGTGTTAATGTAGGAGCATTCAGATTGTGTTCTTGTGTGAACATCTCTCCTTTTCTGTTGAGATGGATGCATCTTTTTGAGCTAACCTGATTTGTGTCACAACCTTGCACTCACATGTCTTAAATTGGAACAGACATTTTCTCTCTATTGGTCTAGAATGGAGAAACTCCATTTTACTTGTCCGTTGAAGGAGGTCATGAAAAATGTGCTGAGCTCTTGCTGGAAGCAGGGAGTGACATCAATGTTCTAACTCATGTATGTACACAATATCCTACCAGCACACAGGTACTGGGACATCCTCGCCTGTGGGAAGGACCTTCTCTTCTCTTTTCTGTGTGTGCTAACAGTATATTTGCTCTGCTTATTTTTATGAAATGGTAAAAAAAGAAATAAATTAATTAACAAAGTAGAATTTGGGATGTAAAGAGTGCTAACAGAATAAAACTGATGTGGAAGAAGTATAGCATAGATTTATTTGATGAAGTACTGTGGTGGAGATTTTTTTTTACTGTACCTCCAATAGTAAAACATATGACTAGGAAATGTAACCAGCTAGGGTTGAAAATCCTCCTTTTTGGCAGCATATATGACCGAACTGATGGTAAACCTGTTCTCCACATCTGGTTCCTGGACTTTAGTCCAGCTCATATCTGTTGAATGGTGCTAGCTTGCCTGCTGTGAGAAGTTTATGATCCAGCAGACTGGGGGCTTGTTTGTTTTAGCAGAATTAACTGAAAATTTTCTACTGGTTTATTTTTTAAAGTTTGTTAATGTGACTGCACTTGCTTGTTAGAGGTCAAACTGAAGTAACACATGAGGTGACATGCCGGCATTATCATTGTCCGTGGCACAGATAAATCAGCTGGCAATGCTGATTCATCAGTTTCTCAAAAGACATTGAGGAGGACTATAGAATACTGTTGGTTTTAGCATGTTTGTTGTGTTAGAGTAAAAATGTGTTAGACACAATGTGTGTTAACACAAATGTGTTGTGTTAGAGTAAAAATGTTTACAAAACCACCATCATGTTAACTGCTGATCCACTTTGGTTTATATAATTTTGTCAAAGGGAGTGTTTTTGGGGAGTGGAATAATAACACAAACTTAAGTGAAAGATTATCCTATATTGACAGCTCTCTTTAATACTGTTCTTCCAGCAACAAAACCATGAGTTTTTGCTATCTATACCATTTGTTTCAGAGCAATAGCAGTGCTTTGCAGGTTGCAATTCAGAATGGACATCTATCCTTGGTTACTTTTCTTATTGATAAGAATATTGACCTGGTTCCTAAACCTGAGGTGAGTGTATATCAGTCTAACTATTCTGTTGCTCAGCCTGTCCTGTCTTTTATGACCTTCTTTGGGAATTTAGACAGCTGAAGGAGATATTATTATGTTATTATGTGGTTTATGGATGTTGGTTAGCAATATGTATGGACCAAAAAAGACAAGGTCCTGTTGCACAAACCCAGTGAGCACTTGGGCAGACTGGTGTAGTGCAGCGTAGAGGTGGCCAGGCTCAGCCAAGGACCAGGCATTAGGATGAGTGAAGTACCCTCTTGAACTACGCAGCAGTGAAGCAGGCCTCCCTGTGTGCCGTGGACTTCAGTGCTTTTGCCCTCTGCACTCAAACCATATGCCTTCAAAATCTGCCACTTTTCTTAGGGGTTTAAAAAGAAAGAGGTATTTCTAATATTAAGATTTTGTCTCGATTCAGATGTTACAGTTTTTGTTACATCTGAGATTTTCTGTGTATAGGAAATTAGTTTCTGCTTCTACAATAAAGGATGAAAATAGCACCTGGGCTTTGCGACCTATGCCACAATCACTGGCCTGTTGTGTAATGTTATCAAGGAAGAAGATTTCATGATCTACTTGCAAATATTTATTTGAAGAGGAGGTAGTTGTTGTGCTGCCTGTTCTCTTTGTCTTTCTGTAGCAGAAGAAACTTGTAAGATTGTAACTTTCATTTTGAAAACATTTCCAGTGCAGCATTACATAAAAGTTTGCTTTACTTTTCCGTAGCCCTGAAGAAATGGCTGTGGTTTATAAAGCCACTAATGAACAGGTGTCTGGCACCCATCAATGGCACTAGTATGGGATTACGTCAAGAAACTGACAACTCACAGGTTCAACATACAAAGTGATCTTGCCCATCTAATGGCTGGATTGTGACTGGTGGTGTGTCTGTGCCTCAGTTATTTTAATAGCAATCTCTCGAAGAAAATAAAACCAAATTAATTTCTTTCTAGCTGTAATTTGCTTTGTATAAATATGATAGCAAGTCAGTTTCATATGAAGAATATTTCCAGACGCAGTATCTAACAAGAGTTTATTCCCGGAAAGTAGATTTTGACATCTGTTTACCCAGCAGAGAATAAATCTGCCTCCAGCCTGTTCAACTGAGGGCAAATCCAGTTTTCTGGGGGAACAGAAACATTGTCCTAAGCTCTCTATTGTCAGCCAAGGGTAGCAGCATATCCAAGGTATGAATAAATCAGAGGAGTACCTTGCTGTGTTCCTAAGTGGTGACACACTGATACTCAGTCCGTGGACTCAATATTTCCAAGTTCCTCAGTTACTGTTTGTTTACCTGCTGCTGAGGAGTTGCAGGAGCAGGCTACTCTGTCTGGCGTAGCTCTGCACCTCAAGGTGTGTTTTCTGCAGTCTGGAATGTCTGCTAGAGCATATCGCCTTTCCAAGGGGTGGATTTTAACAAAAACCTCTTTCTTGTTTAAATGGACATCTAATAATATACCAAGGATAATAGTCTATTACTTTCCCTCTACAGCAGAAGAATTCTCCTCTCCATTTAGCAGTCATCTATAACCACCTACCGGTAGTAAAAAGCCTCTTGGATGCCGATCATGATATAAACTCCTTAAATCACGTAAGAAAAGCTGGAAATTAATATAACTTCACTGCTAACAAGGAGATTATGTGGATTTTGCCTGAAATATATTGTATTTTTTTTCCTCCTGAGCTCAGGGTACAAAAAAATAGGAAGGAAGAGGCAGTTCCCTCCTTATCTTTTTGTGTGTGTGCGTATGTATTAGTCACTGGTACATGCTGTGCTAGTATTGTTTCTGCAAGATAAGGATAGCAAAATGCTATATAGCCAGAAAATATTTGTGTTAATTGATTGTTCAAGTATTACAGTTCATGTGTAATAAATGACAGAATTGTCTCAACAGCACTGATCTCAGATGGAAACCCAGTACAGAGGGTCACTTGGCTGGGATGGAGTTAATTTTTCAATAGCAACCCATAGTGTGCTGTGTTTCAGATTTGTGACCAAAACACTGCTGGTAAGGCAGAGAGTTTCAGCTGTTACTGAACTGTGCTTGTGCAGCACCAAGGCCTACTCTGTTTCGCACTCTGCTTCTTCCTGGGCATAAGCTGGGGTTGGGCAAGAGCCTGGGAGGAGACACAACTAAGCAAATGTCCAGAGCTGCTCCTCACAACACAACATCACACTGAAGAATGAGGTCACAGCTGTCTGGTGGAATCAGTTGGTGTGTCTGGGTGTTAACTGAAAGGTTTGTGGTTGGAGGTCACCCAGGGACATTGGCATCTGCTTTCTCCACCTTTACCAGGATCTTTTTGTTTCTGCTTGATACCAGTGGTCTTTGGAGGCCTAGCTGGCTCTTGCCCAGTTCACTGAGTGCAAATGCAAGGTAGCTCCTCAAAGAAGGTATTGTAAACCAGTAAGACAAGTAGGCTATCACAGAAGAAGGTATCCAGTATTTGAGGGAGTTAATGGTGGTGTAGGTGGTCTACAGCAACCTAGCCAACAACCAGGCCTCCAAATATCTGGATGACATCCAGGGCTCATGGCCAGTAGCAGAAGTTTGTACACTGGCCATGTGGATGTTGTACACTGGTGCCCTGGTCACAATGGACTGGGCAGACATTGAGACACCAGCTGTGTATAGACCAGCCTGCCAGCTAAGTCCCTTCAAAGCGAATCTCTTCCCCTCCCCATAAGCCCTACTTCTCAGCTGTGGGAAGACTGTCCCACCAGGTCTCTCAAGTCCCACACTGGGGACTGTGGCTCCCTGTTGGTGAAACACACCCTGGACTCCCACACGTCGGATGGGGATGCTCCCCACAATAGTAACAAGGAGTAGTCTTTGAGAAATCTGTAGTTTGCTTCTTCTCGTTGATAATTTTATTGCTAAAGATTAATCTGTACACATTTTAGTAGCAGACAGAGGCTGTAGTTAATGGCTGGAGTCAAGTATGACAATAAACTCTTCCAGCACATGAAATACAGAATTTTGTTCTTGAGCACATGGTTTAGAAATGTTCCACGCTTTGTCCCTAGCATGTCTGAAGTTACATACATTAGCTGCACGCATATCTCTAAATTACTGCAGCAAAGAAAGTAGGGTGTATTGCAGTGGGAAATTTATGAGGTCATGTGTCATAGTGTGTATTCCCAAAAGAGCTGATGAGACACTCTAAGGCAGAACCCTGAGGCTGGTGTTTCTTCGTGTGTAAGGTGTTGGTGTTTGACTCTTCAAACTTTAAGTGAAGATTTAAAGAACAAAAGTTTTCTAATCAGACCTGCAGAATGTGGACTTGCAACATCAGAGAGGTGCAGGTAAAAAACCTTCCACCTAAAAGGATGCTATGTCACATGAAGCATGCTACAGGACACGTCCAGAAGATATGCAGGGCTTCCACAAATGACAACATCTTATTTGCTGCTGCATTACACCCACAGATGGCTGGAATTTCTAATATTCTGCACAAGGATAAATAAATAGGTTTCATTTGGGTCCATGCAGTTTTGTAGTGACTACACAACCCTCATTTCAGACCTAAAGATTAGACTTGAAGCTGAATGCCCCTTTAGCTGTAATTCTTGTTAATAATTTGGTTTCATTTAATCCTTCTTTCTTTTTTTATTTTTCCCTTTTTTTGTGTGTGTGTGTGTGGTTTAAGGTTCAGCGAGCCCACTACGGAGCTGATAGACTTCCACTACATATCATCATTTTGTGGCAGTGCTGGCTAACAAACCCTGCTGTAGTGCTGAAAATCATGGATGTCCAGTTGTCTTTGCATGAATTTCAGCTGGGAAGAGGTTACTCGAGAGGATAGTATGGGTGGGGGTTGGCAGCTGCATGAAGCACTCTGTCCAAAACACCTTGTTTTAAGAGGGAAGAGAGAGAGCTTGTTAAATTACAGTACATTACAGGGCCATGATCGTGACTTTTTCCTGAGCCAGCTGGAACTCCTGCCTGTTTTTCTGCAGAGATCCCAGATGCTGTCTTGTTTGTCTGGAACAAAACTGTCAGGTAGACTCAGAAGTTAAATGATTTCATCCTGTTCAGTGTTTTGTTTCCAAGGCCATCTCATGTGAATCTTCTTCAGATTCTGATTATGAGCACTCTATTTCTAAGAGAGAATTTGGCTTACTGTATTTATTTGGTGTCATTAATTACAGAGGCAGGAAACCCCACTACATCTGGCAGCTGATCTTGGCAACCTGGAGCTGGTGGAAGTGCTGCTGAAGGCAGGCTGCGATCTCAGGGCTGTGGATAAGGTAGATTGCATTCCCCACATGTGCAAGGACATTGTGATTTTATGTTTTGTTTTACAACCTTCTTCCCAGAGACACAGAAAGCACTTACTTGGCAGTTCTCTTTCCTAGGTAAAGCTGTTAGATGTTACAAAGGAAGTCTCCTTTTTATATTGCCTTACGCAGCTTGCAGAGATCTGAAATGGTTTTAGTGAAGAGCTTCCAAGCTCCATAGTTTGAAGGGTAAACCCTGCTGCCAGAGACCTCTGCTGGAAAAAAGGACTAGGCTTATGGAGTGGAAAACAGCCTGTGGCTGTTGTAACTGTGTGCCTGCAGCGTTCTTTGCCAGGAGAGGCACAGGTACTGCCAGCTTCACTAACTGCAGCAATGGCAAGTTTCCCTTTACCACTCCAGGCCACCTGGAAATGATGGTGCTGTGTCTTTGAGAAGACATCCCAGGTCTGCTCAAGTGGGTGCTTAGACCTGTTGCTGATGTTCAGCCTGAAAAGTTAGAGGCAGGAACGGCTGTAAGAAGTGCCAAAACAAAGAGCCCCTGCCAAAGTGCTTTTGAAAGGACAAAGTACAGCTTTTACAAATTCTGCTAAATTACTGCAAGACTGAGCTTCCCCTTCTTACACTGTTACCACTATATTGACTTTCTGTATAACTGGATTGACAGATTTGGTGTTTATCATATTGCATTGTTAAGCCTTAATAGTTATGCCTTAACAGTTAAGCCTTCCCATTATGAGTCATACCTACACTAGCTGGAGAGCTGCAGTTCTTATATGGGCTAACCAGAATGAAATCTTGTCTACTTTAGTTAGTGCCTTTGCCATGGGAAAATTGTTTCCACCTAGTCGTATTCCAAGGGCAGGAACAGAAAATTACTTCTTACTGCTTGTTTTGACCTTAAGCGCCTCAAGCCTTTGGGCTGGGTAGTGCTTCAGTATTAGAGCAAGTTGACATTGTTTAGGGCATGTCATGAGAAGGTGGTTCTGAGCTAGTACAAGTTCTGTCACCTTTCTGCTCTGGTTTTATTTCTAGGAGTAGCTTGTCCCTTGCCCATTTGCTGGTTGACCCCTGAGGCCATGCCACTGCTGGGAACATTTGAAAGTTCAGCTCTCTTTGAACCAAACTGCTGCCGAGGTGCCAAAAATGTTCCCATCCCCACTGACCAGTAGGCAGGAAAAGTGGAGCCAGCTTCAAATTGCACACTGTTTCCCTGGCCTGCGTGCCCTGGCAGCAAGAGTCCTCAGATCTCCAGAGCATGTCATGCATCTGCATGAGTCATGAGCTGTTATGGCTCAGGAAATGCTCCCTTGGGAGCTCTTCCTTCCTCCCTGCCATCTGCAGAGACAATGGTTGTTGGTTGCCATTGATCGTGCAGAGACTTGTGCACACAATCTCGTGTGCAAGACTGCCGTGCCATGCGTGCAGCAGGATGACAGCAGTGTCTGCACTAGCACAGGAGGCCAGAAACAACCCCTCTTCCCATCCCCTTCACCTCCCTTTGAAGTGCAGAGCACTTTCCAGGGGTGGGTCCCAAGGAGCTCTTGTGGTCTCTGGACTCTTCACAAACAAATTATGTCTGTGCTATAAAAATTTTATGAAAGGTAAATTCTTTGGCTTCCAATGTGATGCTTTTCTAGAAACAGGCTAATTAGAATGATCTTAAGCAAAGCCTGGAGCTAGAACTCAAAAGGGAACTTTTTAATAGCTGGAAAGTTGAAATGGCTCATAATTTGATTTTAATTTTAAACCTTTTAATTAAGTGCTTGGCTTCTTTTAGGTCTAACTTTCTAGAATGCCTATCACTTGATACAGGGAGAATAACCTGAATGCTTAAATCTGAGGCAGTTCCACTAGTGCAAATTCACTGAAAATAGACAACTGCAGAGAGAAGCGGGCAGCCGCAGTCCTCTGCAGCTAGAATTAAAGCAATGGCTTTTAATTGTTTTGACTGCCTGTACTACTTGAAAAACACCTGTTTGCTGAAACATTCAGAGTCCTCACTTCAGTTGTCACAAGAAAGGAATTCCCACACACTCATTCCTTCTATGATGGGGCTACGGAACTGATGGACAGGGGTAGAGCAGTTGACATCATCTACCTGGACTTGTGCTAAGTGTTTGACACTGTCCCACATGACATCCTTGTCTCTGAATTGGAGAGACATCAATTTGATGGGTGGACCACTCGGTGGATAAAGAACTGGCTGGATGGCTGCACGCAAAGAGTTGTGGTCAATGGCTCAATGTCCAGCTGGAGACCGGTAACGAGTGGTGTCCCTCAGGGATCGGTGTTGGGACCGGTCTTGTTCAACATCTTTGTCGGTGACATGGACAGTGGAATTGAGTGCGCCCTCAGCAAGTTTGCCGATGACACCAAGCTGTGTGGTTCGGTTGATATGCCGGAGGGAAGGGATGCCATCCAGAGGGACCTTGACATGCTTGTGAGGTGGGCTGATGCCAACCTTATGAAGTTTAACCATGCCAAGTGCAAGGTCCTACACCTGGGTCGGAGCAATCCCAGGCACAGCTACAGGTTGGGCAGAGAAGAGATTCAGAGCAGCCCTGCAGAGAAGGACTTGGGGGTGTTGGTTGATGCAAAAATGAACATGAGCCGGCTTCAGTGTGTGCTCGCACCCCAGAAAGCCAACTGCATCCTAGGCTGCATCAGTAGGAGCGTGACCAGCAGGTCAAAGGAGGTGATCCTGCCTCTCTACTCTGCTCTCGTGAGACCTCACTTGGAGTATTGTGTACAGTTCTGGCGTCCTCAACATAAAAAGGACATGGAACTGTTGGAACAAGTCCAGAGGAGGGCCACGAGGATGATCAGGGGACTGGAGCACCTCCCGTATAAAGACAGGCTGAGAAAGTTGGGGCTGTTCAGCCTGGAGAAGAGAAGGCTGCGTGGAGACCTCATAGCAGCCTTCTAGTATCTGAAGGGGGGCTATAGGGATGCTGGGGAGGGACTCTTCATTAGGGACTGTAGTGATAGGACAAGGAAGGGGTAATGGGTTAAAACTTAAAGAGGGGAAGTTTAGATTGGATATAAGGAGGAAGTTCTTTACTGTAAGGCTGGTGAGGCACTGGAATGGGTTGCCCAGGGAAGTTGTGAATGCCCCATCCCTGGCAGTGTTAAAGGCCAGGTTGGACAGAGCCTTGGGTGACATGGTTTAGTGTGAGCTGTCCCTGCCCATGGCATGGGGGGATGGAACTTGACTATCTTAAGGTCCTTTCCAACTGTAACTATTCTATGATTCTATGATTCTGTGAGCCAGCTTCTCTTAACATGTGAAACAAGACAGGTTTGCCCGAAAAGCTGGAGGTTTCCAACCTTGCTAGCCTACTCATCTGAAATGCCAGTCTAATAACATGGGAACAGACTCTCTGTGTAGTAATCTCAGCCTGTGGGTGCCTGGGCTTGCAGCAGGCACTTGGAAGCAGTGACTGAGGAGCCACAAGCTGGTATAAAGTATGCAGCAGTCTGAGTGCAGAATGTTTCTGAGAGCAGCTGTGCCTCAACAGAAATTCAGTAGGGGTAGTTCAATGCAGGAAAAAACTGACCACTCTGGGCTAGGGGATACAGTTCCCACAAAGCACGGAACTTTGACAGTAGCTAGCCTGAAGCCATAAAACTGTAGCAATACATTTTCTTGAGGAGAAGGGATACGGCTCTGTAAACAAACCTCCTTTTTTTTCCCTATCATATACTTATCCTAAATATAAGAGGTAATGTTCTGATCCACTGTTTCTGCTTTCAGCATGGAAAAACTGCACTAGCTGTGGCATCAAGGAGCAATCATACCCTCATTGTAGATATGATCATTAAAGCAGAAAGGTATTATTCCATGAAACAGGTAAGAAACGCTTTTCATTACACTGAGGAGAACACTGAGGGAGTACAGCCGATTCTGATCCTGAAGCACCTTTTGTCTGAGATGGTTCCTTTTGGCAAGCTGCAAGACTGGCCTTGCTAAATTGGTTTATGTGGGCTCCATGTCATGATTTTGACACAATACAGTTTAAAACGCCTAAGCTTTCTCAGATACACCTTTTGTTCGGAGACAGGTCCTGGTGAGGCAGTATAAGATATCTCTTGTAGCATCCACCCTAAAACCTGCAAGAAAGAAGATGCTGACACAATTTATCTATGTCAAGCAAGTAAATCTGTGAGCTCCAAAGCTAGCAAACCAGGGCAAAAGGACTAGCGAAAGGAATGCACTCAACTGTCAGCTCGTGTGCTTCATTGCTGAGCTGCCACACAAATATCTAACTTCATTATCACTCCTGCTTACTGCCAGGGAGTGTTTGTTGTACCAAGTTAGCCAAGTGCCTCCCACACTTGGGTGGTATAAGCATATGGATCCTGCCTGAGTGCCAGCACATGAATTAGCCATTTTTACCACCCCACTTCATCCCTATGTGTCCAAATCCGTGATACTTCATGTTACAGGACATTGTGCTGGTAAATCACCGATCTAGATTAATTATAATGAAAACCAACTCCATGAACTCTGTATTGTGCATATTTGATTTGCACCAGTTCAGCTGGAGTTTTCAGGTACATGATTGTTTCTTTTGGCTTAAAAGGGAAATTAGAAGTAATCTCTTGCCAAAGAAGACATGACAAGTCTGACAGCAGTGAGCCCTTAATGCTCCTAACTCTTAGCATTGTTTACTGAATTGCCTGAGGAGAAGATGTCAAGAGCTCCACAGATGTTGGGAATAGAAACAAAAGTGTTTGTATCCCATTACTAGGAGCACAGCCTTTGGCAGCTGCTTAGATCTTACAGTTATGGAATATGACTTTGCTCAGGTGGCTTTACCATAAAAGAAACTAGAGTGTTTTGAACCATTATTTTGAGAACTTTTTGTTACACTGAGCTGACTTACCATCTGTGACAAGGCATTAGTTACAAAAGGAAATGTCACGTTGCTGTGAGGAAGTGCACATGATACTAATGTGTGGGAGTGCCTTGTTCTCTCCGTTTGCCCTTTTTTCTATTTGTTCGCCTGTAGGTTTTTTATTGGTTTTGTTTTTCTAAACCTCAGAGGTTTTCTAAACCCTCTCTGAACCACAGACAGCCTGAAGCTGCCTGGTAGAATGCCCTGACCCTCACCTTGCATGTATCAGGAAGCATGCAATAAAGTCTGCACTAGAAAAATGGAATCAAACATACATGAAAAAGCTTAGTTACTGAATTAAGATTATTTTTTCTTGCAAGACTCTCATAAGGCTAGGAAACAACCCTGTTGTATTTTTCTGAATTTTATCTGGAATGGAGTATTTTATGCTTAGCACTTTAAAATGTGGCATGCTGCCATTTCCTTTTTTTGCTTAGGAGCTGCTGTGTAATCCCATACCAATTTCCTGAGGACATTCTTCACTTTGGAGACTGAAGACTAGCATGTAAACAAAAAGAAATACAAAAGTAGTTTGCGCTTAC
The DNA here is from genome assembly GCF_963264785.1 of Psittacula echo. Taxonomy (NCBI): domain Eukaryota; kingdom Metazoa; phylum Chordata; class Aves; order Psittaciformes; family Psittacidae; genus Psittacula; species Psittacula echo. The sequence continues at coordinate 27,531,268 of NC_137742.1, read as the reverse complement.
CTACACTAGGAAAGAGGCTTTCCACTGGGTACTGCTCAGCTAAGGCTGAAATCACTGCTAGATTTTAAATGTTGCTTTTGCAGAGGTGCCCAAACAAGAAGCAATCCTTTCACTCCTGTATCATGCCTATGGTAGCAACATCACTTTTCATTTGGAGGGTGCTTGTGGTTTTGTTTTCTATCTAATTTTGCTTATGCTGGCAATAAAACTAGATCCAGGTTCAAACCACATGTGCTTACCAGTGCTTGGACACTGCTGAATGGGGCTCCACACACTAAACCCAATGGCTTCATGCTGGCACCAAATGACCTGGTAGGCCCCACTTCGGGCGAGCTGAGCTGATGGGCAGAGGCAGAACAGCCTGAGCAGCACCATGCTGATGGTGCCTAGCCCCTTCTCAGGGAGAAGTCAATACTTCTAGAAGCAAGAAAAAAGAATAAGAGCTGTGCTTGAAATCCAACCATGTTCAAAACATGGCATACAAAGTAGACAGAGCCAATGAGCACCGCAGTACTGGCACAGGACTTGCTGTTACTTGCTATTGTGTAACAAGTGCCAGAGAAAGGAAGTGGTTTATTTGGAATTTAACTTAATATGACACAGCAACAGACGCAGGCGGGATTCATTTCTGTTATATCACTTAGACTGTAATAACATCCACGCTGACACATCTTCTAAAAAGCTCAACTAGCGAAACACAGCTCCTTTACCTGCAACCTGCACTGAACAAGTCACTTGTCAGCAGCTACATGTGGCTGAAGAGGACAGGATGTTCACTGCTCTCTAAGTGAAGTTCCCAGCTTCATTACAACATTTATCATCTGCTTTCTTCTTCAGGAACATATAGTTCACAGTGATGATGGGCCAGACTTTAGCTTGTCCTTCAAACAAGATCATAGTACACAGACCAAGCAGATCCGTTCCTCCCTTTGGAATCTAGCATATAACCAGTTAAATCCCCAGGAATGGAAAAAACTGGCCCTGTTCTGGAAGTTCACGGGTGAACAAATTAGAGCTATTGAAGAACAATGGACAGGTAACAATATCTGAATGGCTAGACATAATAGGTAAGCTATAAAAACCACAAGGCAGAGTAGCTTTTTAAACTACATGAGTATCAGATTCACAATGGCCATACCGCTCTTATTCAAATAATGAAAAAGAGCAGTGAGTGGGTACAAGCTTTGTCCCTGGTTCCTGGGTGGTGGTGATGTGAAAGTACAGGCCACTTCTCCCTCTTCGCCTGAAGGAATCTTCATCTTTAGAAATAAAAAACAGAAATAGTGAGTGGCATGGAAGGGTCTTGCAGGTCATGCTGCAAATGAGGACCTGGGAAACCTCATGACAGAGAAGACCTTGTTCATGTCCTGTCTTGACAGCTGCCATAAACCAGCACTTTATGGTTTCAGGCCCCTCACGTGCTGGGAAAGCCATACTTCTACAGCATGCATTGTACTTGTTTACTACTACTCCACAGAATACTTCACACATTGAGGAAAAATGAAAGGAAAAAATCATATTAAGATGTATTAGCTTTTCCCTCCCTTTACTGTAGCCTTAGAATAAAACTATAATTTGTTTGTTTGTTTTACAACTTTGTAAGCCTCAGTCATCATTTTGCTTCTGGGCAAGAAAGGCAATAGTTAAATCAGTAGGTTTTAAAACCTCTTTAACTCTAAAAGTACAAAAGCACAAAATATCCTGTTCCCAGCATATGGAACAGACAAATGCTTTGTGTATTGCATAGGGAAAAAAAGTTACAAGGAACATGGAAATAGAATGTTGCTCATCTGGTTACACGGTATGCTGCTGGCTCGTGAGAATCCTGTTAAACACATATACGAGGATCTGGTGGAAGCAGGATTTCAGCCTTTAGCTGGTAAGTTGTTAGAGACCACCTTACACTGTCCTCTGCCAGGCTGCAGTGCAGTGCAGAGGCACCTGCTGCTGCTGCTGGGAAGGTGTAACTGTGGCAGAGCTGGAGGACAGCCTTCCTTTCTAGGACTATGCCCTCCGGGGGGGGCGTGTGGGGTGACATTCCTTGAGAAAGAGCATTTAAGCAAGACTTGTGATTTCTAAAGGAAGACAAAGAAACTTTTCTTCCCTCCTTTGTCCTGCAAGGGAATGTGATTGGCTAGTCCTTAGCTAGTAAGTCTGACCTTGTGAAATGCAAAGCATGTCAAGCAAGTGACTTCTCCTCTTACTTTACAGAGAACATCAGAGCTGCAAGTGGCACTGGCATGGACTCTAGAAAATGTGCTATTTCATGAGTTCACCAGTAAAACACGGCATATCTAATGGATTTACATGCCAGATGGAAGGTGACTTTCAAATACAAACAGTATCTTTTCTGGAAACTAAAACCTATTTTGAAGTTGTATGACTTTTTCCAAGCTAGAAGAACTTGCACTCCCGAAATATTGGTTAGTTCTCTTGTAAGCTTGCTCTGCAATGATTTAAAGAATTAAGAGTGAATGGCTGGCAATGTATTACTATACTGATAAGCAAGAACCATACTTCTCTGTCTCCTCCTGAGGTTCTGCACCTGGCTTAACATTGATACACTAATTCTGTATTGGAACTGCAAATTAAGCTATTTTGTTTGACATGAAATGTAAATGAGATGTTTTCTACCTGAATAAAATTAATAGGTGAAAATTATGTGTATAAATCAACACTTCCAGAAATAGGCTGGCACCTGGCCTAATTTGGGATTCAGGTTTATGTAAGGTCTTGCTAGGATTATAGTGTTCCTGTCAGAAGAGGGCTTTTCTCTTGTTTAAACAGAGCTACGATTAGGACAAGTCTTCCTTCTTCAGCATTTGATTTATGTAGTGAAAATACACAAAAATATTTAAAACCATGTGAGGATGTCCTATCATGGCATAACATTGAATACATACTCAAAAAAGAATATTTTATATTTAACAGTTAATACATCTAGCAATTATTTACTTATTTCTTGTTCATGTCTTGAATTAAGACTTGGTAGTGTCTTGCTGAACATGTTTAAAGGTTTCCTCTTTACTGAATATATTTCATATCTGAAAAATTATATAGCATGTCTCTGTAGTCTTCTCTAACAAAATAGCAATAGTTTTATCACATAATGGAAAAACTGAATTGCCTTGTCTGTGTGTATATAGCTAGCAATATTTTGTACTGAATCTTACTGTTTGTACTAAAAAGATCATGATTTGTGTCTTAGACTGAAATGTTACGCCTAACTGCCCTCTTGTGTGCAGCCTGTTTCGATGTGGCTGCAGAGCATCACAGGAATATGAAGAACAGACCAGTATTAGAGATCTCAGATCACAAATTCCTAGATCCTGACAGGCGTGCATCAAGTTCTGACACATTAGCTTGGAAAATGAGAATGTTTGTCAGTCTGATGGACTTGGTACCTCACCTGGCCTAAGTCGCACCCTGGATATGAAGTATATCACCTTCATTTAAGTATGCTGTTGTAGGATATAATTAAAAAGTACTTCAACTACACTTAGTTGCATTGGCAACTAAAAGAAGCATATGTAACAAAAATAAATTTAATTTTCACTTCAAAATATATGTTAGTATATAACACTGGGACTGAACAAAGAGATTCAGACAAAAAAAAATGCATTTACCCTTTATTTAAACGTGTGCAAAAGATACCTTAAATAGAAACTGTTTATCTTAATAAAATAAGTTCTCAAATAGTTAGGAGGTAGAACAACATTTCAAGTTCTTTTTATCCCCTCCAGATGTTTACGATAAAAGCACTTTTACTTTAAAAGATATTTTTTAGAAAAGGATAAAAACATGATGCGTATTTTAGGCCTTGATACATCAAATCTGAAAAGACTGGAAAAAGGTTTAAATTGTACCTTGATAAAAACCCCCACCAGTGAGAAAGTTACTCAGTCAACAACTTTTATTGACTGCACACTGGTATGAGTTTGGCCCTGAAGCACTCGCCCAACTTGTCCCACAGGTATCACAGTGGTTGAACCAGAAGAATGGAGCACAGTTCGAGGATATTTAGCAGCAGTGGCTTGAGATATGGTTTGCTGAAAAGTAATCACATACATCAAAACATTTAACAGTACAAAGAATTCCACCTTATAATAGCTCTAACTGAGGTGTAGTTCAAACAGAAAGATTGGCAACCCAGCAAACTGAAATACACTTAATGAGTAATCTTTTTCTTCCTCATCTGTAATATACTTTTTAGAATATAAAATGCTAATAAAATGCTAAACATCCAGTTAACTAAGCATCTGAGCTTCTATCACTTCAAACTTATTTCAAAGTTGATTGGTCTGTTTTTTTACCAAATTGTTCAGAATTTTCCTCTGGAGTGCTAATTTAATTATGTCAACTTTCCTTTTGAAGTTCAGTATTTGCTATGAGGAAGTCTCTGAAAGGTCTCTGGTCTCTGAAAGGAAAAGGTTTGCACTTATTTAACAATTAATTTTCTCCCTCCAAAAAACTAACTACCTTACTGCAATAAACAGTAGTAATTCTGCTTTTAATCAAGGTAAACTCTCTCCCCTTGTCAAAATAATTCAAGAGAAACACTTCAATCTGATTGACCTCCGCTTAGGCATTTCTTTGCAGAAAGAGCATATGGAATATCTCTCCGGGACTGTCACATTTGTTACATTTTTAGAAGTCAGTTTTGGGTACAGCAGTTCAGGTACTTCACTTGTCACACTAGTCACACAGGTTGAATTCAGAAATTGTTCCTAGTGAAAGAACTCTCACACTAAACCTCTAACCCCTAAAGGCATAGAATTTAAATATGAATTTCTGCTTAGGAGCCAAATTCTTGAAAACTATGTGCAGCCTGTTACAGGGCTCTGATTCACTGAAGGAAATGAGTGAAAATAGAATATTCCTCCCACAGTTACCAGTGACTCCAGCTCAAATTAAGGGACCTGATGTAAATCTGCTTCTTCTGGCAGTATTGCTGAAGAGAAACTGGACTTTCAGATAACACACAGAAAACAAAGATCCTACTTTACAGGTTAAAATATATAAAAAACAATCAACTGTTTCATACACCTCCAGTTGAAAACATTTTCTGCTTAGATTGGTATAAAAGTGTAGTGATTGCCAGGCCATACAGGCCACTGTTTACAATCTTCTTGTATGCTGATTTCATATCCTATTAATGCACTTATTTCAGTGTTTTCTTCAGGATAACTAGGCAGAGTAGGACTCAAAACACAACAAGCAGCAGGCTTGATGAATCTGATTGCCTCTGGACAATGGGTTTACATCCCCCTCTCGCAATACATTTAGCCTGATCTATAGCCTATCAGGCTAATCTGTATCTCTGCCACCTCTGGTTCAGTCACTCTTCCTGCCATATACCACAAAGCTTGTCTTTAAACTGTGGTTGCATGGTGATGACACCAAACACTGCTGTACCGACTGACCGCTTTTACATAGAGGAAGACTCATGGAAGAGCCAGGAAAGAAAGAGACAGCCAATGCTGCTACTGTGAAATAACTACTATAGAAACAAAACAAATACATTAAAATGGCAATATTGACTTCCTCTATTCACCTGTGCCTTCTACCCAGACCAAAGATAGTACTGTTTGCTATTTTGAACAGGCCTCCAGTCTAAGCTTTGTCTAAGATGACTTTACAATGGTCATTTTTCTTTAAACTACCAGATATGAGGTATTAAGAACGCTGTAACAAGCATAATTCTGACTTACCTGAGTGACTGGGTGATGTTTTTCAACGATGACTGAACTAATGGGTGGAGCAACTCCCATCACTGCTAAACTACCACAGATTCTGGCTTTCTGTCCCATATCAGCTCGACCCATGATTCGAGCAGTGATTGTTCTTCCTGCTTTCTGTTGAGCAGATGTTATTACTTTTGCTAAGGGCTAGAAAGAAATGAAGTATTGGTTGGTAAAAATCTAAACATATTTGCAATGCTCTAATATGTCTGCTTAGTTTTATCAGTTACATGCCTAAACAGAACATAGGAAGTTGCAAGTAATTCAGTTATGTTATGCAGCACTGAATTTGCTCCATCTAGTCACAACCTGGTTTATTCCATCTTTTTCCACCTTAAGTATGAGATAGCGTTTTAAGCTGTCCTGAGGCAAGTGAGGCTAATTTGACAAAACTCAAACAGTATGGATAATTTAGGTTTGCTCACTGGCTGCATACTCAAATGACAGCTGCAGGCACTTCCATCATCCTGGACAGACTTTCTAGCAGTGACATAGCAGACACAAAAAAGCTTCCAAGCAGTAAAATGCTGCATCTTTCTCTGACAGCATGTAGCAAAGTGTATCAAACGGGAAAAAGAAACGAGGGCAATGCAGAAGACAATGGAGAAAGTAAAGACAGTTCAGCAACAAATATGGAACAGGGAACGAGAAGAGATATTCCAAAGAGCACGGTACTAAAGCAAAGCATACTTTTTCTGTAATAAAATGGTATCAAGTGAAGCACTAATTGTTCTTGTTGTGCTATATGTAAGTGTGCATGCACACCTCCCCTCCCCACTGCAAAAATCATTTAGAATTGCTCCTAACATAAACGGGTTTCTGTAACACCAACGAATATTTGCAAGGTAGTGTCTTCACGCAGCTATGTAAACCCAACTACATATGCAGTTTCCTCGACTACATACTTGCATTGCTCTGAAAAATGTGAATAATGATACCCAAACTAGTATCTGCTATAATTATGCCTTAAAACCCAAAAAGTTAATTTTAGCATGTTACCAGTTTTTGAGTTGATGCCACACCAGACCCTGCAGCTGTGCTAGTGACGATTACTGGAGAATCAGAATCCAGCCTTGTCTGAGAAGTGCTTGCATGACCCATGTGGGCAGAAAACTGTGAATGAAGCCAGAGTTTACAAAGAATAAGTACAACTTCCTACAAAATATAATTTTACTCTTTAGACGGTCAGTTTTTGACTATTCCAATTACTCTTCTAAATCTAAGTTCTTTGCAGATATTTTCTCTAGTTTCACCGGTTTCTAGTTAATTTAAAAATACTTGTCTGAAAAAAGTGGGAACAGTGTGAATAACATTTGATACTACTAGAAATAAAAACCAGGAAAGAGGCAAGCACATCTTCTCTGCTCTAACCTGTATTCTAGTCTGAAATTGTTTTAGGGTGGCAATATCTTCAGGATGACTACAGGGCAGGTCTAAAACATCCAAGCTACTGGGTAATGATCTTGTTAAGCTGACATGACAGGACAATAAGCTGAGTTCTCTAGGTGCCTATATATGTTACACTTAAAATGAAGCTTCAAGTCAGCCAGTTTTTCTTCTTTTCAGGTTATTATATTAAGCTCTTTTTTCTTTTTTTTCTTTTTTTTTTTTTTTTTTAAAGAAAACAACCCACAACACAACACACCAAAAAAACCCCAACCAAAACTTTCAACATCTTTTTTCAAGAAAGAACTTCAAGGGGCAAATTCTACTTATTATAGTGACCTTGTCTTCATTAGTTTTACAAATTTTCAATAAAACAAAAAGCAGAGCTTCATGAAAGTATAGCAAACGACAGCAGCTGTGCCCCAATCACTTAATTTATACAACGCAGTCTGAACATACTCATAGATTTCTTTTTACACTTAGACTGTTTTCAAATTCCTTGCATTCCTGGGCTCCTATTCACAATGTTCCAACTGAAGAAGTTTGCTTTTGTCACTAGCAAATATAGTTCTGTTCCAGCTACACACTTACCATGTCTTCCATCTGAAGAGTATTTGCTGGTGGAGGTGGTGGTGAGGGCAGATTATATTGTGAAGCAGGTATTCTTCCTGTAACAATGGTACCGTTATCATTTCTCCTACTTCCTACGTCTGTTATTAGAAACACAAAGTAATGGGATCAGCACATAATCTAGCAAACCATAAGAGGGGAGGGGAAGGGAAGAGGTCAAGTCAGAGTAAAATTCTAATATTCTTTGGGACTTCTGTACAATCTAATTAAAAGGATCAGCCTGTTCATTTGGACAGGGGGTGTGTGCATAAAAATATATCAACATTCCTATATTTGACCTTTTTCAGATGCTTGAAAGTAGTATTTTTCAAGGGGCTTGTTTCTGTGTTATGCCTCAACATCCCTGTGACACGTCACATACTTGTAGTGCAAAGAACTGAGTTTCTCCGTACTGCCTGCCAATATTAAATTCAGTGTGCAAGAGCTGCTCTTATATTAAAAGTCTAAACCCAGTTCAGGTAGAAAATAGCAAACCACAGAAAGGCCACACCAGACTTCTGTGAGGGCACAACATCCTTAAGGGGGATCACTATAAGTAAAATAAAGTGTTATTATAACTTTCCTGAGACTGTACTGCCATTTCAAGGGGCCAAAACCCATGCTTAGCAGCATCTCATTTCCATATATACGGCTGGACACTGGGCACATCCTGTCTGTAGGGCTGGGACCACCTATGAGTGCCCTTTAGCTCTCATCTTCCCCCAGCAGCTGGGTAAACCTGTGCTGGTGTAAAATCCATCCAGGATTCTTTTGTCTTGCAATGCAGGCATCCTGGGGAGGTCAGATCTGTAGACCTAAGCCCTGTATCTTTTCCAAGCAGTTTCAATCTTTTCCTTTAGAATGCAAACTTCCTTAAAGGAAGCCAAGAGAGGTATTCTTATTTACTCTCAAATTTCTTACGCAGATGATGCTATTTCCAGTTTCAGGCCAAGTAAACTTTGCTCATTTCAGGGACTTGAGTGACACCATGTGGTAGTTGTGGTTTTCAGTTCTCTTGAAGTGAGCAGGAAAAATGTAAGGAAGATTCAAATTGGTACTCAAGGATTTAAAGAGTGAAAGTATGACAGAATACACATTTTGTACGTACATATGTATGTACACTCACTTTAAGCTTATGCATAGACAGAACCAATGCATCGTTACGGACCAATCAGATATAATCTATGTTACTTAAAAATGCAGTGTCAGTTTTTTAAAGAAAAATTAGCATTTCTTGCAGGTTCAGTGTTCCTTTAAAGACACAAAGAGATTAAAAATAATCTTACTATAATAGTAATTTTTAAAAATTTAAGTAATCTGTCAGTATATCAGCCAGATAGATTTTAGATCATCAACGTTGACTCCAAATGTTATGGACCCATTAAAGTCGTAATACCTGTACAATATCAATAATCTACACTATAATGTATATAATAGGTATGTTATAGAATCATAGAATAGTTAGGGCTGGAAAGGACCTTAAGATCATCTAGTTCCAACCCCCCTGCCATGGGCAGGGACACCCCACACTAAACCATGTCACCCAAAGCTTTGTCCAACCTGACCTTGAACACCGCCAAGGATGGAGCATTCACAACTTCCCTGGGCAACCCATTCCAGTGCCTCACCAGCCTTACAGTAAAGAACTTCCTCCTTATATCCAATCTAAACTTCCCCTCTTTAAGTTTTAACCCATTACCCCTTCCTTGTCCTATCACTACAGTCCCTAATGAAAAAAGAGTCCCTTCCCAGCATCATTATAGGCTCCCTTCAGATACTGGAAGGCTGCTATGAGGTCTCCACGCAGCCTTCTCTTCTCCAGGCTGAACAGCCCCAACTTTCTCAGCCTATCTTCACACAGGAGGTGCTCCAGTCCCCTGATCATCCTCATGGCCCTCCTCTGGACTTGTTCCAGCAGTTCCATGTCCTTTTTATGTTGAGGACACCAGAACTGCACACAATACTCCAAGTGAGGTCTCACAAGAGCAGAGTAGAGGGGCAGGATCACCTCCTTTAACCTACTGGTCATGCTCCTTTTGATGCAGCCCAGGACACGGTTGGCTTTCTGGGCTGCGAGCGCACACTGCAGCCGGCTCATGTTCATTTTCTCATCGACCAACACCCCCAAGTCCTTCTCTGCAGGGCTGCTCTGAATCTCTTCTCTGCCCAACCTGTAGCTGTGCCTGGGATTGCTCCAACCCAGGTGTAGGACCTTGCACTTGGCATGGTTAAATTCATAAGGCTGGCATCAGCCCACCTCACAAGCGTGTCAAGGTCCCTCTGGATGGCATCCCTTCCCTCCAGCGTATCAACCGAACCACACAGCTTGGTGAGGGCGCACTCAATCCCACTGTCCATGTCATCAGCAAAGATGTTGAACAAGACCGGTCCCAACATTGATCCCTGAGGGACACCACTCATTACTGGTCTCCAGCCGGACATCGAGCCATTGACCACAACTCTTTGTGAGTGGCCATCCAGCCAGTTCTTCATCCACCGAGTGGTCCACCTATCAAATTGATTTCTCTCCAATTCAGAGACAAGTATGTCATGTGGGACAGTCTTGAACTCTTAACACAAGTCCAGGTAGATGACATCAACTGATGACCCTGTCCATCAGTTCCATAGCCCCATCATAAAAGACCACCAAATTGGTCAGGCAGGATTTCCCCTTAGTGAAGCCATGCTGGCTGTCACCAACCACCTTGTTGTTTTTCATGTGCCTTGGCATGCCTTCCAGGAGAATCTGCTTCACGATTTTGCTAGGCACAGAGGTGAGACCGACTGGTCTGTAATTCCCCGGGTCATCCATTTTGTACATTGCACTGTCGTGGTTTAAGCCAGTCGGCAAGTCAGCCACGCAGTTTCTACTCCCCCCCCAAGGGATGGGGAGGAGAATCGAAAGAATGTAACTCCCACGGGTTGAGATAAGAACAGTCCAGTAACTAAGGTATAACACAAATCACTACTGCTACCACCAATAATAATAATGATAAGAGAAATAACAAGGGAAGAGAATACGATACCGCCCGCCGGAAAAGAGCCCGACAGAAAAGAGAGTGTGCCCTTCCGGGTAGCTCCCAGTTACATCCCCCGGCATGACGTGCTGTGGTATGGAATACCTCTTTGGCTAGTTTGGGTCACGTGTCCTGTCCCTGCTTCCTCCTGGCTTCTCCTCCTCCCTGGCAGAGCATGAGACTCACAAAGTCCTTGGTCAGGGTAAACATTCTGACCCACAACTGAAAACATCGGCTTTATCAGTATTATTTCCAGGCTGAAAGTCAAAACCACAGCGCTGCACCAGCTACTAAGAAGGAGAAAAACTGACTGCTGCTGCTGAACCCAGGACATGCATGTATATTAAATGTACACATTAATAAACTACTAATAATAAACAAGTAAAAGGATCAAAATCTGCTTTTTTTTCCAGTGACAGTAGGTGGCATTGCAGTGTTCATTTCCATATATAATCAGTAACTCTGACACATGGAAGTTTTAATGTCCACAGATTACAAGACTAGAACAAATCACAATAATCATCTAATCTGATGTTTTAAGTCCCCTGATGTCCTGATCACTGTTCTGCTATACCTAAGGAAGACTGAAAATAAATGGTTGTACAACCATAGTAAATAATTATTTAACTAACCTCATTGAATCCACCATCTGGCTGTAGCAATAAAGGTAGTGTGTCTGGAGCAGGGGAGAAGGTGGTATGAGAGGCAGTGGAAGAAGACGGCCCACAAAAGAGGTCCGTGACAAGACAACAGAGACCGTGAGATGCTATGAAGCTTGAGGAAGACTAACACTGACCACAGGGAATTAAAGAGCATGATGCTGCACACCCAGAAAGTTAGGTATAGGCACCTCAGTGTTGTCCAGTACAGCAAAATCTCCAGGCATTTGCCTGTGTAGCATATCAGCTCCTGCTTCATAGCTCAAGTGGTTCGGCCCATGAACCCCTGGGGTTAGTTGTGGCAGCTTTAAAGTTCAGTTCTCTTAATTTCCCTCCTACTTACCCTCTTCTTCACAGGTTTACAGAAACAATGCTTTCCTATTTCTACTACTCAGTCACCCGTCATTATTAGGGAGACCACTGTTTGTTGCATGGTTTTAGAAAACAATAAACAAAGAAATATATGCTAGATCTTCTAGAGAAAGTAGTTTACTTTATAAAATAGTAAAAAATAAAGTACTTGCACAATGCCCTGTAACTTTATTCCCAAACTCAGTATCTTCAAGAAATCATTCATTCTTGACCTTCCCCAAATACTGATCCTTTGTTTTCACTAGCACACAGCTACTGCACTTAGCCCATGTCATATTCTAGTTTCCCAAGCAACTGCACAAATACTGCGTATATTTCACAGGCTCAAGACAGCTGCTCAGGTAAGTATTCTCTAAAAAAGCCTTCTTCAGGTTTTTATTTCCTCTTCATATCTATGCTTTTAGTGAGGAATTTTTCTGAAGTAGTTTAGAAACTTCTGGTATAAGATTGTTAAGTTTAGCAACTTAAGTTTCTTGTCTAAGGCCATTAACAACTGCTGCCAGTACAGTGGGTTGTTAAGCCACAAGTACAGCTGTGACACTCCTGCTGGCACAGTTATTTTCATTTCAGTGTAGACTGCTGCACCAGCATGATTATGCTCCTGCTGATACAGACCGTCTCACTCTAAGGGGGTGATTCCATCACATCAGTAACAGCATGCAACTCTTTCCTGGGTGGCTGCACAAGTTTTATGAGTGTGTTGTGATATAATTAGACTGGTGTTTCCTGTTCTGGCACAGAACTCTAGCTAAACACAGAACCTGGGAAATTTACTTGCCCTTTTTGCATTATATGACAAGATTAAGAAAGAAGGGAGAGCTGTCTGGGAAAAGCAGATTAATTGCACATTGAGATTCCAGAGAACAGAGGAGGGTTTTCCAGGGTTTCCCTCTCACCACTCCATAACCCAGGTGCTGACAGAATTCTGGGTAGTCTTCCACAGTATTTTAAGATGTTTGCCATCCCTGTCTTCTTGTTCTTACTGCAGTCACAGGTTATCACCCTCTAAGCAAGATGAAGATGAACAGAATGTGTTCCACCTTTCAACTACAGCGGTACAAAGTTCAGCATCAAGTATCTCTCAACATATTCAACAGGACTTTCTAAACCAGTAAGTTTGATAATCTTTGTATTGCTGTATGTCCTCAAATAAAAAACAAACTCCAAAAAAAAACCCCAGAAAAAAACCCCCAAACTCCAAAAAAAAACCAGAGAGAGAAGAGAATCCTTTAAAACAAACAAAACCCCCCAAACAAGTGAACCCAATAAACTCCACACTCGCTACCAGATTAGAGCAGCTTTTTATACTGACCAGGGTCCGTCCTACTATCCTTGCCCTGGAACATGGTCATTGCTTCCAGATTCAAAGCACATACACCACGCATAAAGGCTTTCTTCATTGTTGCTTCATACTCTTCTCTTTCACTGTGCAGACGCAGAACCTCAGCTTTTGTTTGCTCCAAAGTAGCAGTTAGCTACAAAAGAGAGTAAGGACACAGCTGTCTCATAGTTCTGAATGCAAACTACATGAATATTCCTTAAGTAGCTTTAAAAGTCACTTACTACACTTCCAAAGATATGCATTTGACTTCAAAATCTGTTTCACCAGAAATGAAGAGGTACTTGTCATTTCTTTATACTACAGCACATTATTTTACTAGAGAACACCAAGAACAAAAGTGCATTCAAAATAACTGTCAGATCCTGCCTAACCAGCTAAGCAGAAATTTGTCTTGCAAGTTTAGAAGTTAGGCATCTGACACAAGCTAGATTTCTGCAAGAACATGGGTTTACTCAAGAGAAGTGTAAGTGTTCTTAGAAAACTATTTAAAGCATTTGTAAGGATAATCATCAACAATCTCTCTCTTCTAGATACTGTAAAAAGAAAAAAATACCAATCCTAAAAACACTGAGAAAAGACAGACCAAGTCACCTTTGTAACTCACTACTTACTGGTTTTGTGCTGGTAAGCCACATTTGTAAGCCTGTCCTTAAAATTCCAGGTTTAATTACTTGTTAAAACACAAAGCATTTAAAGCATATCTTTTAAAACTTCATTTACTTACTGTGCATCAATGCACATGTTGATAACTTCACGTTAAGCACTGAAAATTATTTAACAAGCTTAACTGGCAAGTTGAAGGTAAAAGCAAACTTAGGTTCAGCCTTTAACAGAGTAGTTATTGTAAGAAAAAAACCCCACTGTACTCATCATGATCATTCATAGTAAATGGTCTTCTACTTCCATTGTCTTCTTCAGTAAGACCTCTATAAACACACAGCCAATATTAAGTGTGCTTTTAGAAAACAAAATACCATCCTTACTGACAGGCAGATAGAGATTTATCTCATTTCAGAAAGAAACCAATTTACTTCACCTGTGAGTGCAAATAATCAACATTTTATACCAGACGCAAGGGGGAAAAAAAGGCAAACCAAACCAAAAAAACCCCAACCTAGTCACATCCAGAAATCATAATGGAGATCTTCGATCTCAGATGTTCTTGGGTACTTGGGAGCTCTGTTCTGCTGGATACTCCTCATGTTTTTCAAGTTTGCTGAGAAAGAGATACTTTGGATGGATGGGAGACAGGGGAGTGAAGGAGAGAAAGAATGAAACCCCCCCTCCCGATATTACCTCTGCAATTTTGGCTTCGTAATCATTGGTGAGCTGAACACAGACATCTTCCGCCCTTAACTGACAGGCTTTTGCTACTTTTTCTTTCCATTTTTCCTCACTATGAGAGCGCCATGCTGTCCATACTTTCTTCATCAAAGCTGTCCGGAATTGTTTGTCTGCTATTCTGTTTGCATATTCCTTAGGAAACAAATACAACCACATCATATACAAGTTCATGTTTACTAAAAATTTAAGTACCCAAAAGACTGTGGATGATTGTTTTATAATTTATTACACAGCCTACAGTAGGAACACCTAAGCAGAGTTACATGTGCTGCAGCAGAGTGGCAAGAAAAAATAGCATCAGCAGCTCAATATTTCTTCCTGCACCGAAGCGTTACTATCCCCAGTATAAGAAACCAAACTTGAGAACATACAGATTTTACAGAACAGTGTTTTTACCCTTAGCTTAATGATGCTTAATCAACAACCTCACATATATGATGTAACCATGCATATGTGAAGCCATGTACACGGTATGTAGAATCATAGAATCATAGAATGGTTACGGTTGGAAAGGACCTTAAGATCATCTAGTTCTAACTCCCCTGCCATGGGCAGGGACAGCTCACACTAAACCATGTCACCCAAGGCTCTGTCCAACCTGACCTTGAACACTGCCAGGGACGGAGCATTCACAACTTCCCTGGGCAACCCATTCCAGTGCCTCACCACCCTTACAGTAAAGAATTTCTTCCTTAGATCCAATCTAAACTTCCCCTGTTTAAGTTTGAACCCGTTACCCCTTGTCCTGTCACTACAGTCCCTGATGAATAGTCCCTCCCCAGCATCATTATAGGCTCCCTTCAGATACTGGAAGGCTGCTTTGAGGTCTCCACGCAGCTTTCTCTTCTCCAGGCTGAACAGCCCCAACTTTCTCAGCCTCTCTTCATATGGGAGGTGCTCCAGTCCCTCATCATCCTCGTGGCCCTCCTCTGGACTTGTTCCAACACTTCCATGTCCTTTTTATGTTGAGGACGCCAGAACTGCACACAATCCTCCAAGTGAGGTCTCATGAGAGCAGAGTAGAGGGGCAGGATCACTTCCTTCAACCTGCTGGTCATTCTCCTTTTGATGCAGTCCAGGATACAGTTGGCTTTCTGGGCTGCGAGCGCACAGTGCAGCCACCTCATGTTAAGTTTCTCATCGACCAACACCCCCAAGTCCTTCTCTGCAGGGCTGCTCTGAATCATAGAATCATAGAATAGTTAGTGTTGGGAATCTCTTCTCTGCCCAATCTGTAGCTGTGCCTGGGATTGCTCTGACCCAGGTGTAGGACCTTGCACTTGGCATGGTTAAACTTCATAAGGTTGGCATCAGCCCACCTCACAAGCGTGTCGAGGTCCCTCTGGATGGCATCCCTTCCCTCCAGCGTATCAACCGAACCACACAGCTTGGTGTCATCGGCAAACTTGCTGAGGGCGCACTCAATCCCACTGTCCATGTCACCAACAAAGACGTTGAACGAGACTGGGCCCAACACTGATCCTGAGGGACACCACTCATTACTGGTCTCTAGCTGGACATTGAGCCATTGACCACAACTCTTTGCATGCAGCCATCCAGCCAGTTATTTATCCATCTATCAAATTGATGTCTCTCCAATTTAGAGACAAGGATGTCGTGTGGGATGGTGTTGAACGCTTTGCACAAGTCCAGGTACATGATGTCAACTGCTCTGCCCCTGTCCATCAGTTCTGTAGCCCCATCATAGAAGACCACCAAATTGGACAGGCAGGATTTCCCCTTAGTGAAGCCATGCTGGCTGTCACCAACCACCTCATTGTTTTTCATGTGCCTTAGCATGCCTTCCAGGAGAATCTGCTCCAAGATTTTGCCAGGCACAGAGGTGAGACTGACTGGTCTGTAATTCCCTGGGTCATCCATTTTCCCCTTCTTGAAAATGGGGGTTATATTTCCCTTTTTCCAGTCGTCGGGAACTTCACCTGACTGCCATGATTTTTCAAATATGATGGCCAGTGGCTTAGCAACTTCATTTGCCAGCTCCTTCAGGAACCACGAATGGGTTTTATCAGGTCCCATGGACTTGTGAACGTTGAGGTTCTTAAGATGTTCTCGAACCTACAGGGGGCCTAAGGTCTTTATTCTCACAGACCCTGTGTCTGCCTTTCAAGTCCTGGGTGGTGTGGTCAGAGCATTTGCCAGTGAAGTCTGAGGCAAAGAAGTCATTAAGAACCTCAGCCTTCTCCAAATCCAAATGTGGGACAACTTGACTCAATGCAGGAACCTTATATAACCTGCAGTCACAAAGACTGCAGATGGTTAGCAGGTAACACCGATCTTTTTAATAAGTTCAGACTTCAGGATGTTTTAAAAAGTCCTTATAAGACAATTCTGGTTTTCCTCTATTTCAAAATAGCCACCAGAAAATGTATTTCAGCATTATTTTTCCAAAAATCAATTAGAAAAAAATATAAAGAGCTGCGTATAAACTAGATGCAAAATTATGAGTAAATTACAAGATGGAAAGGAAAGAGAAAAGGCTATCCCTCTTTGCAGATCAGTAGAGTTTTGTATAACGTCAGTGAGCTTGAGTCTAGCCAGGAATCTGTACCTGGAATGGGAAAGGTTTGCAGTCTGAACATGTGATCCTTCTTTTTTGTCATACTTCATGTAGTAGACTGCTTACCATTAGATGCATGACACAACACTCAACATTTTGTTTGACTAGCTCTCAACTACTTCAAGTTCTGACAGTGTGAGAAAAGAGGGCAGCTGAAATTTTAATTGTGAAAGTGGCTTCTCCAAAAAATGTGATAGTGTATCATATCACTGTCCAAATACTATGAGTTTGAAATTTACATAGAGATTCCCTTGGCACAAACTTGAAAATCTAGACTACGGTGATTTGCTGTGAGGTGATCACAGTAATTGGGGCAATGTAAGACAAGTACAGGTTTGATTTCTTTCCTTATCCCAGAGAGTATTCTGACAGCACTGGTCTTTTTAGAATTGATGTATTCAAATCGTTACCTGACATTGTCAAACACACCAAAATATAAACACTATCACTTTTTCAAACTGTAACAGGAACTGCAGCAACTCTGATCCTTTTTTTGTGCAGAGGTTTAATTTTCATAGCATTTTTATTTTGCTCACATACCTCTTGCTTGGCTTTAATATGCTGAATCCGCCACAGTGTAAAGTTTCTCATCAACTCTATTTTCTCCTTTTGCCTCTCTAATGCTTTGGTCAAGTTAGAAATCACCTGCAAAAACATTAACACTATTTCAATAGCTATGATCTTTTTATGGTCAAACAGAATATATTGTATGCACCAGTTACTTTTCACTTAAAGCATTTGTGTTTAACAGATGCTTTCTACTCAAGCTTCCCCTTACTCTAACTGAGCAAGAAACAATAATCAAGAGCTCAAATCACAAGTAAAATTCCTGTACCACCTAAACACTTTCACTGTGTAGTTTTAAGAAAAGCTCAACTAAATTGTTATTTCACCCTACATCTGCAGGCTTCTGTGCTATGTTCTAATAATTAGGCTACTGTAGCATAAGGTTAGAAAAATCACTTATTTCACAGACAATTTTGATACATCAGGCATTTATATTAAAAGTTTGTCTACTGCTTTATTAATTAACTGAAGTGTAACAAAATTATTTATCTGCAGAAATCTTATTCAATGCTCTGAACAGATTTAGCAAGCTAAGGAGCTGCCAAGAACTAGAAAAATCTGATCAAGAACTGTTATTCTTTTTAAAAGTTCACATCAAAGATATCATATAGGCCTATAGCAATCAAAACATTTGAGAGGCAAGATGGCCTACCAGACAGACAATGCAACTAGGGACTTTTACCACCTATCTCTAAATATGTTTTAATTAGCACACAGAAACAGCTGAGGTTCCCGGATTACAAATTATGCCTGTCATGATGCAAATGGGATACACCAAACCACTGAGTATTTCTCTATATTTTTGCCTAACTTAAACTAGATTCTGCCATCAAGTCACATCTGTGCAACTCCAATGGGCATTAGTGAATAATCTTGGGACTCCAGTGAATAACATCAAGTTATTTCAACTACCACATTAAGACTGTGAAGAACAACATTCTATGCTATTTGATAACATATCTTAATATGCTATATTGCATATGTTACATGCAATTACTGAACATACATCAATGAAATGAATTATACTTAAAATAAAATTTACCCTTAAATCAACAGTTATCTAGCAAACAGTACAGAACTCCTATATTGTTTCAGTACGGAATTTCATACAGTCAGACTGTTTAATGAAATATTACTAGCAAAAGCTTGGTTCATTAATGTGTCTAAAATATCAGTCAGAAACAAATGAAGATAAATTTGATACACTTAAAGCTGATTAATCTCTAGATTTCTAGAATGAATTCTTCACATTACTGTACGTTAATATACCTAGTATAATGTTTTTTCTCGTCTTAAAAATGACCAATTTTAACATTTTGCATTTTGGGAATAACTGAAGTCTCAGCTATATAAGTAACAATGAATTTATCTGGAATTAAAAGTAAATTTGCATTTCAACAGATCACTAGGAAAACAGAAAGCTAATTAGTATAATAAATTACTTACATTTGAAAATATGTCATATATTAACATAAAACATTAACTTTTGACACTGCATACCTGTTGATACCACTAGAAGTCTTGGCCTAAATCCATGTTCCTTGATTAGTATATTTTTGCCACTAGAAATCACTTGTGAGATTCACAATGTGAAAACAAGAATCTACAGTATTCGTAATACTTGGGAGGCTGATGGATTCAGCTTATGCCCATGTAAGAATACAGAAGTTTTGGTAAACATGGTGTGATACATAGAAGCACTGACATTTACTGATAAGGTGATGGCAATAATAATTTTGTATTGAGAATATGTTTGGGTTTTTTTTTTTAAACTGAACTATATTATTGGCTGAAGAACTGATCTCTTGCGTAGCAGAAAAAAATTACTGCTTTCAAAGTATCATCGTGAATTATGCTGCATTAAACGAGTGACAATGATATCCAACAGAATCAGGTATGTTTCAATGGTATACATTGAAATAACTATGGTTCTGCACATATGTACTTAAACGATACTATACTCATCCTGTTCTTGTAATGTTACAACATTTGTATTTGCTTAGTCTAAGATTACACTGCCAAATGGACACAGAACATCAGCTTCCTCCTTACTTTAATTCCTTTGATGTATTTTTTATAAGAAAAAGGTAAACATAAATTAAAAAAAAACTAACTCTAAAAAGTGTTCTTAAGTACAAGGTTAAAAATTCAAGATAGCAATAGGAAGGTTCAATTATATTATGTGATTGAAGGGCTGCCAAAATTTTATGTCCATTTCCACAATTCTAGTTAATTTTGAAGTTGTTGATATTGCTGATAACAGAAAAGCCCAAGGACTCCAAGTGTACAATCCTATGAATCTGTACAAGTATACAATTCCTAACAATCCTAAACCACAGAGTCTTTAAACACTTAAGAGACTGCTGCCCATTTAAAATTCAAGAAAACCAACCCTAAAATTGAAAAACTAAAGAATTTTAAAGCCTTTAAAAAGAGCTAACGGGCTCATCTAAGCATGAAATAAATAAGGAACAACATCAGACCCTAGATTTAAGAAGCAAACAATACAAAATATGTATATACATCTTTTATGTATCTTAAGTTTCCACTGTTAGTATGGACAACATTATTAGCAACAATGATTCTTATTCTGCTATACATTTACTTCTCTATGTTACTTGCTGCAAGAATAATTTTGTTCAGAGATAGACCCAAAATTCATCAGTGTCTTTTTAAAAATAGGGGAACTACTGAATTATGAAATTGTATTACTACCTCATCTTTCCTGCCAATAGAGATTTCATAAGTACGCAGCAACTCCTTCAGGTTTGCCATCTCATTGCTCAATTGTCTCACATGTGAAGCATGCTTCTCTTTTTCTTGTCTCATTTTAAGCTTGTGGTGTTCAATTAAACTAAGCTTCCATTTTCTCAGTTCAGTCAGAACATTTGTCTGAAAAGTTAAAGGAATGACAGTAGCATAATTAATAAAATTATTCCCTTCTCCCCAATCTTTAAAAACTTAAAACATTTAGCAATTAAGGAGACATGGATATTTACAATGATGCCTTCATTAGGCAGGCTGTTTATAAACACTACCAGACATAGTGAACTATTGAACATAACTGAACATTCCTAAAGGAGAAAGTTATTCCAAAGCTCTTGAAAGAATATATTCTAGTGCTTATATGCAATACACAACAATCAAAGAAAAATACCATTTCCTAGTGCAATCACACTGCAACTTTTCCTGCAGTCTCACTTGTTTTACAATACATTAACATCTGCATGTGATTTTTAAGAAATAAATACCTTAAGACTTCCACTCCAGAGATCAAGTATGTTTTCTATTTGAGTTACTTTTTCATCAGGTAAAGTTAATTCAGTCACTAAGGTCTCATTGATTTCTCTTGGACTGTGCGTGGAGCCTTGCAAAGAAGCCTCTTCCGAAAGAGCAGGGTGAATTTGTTCCATATTGGCCTCAGAAGGCTTCTCCACTGATATTATGACTAAAAATGAAACAGAGAATAAGGACTGATACTCTGGAAAGGCTGCATTGTCTGCATTCTGGATGGAAGTCAGAAGCCAGGCATTAAGAAAAACAAAACAACCCCAAAATATTTATGCCGTCAGATACCTCTACTCCCATGTAAAACAACAACCTAATTCAAATATATGCTGCCAAGATACAAGTATATTTAAATCCAGTCCCATCACAACCTTAAGTCAAATCAAAACTACCACTCCCCTAGGGAACAGAATCTTCTAATCTGATTCCATTTTAAAGAGGATAATCACAGTAAGTACCAAATATTAGCACTGCCAGAAATAAAAAGCATCTCTCTCAGGAAAGACTTCTCATCGATTAACATCCTGGGTCAAAAAATGAAAAACTTTGGCCATTTTGCTTTATGAGATTGTAAACTCCTGAGGTCAGCAGCCTTCCTTTGTGCATTCACAATGCAACCTGTGGATATAATTCAATATTGGTATGTACCTGCATCAATTTTCTTACAGCCTTCAATTTGCTCATATAATTAGATTTCCAACTCTTTGAGAAAAGAAATATCTACTATGAACTTATATAGTGCCTTACACAATAAGGCCTCACTTTCAGGTGCAATAAAAATTAATTCATGTCCAAGAGCAAATGAGCATGTATTTGAGTTCGAAGTGATTGGGGAAAAAAACAAAAAAACAAAAAAACAAAAAAAGAGTTTAGAATAGAGAAATTAATATCTAAGTAAATGGAAGAGATTAAATATTGTTTCATATTTATTAATTGCAGAAAAATTATTGACAGTTGAATGAAAAAAATTGAAAAGGAAAGGGATTACCAGATTCCTGGCATCAATAACAACCAGGACAACTTCAAAAGAATACTCTTCTTCTTTCATAAGTGGAGAGAGAAAACCTACAACATGTTAACCTTAATTTCTGGAAACAAATACTGTCTGTACAGCTGTTTCATAGTGGATGGGTACTATTTCTTGGTACAAGCATGAAGACTTAATTGTTTGTCACAAAGCAGTATTTTCTAATTTATCCAAGGCCAAGCCTGATGGTTGACACCCAGTTACTGTCACTGTTAGGTCTCCTTGTTCAAAGGAAGTGAAAAGAGCTGTCTAACTAATAGTCCCTACCCCATGAAGTAGGCTGAATTGAAACTATTACATCCATCCTCCAAAACAAAAAGGAAAAAAGGAAGAACTGTGACGCAGAGAGAGTTATAACTGCTTTTTCGTGTTTCTTCCAAGGTCACACAGAACTACACATAAAATTAAAAACCACTTGAGCTAAAGAAGTCTGACCTACCACACCATTTCTATAGACCCTACCACATTACCTCAGCAGAAGACCATAAAAAGATTATCCCAAATCACACTGATATATTACGATCAGGGTCTAGCTTTTTGCTATTGTTTCTCCTGCAAATGAGAGAAACATTGCTTAGCTAATGGCAGAAATTGCATATTTTTTGCAAGTAAGGATCTCAAAAAAATATGATATGCTAGACAGATGACCCAGGCTACTTGAAATACATCTAATTTCCGTGATGATGAATCTGGCTGTCCTTTCCTAATATAAAGCATTTGGTAGTGTTACTACTGTCAAATACTCCCAGTTCTGTCCTTCAACACGTGTTCCCATTCCTGCGTGTCACTGTGCTCTTCCTTCAGTTGTGATGGTGCTGTGAAATGCACGAAGGTTTGGTTTTATTTTTAAACTTTTAATATTAGTTTGGATTAAAATATACCCAACTTACAGAACACAGTTTGCAAGATATTCATAACGTAAAAACCAGAACAAAATGTAATCAATAAACCCAGGATATTAGACTGACAACAGCCACAGTCTGAGATCATATTATTATACATTCACTGCTCCCTTCCCCTTAATCCTCCCTAAATACAGATTATGCCAACCCAGCTTCCACTTTTCTCATTTACCACAGGATGTATCCTTCACTGAATCCACCGAGTGTACCTGTTACATATTTATATCATCATCTTACATACTTTATCTTGGCCTTCCAGTATTGCCATAATTTTCTAGTTGTATATATATTAACTTCATTCTTATTTCTAATGCTTTCCTTCTGTCACCTCTGTTCCTTCTACTGCATTACATGATGACATTCAGTTACAATTTCCTAAGGTACCAAGGAGATGGAACCATTTGGATATGATCAAGTATAAAAATATACTTCATTGAATAATGCCCACATGCATATACTCTGGCAAATCTCTAGACAGTATTTATCATGGGGGTAATGAAATTACCTGTTTTTTCCAAGTGTCTGTTATCCCAGTACTATTGTTGGGGGCATTTGTTTGTTTGGGGTTTTTTTAGAGGAATTTTTTGTTCCTCTAGTATTTGAGATTTTCTGCTTCATTAAGTAACTAAGCTCTGACACTATTCTCACACATGATCTGCTACTGGTGGCCCTAAGCAAGGGCAGCAATTTGCTAAAATGCATAATTAAAAAAAAAAAATTGCTCTCATAAATTTAATAGATCAATAATGAAGACTGGTAGCAGGAAGAGAAGGAATCTTCCCACTGTGACCTTAAGACAACCTAGTTCTAACACCTCTGCCATGGGCAGGGACACCTCACACTAAACCATGTCACCCAAGGCTCTGTCCAACCTGGCCTTCAACACTGCCAGGGATGGAGCATTCACAGCTTCCCTGGGCAACCCATTCCAGTGCCTCATCACCCTCTCAGTAAAGAATTTCTTCCTCATATCCAACCTATATTTCCCCTCTTTAAGTTTGAACCCTTTACCCCTTGTCCTGCTGCTACAGCCCCTAAAGAAAAGTCCCTCCCCAGCATCCTTATAGGCTCCCTTCAGATACTGGAAGGCTGCTATGAGGTCTCCACGCAGCCTTCTCTTCTCCAGGCTGAACAGCCCCAACTTTCTCAGCCTCTCTTCATACGGGAGGTGCTCCAGTCCCCTGATCATCCTCGTGACCCTCCTCCGGACTTGTTCCAACAGTTCCATGTCCTTTTTATGTTGAGGACACAAGAACTGCACACAATACTCTAAGTGAGATCTCACGAGAGCAGAGTAGAGGGGCAGGATCACCTCCTTTAACCTACTGGTCACGCTCCTACTGATGCAGCCCAGGATACAGTTGGCTTTCTGGGCTGCAAGTGCACAATTCAGTCGGCTCATGTTCATTTTTGCATCAACCAACACCCCCAAGTCCTTCTCTGCAGGGCTGCTCTGAATCTCTTCTCTGCCCAACCTGTAGCTGTGCCCGAGATTGCCCTGACCCAGGTGTAGGACCTTGCACTTGGCATGGTTAAACTTCATAAGGTTGGCATCAGCCCACCTTACAAGTGTGTCAAGGTCCCTCTGGATGGCATCCCTTCCCTCCAGCGTATCAACCGAACCACACAGCTTGGTGTCATCGGCAAACTTGCTGAGGGCGCACTCAATCCCACTGTCCATGTCACCAACAAAGATGTTGAACAAGAATGGTCCCAACCCAGACCCCTGAGGGACACCACTCATTACTGGTCTCCAGCCGGACATTGAGCCATTGACCACAACCCTTTGCATGCAGCCATCCAGCCAGTTATTTATCCACCCAGTGGTCCACCCATCAAATTGATGTCTCTCCAATTTAGACACAAGGGTATCATGAAGGACAGTGTTGAACGCTTTGCACAAGTCCAGGTAGGTGACGTCAACTGCTCTACCTCTGTCCATCAGTTCTGTAGCCCCATCATAGAAGACCACCAAATTGGACAGGCAGGATTCCCCCTTAGTGAAGCCATGCTGACTGTCACCAACCACCTCATTGTTTTTCATGTGCCTGAGCATGCTTTCCAGGAGAATCTGCTCCAAGAGTTTGCCAGGCACAGAGGTGAGACTGACTGGTCTGTAATTCCCCAGGCCATCCATTTTCCCCTTCTTGAAAATGGGGGTTATATTTCCCTTTTTCCAGTCGTCGGGAACTTCACCTAACTGCCATGATTTTTCAAATATGATGGCCAGTGGCTTAGCAACTTCATTTGCCAGCTCCTTCAGGAACCACGAATGGGTTATCAGGTCCCATGGACTTGTGAACGTTGAGGTTCTTAAGATGTTCTCGAACCTACAGTGGGCCTAAGGTCTTTATTCTTACAGACCCTGCGTCTGCCTTCCAAGACTTGTGTGGTGTGGTCAGAGGATTTGCCAGCAAAGACCAAGGAAAAGAAGTCATTAAGAACCTCAGCCTTCTCCAAACCCAAGGTAGCCAGTTCTCCTGATAGCTTCCACAGAGGGCTCACATTGTCCCTACTCTGTCTTTTATTAGCAATGTACCTATAGAATCCCTTCCTGTTCTTTCATATCCTTAGCGAAGCTTAGTTCTAACAGGGCCTTAGCTTTCCTAACCTGGCCCCTAGCTTATCAAACAGCATCCCTGTATTCTTCCCAGGCCGCCTGTCCTTGTTTCCATCTTTTATAAGCCCCTTTTTTCCCCCTCTAACTTTCCTCAGCAGCTCCTTATCCACCCATGGAGGTCTCCTGGCCCTCCTGCCACACTTCCTTCTAGTCAGGACGCAACACTGCTGAGCTTGTAGCTGGTGACCCTTGAATATTAACCAACATGTAAGACATCTCTTTCCTAGACTGACATGACGTAGTGACATTTTGAACAGCAAACCTATGTTTTGATAAAGAGGCAGGACTTCAGAAGTTTATTTATACTATATAGCTAACAGAGGCATGGTGGGGCCATGTAAATATTCTTTTTGTCTCATTCTCCAAGAAGATCAAGAGCACCTTCTTTACTGTTTTTAACCATTTTACAAAGTTTTGAACATAAAAGAGAAACCATATTTTGCAAGGTGCTGCCGTTTGCAAATATAGTAAACATCTGAGTGTCTATAACTGAGAGGAATACGCGGTTCCTTGTAATGAGCAATACATAAAACTTCAATGTAAAATTTCAATCACCATCAAGTATAAAAGCATTTCTTTCCCTTGCCTCTGAACAATTAAGTACAGCTTGCAAATTACTATTCTTATCTGGTAATACCATTTATATTAAGAGAGAACTCTATTCAATATTTCAAGAGAAGCAATCAATAGAATGTAAATTCACCCTCTGAGATCTGCTGCACATCTTTAGGCAGTAAAAACGAACAGATTTCACAGGTTACATGTTTGGCACCAGCAAAAAAAAACCCCAGAACAACGAAAAGTAAGAGTTCTCACAGCATTAAAGACAGAAGACAGTGCTGGCTAAGATCTTCTGTTCAGACAAGTATGATAAAAAAAATAGAATACAGTCTCTACCAAAAAACCCCCAGCACAAGTCTAGTATTTTGATTCTGATCTTGTCAGGAACAGCAGCATCACACGTCACAAATATTCCCTTGCAAAACAATGCTCCACTCAAAATGGGAGACAAAACTGTAATCAGATGGAGTACTGGGGAAAAGACCTGAACTAGAATTTGCTCCATAAGATATAATTCTACATTGCTGTGTTTGGAATTTTCTTCTCTCCGTGTAAGAACAACTTCTCAGGCTCAGAAATGCTTCCAGCAGCTGATCTCGAACTGATTAGCAATTCAAGAGTTTTGCAAGTGTATTTGAATCCTGACAGTCTCCTACTGTGAGTGATCAACAGATTACTATAACGGAAGAAGATTCAGAGGAGATGAGATGTTAATGAAGCTAGAGAAGAATACAGGAAGTGATGACAGCTTTACTGAACTTCTCTCAACACAGGAACGGGCAGAAGGTGGCCTTTGTTTTTCATAAAATGCTGTAGCAGTTGAGCGGATCAACAGGGTGTGTAAGTGGCCTTAGTTAACAAAGTACAAATTCATTCCTGTGCTAGCCAAAGGAGGTTGCAGGAAGTGTTGGCTCAATACAACACCATATGAAAACTGAGTAACCAGCAAAATGAATCTTCAACAGAGCAACAAGCTTGAGCTGACTTAAACCGACACAGTCCTTCCCAGCAACTGGAGACACTCCATGTCTTGATGGCTAGTGTAAAGAGACTGTAACAGTGATCTAACTGATATTACGATTATCATGTTGCGACTGTTCACTCCAGTCTTGCTCAGATTTTGGCTAACACATGCTAAGGCCTGGTGTATCCTGGAAGTAGTGTCATCAGGTCAAGGCAAGAGCAGCATGTAGACAGGATATGAAGGACAGAAAGGTGGAAGTTCATTACACAGCCGTTATCACCTGCAGCTTGCTCTCTCCTGCTGCCATAACACCTTGCACAACCTTGCCTGGCAGTTCCTTCAGAATCCACTAACTTACAGCATAGACTAACCTTTTAAGCTGGAAGACATAAATACGTCAGTTTACCCAAAAGGCTTTTGAACCATATCCAACAGCAGCCAGATTGCTGAGGCTTTTGTGCTTCCTGCCATGATACAGCGTATCCTGTACTGTGATGAAGAAGTAAGGATAAGCACTCTCTCTGCCAGTCAGGCAGTGTTCACACAGGTGTGAGCTATGAGTTGCAAGTTAGGAACTGCAGAACTTGTGAGTTATTCTAGTTTCTTGCTCAACATTTTTGTTCTTGTTCAACATCTTTGTCGGTGACATGGACAGTGGGATTGAATGCGCCCTCAACAAGTTTGCTGATGACACCACTGTGTGGTTCAGTTGATATGCTGGAAAGGAAGGGATGCCATCCAGGGGGACTTTGACATGCTTGTGAAGTGGGCCGATGCCAACCTTATGAAATTTAACCATGCCAAGTGCAAGGTCCTACACCTGGGTCGGAGCAATCCCAGGCACAGCTACAGGTTGGGCAGAGAAGAGATTCAGAGCCGCCCTGCAGAGAAGGATTTGGGGGTGTTGGTTGTTAGGAAACTGAACATGAGCTGGCTGAAGCCCAGAAAGCCAACCATATCCTAGGCTGCATCAGTAGGAGAATGACCAGCAGGTCAAAGGAGGTGATCCTGCCCCTCTACTCTGCTCTCGTGAGATCTCACTTAGAGTATTGTGTACAGTTCTGGCGTCCTCAACATAAAAAGGACATGGAACTGTTGGAACAAGTCCGGAGGAGGGTCATGAGGATGATCAGGGGACTGGAGCACCTCCCGTATGAAGAGAGGCTGAGAAAGTTGGGGCTGTTCAGCCTGGAGAAGAGGAGGCTGCGTGGAGACCTCATAGCAGCCTTCCAGTATCTGAAGGGGGCCTACAAGGATGTTGGGGAGGGACTCTTCATTAGAGACTGTAGTGATGGCACAAGGGGTAACGGGTTAACTTAAACAGGGGAAGTTTAGATTGGATATAAGGAGGAAGTTCTTTACTGTAAGGGTGGTGAGGCACTGGAATGGGCTGCCAAGGAAGTTGTGAATGCTCCATCCCTGGCAGTGTTAAAGGCCAGGTTGGACAGAGCCTTGGGTGACATGGTTTAGTGTGAGGTGTCCCTGCCATGGCAGGGGGGATGGAACTAGACGATCTTAAGGTCTTTTCCAACCCTAACTATTCTATGATTCTAAAAACCTCACAAACTGAGGGATAAGTGAATTCAAGTTAGACTAGTCTGTACAAAGTGGATTGAGCCCTTGTTTGATGTGTTTGCTTTCTTTCCTATTGAGTTTAGAAAAGAGAGTTTAATTTACAGAGTATGCTGACCTGAAAATTTGAGACATCCAATGGACTGTGATATGTGCTTGCACTGCGTTTTCAGTATATTGCTGTATCACTCCACTAAACCAAGATCCTATGTAACAGCAAATTTCTTCAGATGAGTAAACTGGTACTAGAAGACTAAGCCCTCTTCACTTGCGGGATCTAAAGGAACCTCACCAGAGTACTGCACTCTTGACAGTAGCCATGGAATGTTCTTTGGCTGTGGAAATCACAGATAGTTTAAATGTTACCTTCAGTTGAATCCATCTGCAATTATTGATACCTTGAACTAATATAACAAATGAGGATGTTTCATTCTCCTAATCAAAACATTTTGTATCATAATTTTTTAAACACCAAGCAACCGCTTTCATTCTAGGAGTTGCAGGAATACCTATTACTATAGTGGAATTTTCTGCGTTTGAATGTTCAAGAGTAACTGCCATAGTACAAAATACCAGCAGCTTCTACTGATCTGATTTCTTACACATCTTGGTACAATTCCCACACACAATAACTACATTGGATCAGTTAATAAAATTCAATACCTAAAAAGCAAAATGAAACGGCTGCACTTTAAACTTTTCTGTTGGAAGAAGTTTTTCTAACATTATTCACATTCTAATGCCAGATTTACTTCCAATACAGAATATTGTCTGTCTCCAAACCTCCATTCTCATGCTTTAAATGAACTCAAACTCATGCCTTCTACTTTTCCTAGCCAGTCTGATATTCTGAAGAAGAGCCACACTAATTCTGCATGGGGAGAAGTTGCAAATATGATGTCCTTAAGGACTAAGATTTTCAATTTGTTCATAAAAATGACAAAATATTTCTCCTTTTGGCATACTGAGAAGAAAGGTACTAGCTTGGGTGTCTGAACATACCTAAACTCCACTGCACAGACTCATTGTGATAAGATACAGAACATTACCAATACTACCTCTCTCATTTTTATCACATTCCTTATTTTAAGAGCCTGTTGCTAGGTAATTTTTTATTATATTGTATTAATGTGAGTTAACTAAACAGTAGTTGACAGCCTACCAAGATTGCTTTATATTCTAGTGAAAACGATGTGCAATTTAAGTAGACTGGTCTTCATTCATAGTTCTTTTGCTAATATGAAATGAACAACTTTCAGTGTCTGCACTGCCCCTTGCAATCTCACTAGTCAATTCCTGCTAGCAGAGAGTTATTTAGCTCTGATCAGCATGGCCAAGAGTTCTTGCATATATTAGCCATGAACAATATTTACTCCAAGACGACAATTAGTGCTATGCTTACACAGCACTTAAAGGCTGCTTTGTCTCTAATAATAAAATTATCTACATATTTTATACTCCATACTCATTTCAATAGAATCATAGAATCATAGAATAGTTAGGGTTGGAAAGGACCTTAAGATCATCTAGTTCCAACCCCCCTGCCATGGGCAGGGACACCCCACACTAAACCATGTCACCCAAGGCCTCATCCAACCTGGCCTTGAAGTAGAGATAAAGCCATTCTGAAGGGTCAGGAAAGAGGAGTGAACAGAAAATTGTAGGTAAATGTTTTTATCATGCAATAGCATAACAAAGAATAGAAGTTAGTTTAAATTCAGTTCTTCCTGATTAAGCTAAACTTCCTAGTAAAGAAATAATGAAGGTATGAGTATTTACTGTTTCTTCTGAAGCAAAATTAACAGAGCTTCCTCAATCTAAATGCTAGGGAAAAGCAAACAACATATAACCATAAACACCATTGTTACTAATGCATCACATGACACTAAGTTTATACAGTCCAAGTAAAAAAGTAAAACTGGAATACAGTGACTGAACTAAAAGAATGACATGATATTTAATAGTGACATGATTAGTCAATACACAAAGCCTTTTTAAGGTAACTCTTACTTCCAAGTAATTGTACTTTAAATCACAGAATCCCAAGGGCTGGAAGGGACCTCAAAAGATCACCTAGTCCAACCCCCCTGCAAGAGCAGGGTAACCTAGGGTACATCACACAGGAACTTGTCCAGCCGGGCTTTGAATACCTCCAACATAGGAGACTCCACAACGCCCCTGGGCAACCTGCTCCAGTGCTCTGTCACTCTCACAGTAAAGAAGTTTTTCCTGATGTTCACATGGAACCTCTTATGCTCCAGTTTACACCCATTACCCCTTGTCCTATCACTGGACATCACTGAGAAAAGCCTAGCTCCATCATCCTGACACTCACCCTTCACATATTTGTAAACATTGATGAGGTCACCCCTCAGTTTCCTCTTCTCAAAGCTAAAGAGACCCAGCTCCCTCAGTCTCTCCTCATAAGGGAGATGTTCCACTCCCCTAATCATCTCTGTGGCTCTGCGCTGGACTCTTTCAAGCAATTCCCTGTCCTTTTTGAACTGAGGGGCCCAGAACTGGACACAATATTCCAGATGCAGCCTCACCAAGGCAGAGTAGAGGGGGAGGAGAACCTCTCTCGACCTACTAACCACACCCTTTCTAATGCACCCCAGGATACCATTGGCCTTCTTGGCCACAAGGGCACAGTGCTGGCTCATGGTCATCCTCCCATCCACCAGGACCCCCAGGTCCCTTTCCCCCTCACTACTTTCCAGCAGGTCAACCCCCAGCCTGTACTGGTACATGGGGTTGTTCCTCCCCAGATGCAAGACCCTACACTTGCCCTTGTTGAATTTCATCAAGTTTCTCCCTGCCCAACTCTCCAGCCTGTCCAGGTCTCGCTGAATGGCAACACAGCCTTCTGGTGTGTCAGCCACTCCTCCCAGTTTAGTGGCATCAGCGAACTTGCTGAGGGTACATTCAGTTCCCTCATCCAGGTCGTTGATGAAAATATTAAACAGCACTGGTCCCAGCACCAACCCCTGAGGGACTCCACTAGTCACAGACCTCCAGCTAGATTCTGCCCCATTGACCACAACTCTCTGCCTTCTTCCTTTCAACCAGTTCTTGATCCACCTCACTACCTGATCATCAAGCCCATACTTCCATAGCTTATCTATGAGGATGCTGTGGGAGACAGTATCAAATGCCTTACTGAAATCAAGAAAAACCACATCTACCGCTCTACCACCATCCATCCACCTAGTTACTTCCTCATAGAAGGCTATAAGGTTGGTCAAACATGACTTCCCCTTGGTAAAACCATGTTGGCTACTCTTAATGACCCCCTCATCCTTGATATGTCTAGAGATGGTGTCAAGAATAAGTTGTTCCATCACCTTTCCAGGGACAGAGGTAAGGCTGACTGGTCTATAATTACCCGGGTTCTCCTTCTTCCCCTTCTTATAGACTGGCATGACATTTGCCATCCTCCAATCCTCAGGCACCTCTCCTGTTTCCCACGACTTACTAAAGATGATGGAGAGAGGCCTAGCAATGATCTAAGCCAGCTCCCTCAGCACCCGTGGGTGTATTCCATCCGGACCCATCGATTTATAGATGTCCAGATTGCTTAACTGATCCCTAACCCAATCCTCATCTACCAAAGCAAACTCCTCCTTTATCCTGACTCCTTCTGGGGCTATAGGAATCTGGGGCCCCTGGGGAGAGTCTGCAGGAGTAAAGACAGAGGCAAAGAAGGCATTCAGCACCTCTGCCTTCTTTATATCCTCTGTCTCCAGGGCACCCACCTCGTTCTATCATGGCAGTCAGGTAGGAGCAAAAACAGTTTGATGATGTATACTGCACATAACGGCACTTCTTTTTGCATTATTACTCCAAACACTTCAAATATCTGTATCACAAAACACACGGAACTGTCATCTGAACAATACTATCATCTGAAAGTGATGTCAGAGACCCCTTCAGTGAATATGCTTTCCTAAATTCCTTCTTGTACAAAATGTAAATGTATTATATATGAGCTACATGTATTTTTCAAACAGAGGCTATTAGAAAACTTAAGCTGAAAAATTTCTATCCTTGTTCTTGTAAGCTCAACACATAGCTTTGCACATACTACCTGGAGTCTTATGGTGAATGGCATCATCTGCTGCACTTAAAGATCTGCCACCAGCTCTCAGCTCTGAAGCAGGTTCTGACCTCTTCGAGACACACTGGTCAAACCTTGGAGTCACTACAGCATAACGAAGCAGCTCTTCATACTCATCCTGTCCCAAGGTGATGACAAATAATTATAAAACTACAATGACTTTTCTAAAATTTAGGTTTATGTAGGAATATACAGGAGTATATATATGTACTTGTAGGAGTGGAAATGGTTTTCAATAATTCTGGGGAGCTTTTTAAATTATTATCATCATGGCTAAAAGTAAGAGGATTTCCCTTGAAGCAGTAAAAGCAAGCTGTTTTCCTACCATGATTATAATAATTTACCTTTCTTCTGTTTCATGTTCATTCTGATTATAGCTAGATGCACTGGAACAGTTACAAAGAAACACTTTGCTAGATGCCAGAACTGGATACTATAATAGCCACCTTAAACAAAAACATGAACTATGAAAAAACCAAACAAACAAACAAAAAAGTTCCACATCATATCAGCAATTAATCACCTGGTATTATTTCTAAGCAGTACTATTACTGCAAAGAAAAATACATATTTTATAGGCATGGCAAAGATGCTACAGAACACAGTCACATGCAATATTTTGGAACATTACAATTTCTTTGTTGTGAATTCTAAAACCAATCATCAAAAGATATTTGAGTATCCAATATTTTCTTTAGATTGGATATAATTATTCTCACCTTGTATTATGAATTTTTAAAATTATATAGGTGTATGGAACATATATATGTAAGTAGCAGAAAAGCTTTCCTGTTAAAAAGTTATAAACCAATCTAACTAGTGTGTAGCATTATACTATGTACTGAAGTAAGCCAATTAACATTTTTTAAATATCTCCTAATTAAACAGACTTTTAGACTGAAAGTTCAGTGCAAAACTGTGAACAAGCTGTATTATAGCTTAAACATACAAACAAGTAATTAATTAAAAAAGTTCCAGCTGCAGTTAAATGCTGAAACTGATCAAAGCCACCAATTAACATTTGGGAAAAAAGGCCAGTTGGAAAGTACTAAATCATGGCATCAGTAATCATTCTTTCTTTACTTAATTCTATCATTGTATTTGTACTGTTTTAGTCCTGAATATTCTTTAACAATAACGTTGCAACTGGAATACAAGATTGACCAATAAATTTCAAATAAAATCCTAATAAAATAAAATTAACAATATATCTTTGGTTCACTTACTATCCTTGTTCTGCTTAAAACAAAACTTTAAAGTCAACCACAAAAATCCTGTTAAGAGCATAAAACTAGAGGAATATAGTCCAAGGCTTGAAGGTCAGAGTTTTGATCATTTAATTCACACTACCGTGGTTTTGTAGAAGTAAATAAATCAGTGTTGCAATGAGCAAAGGGCAAAAGAGCATTTAAGAGGGTTTTTTTTTTCTTTCCTTCATAAAGTATTACAAAAAACTACAGATGTTGCTTAGCATTTGTCCTTAGGATTGCAATCAAAGTTACCAAAACATGAAAAGAATGGATTGAATGGACAAAGTCCAGCACAATTCAACTATAAGTAAATGGAAATTCTCTAAGAGCTAGTGGATTCATTTTATAAAGAAAAGTTAATTCTGGCCTCTATTTAAAAGCACCCAAACAAAACAAACCAAAAAAGTCCCTTCAAAATTATGTAAAAGGAGTAGAGTACTTCCCTGTCAACATTTGTATTGCTCAGCTCTGACCCCAGTGTTCTTCTTTTCCAACAGTAACAGTCTTCTGAGAGGAGCAGGTAAGGACCTTTGGCTTGTCTGGACTGGACAAAAGGAGGCTGAGGGGCAACCTCATTGCTGTCTACAGCTTCCTGAGGAGGGCAAGCCGAGAGGGAGGAGCTGATCTTTCCTCCGTGGGATCCAGTGACAGGATGCATAGGAATGGTTCAAAGCTGCACCCAGAGTGGGTTAAGACTGGACATTAGGCAGCATGTCTTCACCAAGAGGGTGGTCAAACACCGGAACAGGCCTCGTAGAGAGGTGGTCAATGATCCAAGCCTGTCAGTGCTAAAGAGGCATTTGGACAATGCCCTTAATAACATGCTTTAACTTTAGGACAGCCCTGAAGGGGTCTAGATGATTGTTGTAAGTTACTTCCACCCGAAATATTCTGTTCTATTCTAGATGTGTTCTCAGTTGTGAAACAGTCAACAAGGTGGCCTTAGAACCAACTTATAAATTAATCACATCATAAAAAAAATTTTAGTCTTTCAAAATTCATGACACAACACCTTCATCTTGTTTTCTGACTGCAAAAGGCTCTGGAACATGGATGAATTACTGCTGCTGAACAAAGATAAGAGAACTTATCCATGAGATATGATCACAGACAGAGAAGCATATGAACTGCAGAAATGAACTGCCCATAAACAGGCAGTTTAAAAAGGACAAAAGTTAATCCACATGAAGAAACTATCTTAAGAAATTCACTTAACAGTGCTTCTGTACCTGCCCAGAAAAAAGAAAACTTTACTACTGTACTCATAGCTGTCACTGATAAATCTCTTAAGTTTTGATAAGAATTTTCACATAAATCAAAATTGCACAGAAGGGAATCCAAGTGAAGATATTTTATTCCCAGATTGGTTTTATCTAATTTTCTTTTCACTAACATTTTCATTATTTTCCTGTACACACAAAAAGAAAGAGATGCAAGTTTTATTAGATTTGCTCATAATTACCCTTTGACAAATAAAACGCAATGACAGCGAACCAAATGAGGTTGCCTCTTTCCTACCTGAAGATCTGAAGAAACAGAACTGTCCCGAACAGTGTCTTTTGGCAAAACAGGACTTGTGCTTTTCTCCTCATCTGATGACATTCTGCACAAAGTTAGTCTACAAAACAGTAGAAGCGGAACTTCATTTTTCAGTTCCAGTATGATTACTGTATTTTCATCAACATTTCTCTCTGAAAAAAGAGATTCTACTGTAGAAACTGCATCAACACCCATTCTGTGGGCTAAACTGATTGTATATTTTCATTAGATAATGCGAGGTAGGAAACGGTCTGACCCAAACCACACTCAGAAGACTTCCACTGACTTAAAAAAAAACACAATGGAAGACTCAAAAGCAAGAATGTAAGTTTTCTTTTATTTTACATGAATTGAATAAGTTTAATACCTAATGCTTCATGATACAAAATTTCACATCAACAGTAAATAAAATACATTGTGAGAGAGAAAAAAACCTAAAAGCCACAAATGAAACATATATCAAGAATAACTGAAGCCTTAACTCACAGATACATTTCTGTGTCAATCCCTCCTTCTTATTCACACTGTATTGTTTTGGAGATTATCAGCTTATTTCAGTACAAAATTCCAGGAGAGTGTCACAAGAATGACTAAGCTACAGTATGCCTTTTATTTCCCCTTGAACTACCTGAAGTACTGCCCAAGCTGCGATGATGCCCTGAACACTCCAGTTCAATAACCTGAAGCCCTCACTTAGTGGTCAACATCACTATCCCTTCACTTTTTTGACTTTTCTTCCCTTACAGGCCCAGGAAGACAAACAGACATGGAAGAACAGGTAATGCTTTAGATTCTGGTAATGTTAATCATTCCAGCAATTTCTAAGCAAGATAGTGAGGTATTCTTTGAACATTTGGGGAGCAGATGATGTAGAACTGATAAGAAACTTGAAGACTTTCTGAAAGATATATGTATCTTTTAATCTACAGCAGCCTCGAAAAGGTCTTCCAGTGAAGAACTGATGCTCTTGTGATAGGACTTGGCAGAGTTCTATCTCTAGAATGTATGGGGAAAATCCTAGAATGTATGGAGAAAAAAGAACTCTGAAGGGTATGTGGGGGGAATGGAAGAAACTACAGAATGAGTGAGAACTGAGTACTGGGCAATGTTACTTTGTTAATGGATGAATGGCAGAGTGGTATAGTTGGCTGATGCACATGTAAAACAATCACCAGACACATTGAGCGGGGAGTTGTCAGCAGAGAGGAAGTTTGGGAAGAAGACCACCATAAATAACCAGAGAAACTGACTGCTTGTAGAATGTAGCAAACAACCATGCAATGAAAATTAATTTTTAGAGAGACCTTTAAAACTATCAATTATCATATTCTCAATTGTTTTTTAAACAGATGTATTTTCTGACATGTTATTTTTAGATTGCTAGTTGTACTGTCATTAAATTGGCAGGAATAGCCTCCTTAAGCATCATCATAATTTTTCAAAATGTCACAAAACTCACAATAGATCTCTATACAGGAATACAGATGGAAAGAGTCTTTCTGTTCTGTGAGTTATTCTAGAGACTGATTCTTCCTGCACCACAAAAGCTCTCTTTGCCACAGGTATCTACACCTTTCAGAATGGCAAGTTTGTTTCTGTGCTTAAGATAGACACTATAAAAATGGTATAAAGACAATTTTAAATGCTGAGATTTCCTAGAGCTCAAGGTTCAAAAGACATGATTACCATTGCTCTACTTCCTGCTGAGCCCTAATATACTGACCATGGTTTTTATTACAAAATATGAAGTCTTAGGGAGGTTTACTAAATACTTTTATTGCTGTATATTGGTCTGTAGATGAAATACTAGCTAGATAAGAAATACTAGCTTCCTCATCTCTTCCATTTTTATTGTCTCCTGCTCTGATAATTTTTGTTTTTTCCCCCGTCCCAGAAATTACTCCCTATCTGTTCCTTTGGCTTTGGCCTCTATACCTAATCAAGTAACTATACTAGCACCCCTTCCTTTAGTCAATATATTGTTTTAATAGTCAAAATATAGTTCTTCACTAATCTCAAAAAGTCAGCTTCAATTCCATATGCCTTTGCACTGATATAGTGTCTCAAATTGTGGGTCCTGAATACCCTAAAAGTCGTGGAGGTATGAAAATGTGCGTGCATTGGGGGGTAAGGGAGGAATAGGGAGGCCAATATAGCACTTACAGGAATTAAAGGTGTATTTACAGCCATAAATTACAGACACCTTTCTCTTCCCTTCTCAGTCCACTTAAAAAAGCAGCAAACTGCAACAAACTCTCCAGAGAAACAGGAGGGCAAATGGACTTTCACGTAAAGACAGATGAGTCTAGACCACTGTCCTGATTTCTATTTTCAGGTTTTTGAGATCATGCCCTGACACTCATTCTCCTGTATCTAGTTCTCTGATTATCACTGAAACTACTCAAGTTTGTGGTCTTCCAAAAGTCAAAAGCTTCTTTCACTACAAGTGATGCTATCTCTCCACTCCACACCACTTTCCCTTCAAATCTGTAACTGCAGCTTACCTGTTTGACATAATCTTATAAAACCACTCACGGTCGTCTCAAACCCTGTGTATTTGCCTCCTCTTTCCATCCCTTTTCTTTATGTTTGAGCTTTCCTCATGTTTATTTTGCCGGTATGTACCTCTAACGCTTGTGTCCAGAGCCTAACCTTGCAATTTGAGTATTGCAACATTCCAGCGAAAATCACAGTAAACGTACAATTCTAGAAATCTGCTTCTGTACAGAACAGATTGGATTACTACAATAACTTAATACACTTCTTTTAATCCAGTGTTTACAGACATCATTGCCATGTTATGCTATGCATAACTTGTCTGTTTTGATCTCAGTGAACAAGCACTAAGTTTAAGAAAATACTGGGTAAGTTTCTAAAAGAGAAGTTAACAGATATTAAGTAAGACACCATCTCTGAGTCAATAACACGATTTGCTAGCTGAAGGCCACTATATGGTGAGAGAATGACAGGAGCATCTTTGTGCTTACTATATTGTTCTATTATTACCTGAGCATCTGCCGAAACACATATCTGACTTCATTAAAGAAAAATTCCTGTTAACAGCAGTAATTTCTTCCAAATCGTAAGCGTACAACTACAGTGTTAAGACTGCTACTTTTGGAAAAAGAGACAATTATAATGATCCTTGACCTGACTCACCATGGCGGCTCCCATCCTTAGTTTTTAATTACTTGAGCTGTGCTCAGGATTTTTGCTTTTGGGTTTGTTTGACTAGAAGTGATGCTTTCCAAATAATTTAACAGTGCCTTCAGATAAGAGGACTCAACAGCTATTAAACAGAACTACTAAATCTCCTAGCAGACACAGGACATCCAATTTCCCTTTCACTGTACCCTCTTGCAAAGCAGCACTGCTCAAGTCCACATTTTTAAGCTTCTCACTGCAGCACTTCTGTAACCACACTACAGTGACCACCGCTGCCATGTCAACTAAGAACAGTCAGGACACGCGGCAGAGTCACGCAGACATCTGGGAAGCACAGTCAAGTAAGCACACGGGTGGAGGGGCAGGTGGGAGCACAGTTCCGCAGGTGAATAGGAGACCTTTTTACAGGGCCTTTAAGGCAACCAGCTCAACTACCCGGGGGTAGGAGGTGCCCACAGACCCCCTTAGTGAGTGGTGGTAAGCTCGGCCGGGGGATGAGAGGGGTTGTCAATGGGTATCCCGCTGGGCAGAGACCTCGTGTTTATGAGGACGGTGCTGTGTCAGTCACGGCGCCCCCGGCCGCCCCCCGCCGCCCCTCTCACCTGCGAGCACCGGCGGCCCCGGTTCGCCGACCGAGGCGGTTCAAACTACAGGAGCGGAAGAAGCACGCCTTTGATAGGCTCAAGGCGCGCTTACAAACTATTCTCCGATTCGGCAGTTTGTCGGCAAAACAGCCAATTAAATTGCTCGGCCGGGGATGGGGGCGGGCCAGTCCGTCCCACCGCCGTCTTCCTTCCGCGCTGCGGCCGCTCCGCCTCCCGCCGCCGCTGCCTGTCAGCGGCCGCCGCGCGCTGATTGGCTGCCGCACTCCCGCGGCTGGTGCGCGGGCAGCAGCTGGCCGTTAGCGGAGGCGTGAGGGGCTGCGCGCGGGGCGGGTCGGCGCTGTGGTGCTGCTATGGGCGGGCGGAGGCGGCGGGTGTGCTGCCGCGCCCCCTACCGAGCTCCACGGCTATGGTCAATGGCCCCGTCAGTGCGCGGAGGGGGGCGGGGGTGGGCCGGAAGGGACCTTGCTAGCCTAAGAGATTGGCGCGGGAGCTGGTGTTAACCGTGTTGGAGGGCAGCCGCTCCAGGGGCGTTCCTGTGGAAAATGGCATGAAAAACCCAAAGAAGTGGATTCTTTGGTGGAACTACTTCATTCTTCAGTGTTTCCACCGATGCCAATTATGAAGCTAGGAAATCTCCCCGGGTACGAGCTTTAATTAGCTTTTGTAGCGATGTTTCAGACGGAGCTCTGGGCTTACAATTTCCAGCATTTCTCTCCAGCCCAGCCTTTCTGTAAATCTTTTCATATGTAGACACACTAAATGAATTCAGCTATGTGTAACACCCCATCTGAGGCAAAGCTGCTTGGTCAGCAGCTGGAGCAGCATCCTCTCTGATCCCAGAGAGAGCTGCTTTTGTTGATGTAGTCTCAGGGCTATAATAGACAGAAATTCAACACCAAGTTTCAAAGATTTTCAATCAGGAATCAAGGAGTGGAGCATCCTTCTGTTTATTATTTTTCATATACTCTGATACCATCTCAGTTGTTCTTTCTATGATGGAAACTGTGACATAGAAAATCTTTTCAAAAGCATTTACAGAACTGAACTCTGGCTACAGCTGTACCATCTGGTATACTGGAGCCACGGATGTCCTGGTCAAGCTCCACAGCATGTGAATATACCTTATACTGCAGCAACATTTTGTCTGATAGCATGAGAAAGTTGGCGTAGATGTAAAATACTCTAACATCCACAAAATTGTAACGTATAATTTTGCCTTTTATAAACTTTTACAGCAATATAAGGCTCTTGTTCTAGAATCTTTTACATCAGTGAAACACAGTTAAACAAGGAAACCATCACAAAATTTCCTCTCTTAGAGACATTAATTCCAAAGTAAGCTTTTTTTCTATAGTGAAAGGCCTACTTCAATGTCTGATTTTTTTTTCTTAAAAGAAATTTGGCTATTGCAGTATCCACTTAATTGTCAATTTCCCCTGAGGCGAATCTTCACTAGTGTGGAGTGCTTTTGCTTCTGCTGCTTCCCACTTTTGGGTCTGAGCCAAATAGAACATGATCAAACCCAAGGTGGCAGTTCCTCTTTTCAAACTGTGCAAGATATATTAATGCAAAAATGCTTACTTTCTAGGTAATTAAAAAAAAAAAACCCAACAAACCCAAACCAAAACACCAAAAAGCCCCCACCAAAGCCTCTAGATCAATGAATAGTTTTAACTTATCCCAGATACGGTTTGGTAAATTTAGCAAGCTGATAGAAAGATCACCTTTTTTTTTTTTTTTTTTTTTAACATTTTTTTTCCAGGGATTGAAGATAAATCTTTTATAGTATATATTTATATGATATATATTTTCATAACTTCCCTATTGTTATATATGTTATTTTTTTTTTCTGCTGTATTTATAATGTGATTACGTATTTGTGATGAAAATTGATCGCCGTATCATCAAGTTCAGCTCAAATCGCAACCACATGTCTGCAGAGGCATCAACATGAACTATTTCATGAACAAAGCACCAAGCTGCGTCTTTTGGGGCTTCACGTTCAAAGGAGTGTCATGTTATGGCTACTGCCTTGTGCAGGGGGCCTTTGTAATTGCATGATACAGGACGATTCTCTGCCCATCATGTGAACTGAAATAGTAGACATAGCTGATTGTCAGATCACCCATTTGAAGACTCACATTAAAATTTTTTGTTCCAACTGGAACACTTTTCAAAACACCAGGATTTTGTATACAATTGAAATCCTAATTCTAGACAAAAAAAAAAAAAAAAAGGCTAACATTATTGCATATGGACCCTGTGGCAGTGCAGTTCGATGTATTTTGGAACCTTCCAGCATTCTTTTCTTATGAGGATGATAGTAGTAACAATAATATCCTATGAATATTGAACACCTCAGTGTGAAAGGGCTCTATTTTCTAATATCCCACTCTTCCGTTGTAGAATTGGTGTTCTATGTCATTTGTTATATAATGGTTAGTGTGTGTATCAAGTATATATCCTTTTCAGAGAAAACATGTGAATTGGAATCAGTATTGAGAGATTGAAAATAGTCTGGAGTCTAGTATCTGCTATGTCTGAAAATACATTCTCTCATTTTTTTCCACAGACACATCAGCTGATAGCTAGACAGACACTTACAAGGCAGTGTTGAGGAGCCTGTACGTGCTACGGGCCTACTGAATGTATTCATATATACTTAAAAGGTTCTCCTAGGACATC
Source organism: Psittacula echo (assembly GCF_963264785.1). NCBI lineage: Eukaryota > Metazoa > Chordata > Aves > Psittaciformes > Psittacidae > Psittacula > Psittacula echo. Next base: position 27,489,358 of record NC_137742.1, on the reverse strand, counting down.
TGAATTTTTTCACTCGAGTAAGCTTTTCCATGTAATTGTCATTTTTTTCCCCGTGAGTAACAACCTATCATGACTAAAGTTATGAATAGATTTTGCATTAATTGCAAGAAAGGTTTTTCTACCATAATGACTTACTGGCATGTTAGATAAAGATTTTCAGTTGCATGGAAAGAAGTGCTTCTTTACAGTGCACTGAGTAATGATATATTTGCCTGTTCTTCTATGTAGAACACTTAAAAACAATACATTGTCTATATATTTTTAATAATTATAAGAATAATTTTTGTTGCAAACTTATGAATTGGGGGGAAAAAAAAAAACCTAATTAAAAAAAAAAAACAAAAAACCCCAAAAAACCCCAACCCAGAAAAAAACCCCAAACCGCAATTTGATAATGTTTTACGATGTCATGGATACTCTGCATAAGCCAAACCAGCATTGTAAGCCATGGAGTCATGAGTATGTTCCTGCTATAGGAAACATTCTTGAACTGTCAAAAAAAAATCTGTCAACAATTTTGCCAAAAAGCACATGGAATATTTTTGTAGAAATGCTAATTTCTCCTTTTAAACTGTAGAGAAATGGTTATCAATTAAATCTCTTCCCACAGGAAATCAAAGGTCAATGTCCCCAGAGATCTTTCAGTGTCAGGGTGCACATGTACAACATATTTGTGATGACATATTCTGCTGCAGGGGCAGTAGAACACCACTATGCTATAGGGTATTGAATGACCATAAAATGCACATTGGCTTCTTTCAAGACTGGCATTAAGGCTGCCCGTAAATCTGCTATTGAAAATCACATCTGAAGAACACATATTGGTTTTGTAATACAGCATACAGAATAGCATGTTTTAAAGAAAGGGAAAACCATTTCTTATATGGTTTTATATAGGAGTATATAGAAAGCAGCTGGCAGCAATTAAAACTGTTTTCTTTGGAAATAAGGAAAAGGTTTTCCAAGCTTAATTATATTAACAGTCTGTTACTAAGGAAAACACTATCTTCATAAATAGCAATTGTGAGGTTATTGCTGTCTTTAAAAAAATCTGTGCACTGTACTTGCTTTACCACTTTTTAAGAGGTTCTTTGCACAAAGGAGTACTGGGCAGGTAATTTGAACAAGGTTTCCATTATAAAACACAGATCTGTTTGGTAAATTATGTGCAAGAAAAGCTTGAAATGATTAATGTGAGGCAGACTTTCATCCTCCCCCTAAAAGCAGCCCATTTACATGAGTGATTGTGTAACAGTCATAAAGTTTCAGCATCTCTCCAGCATCTTATGGCAGGATGAACACGTTGGTTGTTGACAACTGTAAACATGTATATTTGCATTCCTGTTTGAATGTTTCCAGCTCCTTTGCCCTCTCTGCCCGTTCTCAGGCAAGTTCTGCAGTTCCACTTCTTACCTGCTCCACATCATAACAGTTTTTTTCATCAGAGCGGATTTCTTTGCAAGACGTGAGTCGGCAAGAAATGCAGCTGACGGCATTGCCGGGATGGTTCACGCAGAGATGTGCCTCTGCAGTGACGCAGCCTTTGCTCATACAGGAGTCAGCAAGGGTTTTTACATCAACTGTACAGCAGGTGGCAACGTATCACACTGCTCTGCTCGTGAACTGTATTAAAAGAAGCAAACACCTATAATGTGCGGCAGTCTGTAGAATTCAGTGAGTATAGGAAAGCAGCTTTAGATGTTGAATCCTCATTTGTTCATTGCCTGATCCCCCGGGTACTTTTTTCAGCTTTAAAAGAGCATTGCTATATTAAAGAACTCTGAAAACTCTCCAGTCAGCTTGAGATGTTCCACATGAGGTATTGTGACATTCAGCTGTTGGATAGCTCTCTAGACATATCCCAAGACTCTGTGTGTATTAGGATGAAAATGTATTAGGTTGGAGCTTGAGCTTGCATTGCTTAAGATGTACAGAAACACAAAGCTCTCTAAAAGCCGCGATCTCTTGTCACTGTGCTTGCCCGGTTGAGAAAGCGGCAGAGGTCACTTGGTTTGGTTCCTGTCCCTTAGATCACAACACAGATTATGACCAAGTGTTTTGGATATCTTTTAAAGTTGTGAGATTTTCTAGAATTTGGGGCTTAGTGAAAACTTATGCTCTTTTGACAGTCAGATTCTATACTGATAGAATCAACTGTTCTTGATTCGTCTTAGAGTCACGAATGTAGTAGCAATATTCTGGCTCTGCTACTCCTTTTGATTTTGGAAACCAGATTAAGTGTTTCTGGAACTTGTATCATTATTTATACTATATTGTATAGTATTAATGTTGGCAAAGACTGGTGGAATCCCATCAACTGAAAGGATGAAAGTAATTTAATTAGTTTAAAAGTGTACACCAAAGTTACCTTTTTAATTTTGGATTTTAAGAAAGGATTATTGACATTCAAAATACTATATATAATGACAGTTTTTTTCCTTCAAATTTTCTTTAAGCTAGTTAAAAAGAAGTTATCTCTGCTAATAAAGAAAGATTCCTAATCTTGAAAGGACTAGCACCCCCAATTCAGACTGTAATAAAAGTTCAGTTGCTATTAAAATGCCTTTCAAGCAAGTGTTCAGAAAGGGTGTCTGTCTGTGTATGTCTGTGGCAGTTAGACTGAAATGTTTTGCTTGGTATTCATCCTGCTAACTTAAGGCCTTTTTATTTCAAACATCTTCTTCTGGGCTATTTATTCTGGATTCCCCTTATAGCTGCTTAAGGGACATCTGAGAGCCTCATCTCAAAAGTTTTTCATCTCATCTTTTAGTCTTTTGTAGTCTTAGCACAGAAACATGTGCCTGCAGGGTTCAGCTGATCTCATACATTTCTAAAAGGTCAGATGAATCATACCACAAAAGTGCTTATCTTTCTGTTATGACTATAAATAGAGTCTAGACAACTAATTCATATAGCTACATTTTAGACATTTGCATTTGCTTAGATGATTCCTATTTTTTTAATTTAATTGCACTTCAAATGGAACTACAGACTCTCAGAGGATTTGATTATTAAACCCTAGAATTTGTTGGATTGACACCCAGATACTGCAAGCCTGGCATATATATTGATCTGAGTAATTCTAATGCATATTTGGAGTAAGTTGACATGTCTCCCACTGCATCAGGTGAGAGATGAATCTAGTAGGGCAGGTCTAACTGTATTAACATAATAAAAACAGTAAAAGCGTGTAGGGGAAGAGTCTTTGTTAAAGGTTTAAATGGCTTATTCTGTGAGGTTTGCACAACCAGTATAAGAATCAAAACATAGCTGTGGTTAAATAAAAGTTTGTGAAGTATTTAAAATGCAGATAACAAGTAAACTGATAAATGAGACATATATGGAAGACAGTATTATGAAAGAGAATGGAAAGATAAAGGGTATGTGAAAGAAATTATATAGGCAAAATCAAATCCATGAATGTGAACTGAAATTAAGGGAATAAAAGTGCTTATTGGAATTTTTGCAGCCCTATATGAAAGAAGAAGGAGGAAAGGGAGGAAAATAGGGGCACAGGTATAGATAAGTGACAACATTTTAGGCAATATGGCAAAAACTTTGGCATTGGGGTGAAGTCAAACAGAATCAGTGACAGGGTGGAATGTAAGCTTGTTCAGGACTACTTTAAATTAATTGATTTATCAGCAAAGTCAGAGGCTACTGTTCTGGAAATTGTGCAAAAATAGCTGGGTTTTAATTTTTGGAGACCGTATGCTACCATGTGCAAAATTTTCTTATTTCAAGGTGACTAGCACTGCAGGGTAAAATAAACACTGCCTAGCACTCACAGACCATCTCTTATTATCTTTACAAGATGACAGAGACAGTGATTGGAGGTTGAGGTGGCAAATGTCTCTAAATACAATTTTACCTAAAATGTCTCATGATGCATACAAAACCACCCACAACTTTACACATAATATGCTGGATTTTGAGCTGTCCATCTCCTCTCAGGAACAAGGTCTTGAAAAGAGATTTTAGAAGACGTGAGTTTGGTACTCAACCATTGTTATCCCTTCTTCTTAAAAAAGCTACAGTCAAACTGGAAGAAAAGAAAGGTAAAAAGCGTAACCAAAGTCTGAAGTGGCTATAATAAGAAGAACAATCAGGCAAACCAGAGTTCTTCAGCCTCGAGAAAAAAAATATTCTATAGAAAGGTAATTGAGGACTAAAAACCTCCAAGTTGAATGAAGATGGTGAATTAGGAATTTCTTGTTTACTCTCATCCAATGAAAAAGCTGGGGAGCACCAGTTGAAGCTAACTGAAGCTTCACTCAATGCAATCAAGAAAATTTGGTTCTTCATCTTGTTTTAGCATCTGTAATATCTTTTGCAAGAAGCTCCACAAATGCACTCAAATTTTATATGCCTTCAGGAGAAGAGTGGACAAGTTCATGGAAGGAAAATCCACCAATACCTATTAAATACAAAGACGTTATCTCTGACTGAGGAAGTCCCAATGTCACGTATCTGTGGAGGTTGGGAGATCATTTGTGCCATATTGTGCTCTTTTTACTTTGGGTGCTCTTTTGGAGACAAAATATTAAGCTTGATGAATTGCTAGCCTTTGCTTTGACCTAGAATCACATTTATGTTAGAAACAGTGCTCATTGTAAAGAACAATGGATTGATTGTGTTAAAATAAATTTATAACAGAGGTATATAATTTATATTGAGATTTTTTCAGGTAAGTGTATGAAATGTATCAGATTTCATTTAAGGTAAAGTGAATGCTTTATCTGAGTGTGAATTACAGTTGTTGCTACTGTCTTTTCAAGAGTGTGCTTTAAAAAAAAAATGCTTTTCCAATATGTTAGCCCTGTAGCAAAAACCATGAAGAAGTGGTGAATGCTCCATCACGGGCAGTGTTCAAGGCCAGGCTGGAGGGAGCCTTGGGCAACATGGTCTAGTGTGCGGTGTCCCTGCTCATGGCAGGTGGGTTGAAACTAGATAATCTTAAGGTGCTTTCCAACCTAAAATATTCTATGATTCTATGATTCTGTGATTCTATGATTCTGTGATTCTATGTTTCTATGATAAGAGAATTAATGACAAAGGGGCAGGTTACTTTTAATTCTACTATCTTCTAGTTTTCTTCCTCAAACATATATATTTTGCTTTTGTTTTTTATTTAGTTTGCTAGGTTTTGTATAATTTGCTATCTCTGACTTTCTTTAGGTGAGGAGCAAGTATGGTTGTGCCAAACCCAAAAGCGTTCGCTTACTGTTTCCCATTTTCACCAGCGCGTTTCTTTTCTGTTTATGGAAAAGCCTATCTACTCAATAGTACCAAATCTGTGGTAGGTGCTGCAATCACTCACATTTTCCTGCTTCCCTTCTTCAGGATTGCATATTACACACTTTCCAACATTTTATATGGCTACAGATTACTCCTCAATTTTCAGGAAAGAACAGCACATCAATAAGGAATTTGACCTGGAAGAAGAAAGGAAACAAACAAATGTTTGCTTTGATGGTGTCATGGCTTGACAGAGAAAAGACACCTCATCAATGTAATTTGAATTTTAACAGAATTTTTGAATTTGTGAGCTTCAAAACAGTTCGTGTTACCTGCCCTGCAGTCTTGTATCTGGTATGATGTGAATAATCAGATATGACATAGAGAAATCAGCATTCAGTTGAAGGTGAACTGGTCATATTAGCTTACATATATCTATTAATATAAAGACAGTAATGTAGAATACATTTTAAAATACTAGATTTCTCTACTATCAAGCTGATGCCACTAAAGCCTACGTGGGAATTACTTTTTGCAGTACTTGGAAACATACCACCCATCTGTAGGCAGGCATAAAGTTCTCCCAGCTTTCTTTTCCATTATATACTTAACCAGTACTCGAAGTTATGTTGAAAAAGAGTCTTTCAGCAGGCAGCCTGCAAAAATAGCATATCAAGAGTCTTTGTCGAAGTGTGCATAGTCAACAGTTACTGAAAGATTGTAGTAGGAAAAAGATCATTAAAGAATGCCTCAAATGGACGAGCTCTTGTGTTGAGTAAGTCTTACTGTGTTGAAATAGATATCTTAGTTCCAGTAATGTATCTGACCAATACAGTATAGGTATGTGTTAATGCTATTCTTTTTTGGGGACATAAGTTGACTTTGATGGATAGTAGCTGGAGGCAGGAGGATAAAGTGAAGGAGATGCAGCAACTAACCAACTTCTCCATTTAAAGAAAAAAAAAAATAAAAGAGGTGCTCCATTTTTTGATGCTTCCAATTTAGAAGACATTGTAAACATTGGTATGAGATTCTGCTTGCTTAAATTTAGCTATATAACTCAAACTTACATCTGAAGTAGAAGTCAAAAATACCTTTTCTGTCAGTGGAGAGAAACATACATGCCTAATATGGGATTTGTTTCATCCTAAAGCAGAAATCTAAAAGCTGTTACAGGACTCAGGTGACTAGTTCAGATGCAGACATCTAAAGTTAAGTGACAAGTATTCCATTCTTTATTGATGTAAGGGTGCTTCTAACTGCGCTGTTGTGCAGGACGTGGAAGATGAGTAGGAAGAGTAGGGTTGTAAGTTTCTTTTTCAGATTTGGGTTCTGGAGACGCAATGTTTGTGATTTTGTTTATATGAGAATATTACATTGGGAGATTAATCACTATAGCTTCTTTAGCTTAATGCAATCATAGTTGCATGTAGACTCTTGGAAGAGGGAGGCAGCCTGAAAAGAAGTATAAAAAATTGCTCTGCTGGCATCAAAACCTCTGTCTAAGCAAGAAGTGTCCTCCCTGTTGGACTCAGTCTGTATCGAGCTAGTGAACTGTCAATACAGGCTGCAACAATGAACGCCCACGCTTGTGATATGCATGTATGAAGTTGTGGAGTGCTTTTGCACTGGTATATGATTCAGGGGGTTGTAAGGAGCTGCACAGATGTATGGAAAGCTAGAACACCCAAACCTCTAGCAGGAGATGTGTAAGGAGGGGAACGAATGCTCCCAGATGGGGGGTGTGTGCTTGTAACTACTCATAGGTCATATGACAAAGATGTGTGCATGTAACTATGTTCACCTGTGTGTGATTAGAGCTTTTTGGGAGGGTTGTTGTAGAAGGTTGTTTTTGTATGTGTTTATTATAAGCATTTGGTATGCATTAATATTGTGGTTTATTAGCATTTTGTATGTATCTAATGTTGTGGTTCACTTGTATTGCTGAATCTTGAATATACAGCTCACTGATTGCTGGTTAATCATATGTTGTTAATAAATTGATTAAATTTTTATTTTGGTGTAAACTGAGCAATTTTTCCCTGTGATAATGTATCATGTTTAGCAGAATGCTGAAGATACTGCTGCTGTGCTGTAAGCACAGCTGTGGAGTACAGCACCACAAAAGAGAAAACAGTTTTTTGCTGTAGAGTAATAGCAAAGTTAATAGCTATGTGATAAAGAAGTTATCAGTTTATGGTAAGATCTTACCGGTTTCTGAAATCCCTACCACTGAATCTTTTAAATTTTTGCCTATAGATACAACGACAATATCAATAAGGGTCTTCATTTTGTATTAGTTAACTTATAATAGTTCTTGAGGAATAGAGGAAAATCCACGTAAAACTAGGAGCTTGATTAAGAAACATAATTCAGGAAAGAATGATCATAATTCATTCATTATGACTTGAGTAAAAAGGGAAGTAGAACAACCATTACTGATGGTAATTAATAATGCACCAAGAACGTTTTTTGTGAGACACTATGTAAAGTGCTGCATTCTAGAGTTTTATGATGAACAGATTCCTCAAAGACAGTCTTGATTAAAACCTTGGAAATAAAAGAAATAACTGAGTAATAGTTGGAATCAATTTTCCTTTAGTTAGATGACATAGTTAAGATATGTTTCAGTATTTCTAACCATTTCTAGAGTTTGTATCAAGTTTATAGGCTTTAGTTTTAAAATATTACAATTTTAACTGATTAAGGCTTTAAACTTCCCCTCTTGAGATACTATGTGTGAATATATTTTTATCTTAAAGGGCTTTGTTAAACCCAAAGTTATGTGTACTGTAAGCCAAGACTGTGGTCTGTGTTGAGACTTTTAACATACTTTGAGGAAATCAGGCATTGTCTTGGTGGTGAAGCACACTTGCACAATACTTGAATAGTTAAATTTTTGTCATTAAGATATCATTTGCAAGATTTCATCTTAATTATCTTCTTCATGTTGCCTGATACTGCAGTTTTATCATTTCAGTTCTTACAAAGATCCTGGTGTGTCTTGAAAAGAAAATTTTTCTTTACTTCTAAAGGGAGCAATTGAAATGTGATATTAAGTAGATTGCATAAAGGCTCTAACTAACTGATGGCCTTGGCAACCCTTAAGAAAACTCACATTGTTATGCAAAAAATATTTTTTTCTTCTTTTTTTTCTAATCACTCAGGTGTAACATTACATCAGTGCAGAATAATTAAGTATTATAATCATGGCTATTATACTGCAAGAAATTATGACGTCTAGATGCTCTCAGAGTCCTGTTTGGATTTCTGTGTACTGAATGCAGATTGGATGTCAGATTGTCAGCTCTGTAGCTCATTTTATTCCTCATATCTAAGGGACAATTTTAAATATAGAAGTGTTTGTACCTTATTATATATTTAATCAGAGACAGGAGTTTTAGCTAGCCTTGCAGTGACATGGACTTCTCAATTTTCTCTATGTTATAATGACTATATATGTTTCTAACATCAGGTAGGTGTGGTCCTCTTTTTTGTGTACATAGAACTCAGGATTTCCTGAGATATTCCAGCCTATCCGTGCTAATATTTGTTAAACAGAAGGATCAAATTTTCCTGACAGAGAAAATAATTGGCATTAAGGAGTTCTGGGTTGTTGCTTGATATCCTAATGTTTGTGAAACACTTTGAAATCTTGCTAGAAAATATATGTACAGCAAAATATCCGTATTAGTTAGATAATCATTATGCATAATGAATAATCAGACCCAACACACTTTTTAATCTATTGTCTTTTTATTTACTCCTACATTCAGGTCATGGACACCAATCAATGAGACCAGCAGCTCAACAGAATGAGAAATGGTAAATTTGAAAGGACAGCTTAGGGAAACCAAGCAAATGCCTGATTCTGCTCATGGCTGGGATTTGTGTTGTCACCTTTCTCAAAATAGCTAATATGTAAGCACCTGCAAATGCGGGACTGAGAGGAATTAAAGCTTAGGATTTTTAACTTTTATTATTTTATTTGATAGCCTATGTAATTATTTGTTTGTTTACCAATTCATTTCATATAATTTTGCATACCAACCAATTTAGGCTTTTGGGACCAATTTTGTGGTTAGGATTTTTGCGTACTTTGAGGATATTTTTGAAGGCAGCTTTTCTTGAGGAGGTATGTAAAACATCAAATCAATTTTTCCAGCACACATGTTGTTCCAACTTTTGTAAGAGGAAAAAAGGGAATGAAGAAAGGGACTGATGATGGCCACAAGAAATGATTCAGTGGAACAAATACAAACCTGGTCAAGACAATCTTTTGAGATAGCCTTGTATTCCTACAACTGACTGGTTTTGACCATGGTTTAGTATTCAAATATTATTTAATGATGAAGTAGCTAAATATCATTCACCAGTACTGTTGCTGGGCTTTAAGAAACTAAGAAGTTGAAATGTAGAGAATTGCAATGTTGCAGTTTTCGAATCAGCTGTTAATTTTGCATGTGGCAATTTGGACATGGTGACTACAAGATAAGCAAGAAAGAATTGGATGAAATGTCCTCCTTTGAGGATAGGACTTCATGTTGTTTTTCTTCAAAAGTGCCGAATACTCAGGTTCTTTCAAAAGCAGTAGAAGCTGCAGGTGTTCACTACACATGGAGCTTAACACTACTTGTGAACTTGCTTGTCAGCTAGTATTATTGGACCCTTGGAAAAGTTTACTGTCACAGGCATTCTTTTCCTTCACTTGTGGAGAATAGCCACTCTTTTGCTTTACAAATACCTAGTCGTAAAGTCTTATGTGTTTGAAAGGTGACTTCCAGAGCTTGGCCAGTAGGATTCTTAGGGATCCCAATGCTTTTCATCAGGAGTAAGATTAGCTAGCCCAGTTTCATTCAGCCTAATAATTTTCTTCAACCTAGCAGAAAAGACTCAATTATGTGCAGATTTGGGTGACCACAGAGGATTCTATGAGGCCCTGAAAGCAGTGTACGGACCCACATTTCAGGTTCAAAGCCCCTTACTTAGTGCAGATGGCCAAACGCTTCTTACAGATAAAACCTCCATCCTGAATCGTTGGTCTGAACATTTTCAAACACTCTTTAGTGCTAACCGTGTAGTCCAAGGTGAAGGAATCCAACACATTTTACAACAGCTGGTGAAAATCGAATTGGATATAGCCCCTGCCATGGGAGAGACTCTTAAGGGTATATAGCAGGTGAAAACAAGCAAGGCAGCTGGGGTTGACAGAATCCCACCCGAAATCTGGAAGCATGGAGGCCAAGCACTTCATGCTAAATTTCACGAGCTAGTTGTGTACTGCTGGGAACAAAGTAAACTACCATCAGATTTTCGTGATGCAATCTTCATCACTCTGTATAAGAAAAAATATGTAAAGTCAGACTGCTCAAGCTACCGAGGTATAACTCTGCTCTCCATTGCTGGAAAAATTCTTGCAAGAATACTTTTGAACAGATTAGTACCTGCTGTCGCAGAAGAACTACCTGAAAGTCAGTGTGGTTTTAGAGCTAATAGGAGTACCACAAACATGGTATTGTTCTCAGATAACTGCAAGAAAAGTGTAGAGAACAGAATAAGGGGCTCTATGTAACTTTTGTTGACCTCACCAAAGCTTTTGACACTGTGAGCAGAAAAGGCCTGTGGCTGATCTTGGAAAGATTAGGTTGTCCCCCCAAATTCCTCAAAATGATTATTCTGTTACATGAGCATCAGCAAGGCAAAGTCAGATATGGTGATGCACTCTCTGAGCCCTTCCCAATAGACAATGGTGTGAAACAAGGTTGCGTTCTCACACCAATTTTATTCACAATCTTCTTCAGCATGATGCTCCAAAGGGCTATGGTAGGCCTCAATGAACAAAATGGCATTTATATTCGATATCGCACCGATGGGAGCCTATTCAATCTAAGGTGACTGAAGGCCCACACTAAGACCCTAAATCGTCTTGTCCGTGAACTGCTTTTTGCTGATGATGCTGCCCTTGTAGCCCACACAGAAGCAGCTCTGCAGCACTTAATGTCTTGCTTTGCGGAGGTGGCTGAGCTTTTTGGGCTAGAAGTCAGCTTGAAGAAGACAGAAGTTCTCTACCAACCTGCACCACAAAAAGATTATCATCATCCCCACATTACCATTGGCGAGTCAGAGCTTAAGTTAGTTCAGCAGTTCAGCTATCTGGGAAGCATTATTTCCTCGGATGCCAAGATCGACAAAGAGATAGACAACAGAATAGCAAAGGTGTATAGAGCCTTTGGAAAACTCCATAAAAGAGTCTGGTGCAATAAACAGCTGAAGAAAAGCACAAAGATCAGTGTCTAGAGAGCCATTGTACTGTCTACTCTTTTATATGGATTTGAATCATGGGTTATCCACTGCCATCACCTGCGACTCCTCGAACGCTTCCATCAGCGCTGCCTCCGTACAATTCTAAACTTCCATTTGACTGACTATGTGTCAGATGTTACTGTCCTTGAACAGGCAGGGGTCACCAGTATCGAGGCCTTATTGCTGGAATCACAGCTGTGCTGAGCAGGGCACATCTCTAGGATGAAGGATCACTGCCTCCCTAAGATTGTGTTTTACGGTGAACTCATCACCGGTTACCGCATGAGAAGTGCCCCAAAGAAGAGATATGAGGACTCCCTGAAACAATACCTCAGCCTTGGCCATATTGACTACCACCAGTGGTCCACCTTGGCCTCCAATTGGGAGACTTGGAGACACACCGTACATAACGCTGTTGTCTCCTTTGAGAACACATGCAGAATTAGTCTCGAGGAGAAAAGACAGCATAGAAAGAATCGCGCCCCACCTATACCACCCAAGGAGACCTTTCACTGTGCTTTTTGCAACCAGATTTGCCTATCCCACATTGGCCTTTTTAGTCATCAGCGTGCCTGTAGTAAGCGTGGTTAAAGCCCTTCCCAAATCTTCATTCGCGAAGTCAAGCCATGATGAATAATTTTCTTAGTTCCTGTTAGCTTCTTTGATTGTGAGCCAAGTCTCTGCTGATATAAATATCTGTAGTGGAGCAACTGGCTATGGGAATAGCCAGCAACATATAGCTGTCTGTGACAACGAGCAGCAACTGGCTGTGACAAGACTCAGAACTGGGATTCTTTTTTCTTCTAAATAGATATTATTGCTGGGTACTTTTTCATTGATTCAGTCCAATTCAACAGAAGAATAGTGGAAAAAGGTGATTTCAGGACCAAAATCTTAAATATAAAAAGGCAGTTATAACTTGAGATAATGACACATGGAATTAAGATGACAAATTATACAGCACGAATGTGGGTGACACCATTTTTGCAGAAATCTGGAATATTTGTACAGCAGAGCCAGAGAGTGCTCTTCAGAAGTCCATCAGAAATGTCAGCCCAGAAAGTAGTTTCTAAGTTTTACATCTCTGCTGCTCTTTTTTACAGCTTAACTTCTTGGCTTGATATTTCAATTTTTCCTGGTTACTTATATGTCTTTCTTAAAGATTCAAACTTGAGTTGTGGTCTCAAGTCAAATGCCACTGGGAAGGGTGAGTGAACTACCTTAACCAAAAGGTCTGATGGTAATGGAATCCTTAGTTTATGAAGCCTATCTTCTGTTTAGCACAGAGAAAATACAGATCTTTTTCTCCTCATATTGGTTATTGTAAAGTTCAGGGCCTGGACTCACAGAAGTATTGATTTGACTGAGTATATGGATTGTAAAAGTCTAGAGTTAATTTGTGTCTTCAGTTGCTTTAATATCTTGTAACTGAGATTGTTTAAATTTAAATTAATTGACTGGTTTTAATTGAAAAGCATACAAATAAACATATTCTTTTTAACTTTCTGTTTGTCTAGACTCTTTTCTTACAGCAATTTCAGCATTGTCCTCATGACCATGCTCACAAGCTATGCAGGAACCAGACTACAAATACTAGTTCAGTTTTGAAAGCCCAGTGGGATCTGTGTGTCCAGACAACCCAGTGGCTTAACACACTGCCAGTTCAGATATGCATTTTCTTATTAGCATTAATGTTTCTCTCCCTAAGTGACCCTCTGAGAGCCTCACTAAAAGTAGGCTAATGCCTGTATGTGAGCTGAAGTGTGCTCTCAGTTGAGATCTGCTGAATAAAAGGCCAAATCATGTCTGCATTCCCCAAACCATTCTCTGCCCTGCTGGAAGTCAGTAGAATTAAGCTGACATTTGAATGTTCCAGAGATTACCTGACTGAAATGTGAAAGACAGGGAAAAAAAACCAAAGTTAGGATATCTGTACACTGACTGCAATTCTTTCTAATATCTTCTTTCTTCCATTTTTGATAGGGAGAAAATGACTTGTAAGTTAGTGATGTAACATATCTGTGAGCCATTATCAATCTCACTGGGAAGATCCCAGAGTTCTTTTCCCTTATCTTGTGAAGAAGTGCATCATAGTAGTTAGATAGGAAACCAAAACCAGTAGGCAGTTATCCCTGGTAGAACTGAAAACCACTGAAGAAGTTATAAAACAAAAGTAGATATAGCTACTGACTGCTGAGGCAGTTCATTCTATATATTCAGTTTTTTCCAACTTTGGAAGTAATACAATATTTACATTTAAATTGTTGACATTAAATAAGTGTTGAAATAAATCTGGCAAAGAAATGTGTTCTTGACTTCCTTTTGTCCTGTGGAGACAGCTAAAATCTTTCAGGGAAACCCTTCTGAGATTCCAGCCCTAGGGATGTAAGATGTTTGGCACCACAGCCAAAGGTAATGAACTGAAAACACAAATAAATAATGTTGTTAAAGAAAACTGTGCAGCTGTGATACCCCTGAGACACTGCCTCAGGGAATGTAATCCTCTCTTGAAAAATTAGGGAGTACTGCAGTACTTTCAGGTCTTTTAAACAAATGCAGTTGACCGTAAGTTGGTGCAGTACAGGACATCTCAAGGATTTTTGGTTGTGTTCAGTGATTTTAAATATTGGATTTCTTCCTAGAAGTGAAGGAACTGAACTTGATGACTTTACTGAGGTTAATTGCCTTTCATGGTGGATTGTTAGAATTTGATCTACAAAAACTATTCTTTTAAAAATATATGAAAGTAAGAGGCATTATGTAAATAATAGAATAAAAGGAGACCTCTACGTAAATGTAAGAAGGAAGGAGATTAAATAGTCATTGATCTTAGAAGCATCAATATATGCAAGAAAAGACTAGACAAACCAAACCAGAAAGTAAATAAGGGAGGAAAAAAAGGATATGGAAATGCAGTAATTTTATTGCTGTTTTGTATTACCTAACACAGCTTTTAATTTTCTTTTATACTTGAAGTACTGTGTGTTGATAGCATTTTCATAAAGGTTGTTCTTTTTTGGTTTTATGAAGAAATAGAGTAGGATTTTCTGTAATTAAAAACAGCTGCCACAGAACTGTGCTTTAGAGATGGGATTGGGGTTCTGAGCAATACCTGATGATGAGTGAGATAAGACTCATGAGGAGGAGAACTCAGTAGAAGCTTTGATTGAGGTGAGACATACTTTCAATGTGTGTATCTTATATCAGTTTTGACATTGCCACTCTAGAAAATTAATCTGACCCAGTTTGGGGAGTATGTTGAGCCTCACAGACCTGCAAAGACTGGTCATGAGTAGTGTAACACTGTAAGTTGTGTACTTCAGAGGAAAGATTCATGTGAAGTCACTGCAGTGCTAGGGGTCCACCAGTGCTTTTCCCCCTCTGTCTCCAACGGCTGTGCCTCAATTCCACACACATAGCTAAGGGCAGAAACTGTTAGAAACCTTGTAATATGTGTATGATTTTGCTGTGAAGACATGGCACCTGGTCTTTGTTAAATAAGTAGAAATCTCACTGTTCCTTTGGAGAACTTTGGAGGACAGCTCTGCTGACCCTCCAAAAGTAGTAAGCATTCTGCAAGCTTTGAGATCAACTGCGTGAAATGGCTGTGTGCATAAGCGTTCTCCATTCTGGAGTACCATGACTCAAAAACCTGTCATGCCTAGCCTTTGTGCTGGGTACTTGGAAGAAGTGCCTTCCTCCCCCCCACAGGTAGGCACCAGTCTGGCTTGTGGGGACAGAAGCATGGGTATGGGAATTGAGTTCTTAATGTCTTGATGTCATTTGCTAGTGCATCTAGCTTTGTATCAATACCTGATCATGATTGGTTAAGGGTTGATGTTTTCAACAAAGGGCATTGATTAGTATTTGTGGAGTTCATTAGAAACATGATCATACATCCACACATGTATTGTACTTAGGCATGCAATATAATGTGCAGTGCAATGAGCTATGGGGCAGTGATGATTAAGCAGCATAGGATCTTTCTTCCAAATTGTGTGCTTCTGTTTATTATTTCTGGGACTGCAGTTCTCTTTCCTCAGTCTGATTCATTCTGAGTCATACAAAACACGTCCTCATTGAAATGGGGTGCACAGCAGCAAGGGCTGTCAAGCTAGTTCTGCGCCATTAGGTAATTGTTTGAGTCTTTTCTAGTGGAGATGTCTGTTATGCAAGCAGTACAAAAGGACTAGGAGAATGTGGGTGTCTGGTGGGAGGATTCAAAGTTAGAGGAAAAATACCTATTAGAAAAACTAAAGCTTGAGCTTGCTTATTAATAACTTGCCAATATTTCCATTTTAAAATATTTGTACAGTGTAATTCCAGGTATGGAAATGATTGTTTATATGCAGAACTAATCCTCTTTAATACAGTGAAAAAGGACCATGAAGACTCACATATTTGGGGGTAGATTAGGGGCCCATTTCTGATATTGGATCAGTTCTTATGACAGACATTAGTGGAATTATGTATTAAAATGTGTCTCAGAAATCAGAATGTGAGATATTTGGTGATTTTTATCAGTTAACTCATCAGTCTTACTGATAACAGCACAGCAACTTCTATCCATTGTTCTCATCCTTCAGTCTCATTGGGTAAGAAGTTTAGTAGGACGTATTCTGATTTACAAACAAGGTTACCTCCTTGTGCAAAAGGTAGAATTTGAAGCAGATAGCACTACAATAAATATATTTTAAATTAATTTTCTCATCTACTGACTAAAATTCAAAAGCTGTTTGCTCAGAAACAGGCAGCCTACTCCTCCACTGCTTGGAGAGATATCAGATGAAAGAAGACAGCCACCAAGGATAGCACATTAGAAATTACATCTATAGTCACAAAGGGAGGTATTTATACAGGGATGAGGCACTTCCCTCCCCCATATTGTGAGCAAGTTAAGAAGGATCATTATGTACAGCTGAAAAATCACCTCTTCCCTCATCTCACTGATGGGAGAAGAAGAAAATGTCTGGATAGTTGATTTGGAGTAAGAAGTAGAGGAAACAGAATGGCTGACATGAAATATGCTTTATTTTTAAAGCATTGGTTGAAGTACAGTTAATTTGATTTGCTTTGATACCAGCTGGGACTTAGGTTAGATAGAAACAAGAACAGAACTGCCTGAAAAGGAAGAAGGGGAAAATTACTGTGTTAGTGCAAAAAAGCCAGGACACTATTAATGAAAATATTTAAAATAAAAGAAAATTGTATGGATTTTCCTTTCTTTGAAGTAGATTACTATATAAGGATAAAATGTGTAAGCCTGTTGTTTTACATGTAATGCATCTCTTATTTATTTTAAATCCTTTTTTGCTGTGAGATACCTTCCATGGCTATGAATTATGAGAGTGTCTTTTTTAACTGTGTAGCTTTCAGTAAAATCCATTATCAGTTCTTTGTTTGAATTCAGTTCACATTGTCTTCTCATAGGCTATAAAGAGGCTTAATCTGTTCCAGAACAGTAATCACAATCCATTAAACTCTGTTCCCTGTAGTCTTTGTTCCCAGTTACATGTGATTGCGTGTGAGTGGAAAGGAAAAAAATCTTTAAGCAGTCTTGCAAAATTGTCATGAAGGTTTATCAGTCCAGGCAAAACATATACTTGCCTTCCCTTTAGAGTGATGATAATTTACCTGGAAAATATAAATGTGTTTCTTTTGCCCTATTAAAAAACTGCATCCCATGCTCCCCCATCCAAACCAATCCCACCCTGGAGGAGTGTGATTCAGATGCAAAATTGTATCTAAAAGCAGTATTCCTTTATTAACTCATTACTGTTCTTGATCACTAACTTCGTCTACGTGGCATGAAAAGAAACCAGGAACAAAAAAAGCTTTTCATGTTAACTTCAGAAGTAATGGAGCTCATGATCTAAAAGGTTGTCTCTGTAGATAGAAGGTCTGATATTTTTTTCTGCCACATCAAACCTGTTTTGAACTGCTTTTACTCCATCGATTTCAGAGAGGAAGATTATAAATATGGTGTAAGATCATAAGGTTATTGACAGATTTAAGTTAAATAATAAATACAGTAATAAAGGATGTTAGATTAAAGCTGCAGCACTATGTGGTTTTCAATGTGTTTTCAGTGTAGAGGGGTGAAGAGCCTCAAAAATGAGGCTCAGCTGAGCAGCCAGTCTGATCACAGCAGTTGAGAGAGCTGCAGAAGTAGATTTCTAGTGTTTTTCTACGCTATTTCTACTGCTAATGATATTCTTAGAGTAGGGGAGTATACTGTGGAGAGCTTCAGTGAAGCTAAAGTATTTTACTTTTTAGTTAGCTATGTAAGATGAATCTGCTCAAATGAAGAATACTGAAAGAAAGAGTTTCGTCAGAAATCAACATTTCAGTGTTTTAGCCCCAGGTGATTTATATCTTTGACATGAAATGAGCAAGTTGGTTTGGTTTCAGTGGGCTACTCACACGCAGTCCAAATCTTTAGTTGTTTTGCTGTAACAATACCAATGTCTTCTGCATTTTAGGCTCAGGCCTAACAGTCTCAGTGCTATAACCAGCTCCAGACCTTGTACAGTGTAGTTTGAGTTCTTTGGTCTTTTGCATAGACTGCCTTTTCGATGGTAAATTCAAGCAGTGTTGTTAGAACCAGCTTTAATTTCTTCTCTTAGCCTTAAAAAGAACATGCTTATGTTTTAATAGAAAAATGATTGCAGCAAATTTCAAGAGTGGGCTCTGATGCTGAATGGTAAGATGCTGATCAGGAGAGCACCCTGAGCATCTTCTCATGCTTTATTCTTCTGGGATTCATAGACATATAACCCATTCATTTCAAGGCTCCAGAGAGCCTCTGGAATTAGTGTTGTAGTCTCTCTTGAGAAGTATTGGCTGTTACAGAACAAAAAAGGCTTCTAAAGGTAATATATAGGGACTTGCCATAGGTATTTCTCTTTTTATAAAAAAAAGCACAATCGAACTGCAGTATTTACCTATTCTTTTCTTCTCAAAATAAATGCTTTATTGGTGTTTTGTAAAAAGAATGAATACCTACCAGTAAGCTATTATTCCTGAGGAACCATACAAAAACATGCAGTGTGTATGAATGGAGGAAAGAAAGAGATTTGGTGAGAAATATATTTCCATCTTCTATATTTGCTTCTTTATAACAAAAGAGAAAAGTCTACTTTATGAAAATATTTTGACAGTGTCCTTTTAAATGTGAGCTTTGATTTCAAGCATTTAATCTGCAGCATTTTTTGACTGTGAAACAGCATAGTAATTATCTGGCCTGTTCTTCCTATTTTGTGTAACAAATTTGTTTAATTGGAAGTTGGATAGCAACTTGAAACCAAATATACCCGGTGTGCATTTGGGTGAAATGGAAGGGATCTAGAGTGAAAAAAAAGCGTGTTACACAGTGGACAACTGTACCATATTTGGAAGCTTCATTTATCAGTGTTGTGGTGGTAGTTTATGAAAGCCAAGGCACATGTGGGTTTATAACCTGTTAGAAAATATGCTTCAGATAGATGTATATTAAGTTGGCTAGCGGATTGGATATGGTCAGTGACCAAAATACCAGCTTAAAGTGCCATCTGAGCATGGTCCTAGTCTGCTGTAGATGTGAAATATTTCATTTCATTTTCTTGTAAAATTAATGAGGTCCTAGACAAAGAAGAAATTCTGTGTCAGATACATGTTATATGGATCAACCATTTTGTCTGTGGAAATGTATAATATATGTAATATATTTGTAATGTAGCAGCCATTTGTATACTATATGTAAGAAAATACTGGCAAATGAAGGTTAAAATTAATTCTCAGGTCATTTCCTTTTAGATGAGCTTCTGATTTTAGTTTGCATATGAGCCTTTGATAAGTATATATGTATTACATTTTCAGTTTTGTAGTTCAGAATTTCAGATAAGAATTAACGAAGATTACGTAAGTATGCATTGGATATCCAAGACTGCTGTCTGAATTTACATAAGAAGTATTCCTCTGTCAAATTGCAAGAGATCTTTCTTAACATATATTTCCAGAAATATCAGGACAAACACAAAGTTTACACTCTTATTGTTTTCTGTCCTCAGAGGAAAATAACACAGACATCTAGGGGATCAAACCTCCTTTTTATAGGTGCATGACCATAGGCATTTTTGATACTGTAAACTATTGCAATTTGGCCAGTTCTGAAGGACATGAATCCTCTTTAGATCTGTGTCATATGACAGACTTATGCAGGTGTCTGATATGTTCTATAGCATAGCGCTAGATGTTTATGTTTAGGCACCTGAATTCAGACATTAATTTGCTTGAAACAAATATTAAAATGATGACTATACTTAAAAAAAATAAACAGATCATTAATACTGGTTTGGACATCAGAGAAAGGCTTGGGCGGAATGGTGTAAATTAGATTTAGGGTCTTGCACCAAATAATGTAGGTAAAGCCAAACATGATTGCTGAATGAGTATGAACCATTTAGTGTGGAATGGAATAGGTACTCCACATGAGGAACAGTAGAATAGCCATCTAATTGATTATTTTTATATTAATGCTAATATCAAGTCTGCTTAAGCATCACAGACTTCATGTGGTGGGTTGACCCTGGCTGTAAGACAGGTGACCACCAAGCTGCTCTACCACTCCTTACTGCACAGGGGAGTGAAAATATGACAAAAGGCTTGTAGATCGAGATAAGGGCAGGGAGAGGTCACTCACCAGTTAGTGTCATGGGCGGAACTGACTCACCTTGGGGAAGTTAGTATAATTCATTATGAATCAAATCAGAATAAGATAATGAGAAATAAAACCAAATCTCAAAACCAGCTCCCCTCAGCCCCTCCCTTCTTCCTGGGCTCAATGTTACTCCTGAGTTCCCTCCTCCTTCCTCTCCCCAGCAGCACAGGGAGATTCGTCACATGTTTCTGCAGCTCCTTCCTCCTTAGGGGGAGGACTCCTCACACTCTTCCTCTGCTCCAGCGTGGGGTCCTTCTCACAGGACAGTCCTCCATGAACTTCTCCAATGTGAATCCTTCCCACAGGTTGCAGTTCTTCATGAACTGCTCCAGCATCCCTTCCATGGGGTGCAGGCCTTCAGAAACAGACTGCTCCAGCCTGAGTCCCCCACGGGGTCAACAGTCCTGCAGCAAACCTGCTCCATTGCAGGCTTCCCACAGCATCATGGCCTCCTTCAGACATCCACCTGCTCTGGTGCGGTGTCCTCCATGGGCTGCAGGTGGAGATCTGCTCCACCATGGACCTCCATGTGCTGCAGGGGCACAGCCTGCATCTCCATGGGTGGCACCACAGGCTGCAGGGGAATCTCTGCTCTGCTGCCTGGAGCATCTCCCGCCCTCCTTCTTCACTGGCCTTTGTGTTTGCAGAGCTATTGCTTTCATGTATTCTCATTTCTCCCTCTGGCTGCAATTGGCATTGCACAGTTTTGTTTCCTCTTCTTAATATGTTATCCCAGAGATGCTACTGCTGTCACCCATGGTCTCAGCCTTGGCCAGTGTCACATCCATCTTGAAACCTGCTGCCATTGACTCTATTGGAGAGGGGGCAAGCTTCTAGGAGCTCCTTAGAGATGCCTTCTTGTCCTGGGTTCAGCAGCAGCAGTCAGTTTTTCTTCTTCTTAGTACCTGGTGCAGTGCTGTGGTTTTGACTTTCGGCCTGGGAAAATATTGATAAAGCCGATGTTTTCAGTTGCTGGTCAGAATGTTTATCCTGACCAAGGACTTTGTGAGTCTCATGCTCTGCCAGGGAGGAGGAGAAGCCGGGAGGAAGCAGGGACAGGACACCTGACCCAAACTAGCCAAAGAGGTATTCCATACCACAGCACGTCATGCCCAGGGATGTAGAACTGAGAGTTCCCGGAAGGGCTGGATCATGGCAGGGTGGGGGTGAGGTACCGGTTGGTGAGCGGTTGTATTCTCTTGCTTGTTATTTCCTTTATCATTATTACTATTAGTGGCAGCAGTAGTGATTTGTGTTATACCTTAGTTATTAAACTGTTCTTATCTCAACCCGTGGGAGTTGCATTCTTTTGATTCTCCTCCCTGTCCCTCCAGAAGCGGAGGGAAGAAAGGTGTGTGGGGGGGAAGTGGACTTCGTGGTTCTGATTTACGGCCTGGGCTTAAACCACGACACTTCTCTAAGCCCTTACCCTACCAAAACCTTGCCAGGTAAACCAAATACACCTCCATTCTTGGTTCTTTGCTTTAGAGGCTTTTACTCTTTTAACAGTTTTTGTTTGGAAGCAACAGAAAACACTGAGAACTTAGATTTTTCTCTGTCCAAAGTGAAATTAATAAGAGTTAAATACCTCATTTCTGGTGTGATGGAAAATGATGCTACTATTCAAAGTGTGTGTGGTGAAGAAACCACCTAAATATAGCCTTCAAAGAATACATATCTAAATATGTCATCATCAAAAGTATCATGAACCTTCTGCAATTACTGTAACGATGAAACACTGTAAACTGTACAAAAAACATGAGTCATTTAAAATTAGGAAATACTGCAGGTGTATAATAGTTGTGTTATGCTGCATTGTCAAGAAATTCCAGCAAACACATAAACAAGGTTAAGCATTTACATTACAAATATCAACCCAGGTAGTCAGCACTCCTGTTTGTATTCTGAGCACCTGGTGAAAGGTGATTTTATGCAACATGTATTCTCTCTGTCTCAGCTCTCAGGCCATCCAATTCCCCATTTATTTTGTGGTCTATCTGAGGAAGTACTTGGTCACTCCAATTTGCGTCCAGCTGCAACAATGACCATGAATCTGCTGTTGGCAACTGGAAAATACTGTGGTACTGAAGGACGTGAACTCTCCAGTTATATACTTCTGACATCTGGACTGTCAAATGCCTTCTTATGTTTCCTTACATTGAGTAAAAGCCCTAAGAAAAATTACACCAAATTTACAATAAGTAAGGATTCCCCTTAAACTATGAAATCTCTGAATAGTTGCTACTTAAGCATTCAGGATGGTCTTTGTTTCTCTAGTGGTGTAATACCTAATTTCTGATCCATAAAACATGTCAGAAGCAGCAGCTTGTTTTTTCATTGTCAATATACCACCATTATCTTGGAATTGTAAAGATAAACATGATTGGCTATAAATTGCAACTAAAATGCTAATTTGGGCCTCCAGTCTTTCCTTTCTCTGATATCATTTCTCACTTACTTTTGGTTGGAAATCAAAAGAAGGAACCAGAATGCTAAAAGCTTTTCTCCCAGCAGTGTGTATATATACTTGTATGTGTTATGAAAGTGTGTGCTGATTGCAGCAGCAGGAGCCAGCTTCAGGGAACAAAACCTGTTTTTTCTCCCTGACATTTCCTTTTCAGAAATTAATCTTGCATGTGTGTGCATACATACACATACATACACCCCCACCCCCCCCCTTGAAGCATAATGTAGGCTGGAATTCATCAGTGTGTTCCCCATAGCTCTGTGTGAGCAAATTTCATTTGCAATATACAACCTTCTTTCACTCCTGAAAAAAAAAAAAAAAAAAAATTGTTTTCATACTCTGTAGATTTTGTGTTTCAGTAAATCCAAAATTATATAATTTCTTTTTACATAGAACATGATGTGTTCTAGTACAACGAATCATTGGTCCTTCCCAGAGAGAAGAAGCTTCATATGTTCTTTGTTTTTTAATAAAAGGGGAGTTTTCTGTTTGACAGCCCAGAATGAGAAACTTGAGATAGAAATGCCAGGAGTCAGCTCATCAGTTATCAGGGGAAAACTGGAGATGAACATCAAACTGAGACTTGTGGCAGTGTCCAAATCAAATGACAGTGTCAAAAATTCCATCTTGAAAGGCTGTGTATAAAAAATTGCAGGCATACCAGTTATACCATGAAACTACAGCAATATTGACATTTTAAACTGCTTTTAAACTTGAGTTTCTTAAGTTAATTTAACAGTGGAAAATGTTATGTTTGTAGAAGACATAAACATTTATGGACATTAACATAAGGAAAAGAATGCCCATTTCATAGATATGCAAATTCAACATGATTTTTGTTTCACATCTTGTTCCATATTTGGGGTGGAAGGTTACTTTTTCAACCAGTACTGGAGTAGACTGCCAAGGAATTCAGAAGCTTTTTCCTTTCTAATTAAAATTGGGTAAAATACAAAAGTAATGGGCAGGTTTTGAAAAACATAGCCAATAGCAACTGAAGGACCTTGTCATTCTAATACTGGGCAGGAGACAGCAGTTACCCAGAAGGGTTAGATCACTGCTTGGGTCGGGCTGGGTATCGATCAGTGGGTGGTGAGCGGTTGTATTCTCTTCCCTTGTTATTTCCCTTATCATTATTATTATTGATGGTAGCAGTAGTGATTTGTGTTATACCTTAGTCACTGGACTATTCTTATCTCAACCTGTGGGAGTTACGTTCTTTCGATTCTCCTCCCCATCTCTTCGAGAGCGGGTAGGTAGGAAAGTGGGGGAGTGAGCGAGCGTCTGCATGGCTGACTGAGCTTAAACCATGACATGCTGGTCCCTGCCTTTGCCTTCTGCAATGTGGGCAGTGTGGCTGGAGCTGTCACTGGTGAAGACCAAGGCAAAAAAAGTGGTTGATACTGGGCTTTATGTTATGTACTAGTTGCACTTCATTTGCCTGACAGATTCTGCCCTAACAGGTGCACATTTTTTTGTTTGCTCCAGATTTCTTCTGATATTTTTTGTTCACTACATATCTAGTCCAGAGTAAAAGTTAGGTTGCATTTTTTCCCTTACTCTTCCTTTCTAACCTCAATAATAATAAAATAGTATGTTCAGCATCAGATTTTTTTGGGTCACTATGAAAACATAGGTTCTTACCAATAGCAGAAAACTGCTAAATATTTGCAAATCTGCTGAAAAAAATCTCCCCAAATCTGCTGGCAAATCTGCCATGAAAAATTCCCAATATGCAATATAAAATACTGTAAGGTTTTCCAGTTGTCTTAGTAGTATGTATTTTTCCTGTCTGTGATGTGTCCCTTTGCACAATGCTACGTAATTATTTTTTTCAGTTTACAAACAGTATTACAGATTGTATTTTGCTTTTCTTTCTACTAAGCAAATACATTGTTTGCTTGACTTTGTCATGTTACTTGTGTCAATTCTAAGTGTATTTTTCTAGTGCATATAGTAAAACCAAGTTAACCTGGGCTAATCTGAGAAACAGGCCTTTAGCGAGAGTCAAATTGAGAAACTGCCTTTCGCAATTCTGAATAAAATATTTCACTCAAAAGAAAGAATGCAGCAAACCAAATGCATCCTTCCTGTGACTTAACTGAAGTACATGTTCTGCCTCAAAAGAATTTGGATCAGCCTGTCACGAATTTCACAAGACTTCTCCCACCTAAGTTCAGAAATATATATGTAATATGTCATATGTAACAGGAATAATGAAATTTTAAAGAAAATAAGCTTTTAAATTAGTCCATTTCAATACTGGAGATATAAGGTGAAGCAGAAATAATACACTACCCTCTCCATGTTTTTTAAGTTATTGTCTGTTCATGAAATGCCTAGAGGAACCCTAACTTTGATCAAAAAGATGTATTTCTTCAACATTTATGTTTTTTGAGTAGTCTTTGTAAAGAAGGGTTCTCATATTGTTCATTTGAAGATGATGCTGTTTTCTGTACCTGGCATTCCAGCATCCTGACCTGTGACTGTCGTGGTTTAAACCCAGTCAGCCATGCCGTCTCTCTCTCAGTCCCCCCTTCTTTTCCTCCCCCTACTCCCGGAGGGATGGGAAGGAGAATCGAAAGAATGCAACTCTCATGAGTTGAGATAAGAACAGTTTAGTAACTAAGGTATAACACAAACCACTACTGCTACCACCAATAATAATAATGATAAAGGACTGTCCTGGTTTAGCAGTAGCAGTCATTTTTTCTACTACTTAGTAGCTGGTGCTGCGCTGTGTTTTGACTTTCGGCCTGGGGATAATACTGATAAAGCCGATGTTTTCAGGTGCTGGTCAGAATGTTTACTCTGACCAAGGATTTTGTAAGTTTCATGCTCTGCCAGGGAGGAGGGGAAGCCGGGAGGAAGGAGGGACAGGACACCTGACTCAAACTAGCCAAAGAGGTATTCCATACCACAGCACGTCATGCCCAGGATGTAGAACTAAGAGTCCCCGGAAGGGCTGGATCACTGCTGGGTGGGGGAGTTATCGGTCGGCGGGTGGTGAGGTGTTGTATTCTCTCCCCTTGTTATTTCCCTTATCATTATTATTATTGGTGATAGCAGTAGTGATTTGTGTTATACCTTAGTTACTGGACTGTTCTTATCTCAACCCATGGGAGTTGCATTCTTTGAATTTTCCTCCCCATCCCTCCAGGAGCGCGGGGAAGAAAGGGTGGGAGGGAAGTAGACTGCGTGGTTCTAATTTACAGCCTGGGCTTAAACCACGACAAGGACATAACAAGAGAAAAGCATAAAACACCTCACCACCCGTCGACTGATAACTCACCCCTACCCAGCAGTGAACTTGCTCTTCCGGGTAACTCTCAGTTACCTCCTGGGCATGACGTGCTGTGGTATGGAATACCTCTTTGGCTAGTTTGGGTCAGGTGTCCTGTCCCTGCTTCCTCCCGGCTTCCTCTCCTCCCTGGCAGAGCATGAGACTCACAAAGTCCTTGGTCAGAGTAAACATTCTGACCAGCAACTAAAAACATCGGTTTTATCAGAGCTGTTCCCAGGCCAAAAGTCAAAAACAGAGGGCAGCACCAGCTACTAAGAAGGAGAAAAAATGACTGCTACTGCTGAACACAGGACAGTGACTAAATCTCTTGTTATCATATAATGACAGAGGTTCTGATTTCTGGCTCACAGAATTGTATATGGCCCAGTTATTTTCCATCCAATCCCTTGCCACCCCAGAGAAAGAAGCAAATGGGACAGGAAAAATCTGATAGGTGATTGTCCTGGTTTTAAACCATGACAGTGATGCATTACTGAATCTTGTCTCACTGTGGTTTGAGTTATCAAAAGTCTAAAAGTAGACCAGCACCATGTGGGAACACTCTCATATCCTGCAGTTTTGGTATAGCTTACTATGCAATAAAGGATAATACTTTTGTATTATTTCTAGTCCCATTCAGTATGGGACTAGAATTTCAATTTTTGTTACCATAGTTCCATATTTTGTTATCCTTTTTTTTGAAAGTACTATCCTTTTGCACACTGCTGAGCAAATGAATAACATCCTGTTATTAAATTAGTTGGAGAAATGTTTTGTACTGTAAAAATGCCAGTCTTTGAATTTAGTTTCTATGAATGTATGGCTTGCAAAGAGACACTTTGCAGCCCAGTGCCTGTGTATCATGTTGCATTTTAAATGATTGGTGGACCTTTAAAAAATGTGATGTTAATAAAGCTGGAGAAGGAAAGAGGTGTGTCAGGTCATGCAGAAGTACTCATAAAAACATTAATGTGCAGCTACCAGAGAAACTGTATATTAACCAATTGTAAGGAACGTTTTTTCCTTCCTGTTGATTCCATTCTTACCACTTACGTGTCAGTCCTGCAAGTTATTTGAAAAACTGTTATAAAATCAAAATTTAATCTCAGAAGATTTTGTGTAGACCTAGTTTTATGCTCCCAGTTCTGATGGTATAGTAAACGTGGCTGTAGTCTAGCTTGGATGCGAGGGGGAATGAAGACCACCTGAAGAAAGGCATGTATCTTTAGAGAGGAAGTGGGCCACAGACCTGATTATGCATTCACTTTGATATGAACTGGAGCAAAACCAGTGTATATTAGAGAAGAAATCAAACTAGGGAAAGCAGTGGTAAACCTAACTACCTGGTAGGAAAAGTCTCTATCCTCTGCTAGTTCACAAACCCCTCATTTTTTGTGAAAGTGCTGGTTGTCACAGGTCCAGGCATGATTTTAACAACCAGAAGGAATAAATGGCCAAATTCCAGTTTCCAGGAACATTATCTAGCATGTTTATTAACCATAGAATCACAGAATAATCTAATTAACTTACATACGTACCTGCTTATTCTATTCATACCTGAAACCTGGCTGGCTTTGTTTATATTTTTAAAGTGACAGAGAGATGGAGTTAACTGAAATTATTGGCTGTAACTGAGCAACTTACTTTAAGTCTTGTCTTCCTATGCTGAACCTATTTCTATCTTGAACTTTAAAGAGCCGTACCTGCTTGGTGTTTGGTTTATGTTTGCCTAAGTAAGTGTCTTGTAACAGTGGATTCTTTTGAAAACAATTCAGAATTAATATCTGGTCCAGAAATGAAGCTGCTCAGGATTTTTTCGGTACAGTTTTGTGACTACTGGAAACTGTAAATTTATTAGGACTGAGAGCTTTTCCTGGAAACAGTTGGTTATGATCAATTTACTGACGATCTTTAGAAGAAAAACCCAAACAAATAAATTTGGCATTACAGATTGTGCCTTTCCTCAAGGCTTTCCTTTCAAAAAAAGAGTTCTGCCTTTCTTGACATGAGAAATGCTGCATAGTGATAGACTCAATTATTTCCATCTCTTGCATGATGAGAAAGTGTCCCCCTTCATACATTTGAGAGATTTATATTCTCCATCTGCTGTTGGGCTAAACTCAATATCCTTGTTTAACATTAAAGATTCATTAATGAACTAAGCATGAGATATTTTTTAGGCTGCCCTTTAGAGATAAAAATGGATGTTGCAGCTTACAGAGCTGATATATAGTTTGATTCTGGTAAGGTAAGGTAAGCCCATGGGACTTTCTTTTGTGATAGTTAGGACAGTTCTAATGTAATATACTGACACCTAAAGAAAAACCAAACCAAAAGTCAAAAAAAAAAAGCTTTTTTTTTCTTAATTTTTCATTGTGAAAGTCTCTAGCATTGTCCAAAATTCTTCCAAATTAGGGGGAAAATAATTTAAAAATAATGAGGAAAGATAAATAGGGAAATACAGAAGAGGAAAGCCAGTATAGCTTTAGCTGCCACCTGCTATCTATGTTTGTTTCTGAAGCTTAGGTATCTGAGAGCGAATGGTCTATGATAACAGAATCATTAGATCTGTCTTCCAGACATGTGAAATTCTAGTCTGCATTATATGTTGGAATAATGCCAAGCTCCATCTGGGACTATTAGCCTTTGGAAGCCTATCAATAAAATGGATTCCCTGCAAGTCAAGTGAAATTGACTCTAAGCTGGAGACTGTGCTCTGAAAAGACTTAATGCTCTATTTGTCTTGAGTCCTAGGTTCAATGTGGTGAGAAGACCTTAATGTTGAACACCAGTAGAGCCTTTTTCCCCACAAAATGGTGTTCAGAAACTTAGATAAGCAAAATAGAGGGAAGACTTTTCGGAATCTTTTGTTCTATTTCTTTCTCCAGTCCACCACCTGCGCTAATAGTTGAGAACATAAGATGACTCTGCAACAGATGCTACTGATGCACACCACTAGCTCATCTCTAATTAGAATAAAAGACTTTCTCAGCAGCACTAAATCTGTAATAACTTAAAAATAATAATAATGAGAGCACAGAATGAACAAATTTCCTGCTGTTTGCTCTTGTTTTGGCTTTCTTAAGGTTCTTTGTACATATTCTGAATTCTTCCACTCTTTAAAGAAATGCTCATAAAAAAAAAATATTTTACTACTCATTTAATAGCAACAGCTGTTACCCAGATGGAGCTCTGAGTCACTACAAGTTAACACTGTGCTTCTAGAAATCTAAAAAATTTAGTTTCATGCAAATAATCTGTGATAATACCACAGGTACAATGTTTTTTATTTTAAAACTATTTTGATACTTAAGAGAAAATCATTCTGTTACTGCATTTCAATCACCGACTTATTGGTGACAGTAAAACAACAAGCATACTAGCCATTTGTTTATCATAAGGAAGTTGTTACATGTCTTGGCTGAACTAACCCTCAGAAGAATTTCCTTAGATGCCTCTAGTCACAACCTAACTAGGAAAAAGTGCAGATGCTAGGCTTAAGACAACATCTGACATCTTCTCTCTGTTATATGTATTTCTGCGGAGAACCATCAGTTTGGCTTCTTCAGGGTAGCTGGAATTAGCTGTACAATGAATTAATCTCATGAAGGATACATGAACATGAGTTGGCTGATGAAGCATTCCATGGCACGGGCTGTGTCCCGCTTTGGGACTGTGTCATATGCATATCATATGTACTTAGTGATCGTAAAAATGTGCTGCCCATGAAGCACTGCCACTAATGAGAAGGAAGGAGAATACTTTGGCAGTACATGGAAGATGTTAATGCTTTATTTGTTTTTTTTTCGTTTTTAAAGTAGACACAAATCACAAAAACATAGGCAACTGTGAAAGGACTTTTCGTGCATGATGAATTGGTGGATTCTGTTATCTTGTAAGCCATTTTTACTCCTCTCGTGGGCCCTCTGGTCAATAGTTGTTCACTCATCCATTATAATTTATTTACATCTTTGAACATGCAACCGCTGTTAATTAGACTGCCTTGCCTTTACATTCTTCCCTCCCTAGGATTTAGCCCTATTCTTTGTCAGGAAAAAAACACCATCATTCATTTAATGCCATTCAAATTCCTTGACTTGTCAAGGGCTTAAGCAAAATGTGAGGCACCTCTGGTTTTGATGATAAGGGTGATTATTAAAATGATAATAATTTTATCAGAACAAATGAAGTTGTTCACTTTCATGATTTATGATGACTAACTTGATTCAAAACTTGCATGTTGGTCAGGTATTTCTCAGATGTACTTTTAGTGATTACCTTCTGTAGATTATTTTTAGTTTTTTAGTATGCTAAATGAAGCATGGATTGTATACAATATGCAAATGATGCCTTCTGCTTGTTCCAGAAACATACAATCACTAGTAAAGAAGTGAAACTACTTAATGAGCTATTAGCTATTAACTTAGAAGCCCAGCATGAAGTAATACTTCCTTATATAGCTGAACTTACCCTCCCCCCAAATCCTCATAGTTTGATCTGTTGACTCCAGAAGATTTGTTTGTTACAGTATTGCGAACATTTATGACAACTTCTTTTCAGTTGCTTTCAGAGTGTACTATTTGAAACAGAGTATGGGTACAAGAAGATGTCTGCTTCCTACTTCTTACCTAAGTAGCTGATCAGTGTTATGTGGAGCCTGAGGAAGCAGCTTTTCTTGCCACCTGAGAAGAAAATGGATTTTCTCTGCAAACTGTATTTTGTGTTTGAGCAACTGTAGCTTCTCCTGCTCCCCTAAACAAATCCCACACTCATGGTCTTTCCCTAACTCCTTGTATAGTGATGTTTACAAAGCCTGAATTCTGTATAGGATCTGTAGATCTTAGTAAAAAAAGATGGGAAATATGTCTGTTTCGGCAGTTGAAGAGGAGCAAGTTTTTCCTGACTGAATGAACTTGCATGGATCAGTAAAAAGGAAAAGAAAATAAACTCTAAAGAATTTTTCTGCAATCAAGGAGGAAGAAATGTATGAAAATTTAGAATAAAGTCCATGTTTTTTGAAGACAAGCAAGCACTGATGTTCTCATTTCTATATATTTCTGATTATTTAACCATGTTTGTTGTTCTGTAGTTTTCCTGGATTACAGAAGAAAGTGTGTGCCTTCTTTTCCTTCAATTAACCAACAAATAAGCCAACTGTTTTCCATTTTTTTATTCCTTTTGGTCTATGATAAGAGGAATCTATTTGAGAAAACAGGAAAAAAAATACAGTGAAATTGAATGGTTTTGCAAAATTTCTAATTCTGTTTTACAGTACCTGTCTGCTGCTGTCAGTGAGAAACATGCTGCCTGAGCACATACAGACATGTTCAAATACTTTTGCCATCGTTGCCACAGAGGAATCAGTTCTCATTATCCCAGCCATATTGCTAAAATTGCAGCAATATCAGTTTTCCAGCTTTTCCTTTTTTTCCCCTCAAAACTGATTTTGAAAGTAAATGTCCCCTAATCCCATGATTCTTTTAGACATAAAGATTATAAAGAAGTTCATGAAGTTGCCATAGTAGTTAATGATGTAATTCTTGCTGACTTCATTTAAGCCTCAATTCTGCCATGTATTCAGAAATCACCAAGGATAACCTTTGGGAAGGTGTGATGCTGTCATTTATTAGAAGCCCAGAAAAAGTAATCATAGGCCCTAGTCCTGTAATTTACTGTCTATAGACTGAAGGTTACACCCATGCGGAGCCCCAGTGAAGTGTTTGGTGCTGGTACAACAATCTGCCCATCTGCTACAAAAGCAGGATCGAGACAATGACTTGTAAATTACAACACTGATGGGCCAGACTGAAATGCTGATTCTATCTCTGAAACTCTGATGGAACTCAGTCTCATCTTTACCCAGAGAGCTGTGCAATAGATGTCTGTCCAGCATATAAATGGTAGTGATGTTTTAGACATAAGTGGCTATATTCTTGGAAGCATTCTGACTGCATGATGTGACTACTCTGAGACATCCCAGTATTTCAACCTTACTGCAGTTATTTAACCTAATCAGTGTATGTAGGATATAATTGCTCTCTCTCCTGTAGGAGGTAGCACAGGAAAAAATGGCATAATTCTGCATGTCTCTGTTCTGTAGTGACAGCCTGTCATTTCCTGTACTGTGCTGGAGATTATGAATAGACAATGTATGGAGGTTGGATGTAGTTGCTTAGTAACCATCTTTTTTACTTTTTTAAATGTAATTGCCTCTCTTCAGAAAAACATCAATTAGTTTAATTTCTTCTGATATTGAAGCAATAAATTTGCCTTTAACTCCTCTGAGAATCTCAATAAATAGAGGGGAGGCTATCTGAAATTTCAAACTATTAATTTTCTTGGACTTTTTAAGGCAAGTCATCTAATAAATGTTAGTGTGGACATCATCATAATCAGATTTATTTTTTCAGTCAAGGAGAGATTATATATAGCATACATTAAACTTTGGAATTATTATACTGTGGATTGGTTTTGTGATACAGAAGTGAAATGTTTGCAAATTTGACACTCATCTATTTAAAAATCAAGTTTGTTCACCAGTTAACTACAAGAATATTATCCTGACTGCAAAGCCACAAACAAATTTGCAGCCTACTGTAAATGTTAGGAAAAACACCAGGTTAAAAAACTTGCAAGTAAACTCTGAAATGCATGAAGGAAAACTGCTGAAGTTGATGAAAAATATCTTAAAAGCCCTAAGATGAAGCATTTCCTAAGCATAAATTCATTTGGTTATGAAACTAATTTGGTTCTCTACACAGAATATATGGGAATAAACTCTGGGACACACAGCACCATAGTTCTAACAGGATGCAGAAAATAGACTTCAGTAAAACTACCAGTTTGCATCAGCTAAGGATGACACAGAATCTTTCAAGAACATCAGGTGACGAAATCTTAAAAGATGTAGATGAGGCCTTCTGTGATGTTTTCATATGACAGATCACTCCTATTGAGTCCAACTTCCTTTTGTGGCTTTTGATTCTTACTATGGCCTAAAGCCTGTAAACAGCATGTTGGTAATGTGAGGCAGACCTTAATTTGCTCTTGCCTTTACAGGCAAATTACTACAATATGGAAGTTTCCTTTGATGACAGAGTACAGATGACCAAAGCAAAATGGGTAACACTGCAACTACTGTCAGCTTCCACACTGGTCTATCGCAGCCACTGCA
This sequence comes from Psittacula echo, assembly GCF_963264785.1. Classification (NCBI taxonomy): domain Eukaryota; kingdom Metazoa; phylum Chordata; class Aves; order Psittaciformes; family Psittacidae; genus Psittacula; species Psittacula echo. Next base: position 27,456,195 of record NC_137742.1, on the reverse strand, counting down.
GGGATCTGGCAACTTACCACAGCACATGGCTGACTCATATTAATGTCTAATTTGTAGCCCCTTTCAGCCATGTGTTTATGTCTGTTCCTGAAGACATATCCTTCAGGAAGACTTGTGTGCCCTTGTTATTTTCCCAGTATTGTTCCAAGAATTATTACAATAAAAAATAAGGTTTTGCCAGTAAAACTCCCTAATGCGGATACTCCATTCTAGAACAGGAGTGGTACCTAGCAAGCAGATACAAGAAAAGCTGTTATATATTTTTGCTGTTTCTTGTGTGATTAAGATGTAAGTTTAAATTTGATTTGTGTCTTTAGAATGTAAAGAAGTTCATGTATACTTCTACAGTATACATGTTTTTACTGTCTTCTTGGATTACTTTGTGTCAGATGTTTTTAATGCATACTTTTCTTACCACTGCTTTGCTTATTCCACCCATAAAAGTCTTCCAGGAAAACAGACAAGACTCTTCAGTGATATTGTTATGCCACGCTTCATTCCATATTAGGGAAAGATATTTATTATTTATCGTATTACTGGAACACAACTCGATTAACATTGATTTGCTTTTTAAAGTAGAAGTCGGCTGTAAAATGTCTGAGGTGTGTGGTCTTCCAACACTGTTATTATCTTACGACATTATTTTTGAAGTAAACATGAAAAATGAAAGAAATAGGGACAAAAGCTCATTTCCAGCTTAATGCTCTTTTGTTCTGTAAACTTTCTGAATATATAATTAAATCTATGGGTTCTTTTTTGAAAGACCTCGTTGGCAAGTGAGGTGGCTGAGAAGGTGCTAAACAGAGAACTAAGCACACATGGTCTAGGAACTCAAGACAGACTGTCTGCATTGTATGTGACAGTATACTGGTATATTCAGTACTGTTTTACAGTTTACATAACAGTTAAATGTCTAAATGCCTTTGAGGACCTTGGCTATGCACAATCTGTGTCATATACATCACTGTATACTGGTGCCTTCTTTCTGCAGTTAGTCACAGAGTTCGTTTTTACTATTTAGAAGTAGATTTGTGATCTGCTTTGCAGCTTGAAAGCACCTGATTCTCTGCCTGCCTATTAGGGATTCATAGAAAGTCATTAATAACGTTTGAAATGGTTCCTTGCTTTGTATGCTGGTATTTTGTGCCATGGCTTTTTATGTTCATACATTATAATGATGTGGAGAAGAAAATGTTGTATTTTATATTCTTATTTTGTTGTGAAAGCAATGAGAGAAGAATAGTTGAACTTTTTTAATCCTTATGCTTTCTCATTATGGAGCTGCTGAAGTCATTTCTCAAGCAGATACTCTGAGGCATCCTCTGGCTCCCACAGTCCTCTAGGAGGGGCACTCAGCGATGGAATATAATTTCTGCTTATAGTGAAAATACCTTTCCAAAACCACAGCTCTAGTGTGAATTGTGTGCTTCTGTACTAAGCCATTTCTCCTTGAAAAGATACGAGAAACCAACTATGATTTAGTAATTGTATTCTTAAAGGTATTTACTCCCCAAGCAGACAATGGCTCTCCTATAATTAACCACAAAAGAAAGAGGAGCACTTGAGTATCACCTCTCTTCTTCCCCAATGTGTTTAGCTGTAGCTTTGGAGCTTTTTTGTCCTTGTTAGATGGCATGCATATGCTGTAAATATATTAAAGAGAAAAAAAAGAAGAATATTACAGATAATGGGCACTGCCTGTCAAGGTTACATTGTACAGAGCAGAAGAATAGTACATATAATTAAACCTCCCTGTCTTTATGGTTGCTAATTCTGCCTACAAAGACCTCTAGCACAATTTTTCTCGTAATCACAAATATAATCAGCTTCCAACAGGGCTTTATTTCTGCAAATGTCCTCCCAAACCCTACAGAATCTCAGCAGCACTTCTACACCAAGACCAGTAGCCTGAAAAATTCCTTTCTAGAGAATAAGAACTAACTTTTAAGTAAACTGTATCATGAAGAAGCTAAGGATTTCAAATGGAAAAGCACAGGAGCTTAGCTTCATAAAGTACGTAATCTGTAAATCTATCTTTCCAAATAGAGGGAATAAACAAATAAAGAGAATCTTTACTATTTCTTTTTCCCACTGTTCTGATACTTGCTTCCTCTTTTAGCTGTGTAGGGAAATAGAAGAAATAAAAAAATATGTTGTGCCAGCATCTGTGCAAAACCAACAGTTTCATTAAATCTTTTGTGTGAAATCTGCAGGGAATGCTCAAAGGAAAGTTAGAAATATCCATTAAAACTAGAGGGTATTTTCACTTTAAAGATACCAATCATGATTTTTAGTTGTATTCATGTTCCTAAACCCACCCACATAATGAGCAATCACTTTTCAGAGCAGAACACTGGCTACATTCTCTTCAGCTGGGTTAGTGGTACTAAACTGCCCTCTTATTTATAAACCTTCAGTGATTCTATGTATAGGTACATACTGACTGATGTATTATAGGACGTAAATGTAAACTTGCAGAACAATCATGTTCTTATCAAAAAAACCCATGAACTACCTGGAATTGATTCCATGTTAAGTTGTTAAACTGGGAGAACACAGTATTTCTAAGCACAAATATATTCTGTGTCAGATATTATGGTAATACTTACAAGATGAGTGTAGAAATACCATCCCTCTCCAGATGACTTAAGAGCAGACCTTAAAATTAAGATAAAGTGAGAACATGTGCAAATGAAATCTTCAACTTCAGCTATAGACTGCAGGTGTGTACGCAACTATGCTTACATATGTAACAATTTTCCTATCTCAGAGAAATTTCTGCTGTGTTTAGAGCCAGAGTAAGGAGTTACGACATGCTGGTTGGGTCTGATTTTCTACCATCATAATCCTCTGGTTGAATTTGGATCAACCTGCAGGGTTGGGGCTAGTCAAAATGTCAGAAGTTGCAACCTTTGACTGTCCCCATCCTAATGCACACACCTGACCTTAATTTATGGTTGACAAGGGATCTGCTTCTCTTGGCAGATAAATGTTGCATTGGCTTTGCTGGTTTAGCTTTGAGGCTGCAAAATGTCAGTGAGATAATGAAAGAAATTAAAGCAGAAAAGAAGCACCATGGGAAAAGATAATGAAACAGCGACAGATCAGAGAAATGTTCTGCAACATGGAATTACTGTAAGACTTTCAGATCACCTGAAATTAAGGTTTTTGATCTTAAGCCTATTTTTTCACTACTGATTTTTTTTTTTTTTATTGTTTTAGGATTTAGTTGTGACTGTAGATACAATTTCATACTTTAAAGTTTATTTGCTAAAATGTTTTTAACAACAGCTTTTTTTTTTTTTAATTTGTAGTAATTTTGCACTGAGAAACTAAATCACACATGTTTTGTGTTCTCATACAGTAATAAAATATGTAAAAACCTAGATATTACTTTTTAATTTGTATGTGTTGCTGGTTTTTTTCCCAGCTGGTATGTTGGATAGGTTATTCTTTAGGCCTTATTTATTCTTCTTTATTACTTGTCTGCAAAAACATGTTACTTTTTATTTCTAGCACCACTGATTTTATTAGCCATACCATTATCAAATTTAACATTCATATAGTGTTATTTAAAATGTACAAAATTAATCACTGAATATTACTTAAATATTTGAAGAATAAAATAAAATATTTTTCTTTTCAAAAGCTTCTCTCTTATGGTGCTTTATGATCTTTTGCTGTTCAGTAGTTTAATTATTCAAAATGCATTTGATTTGAAGGAAGCCAAAATATACCAGAACTTTGTAGTGGCTGTCCTGGAAAGGTTTATATTGTCCCTGGGCAGTGTAGCCTTTTCTTTAATTCTTGTATCTTCACTGGCAAATAAGAAGCATAGAGGAAGCAGGCCAGAAACTGGAGAGAATGAAATTGTCTCACTTTACTCTGTTTCACTCAAAGTAAAGTCAAACGCAACAGCCAGCTGTGGTGCCAACAGCAGTGTGATTACTAGATGAGCCTCAGCACTGTAGAGGCCGGGAATGGAAATGGCACAATGGCTGGTGCTGCACCTTAAGGGAATGACAAAACAACTTGACCCTTCTGTTGCATAAGGAAGAGTAAGCATAGCTTAGGTCTGCAGCAGACCAGCTGGAGTTGTCTGTGCTATAAATGGCTAAATGATTTAGACATTAGATCTGTCCAAATAAGTCATGATTGAACCTGTATCTTGATGATTAGATTTGTGCTCATCAGAATACAGATGGAAAAATGGTTGAATTGCGAACCTCTCTGTTTCTTTATTTGTCTCCAAATTAATGATCCACTGAATGATGCTTTAACTTTTTATATCTTTGTATTTACATATGTGTAATTAGTCAAAGCTAGTAAGGCATTATTATTCTGATTCCAACATTTCCATCAGCTTAGGCTCCATGCATTACAGATCTGGGGCAGAAGAGAAGCAATTTAAGGGAAGATTAAAACTGAGACTAACCTGAGGAGGTTTCTCAAAATGAGAAATGCATTGTCAGAGACATTTGAGTTTGTGAGGACTGTCACATGTAGACACAGAGTGACAGAAGCTGGCAAATATTAAAGAACTGGAAAAGGTATCTGCTCATGAACAGTACCTGTTTGTGGGGTCCAACTCAAAAAACTATTGGAGAAAAAGGATGAATTCTTGGTATTTGTAGTTCATGTACAAATAAAATTTCCTATATGCTATTGTGCACTTCTTTTAAATGTCTCTACTGGTGCTTTTGAAAACAGCTCTCCTTTTCTCTCATATGACCTGTTTATAAGTTTACAATCCTCCCATTATTCCTTTGCAGACTGTAATTAAAAAAAAAAAAAAAAAAAAAGGCAGGTAATTGAAGAAGCAAAACTAAATATGGGTTTTGTAGACCAAGTCATTCTACATGTACCACAAGTGTAAATGAAAGTGCGTGTGAGGGGAACATTTCAGAAGTACTATAACTTTAGTTGCTTATAGGAAACTTACAGAATCTCACTTTGGGTAAAAACTGCTGTGAGGATAAATTTGGGGAAATTGTTTTTCTTTGCAACAAAGCAAAAATTGGCTGTTAGACAAAAGTAAAGTGTGTTTTAGAAGGAGAAATAAAATTAATCTGTAGCTATGGACACAGAAGAATTAACGTGAAACAAAGAGTAACTATGCATCAGTCAAGAAACAGAAGCTGTCTGGGAGATGTATCTAGCCTGTAGGAAACAACTTAAATGAGCTCTCATGTGTTCCCCTGGCAGCTAAGTTAGCTTGAATGATCTCTCCTGGTACTTTCCTTGTCTCAGTTGGCTAGAAGGGCATAAATGAACACTTTGCAAATGTAAACTGATAGATGATAACCAGTTAAATCAGAGATGCTTTCTTGTAACTTCAGTTACCATTATCTACAATTAGTCAGAGCAACAGTACTGTTGTAGAGCAGTTTTGTACAGCTTTGTTTTAGCAATACAAGGATGTATTATTTGTTATTAAAATTAAAATAACCTCTAATCACGCACAGCCTGATACCAATGACATAAAAGTAATTACAGTGCAATCATGCAAAATAACATTATTGGCAGTCTCCATTTACAGTTTGCTAAATCACTGCATTACAAAAGTCAAGTGTTTATTAATGTTATCATTAGACCCATCATAAACCATATTGTCTCCTTTCCTTTAATGCACCTATAAGTCTTAAAAAATAGAGCATGGCAATTTTCTTGCTTGATCTTTTAACATGCCTTTTAAATCAAATAATGCCATCAAAACCTAATTTTTGTGGATCCAAGCTGATATTACTTTTGTCTTATTTAATCACATTTTATATACTATAATCCACTGAACTCAGTTCTGTCTCAACAACAGTAGTTACACTGAAAATGGAAGGCTTTTCGATTTGTGATTCAACAGAAACTGGCATCAGTTTCTAAGATGTGTCACATATTTTGAATTTAAGAAGTTAATGTTTAAAATGTGTTTTGTGTATGCAGCCTATACAAATGTAAGGAAGATGATAAAAAGTAGAGTAGGCTGGATTCTCTAGTCAGTGTTGCACAGCCTAATGTTACAACTGCCTTGCAGTTTTGCCTAGCACTGCCTGTCATTATAAGTGCATCTATCAGAGTATTGATGAGATCCTTTTATCATGTGGTCAAAGCTAGGACAGCCAAGCCCTGATTCAGAAAGAGAGGCGGCATCGTATTTGCTTTTAGGTTTAGGGAATACTGTAAGAAATATATTTTAGGCAAACATATATGATTATATCAAACAGAAAAGACATGAATTTACCAGAGATACTACTTAACTAGTCAGTTAGAATAAAGCAGTTAGCTAGTTGTGCTTACATTTGTCACAGCTTTGCAAGGAAACTCAGACTCATCAGTGGAATTTAGGACCGCTCCACACAACGGAAAGGCACATCCCTTTGACCTGAAATACAGGTAGGTTGGTACCCTTTTTTTGATTAAAAATTTACTTAGAGTAGTCATGGTCCTAAGTGCCACCTCTGGTCTTTTCTTTCATTTTCCTGTAACTTTCTCTTACCTCAACCAGTATTTTCAATTGTCAGAAGTGACAATAATCAATGAACACTTCAGCTATGAGATGGGAGAAGCCACCTCTGATTTGGCACATAACTGCTGTTATCTCTTTGATACTACCATTTTATTCTGGCCATGAAGGACATATATTCCCCACCACCTTACTCTTTGAATGATTTTTAGTACCACTTTTTAAACTTTTTTATTTTTTACTTGGCAAACTACTGAAGGAATGCATGACAGAATATCAGAGTTCTTGGAGACAGAAATGTAACATTTAAACTTTTAGAATATTGACTCTAATGGTATCTCCAAGCAGATCTACAGTAAGACTATTTATTCTTTCTTTGAATAATAAATATTCTATATTAATCACATGCTTTGAGACTCAGATTGTCAAAATGATATGCAATAACATGTAATTTCTACTTGTTTTCAATTTAAATTGACAACATGACACTTAGGACTTTATTCAGCTACAGCTAATAGACTTACCGCTGCAGAACAAAATTCTGCTGTCCCAGAGTTCTGCGTATCCCCATAACAAGTACAGATCACTTCAGAGACAAAATGAATATTTCTAGTTAGTTTAATTAATAAACTGGTTGTTTGTATAGCTTTACATTAAATTTTTAAATATGTTCTTATGTTTTCTTGAAAAGAGGAAATATGGGCTTAGTTTTTAATTGATTTTTATCAATTTCACCTGTGAGTCATCAGCATGGACTGGAATAATCAGAAGTATTTTTCTCCTGTTAGTAACTGTCCAGATTCCTAGACCATACATCAGATTTGCTGGTGATGATTCCTTCTTGCTTTTACTTGATGGTTTTACTAGTTTGGGGGCAGAAAGTTTGTTCCTGCTTTACAACAGTTACAGCAGTTTACAACTGCTTATTGCACAGTCAAAAAGGATTTATCAAAAGAAAAGGGTCTAATTTCTGTGAGTGGACATGTTCTGGTCAATTCATGTTAATAACTGAGATGAAACAGTCAATATTTTGAGTGCTGGTATTTCTTCAAATCATAATTTCCAGTGAAGAATTGTTATGTTGGAAACTCATTAGCTAGACTTGCTCTGAGTCACTTAGCCTTCCATATGGGAAAACTTGGCAAGATATCTGGGACACTGTTGGCATTGGCACCACTTGTTTGTTTCTCATTTCCTACAATATGATTGCATGCTAGGTGATAGAACATTTCAGGATAAACGGTGTGTTTGAAGTTAAAAGAAGAAAACACTACTTAGTGTTAAATTGATTTCCCTGACTGAGATATAAGGCAACACTGTCAAAATAAAAAAAATATGGGTTTTATTATCTATCTTTCTGGAAAGAGAGGAGAAGGCATATTCGATCTTTAATTATAAGTGAGCCCAAGGAAGAACTAGTTGAAATGCAAATGAAACATTATAAGAGGGTCAGAAACTGTGAATACATTTCTGGTACACATCATGTACTCAGACATTGAAAGAAGTAATTTGAGAAGTAAAACAGTACAGTGCCAGTAATATGGAGTTCCACACTACCATGACTAGCTTGTTGGGTGTTAGCTCTGATATCATTATGCTGCTTCTCAGTGAGAAGTGCGGACACACTTAGTTCAGGAAATAAGTTGAGCCCCAGTGTTTTCATTCTTAATACAAAGGTGCATTTTTTTTGTTAGTTCAGAAGGGCAATTATTATTACTGTTAAATATCATACTTCTGCAGCTCTGTGAACTTGTCTATCCTTAATTCAGCAGTATAGTCATACTTCATTATTACTTCATTATTATAAGTAAAAATGATGTGTGTCTCACTTGCCAAGATGATCAGTTCCAGAGCAGTCATGTTCTATGGTGGAGTGGGAGATGATGGCATGCAGGGAGGGTTCCTGACCCAGAGAAACCCCAGGGGAGCACTGGGGCCTGCCAAGAGCTGTCAGCCTGCTGATGAGGCATGTGCATGTCCAGGAGTAAGAATGGTCACCCTGCACTCCAACAAAGGGCAGCCCATGGGACCACAAGCGACCAAAAGCACTGCAACCAGAGTGGGCAAATAGCGTAGCATGGCAGTTTGCCTCTTCGAAGGAAGGGCATTCCACTGTCATGTGAAGAGTCTTGAAGTCCACATAACCCAGCAACTGGGCAACATCTGCATAGGTCAAGAACAATCATCTCATTCTATTTGACCATCAAGGCAAAATGGTGGGCTGCAGCTTCGGCTGGGATGTCTTCACCATCTGCCCTAGCAGTGGCCAATTCCTCCATCCAGATGGAGCTGCTAAAGGGAGAGGCTGCAGTGCAGCCCTTGGGCTGCAGGAGTTGCCTAGACCTCTCTCCAGGGGCAGGACATCTTTAGAAAGGGTGCCCAGATGGAGGACATCCTGCGGCATGTGGCTGGGCTACCGGAGGCAATAAGAAGGCTGTGGAGCATCAGGGAGAAGCAGTTAGATGAGTGCAAGTGCAGTTTGCAGTGGACAAAACAGCCAAAAACTCCCCCAGCAGCACACACAGAAGGAAGGGGGACCAATAAGCCGCAGGAATGGAAGCTTGCAAGGCCAAGGACCTACAGGAAGAAGAAACTTCCCTCAAAGCCTGAGGTGCCCTTTCAGAACTGCTTCACTGCTATGCAGAATAAAGAGTACAAACCTGTCACATCAGGAGAGACCCTGGAGCTGAGTGAGGCAGCCCAATCTGATCCCTATGGAAAAACCAGCGCAACTAAGCAAAGGCAACAGATGATGGTAGTAGGAGACTCTCTTCTGAGAAGTACTGAGGCACCCCTTTGCTGACCTGACGTGCTTCTAGAGATGTGCTGCCTACCGGGGCTCATATCAGGGATGTCACCAAGCTTCATACAGTCCAGTGACTATTACCTGCTTCTATTGTTTCACATGGCCACCAGTGGTACAGCCAGGACCAGTCTGAGGAGTATAAAAAGGAGGGGCCACAAAGATGATCAGGGGACTGGAGCACTTCTATGAAGACAGGCTGAGAGAGGTTGGGTTGTCCAGCCTAGAGAAGTCTCAGGTAAGACCTTATAACAATCTTTCCAATACCTAAAAGGGGCTACAAGAAATCTGGAGAGGGACTTTTTACAAGGACATGTAGTAACAGGACAAGGTAGAATGGCTTTAAATTGAAAAAGGGTAGATTTAGATTAGGCATTAGGAAGAAGTTCTTTCCTGTGAGGGTGGTGAGGCACTGGCACAGCTTGCTTAGAGAATCTGTGGATGCCCAATCCCTGGAATTATTCAAGGCCCGGTTGGACAGGGCCTGGGCAACCTGGTCTAGTGCAAGTTGTCCCTGCCTATGGCAGGGGGCTTGAAACTAGATGAGATTGAAGGTCCCTTCCAACCCAAACCATTGTATGATTCTGGAACTCTGGAAATAACATTGTAAACTAATAGTTTTCCCAAGAGTTGTTACTCATTCCACATGTAAAAAACTCGGTCTCCAAGAAGCCTCGGAAGAGGACATATTCTGATCTCAGTTTCTGTAAATTCTGGCTTGACTTAGCATCACAGGCGTATTTCCCTCTCTTCAAGGTGTCTGGCAACTACAATAAACCCCACCTGTAATGCTAGTAATGTCTATTGAAAATTATCTGACACAGGAGAAAAAAGCAACTTAGCGAAAACGACGAACAACACACATATATTAACCCAGTTACAGAGAATTTTGATTTAACTGTTAACAGACTTTGCATATTGATGATAAGCCGTCTTGTTTACTGACCTGGCTACCAGGTAGACTGCAGAATTCTGGGAATCTCTCTGTCGGATACAAAAAAAAGATATCTCAAAGATTCACTTACACGCAGAAGTGGTCATGAACAGCTGTTCTTTTAAAATTCTCATTGTGATCTCACCTAGCTGAAAGATGGGTCTCCCTTTTTTTCTTTTTTTCTCACAGTGGCAGTTCTGTAATACTTTTAATACATCTTTGTCAGTTTGGTGCAGCTTCCAAAGTTTATACCACCTCCTTTATCACAGAACTCAGTACTTCAGTCCTTTAGAGTACTTATATAGAAATGTAGTGCTGTGTTATATAGCCCAATGCAATATTGCATCAAATACAACTCATGTTGGAAAGCAGACTTTTGACTCTTGGGTTACAGAAACTCTTTTAGTTTCATGGGTATCAATACAAAAGCGCAAAAAAGAAAATATATAGTTCCTAATCTGTAACACCCTTCTTCCTTTATATTTCCTGCCACTTTATGATGCAGAAGAGACAAGGAAGAGCAAATATAATATAATTACAACTTTATTTTCCATCTTGTTCTCCCTTTCTAGCACATACCTTACCATAATACATGTTTATTTACATCTGTTCTATCTACTTAAACAGACTACTTAGAAGGAGAAATGCCAGCAGGTGGTCTTGAGCCACAAACTGGGAGGAAGATAGGAAATTATTTCACAACTTTTACTGAGGAGTAGGTTAATTTTTGTTGGAAAAGTCATGGAGAAAGTAAGCAGTGCAATAGAAAACAGGAAAAGGTAAGTCTGTGATGCAAATAAAAACAGGAAAATTCTGGATTATTCCAGTGTAACAATTAATGAATTTATTGTAAGCTGTGTATAAGAAAAAACACAAGTATATACACAATTACTTATTGTGGCCTTATTAATAAGACGTAGACCAAACACCCATATTCTCAACCACTTGGTAGTTTTTGATTCATTATGAAGGTTTTTCCTCTGCATGTTAAAATTTCTGATTACTATTTTAGTGCACATCATAACTTTACACTCTAAGTAAATGCAGGACTTGTTTTAGGACTACTGTAGAATGAATGTTTGTACAGAACATTAAAAAAATTTCCTTGTTGATATTTTACTCTGAGAAATGCTAGCTTTTTGCCTCTCTGTGGAGCAGCCTAAGCTCCCTAGGTACCTGACCCACAATGGCAATAACGTAGGGAACAATGCAAAGTGTTTCTTTTTTAGTATGCCTACATGCTTTTCTCGAAGCAGTCAAAGTCACAAAGAAGGGCCCAGGAGTAGAGTAGAGAAGGAACTTCACTGGGACAATGTAATCCAATTTACAAATGGGACACAGATTTTTTGTGATGTAAAAATGTCCAGAATATGGGTCTGTTTTTCTAAATAGAAAGAAATCATAAGATGTAGAGGTGTATGCCAGGGGGCACAGAAGAAAAGTGCTGGTGTTAATTTTTCTAAATTCCTTCAGAGTGCAATATTTAAAATCTTTAGAAAAATACTTTTAAGGCAGATCAAGATATTAAGATTTTATTTTATTTTTTTTTAATATAGTGCCCTGACTTTTCAAGCCCTTTTTCAAGTTAGCAGACCATACTCATTCAAACAAAATAACCTTGACAGCAGCAGTGTTTTGTGACTAGTCAGACAGCCCCTATGGAAAACGTATTCTTCTGCATGAAAGATTGTGGGAGTTTAAAGAGAAATGCAAGAGCACTGAAATTCTGTAGGAGATAAAAGAGTAGTCTGCGAGGACTATGCAAATGTAAGTTGTACATATGTTTTTATAATTTTTTTTTGTAATCTATTAAAGAAGTAACCTCAAGTCACAGCTTGTAGGCTCCATTTCAGTGCATTGTTTCCATTGAAGATGTTAGAGTTGTATGTAGGTAAAACATTGATTCAATTGAAGTTAAATGAGTTTTGCTGTTTTCAGCAAACACAATTCTGTTGTATTTTAACACTCTGTGCTCTTCAGATTTGGATAGACCATGAGGACCCTACATCTAATGACTGTGTCACCCAGAATATTTAATAAGATGATCTTCCTGCTCTTCTGATCTTTTTTTTAATCTTATTTTTTTAAAACCATGCAGGCTTAAATTGCTGGAATTGCAGTATTATAACGGTTATTACATCTTACTGATAGTTTGTAGATAATCAAACCAATATTGACCAACCAAACTAGTTGATTTTTTTTCATTGAGACCTTCTTTTGAAATGCATCTTTAGCTTTACAGCATCAGTATATTCAATAAAAATAGCTTGCTTTTTTGTTTGTTTGTTTGTTTTAACACAGAATTCCCAGTCCATGCAGAAGCTGCAGTTTACGCTATCTGATATTTTCCTAGACAGCAGTTTTACTAATATGTTTTTAAATGTTCTGTCACTGTTCTATTTCTTTTCCTTGACATTTTGTTTATCTGCACTGAATGAGACATAGTTTATACTCCAATAGGAAATAAATGTATAGGAATATTTTGGCCTGTGTTTTTTCTCTGTTCAGAAACTGATGCAGAAGATTACCATGAGGATTTAAAAAGTAAGGTGGATTTGTAGAAACCAATAGCATTCCCAAAAATACTGAAATGTTCTAAAAGAGACAATAGTAATTGTACAAAAAGAGATCAAAGTCCATGTCCAGTAAAAGTATATTCAGTAGAAGAAGCTGACATTTATCCAGTAAGATGGAACTGAACTTTTTGGCTAAGCTTGAAATATTGATATAAACCTGATTTATTGTCATTTTAGTTTTAATTCTTTTCATTCCCGAGACGTGCATATTCACTAAGACAATAATTTTCTTGCATTTACTATGTATAGTTAATTGGGCTATTTAAAGGAAATAATGTTGGTGGCAGGCAACCTTTTCTTTTTTAAAAAAACAAGTCATGTTTGCAATGCAATACATTATACTTAAGCTACATTTAAGTGTAGCCCTAGTAAGGGCCACTCAGGGTATGTTTTTAACCATACGTATTGTGTGAGTCCTGTTTGCCACAATTCTCAAGGTTTTAAAGTTAATGATATTTCCATTGAGTAGTTTCCTTGATATTTTCCTTGACCTTTAGAAGAATGTTTTGAATATTTTCTTTCTCATCTTCAGTTTTTCACAGCATTTCTTTCTCTTTGCTGTTGCTGAGCTCTAAGTTTCAGTTAATTGCTTCTCTTGTAACAGATTTCTCTTCTATTGTTCCCTCACAGAAAATACCGTCCTAACATAGACACTTTTCTGGACAGTAAACCTGTACAGTCAGGTTTTGAGTACCTCCAGGTGTACTGGTTTTGGCTGGAATAGAGTTAAACTTCTTCATTGTAGGTGGTATGAGGCTATGTTTTGGATTTGTGGTGAAAACAATGTTGATAACACAGGGATGTTTTTATTGTTGCTGAGCAGTGCTTACACAGAGTCAAGGACTTTTCTGCCTCTCACACCACACCACCAGCGAGTAGGCTGTGGGTGCCTGGGGAGTTGGGAAGGGACACACCCAGGACACCTGACACCAACAGATCACAGGGATATTCCATTTCATATGGCATCAGCAATAAAAGCTGGGGGAAGAACCGGGAACTGGGGTGGATGTTTGGAGTGGTGGTGTTTGTCTTTCCAAGTAACAGTTAACATGTGATGGAGCCCTGCTTTCCTGGAGATGACTGAACACCTGCCTGCCGATGGGAAGGAGTGAATGAATTCCTTTGCTTTGCCTGTGTGTGCACCTTTTGCTTTACCTGTTAAACTGCCTTTATCTCAGCCCATGAGTTTTCTCACTTTTCGCTTTCTGATTCTCTCCCCCATTCCACAGAGGGGGAGTGAGTGAGCTGTTGTTGCAGGGCTTAGTTGCCAGCTGGGGTTAAACCATGACACTAGGGAATGACCATCCACAGGTCTCTGGGCAACTTGATCCAGTGTTTGATTATTCTCAGAGTAAAAAATATTTTTCTCGTGTTCAGATGGAATTTCCTGTGTTTCTATTTATGCCTATTGCTTCTTCTTCTAACACTGGACACCGCTGAGAAGACTCTTGCTCCATCTGCTTTACACCCTGCCAGCAGATATTTATAAGCATTGGTAAGATTTCTCCTTCTGTTTTCTAGGCTAAACAATCCCCAATCTCTCAGCCTGCTCTCACGTGAACTATTCTGCAGCTCCTTAACAATCTTTGTGGCTTTCCAGTGGACTTACTCCAGCAAATTCATGTCTTCTGCTGGGGAGGCTCCAAAAAGGCAACCAAAAATAGAGACTGCACAGCCTTTCTGGGTAATGTGTTCCATTTCACTGTCCTCATAGTGAATTTTTTTTCCTTCTATCAAGTCTGAACCTCTCTTGTTTTAGCTTCTGCGGTCTCTCATCCTCCCAGCATGCCCCACCATAACTGGCTTAGCCTCCTATAGATGTTGCAAGAATGCTGTTAGATCTGCCTGAAGCATTTTCTTTTCCATGCTGAACAAGCCTTGTTTCCTCAGCCTCCTCTCTTAGGCCAAGTGCTTCAGGCCAAAGTATACCTTGGTGGCTCTCCACCAAACTCATTGTTGAGTTGGAACACGTCTTTCATGTACTGGGAAACACAAGAGTGGGTACTATTTTCTACATGCAGTCCAATGAGTGCTGAGTAGAGTACTTCCCTTGATTTTACTAGCTGTGCTGCTGTTGATACAGCCCAGGATGCTGTTGGCTGTCTTAGCTGCCTTACCTACAGAGCTGCTCCCTGGGCCTGTCAGACCCTGTATTTGTGGTTGCCAGAGGAATTTGCATTCATCCTTGCTGAAATGAATGAGTTCCTTTTGTAACATTCCTTCAATCTGTGCAGCTCTTTCTGGACTTTGTTCCCCAGGTATGCTCTTCCGGTATGTCACTTTTTTAATGGATAGTGAACCAACATGCAATTTCTGCTCTGCTTCTTGCTTTGTGATACTGTAGACCTTATGTCTTAAATGCTGCATCAAGCAACTTTCATTTTCGATTGCTTATGAGATGTTTAGCAGACACTGGGTCAGCCAGTAACCTCTCTATTGACATTATTGAACCCTTACTCACAGAGCTAGTGTTACTGGCTTCAAAAGCTTGAAGAATTAACATATCAGGGATTTGATCTTGTCAGTGTCTGTTCATGTAGACAGTCCCATCTTTCAAACGAGAAGTCAAAGGACATATCTCAAGTAAGACAGGTTGTATACAGTCCTTAATAAAACTAACAAAAAGACCTCATGACAAATTCCAGGGGGTGGGGGCCTTTTCAGGCAAGGAAGAAACTGCTCAAGGATACGGTCAATGCTAATGTCAATTTCAGTAACAGCGAAACTCAAATCCGGTTATGAAAAATTGATGGAAGGTAATCCGCAGTTGGGAAATTTTGACTTCTAAGCAGTGAGAAGCACTTTATCCAGCATTCACTAAGCAATGAGCAACTTGAGCCAGACATCATCATCACCATTAAGGTCCATCGAAGTGGACCTTGGACATGAAAGTGTTGTCTACTCAGTTTTGCTAAATGATAATTTATGGCTTTAAAATAATGTACAGTTCTGGCTCCTTGAAAAGAAGAAAAAAGATTTTGTATCTCTTCAAATATTTAACAAATCTTATAGCATTCCCTGATATATGAACACAACACTAGTTTCTTTGCTTCTATTTGAGATAGGAGAGAAAAAAGTTTAAACATAATGATTGTCTTATAGGTATTCTGAGTTTGCTGATTTTACTGAATTAATTTCTATAGATTCTCCTAAATATCTGTGTTATTAAGCATATCCTGGAGAAGCTTGCCCTTGTACCTACTAGTGTAGTAACACTTTCTCCAAGCCAGAAAGACAGAAAGAGCAAGATTTTGGAGTGGCTTCTCTGCAGCTATTTGTGGTAGACTTGTTAATGTTGAGTTTCTACTCATCGGTACTCATAGGTTCATAATTTCTTTAAAGTAAGCTCCTCTCTTGGGCATTACAACAGAATTTCTAGAGTCTTTTGCCTGTTATGTGACACCAAAATCTGTCCCTTTTCCTGAATTAACATTTCTTGAAATCCTTAGCTGCATTTATGGCATTAGGTCTCCCCTAAATGATGAGAAAATAACAACAGTGAATTCTCAATGTGAATTCCCACCTGAGTTATTTTCCATCTTTGCAGGTAGTCTGTTTAATGCCAGCTACTATCCCCTGCCCTTTAAAGAAATCTGAAATGTACCTATACCACTTTTGACTTTTGATTCTGTCCTGTGTTAGAGGACTTAGGAAGATTCACTGAAAATTCAGAGAAATGAAAGTTATATTTATACCCTTTTTAGGAGTATTTATAATGCCATTTTGCCTAGATAGCAGAGTTGAACAGGTTCTCATAATCTATATGACTGGATAATCGCACAAGTGCAGTACATGTGCTTTCTCTTCTGCGTAGCTGTGGGTGGGTGCTGAAAGCAAAATGTTATGCTTGCTGGCATAGTAGTAATGTAACAAGTCTGTATTACAATTTAGCAGTGAGGTTTATTTTAGTAAGATATTGTTCTAAGAGTACTATAATTATGGGCCAGACAACAGTTTTCTTCAAAGCTTTTCCAGTGATTTATGATTTCCTCAAAATTACTTTTTCACCTAGTGTTTTCCTTATTGTTTATAGTACAAAGTGATTATTTTTAGTGGGAAAATTGGAAAAGAATAATTTCAAACTATTTAAATTATGTGAGCATAATAAAAGGCGTTTCTCCCACCACTGAAAAAAAAGTCAAAACCAAACAACACTCTTTTAAGCTTGGGTCCTTTGAAAAGCTGAATGTATTTTTTCACTGGGGATGTTTTTTTCAGGATTCAACATTCACAGTTCAAGAAAGTGTAGCACTGAATGAAAGGTTTGACATGGTCATAATTGTCAATTAATAATTTATTCCCTTAAAAATTCCCTTAAAAATAGGTGAGTAAGAAAAGACAAACTGCATGTTAGTAGCAAAATTCAGGTCTTCTTCATGGCAGTTCAGCCATCATGCAAAGAAAGACCACGGATTCTTCTCATCATAGTAGCATATTACATAGGATAACAGCCTAGAAGAGGAGCAAATTGTAAGTTGACATAAAAAGGGAGGGGTTTTAAGTATAAAGCAAGAGTTAATAATTGAAAGTCTAGAACCCATATATAGGTCTTCAATTAAATTATTTTTCTGTCTCAATTTATGAAAATAAAATTTGAAAGTCCACTACAGTGATATATAGGCTTTTAAATGTCTTAGACAGAAAGTGCCTGGAACTATTTATTTATATATATATAATATATAGCAATTTTAGTGGAATAAATTCATAACATGAAAACACCAGTCAGAAATGTCAGCATTCCTATTTCTCTTACATTATCTGTAAAAGAAAATGGAAGTATCTGGGATATGCTTAAAAAATGGTAGATATATGTAAGGCAATTGAAGGAATTTGTAAAAGGGTCTGAATGAAAGAGCCTTCATGTAAAAACACAGTAAGAAAGAAACCTAGCAGCAGAGAGGAAGTGCTAGGATAAATCTAAGAATTAGTTTTGTTAATACCCCTGAAAAAATTTTGGAAGCCTGGAAATAGTTCAGATTAATCTTCCTGTTAAAATGTTATGCCTATTTGTCTAATATTGTCTAGTTTGAAGCTTTAGGCTTTGATTCATGTTGTTTTCATACATGTCAACATTAATCAGGCAATACTGCTTTTATTTTATTGGTAAGAGATAGATCTTTCATAGTCTTCCATAAGAAGATGTGGATTTTTGATATTTCAAGGACTTTTGTGGGTTTTCTCTCTATTTTTGCATCACTACTGTGTATGAGAGGCACATATCAATGTCTGCAGACAATTTTCCCAGGCAGTTCATAGCCTTTCCTATGGGTAGTGAAAACACTTTCTATGAAAACATCAGCAATTGCCTTAATTCTGACTTCTTTCCCAGAACACTAAAATTGCAATAGGGTATACCACTATTAAAAATAATCCTATTCTTATAATTACTATTCTAAAATATGATATGGTTTAGAATATGAAAAATGAATTGGTTAAAAAGCTGATGATCAGCATAGCTTTTTCATGTGTTTATCTAAATAGGACTACAATTCAATAGAACTATGGCTGAAAAAGAAAAAAATTTTGTCTACGTTTTAATGAAGTGTACAGCTTTGAATTTAAATGTTTTCCTAAGTTTTCTATTATTATAGGTTACTGTAATTCTTACATGAAAACCATAAATGTATTCCAACATTTCCAAATATCATGGTCTTAATAATCAATAAGTCTTAAAAAAGTAAATATTTATTTTTGTATATATGCTACGCAAAATGACATATTTATGCTTGTTTTATTTACTAGTGTTTAAAGATAATTACTTAATTTAATCTGCATTTTTAATTAAGCTGTTATTCCATGATAATGACAGCCTATGTTCAGATTTCAGTAGCTGTTCATTTAAAAGAACCATGAAGAAAAATGCACTGATTACAAGAATCTCTGTATGCAAAGACTTGGGGTTTTTAGGAAAAAGTCTTCTGTAGCACAGTTCTTGTTTTATCGGATAGCAGCCCAGATTAATACTTGCCTGCTACTAAGAGACATTCTGTTCTCAAATTTGTGGCTGAATACCCAGATGCTTGGGATGCTTCCCTGCCTACTAATGTGTGAACTGATTTGTAAGACTGCAACTCTTGATACTTTAAGCTTTTGTCCAACCCTCCTCTTGAACCCTTCTCTTGTCCAACCCATCTCTTTCTCTAAGAAACAGGACAGCCTGAGTTATAACAAAAGGGAGAATAAATCAATAGTAAGACGTCTAACTGCAAATAAGCTGGATCAAGGCCTTGGTCACAGTCTGAGTGAAAGATAGGAATCACAGATTTAAATATATTTGAAAAATTTGATTGCATGTCACACACATAATCAATGAGGTTGGAAGGGGCCTATAGAGATTGCGGAGTTTAACTGCCTGTTAAAATGAGAGTCATCTAGAGCAGGGTGCTCAGGCCCATATCCAGTCAAATTTAAAATATCTCTCTGGAAAGAGACTCCACAACCTCTCTGGACAACTGGGTTTCAGCACTCTCAGAATAAAAAAAAGTGTTTCAGTTCATTTGGTGTTTTGGGTATCTTATTTATTTGTTTGTTTGTTTGTATAAGTTGAATGTTTAGTACTTTTCTCTTTATTGATCTGGTTTGCTCTGTGTTTTCCTAATGGTAGTGATGGAAGTATCTCATACTGCTAAGTACAACTGAAAAGGACCTCAGGAGATGAATTTAGCACCTTCTTGCTCCAAAGCAAACCAAATTCTACTAAATTAATTTCTGATAGTTTTGTGTAAACAAAATGGTTTTCAAAAATCCTTCAGTCATGATGATTTCTCAGTCTTTGGCAATGTGTCCCAGTGCTTCAGTGTCTTATCTCTCAGAAATTTACCCAATGCTTAAGGTAATCTCACTCACTGCGGTTAGACCAGTACTTCTTGTCTGTTTCACAGGACCATGAAGAAACCATTATTTCATTGTGGAAAACTTTTGTTTCATATTTTAAACTATTCTCCTGATCCTCTCCATCTTCTCTGGGATACATTAATTCAGTTCTTGGTCTTCCTTCTGTATAATTTTTCCTAAGCCTCTAATCACCCAGGTACTTTTCTCTGAGCTTTATTTTCTGAGAGTCATGTCTTTCTTCAGGTACTATGCAGCATACAACATGGTACCATGGACTGAAAGAGAACATTGATTAAGAATTATTATGGAAAATGTAAAAAATCACTCTAACGCTGAGTACATCATCTGGGAAATAGCAGCTTATTGTCATACAGTATAACTGGTGTTTGTCAAATACTTTTATCAACTTGGGCATATCCCTAGTCAGACTGCCAGGTACTTCATTTCAAAACTACACCAATACCTCTTCTCTCATTCCCTAAAATATATTTTGAAAAATATGAGGTAATCATTTTAATTACCTAATTTTAATTAATTAGGTGAAAACCAGGAGGAAATAAATATGCTTGGGAGAGGCAGCTCACAAAAAAGAAAAAAAAATGAGGCCTAAGAGAACCCATTTCTTCCTTGGTGTTATATTTAAATTTGCTACAGAAACAGTAACAAAGAACAAATAAAAAGTTTCATACAAACATTTCTACTTTTAAAATACGCTATTTAGGCACATTCAGAGCAGGCCTAAGAAAACTGATTGGATTCAGCCTTTTTTTTTTTTTTTTCTGAAAGGCAGGCAGCCTTTGATTCACTAATGCTATTTCATTAACAGTGATCTGGTTTTTCTTTTCTGTCAAAATCCTATGGATTTATTTTTCAATATAGAGCACAGCTGTGACATTTCAGGTTTGTTACTTTCACTTTCTGTTTTTGTACTTTGGAGAAAAAGGTCTTACCACTACAGTGTTTGCTATAAAAATTAACAAAAATGCAAAAATTAGAAGTAGTTTTGAGAATGCACAGAAACCACGAAAAACTGTGGAAAATAGAACTGTGACAAACTAGGTAGCTTATTGTGACAAAGAAACTGCCCAAGTAAAACAATATTTTGTGCTGAAAACTTCTTTGTATTTACTTTTTTTATTCCTGCACATCATATTCTTTATTCTGAGTTGAGCAGAAAGGCATCTGTAAGGTCAATGCCTGGTTGCACAGCTGATGTCACATGCAAGGCTTTGTCTTTGATAACTAATTCATTCACTTTGAAGAATAAAAACCACAGGGGAGAAATGGACTAACATGAGAGGCAAGAGCACCTTTGCCAACAAGTGAGGAAGTCTTCGATCTAGGTTTACTGGGGTATGGTGACCAAAGGCTGCTTAAAAGTATAGGAAGGCATGAGAGGCAGTAAGGAAGCGCCTGGGGATACGACATGAAGGAGGATCTCTTATTTCCACTCAGAAAGCAGTGTTATGTAAGGCCTATCTCAGACACTTGTGCACCAGTTCACACAACATGGGAAACATACCAGAGAAGTCCAGGTGTGATCGCAGAACTCACTGAGATCACAGAGACATGGTGAGATAGTTTGCTTGTATAGAGTGTTGTGGTTAATGAATGTGGAGTTTTCAGGTAGGACAGATCAGGAAGGCAAGAAGGAGAGGTTGCAGCCTACACAAAGGCACA
The DNA here is from genome assembly GCF_963264785.1 of Psittacula echo. NCBI lineage: Eukaryota > Metazoa > Chordata > Aves > Psittaciformes > Psittacidae > Psittacula > Psittacula echo. Next base: position 27,434,911 of record NC_137742.1, on the reverse strand, counting down.
AAGTTCAAAGGCACAAAGCAGTTCAAATTCTCATGTTAATGGTAAAAGACCATCAAAGAGTTAAGGAACATGAGCTACTCCAACACCTGCTGAAAGATGACTGGGCAGAAGCAATTCCGGAGATTCCTGGAGTGCGCTTAATACAGTTTCTTGATACAAGCTGACTCGGGAAGATACTCTACTTGATCTATTACTCTCAGAAAGAACTGGTGGGAGTGTGAAGGTCATGGCAGTCTTGGCTTTATCAATCATGAAATGGTAGAGTTTAAGATACTGAGAGAAGTGAGCAAGATTATTAACAGAATTACAAACATGGACTTCAGGAGAGCAGACATATAATGAACTACAGACGTAGTATTTTAACTTGGTACTGAGCACTAAATACCTGTGGGCTTATTCATTCTATTCAGTTTTGTCTGTGTTTATGTAATTTATCACACACAGTTAAAGCTAAAACTCCACATCCAGGCTCCTTCTCACATTTTTACAATTGAATATATTCACTAAACACAAAGCCTCTTTGAAACTCATCTATTTATTCTTTTTTTCCCTGTTTACAGCCAGTATTTTCCAGATTTCTTTGCAGATCTATTTCAAAAGAGATCACTTAATCCCCTATGTGAAAAGGGGATATGAGTCATGGAATTGATTTTCTAGTTCCAAATCACGTGCACACTGTATAATGAAATATCACTGACAAGAATGAATTAAGAGGTCAGCAGGTGAAATGTGGAAATGAAGTCCTCTAATCCTGAGGAAGCCATACAGTGAATTTTCCTGGTTTATGAAGCTGTCGTAACTTCTAACATTTGGAAATAAACTACGTGAGACAATCAAGTTCTGTTGTGTCGGATTTAGTCCGTAAGAGTTGCATAGGCTCTGTTCCAAAGCCATCTTTCTTCATAAAATTTTCTTATGCAACAATGTCAAAAAAACCCCCAACCCCCCTCACTTAAAAGCCCCATGCATTTTCTCTTTCTTTCCTGGTCTCTGATTTATATTTGAGAAGCTGAGGTAATGAGAACTTTGGAGGTGAGGCAGTTAACAGTACAAGCAGATTTTCAAGCTTCATTAGTCTGTCTAGCACATAGTTCTTATGATCAGACTTTCAAATATGCTTAGGGCACCTTCACAGTCTTCTGCTAGCATAGTCTGCTTTTGTGGTGATGCTGCACCACCAAAAACTTTAACCTAATTTTTAAATGCCTTCTTATGTCCTGGGATTCAACCCTCCCTGTACATTGCTTCAGGAACATTAGGTGCATAGATCTGGTATTCATGAAGACATTGTGATAACATATTAAGAGGATCATAAGGATATGTATGAGCCAGCACAGGCAGGACGCAGAAACAACCACAAAACCATAGGCAAAATGCAAGTAGTAGACTTATTCTTGTTACCTTGCCAGTCGGGGAATCTCTGAAGCAGCACATGGATAGAGGCATGCAAACAGGGGCATAGGCATCAAGGAGCTCAATCCATGCCAGAGGATCACGAAGCCTGATGGTTTTGTCTGTGTATCAGGGATTCATGCAGGTATATTTTACCACTGTGATTTGATCTTTCCCACAGCAGGGCAGGAATCTCAAGTATGTTCATCTGGGTGCCTCAAAGTTTATCATGCCTACGTTACCTAAACACAGATGTCCTACTTGTCAAACACAAAGGACTAAACAACTTTAGTATGATATATGTGTTTTTCAACATCTCAGCTGCAAGTCACATGAGCATGTTTACAATCTGCCTCACCAAACTTCTATCATTTTCCCACAGGCTAATGTGCAGACCTGTCCTTAGGCTACATTTCTAAGAGAAAGACTTATATCCAGACAGAAGAAATTTCAAGACAGTTCTTCCAGGTTCTAAGTGCTCTATTTGGAAGTAGAGGATGAGAAACAGAGCACTGACACTTTTTGACTGTGTTTTGCAGGACAGTTTTCAATTTTCTAAGTAATACTGATAGGCTTTGAACTCCAGAGGTAAGCTATGTGGAGAATTCCTTCTTCGTGACTCCTGACTGAGCCCAGCATGAGACAAACTGAACAGCCCAGTTCACAGGTCACTCTGTATTTGCCCAGTAGCAGAAATTCAGAGTCCTCACAACTGTAATGAGAAAATTCATGGGCCTCCAGGTTTAGATGGTGATTTTTAAGGGACATGCTTTGGATGTGGATGTTCATGGTGACATATAAATACCGTTGGCCTCCCTAAGACTATAACTTGAAGTGTGTAGAGTATTCTTTGTATCTAAAAAAAATAAGAGATTTTAGAAAAGTAAGAGATATGAAAGGGAAATGTAATTTGTAGGTATCTGCTTCTTTATGCTACTTTTTCTAGTTGTCGTGGTTTAAGCCCAGCAGGTAACTCAGAACCACACAGCCACTCACTTACTTCCCACTTTTTATCCCCCCCTCCTGGAGGGATGGGGAGGAGAATGGAAAGAATGTAACTCCCACAGGTTGAGATAATCATCAGCTTTTTAATTAGCCGTAGAATCAGACACTCCTGACTCACCAACCTATACCAAATGATAATGAGCTTACCAGCCTTTTGCCAGTCTAATCTAGTTGCCAAGGTTCTCTCAATACTCACTGGAAAGAGGTAGGTATCTCTAGGATGGGAATCATTACATCCTAAGACAAGTGTCTATGAGAATTAGGAGTAATCATCTTACAGTTGCCCCTTCTTTGCTTAGTTAGCTACAAGGAAAACGTACACAACTAGTATAAATGCAAGTATATACACAGATGTTAAGTGAGGTAAATTTACTCATAGCAGAAGGTCAGTAGAAAGATTAGTGTTAAGAACATGATTTGCTGAATCCAAATCTTTATGTGCTAAGTAGAAAACATAAAGATTTTCAGTTGAACAGAATCATAAAGGTGCCTATTTGTTTCATACTTGTCCAGAGCAATTGTTCATTTTCACTCCAGAGCAATAAAAGAAGCAATCTTACTTTTTGTTGAGTTTCAGTGTTCTCAGAAGATACCATATCACTTCAAAATGTCAGGTCACCCTTCAAATAGCAAATCAAGAAAATAAACACTGTATCTTGACAGTCTGCTAAAGAATCTGGAATCCTCCTCACATCTCCCATCACACCTTTATGTCCAGGTTTCTGGTTTGTTTTTTTTTCTTTTAAGTAGTATGCTGTCTTTCCAAGTTCAGGGTGCTTTTTCTCCTTTTTAAGGAAAACATGCATCTTGCAGAGCTGGAACAAAAATAAAATCTCAGAGAACAATGAGAAATGATGTTTTTATTTTTTCGTGCCAAAAGCGCATGTAGCCATTGCAAAAAATACAAATAATGGCTTAGGAGAAAGCATCAATACATTGATTCAGAAGGCCAGAGTGGTTGTGTTCTTTCCAGACATACCTATAATGTAGTACATACTTTGGATAAGATTATATCTGAGTAGATTTTTTTTGTTCTTAAAAATATTTTCTTTTATGTTTTTTTATGGACAGATGGAACTTTTATTGCGATTTTCTAAAGCTTTTGGTTTTTTATTCCATGATAGTTTCTGATATGTATTGATTCAGTTTGATTTACAGTTCTCTGTAATTTGGACCTCTTTATATACTTCCTGTAAGCTACATACACTGTTTTCAAAGCAGTGATTTTTTCCTCTCCCATTTCTTTTTGAAGTACTATTTAGAGCTAAAATGGCTTTCACTCGAAGTAGACATTTGTCTGATGATTATGCATTACTACTTCTTAGTTTGGGAGACTCACAATCTGTCTGGTTTTATTGAGAGATTAAATCCATTTTACTTGTTAATCTTTGCTTTAGGGGACTTCTTAGTCATCAAGCATTATTGTATTTCTAGTTTTTTCTTGGTTCTGCAGACCTCACAGTTTTCAGGGAGACACAAATGGCTTTTTTTTAATGGCGTGAAATGGAAGGTCATTATCCAGCCTAATAGACAGCATTACAAATCACAAAAGCAACATAAGCTGTCTTTTTAAACAAAATCTAGGGGAGAAATCTCAGGTTCTGAATCTGATGTACTATACATCACTCACAGCTCGTTGACAACGTTAAGAGTTCCCCATGCACACTTGAGGGGTAAATGATTCTGTTGTGCTAGGCCCAACAATACTTTTGTGTCATAAAGCAAAATTATAATGAAAGAGTAAACTTCAATTTCAGGCACATAATAAGAAAGTAAAAAAAAAAAAAGAAAAAAAAAAAAACAGGTCTTTTATTTTAGCCTTTTAACAAAAGAAGATTGATTTTGGATCATCAGACTGAAACTTCATAGGTGGGGTATTTTTATGTTTTCAGTATCTGTACATATGGAGTAAAACAACTGATGGTTACCAATTTGTGAGACTTTTTTTCAGCAGAATTAAATTAACAGTTTTATTTTTCGGGAAAATCAAGTGAAACAATCACTGATTTCACAGGAAATTACCAAGGATATTAAACTTCCCAGAACTAGTAGTGACTTTCTCAGATTTAATTCAGGATTTCGTATGGTGTACAAATATCTGCACACTATAAGCACTCTGGGCAATGTTTACATCTGAAGAGGAGATGCCTCCTCATTCAACAACAGCCTGCATTTCAGCTTTAATGTGTGAAGAATGCATGGTGGCTTTAGAATGCTTTTTCTCACTTTTGCTATAAACTGATAGGAGCTGATGGCTACTTTTATCCGTTGCCAGAAATAGCAATCAATTAATGCTCCACATCTTTTAGACTTCAATTTGCCTTACTACAGTGCTTCTTCTCCCCTATACTATGTAAATTTTCTGGGGAATGCTCAAGCCACTGTATTAGCATAAAGACAGGCCTTATCGTGGGTCAGGAGTGGAGAAGATTCAGATGAGTTTTTATTGCTTTGTGCTTGGCTAACATAATAATAACCAGACTTTTTTTCTTCCAGACCTGTCATAGCTCACTGAGATTATGTCTGTGACTAGTATTACAATACACCATTATACAATAACTGCAAATACATAACAGGTAAAAAAGGTTTTAATATCTCATAGTCTTCCTATAAACAGAGACTGATACGTTTAATGGAAGACTCCAGAGCAATCTGGTTCTAGTAGTAACAATTCTAATTTGGTTGAATTTCAGCAGTAATATAAAAACATGGTGCAAAAAGAAGCAATGCATACCAAACATGACGGTGATTTATAAGTCTGATTTATGAGGCAGAACAAGTGAAAGGTGATGTCAGGAAGACCTCATTCATATTCACACGCATGCACATATAGTCAATGTAGACCTGCCTCAGCTACGGCTCTGATTGTCCCTGAGTCAGAGCTTCAGGGAACACAATAATCCCTCTGATCAGCCTCCATACTGAGCCTGGGAAAGAGCTTAGCTCCTGTATGTTACAGTTCCTCTATCTGGGCGTGTTTCTGCTATGTGGTACTTGACATCCAGATATGGACCGTTCCCGGATCTCTACCACTGACAGTTTTGTAGCCAGGTGTTGCCAGAGGCCACCAGTAAGATTTGTTTCTAATAGTATTGCTGCATACCTTTGCAGTTTCTTCTGCTGTTGGTTGTTGCTGATTACACTGTTTCTGCTTACCACGGCTTGTAATACTAATTTCTTGATCACTTTATACGTGCCTTTTGGCCAAGATAAGGCTATAGTATTCCCTTGTCAAGACAAAAGTAACTCAGAAGAAATCAGCGTTCATCACAATGAAATCATACCTCGCATTTGATAGAAGTGTAAAGGTCAGTCCCAGAACCCCAGTCTTTGCATCCTCTATTCAGGCGTTTGCACACGATCTCTCATGCATGTTGTATGCGCCATCTTTCATGCTGTGTCACAGATAACATCATTTGCCTTAGAACTGCACAAAAACCCCAATGCTTTCAGGAAGTCTGCCCAGAGCACATCATATATATCAGTAGTCTCATCTGTGATACATTGCCACCATAGCAGAAAATGTATAATAAACCATAGCTCATTACTATTAAGGTTTTCTTTCTAATCTCTTCATTTAGTACATATTATATCTTATTTTGCTGTTGGCTCTGTGAGGTACCTGATTTGTTCACTTAAAATTAGTTCTTTGAAATACTTCACAATAAATACAACTTCTTGAGGAAACATCAGAACAACTCTCTCCTTTAGAATATTTTTCAGTAAATTCTACAGAAGAATGACTTCATCCCCAATAACAATACCTTTCTATGTGGCCCACAAATGTATCATGGATCTAATTACTGTTTATTTCTAAAGCTTCTTTCTGAGTTTCCAATGGTCTGTTCTAAACAAAGGCTTTCTCTCACACAGACAGTGCATTCCTTTTGGTAGTGGAATCCTCATGTCTGAACTGTGATGTCATGATCATCCATCTTCAGATAGTGTTGTGTCTAGAATCCGCAGCATTAAATTGAAAAATTCCCTAGCTTCAAGCCAGACCTTCTCACATGTCTTCAGAACCATATCCATGACAGGAGAAACCTGAATTAAAATACATTATCTTTTGTAATAGTGAAGGAGCACAATAAATATTACAGTAGTGAATGCTTTTTAATGAGAATTAGTTTTCACTTGAAAGATGTGTGCTACCAAATGTAATGTAACAGGATAGACTTCCTCACACCTGTTTTTCAGCAAAGGGCTGAAAAAAATCCTTGTTGTGGGGGCAATGTGCTCCAGAGTCCTAATTAACTTGATGAGTGGGCTAGAAAAACACAACAACCACAACAGCAGAAGGCTGTTTTCAAGAATGTGATAGTACTCACTATCCCTAGAGTATTCTTTACTTCATTTCCCAAAAATCAGGAGATTTGAGATGATAGGGACTTGGCACACTCTTGTAGCTTGGAGGACGCAGGGGCTTGTGGATATAAGCAAGAAAGGCCAAATCTGGCCGGGTAGGGGTACATGAGGTAGCTTTAGTCCTTCCACAATGACAATGAGCATATAAATATGCTATATTTTCTTTTTTTACCTTTACAACCATTAAACTGTTTTTCTTATATCCCCAGGAAACCTAAAACACCTTTTTAGGAAATGAATGTTAATTCTCTAAAACGTCAGTTGCAGTAAGACATCTAACTCTGCAGATGTAAGCTGATCCTCTCTAATGTTGCCATAATAGAAATAAAAGAAACAAGAAGCTGCAATGCCAAGTTTTAGATATCTCTATGGCTGTGAAGTAATAAACAACATGTAGCATTTTCCCCAGTTCCCCTATCATAACACCCATATGGTTTTAGTACAAAAAAGTCGTTTTACTGCTTATATCAGTAGGAGGGTCTGCATCACTTGTTAGTTCATCCTTTGATATTTGACTAGAACGAATATACAGTATGGTTGTATACTGGCACACTCATGTCTATTCATACATGTAGTTCTCTGAATTTGTTGTGTGGGGGACACATTCAGCTGTTTGACTGTCAGATATTATTTTAGTTCTTACCTGATTATTCCTGGAGTACAGAGTAGTGTGTTGAATTCTAACTCAGAAGATAAAATCAACCATTCTGACAAGATATTTCTATATGTGCAGCTAAATGTTATATGATTGAGTAGTGCTTGATAGTTGCAATATATATAAGATACATAAGAATTCTCATTATTTTAACTTCTGATCAATTTTTAATGGTCTAATGTTATGCATTCCCCTTGTCCCCTAGCTTTTTACTGTAGTCTGCTATTATCCCATGTAGCACAGAATCCTAAGGTGGCAAGGTACCAGCAAGTAAGGTTCCATGGGATATAGCCCTAGAGGGCAGGAGGGCCAAGACTCTTGGTAGTTATTCAAGGATCACCTGCTCCAAGCTCAGGAGTGTTGCATCCCAACTAGAAGGAAGTGCAGCAGGAGGGCCAGGAGACCTCCTTGAATGGATAAGGAGCTGCTGAGAAAAATTCAAAGGAAAAAAGAGGCTTATAAAAGGTGAAAGCAAGGACAGGCGGCCTGGGAAGAATACAGGGATGCTGTCTGGGAAGCTAGGGACCAGGTTAGCAAAGCTAAGGCCCAGTTAGAATTAAACTTGGCTAGGGATGTTAAGGATAACAGGAAGGGATTCTATAGGTACGTAGCAAATAAATGACGGACTAGGGGCAGCGTAGGCTTTCTCCGGAAGATATCAGGAGAACTGCTTACCCTGGATTTGGAGAAGGCTGAGGTTCTTAATGACTTCTTTTCCTTGGTCTTCACTGCAAAGACTCTGACCGCACCACCCAAGTCTTGGAAGGCAGACATAGGGACTGTGAGAATGAAGACCCTAGGCCCACTGTACGAGAGGATCTGGTTCGAGACCATCTTAAAAACCTCAACGTACACAAGTCCATGGGACCTGACGAAATCCATCAGCAGGTCCTGAAGGAGCTGGCAAATGAAGTTGCTAAGCCACTGGCCATCATATTTGAAAAATCATGGCAGTCAGGTGAAGCTCCTGACTGCTGGAAAAGGGAAATATAACCCCCATTTTCAAGAAGGGGAAAATGGATGACCCGGGGAATTACAGACCAGTCAGTCTCACCTCTGTGCCTGGCAAAATCTTGGAGCAGATTCTCCTGGAAGGCATGCTAAGGCACATGAAAAACAAGGAGGTGCTTGGTGACAGCCAGCATGGCTTCACTAAGGAGAAATCCTGCCTGACCAATTTGGCAGCCTTCTATGATGGAGCTACAGAATGGATGGACAGAGGTAGAGCAGTTGACGTCATCTACCTGGACTTGTGCAAAGCATTTGACATTGTCCCGCACGACATCCTTGTCTCTGAATTGGAGAGACATCAATTTGATGGCTGGACCACTCGGTGGATAAAGAACTGGCTGGATGGCTGCACGCAAAGAGTTGTGGTCAATGGCTCGATGTCTGGCTGGAGACCAGTAACGAGTGGTGTCCCTCAGGGATTGGTGTTGGGACCGGTCTTGTTCAACATCTTTGTCGGTGACATGGACAGTGGGATTGAGTGCGCCCTCAGCAAGTTTGCCGATGACACCAAGCTGTGTGGTTTGGTTGATACGCCAGAGGGAAGGGATGCCATCCAGAGGGACCTTGACACGCTTGTGAGGTGTGCTGGTGCCAACCTTATGAAGTTTAACCATGCCAAGTGCAAGGTCCTGCACCTGGGTCGGAGCAATCCCAGGCACAGCTACAGGTTGGTCAGAGAAGAGATTCAGAGCAGCCGTGCAGAGAAGGACTTGGGGGTGTTGGTTGATAAGAAACTTAAAATGAGGTGGCTTCAGTGTACGCTCGCAGCCCAGAAAGCCAGCCGTATCCTGGGCTGCATCTGTAGGAGCGTGACCAGCAGGTCAAAGGAGGTGATCCTGCCCCTCTACTCCGCTCTCGTGAGACCTCACTTGGAGGATTGTGTGCAGTTCTTGTGTCCTCAACATAAAAAGGACATGGAACTGTTGGAACAAGTCCAGAGGAGGGCCATGAGGATGATCAGGGAACTGGAGCACTTCCCGTATGGAGACAGGCTGAGAAAGTTGGGGCTATTCAGCCTGGAGAAGAGAAGGCTTCATGGAGACCTCATAGCAGCCTTCCAGTATCTGAAGGGGGCCTACAGGGATGTTGGAGATGGATTTTTCATCAGGAACTGTAGTGACAGGACAAGGGGTAACATGTTGAAACTTAAACAAGGGAAGTTTAGATTGGATATAAGGAAGAAGTTCTTTACTGTAATGGTGGTGAGGCACTGGAATGGGTTGCCCAGGGAGGTTGTGAATGCTCCATCCTTGGGGGTGTTCAAGGCCTTGTTGGATGAGGCCTTGGGTGACATGGTTTAGTGTGAGGTGTCCCTGCCCATGGCATGGGGGTTGGAACTAGATGATCTTAAGGTCCTTTCCAACCCTAACTATTCTATGATTCTAGGATTCTATGATTCTATGATTCTAAGATCTGTTGTGGTATGTCATGGGATGAAACAAGGCTCTGGAGTCTATTTTTCTCTTCTATCTTCAATTTAGACTGCAGCCATAATGAATAGTGTGTCAGAGATGCTTATTCTTTAAATTTAGTCTCTAGTGGATAATTGTCAATATCACATCCTGAATGTAATTTTATGAGAAAACCACTGTTAGTGCATAGCTTGCCTGTTCAAAAAAGCATTTCAGTGGAGGAAGAAAAAGCAACATTCTAGAAACATGAAGCTTTTATATTTTGTGATATTGTGGTCTGGCTTATGTCTCAGAAGCTGAGTTTCATTTAACTAGCTCTGAACAAAGCATTTGGAAGAACTAACTGTGTCTTTTCATTGCGCTCAAGTTTAATGCACGTTTCTTTTTACCATCTTTCTCAGCTATACTCAATCAACGATGCATATTTTTCAGCTATACCTGGAAATCTGAGACAGGTTGACTGCTCAGCAGACTTAATTTTAATATAATGAACTTCTTTAATAGAGTTTTGAAGGTTTCTTGTAAACAAGCCTAACTCTTTCACTAAAGTATTCATTTTCTGGCTTTGTTTTTTTGTGGAAACTTTTCTGCATTATTTTCCATTACTGCTTCATCAAATATACATTTATTTTAACTTGGTTTATGATATAACTTAGTTGGGATAATTAATGTGTTTATTTTTTCCGTTTACTGAAGACCATGCAATGACAGAATTGTTTGCCTGTTAAAGGTACTTCATCCATCAAGTATTTTCCCGTATGCCGTTTCTTTGAATAATCTTCCATGGGGAAAAGAATTGCAATTAGATAGTCTCAAAGAAGTACAAAGTTTTTAACACCATTTCACAGGCAAGTCATATCATCTTCATGTTATTTGCTCTCTGGCCTTTTCCTTTGCTTTTAATTTTATATACAACAAGAATTTTATTTTATTTGTATACTTAAAAATTATGCTTTAAGCATGAAATACAGGGAAGTTTTGATAAGCTATTAAACTTGAGTATGTTTTGAAGTACCAGATACTCAGAATCACTCTCTCAAGGCCAATGGTGTTTTATGAGGGATCTCTTTCAATTCATATTGATAAGAAGTATCACTACTAACTTTGTAAGTATCATGTATACTTCTGGAGATTTCAGATACCAATGAATTGGTAACAATAACAAGAAACTGCCCATCAGATTCTTCACAGGTCTCGTCAGGCCACTAGCTGGGATTTAAGAGGATAGTGAAACCTAATACAGAGGTAGGGAAGGAAGAGGTGTTTTGAAAGAACATGTCAGACAACTACTGTGGATATCAGTCCATCTGACAGATTGTCTTTGGTTCACAGACAGGAGACATACTATGTTAGGTTTTTCTGCTTTTGCTCCACCTAACTATAAATGGGTTTAGATGGTGGGAAGGAGATTGTAGAAGCAAAGAAAGATTTGAACCTGTAAATAAGATACAAAATAGATTTCTGTAGGTTTTCCTTCTCTTTATCTATGGGTTTTCTGAGGGTTTTCTTGGTTTGGTTGTTTTTTGTTTGTGTCGTGGTTTAAGCCCAGGCCGTAAATTAGAACCACGCAGTCTACTTCCCCTCCCAACCCCCAGAGGGATGGGGAGGAGAATCGAAAGAATGTAACTCCCACGGGCTGAGATAAAAACAGTCCAGTAACTAAGGTATAACACAAATCACTGCTGCTACCACCAATAATAATAATGATAACAGAAATAACAAGGAAAGAGAATACAATACCGCCAGCCGGAAAAGGGCCCGGCAGAAAAGAGGACGTGCCATTCCGGGTAGCTCCCAGTTACATCCCCCGGCATGACGTGCTGTGGTATGGAATACCTCTTTGGCTAGTTTGGATCAGGTGTCCTGTCCCTGCTTCCTCTCTGCTTCTCCTCCTCCTTGGCAGAGCATGAGACTCACAAAGTCCTTGGTCAGGGTAAACATTCTGACCAGCAACTGAAAACATCGGCTTTATCAGTATTATTCCCAGGCGGAAAGTCAAAACCACAGCACTGCACCAGCTACTAAGAAGGAGAAAAACTGACTGCTGCTGCTGAACCCAGGACAGTTTGGTTGGGCTTTCTGTTTTGTTTTGTTTTGTTTTCATAGGCAATGTGGATTTTTTTTGGAACTACAGTGGAAATAGGTCATTCGGAGATGAAGGGACAGAGATGTCCTGATGAACTCCATCAGCAGGTCCTGAAGGAGCTGGCGAATGAAGTTGCTAAGTCACTGGCCATCATATTTGAAAAATCATGGCAGTCAGGTGAAGCTCCCGACAACTGGAAAAAGGGAAATATAACCCCCATTTTCAAGAAGGGGAAAATGGATGACCCGGGGAATTACAGACCAGTCAGTCTCACCTCTGTGCCTGGCAAAATCTTGGAGCAGATTCTCCTGGAAGGCATGCTAAGGCACATGAAAAACAAGGAGGTGCTTGGTGACAGCCAGCATGGCTTCACTAAGGAGAAATCCTGCCTGGCCAATTTGGGAGCCTTCTATGATGGGGCTACGGAATGGATGGACAGAGGTAGAGCAGTTGACGTCATCTACCTGGACTTGTGCAAATCGTCTGACACTGTCCCACACGACATCCTTGTGTCTAAATTGGAGAGACATCAATTTGATGGGTGGACCACTCGGTGGATAAAGAACTGGCTGGATGGCTGCACACAAGGAGTTGTGGTCAATGGCTCGATGTCTGGCTGGAGACCGGTAACGAGTGGTGTCCCTCAGGGATCGGTGTTGGGCCCAGTCTTGTTCAACATCTTTGCTGGTGACATGGACAGTGGGATTGAGTGCGCCCTCAGCAAGTTTGCTGATGACACCAATCTGTGTGGTTCGGTTGATACGCCAGAGGGAAGGGATGCCATCCAGAGGGACCTCGACACGCTTCTGAGGTGTGCTGGTGCCAACCTTATGAAGTTTAACCATGCCAAGTGCAAGGTCCTGCACCTGGGTCGGAGCAATCCCAGGCACAGCTACAGGTTGGGCAGAGAAGAGATTCAGAGCAGCCCTGTGGTGAAGAACCTGGGGATGTTGGTTGATGAGAAACTTAACATGAGGTAGCTGCAGCGTGCACTCGCAGCCCAGAAAGCCAACTGTATCCTGGGCTGCATCTGTAGGAGCGTGACCAGCAGGTTGAAGGAAGTGATCCTGCCCCTCTACTCTGCTCACGTGAGACCTCACTTGCAGTATTGTGTGCAGTTCTGGTGTCTTCAACATAAAAAGGACATAGAACTGTTGGAACAAGTCCAGAGGAGGGCCATGAGGATGATCAGGGGACTGGAGCACCTCCCATGAACAGAGGCTGAAAAAGTTGGGGCTGTTCAGCCTGGAGAAGAGAAAGCTTCATGGAGACCACATAGCAGCCTTCCAGTATCTGAAGGGAGCCTACAGGGATGCTGGGGAGGGACTCTTTATTAGGGACTGTAGCGATAGGACAAAGACTAACGGGTTAAAACTTAAAGAGGGGAAGTTTAGATTGTATATAAGGAAGAAATTCTTTATTGTAAGGGTGGTGAAACACTGGAATGGGTTGCCCAAGGAAGTTGTGAGTGCTCCATCCTCGGCAATGTTCAAGGCTGGCTTGGACAGGGCCCTGGGCGACATGGTTTAGTGTCCTTGCCCATGGCATGGGGGTTGGAACTTGATGATCTTAAGGTCCTTTCCAACCCTAATTATTCTATGATTCTATGTCAAGTCAAATACAACTTACTGTGTGAATGTATTTGGGGAATTAAGGTAATTCTTTGAGTAGAGGAATCAAAGATTTTTTTTTAACTACACGGTTTCTTTGGCAGATCAACTACAGGGCATACCTAAAAGGAGCTGCTATCAGACTCAGGTGTGGTTTGTCATTTTGCCTTGGCAGCATCTTCTGAGACTGAGAAGGAAATTAACCTTGACTGGATAATGAGGTAAGGTCTGTTGGAAAAGTTTGCTAATGGGAATGGTCATTAGCACCTGCTATCTGCTCTTGCCAAAGGGAAGGCTTGTGAAATGGTTTTATAACCTGAAAAATGAGAGTTCTATATTGTGTTTGATATCAGAAATGAAATAAATGTGAACATACTACGAGCTCTGCAATGGAGACATGCCGCGCCTTGTTCCCTAGCTACTTCAGAGAATTACAACTGACTATCATGGTAGGGTTTCATTCTGCTCCTGTATGGAAAGACAGGTCTGAGAGATAGGACCTTAATTGGGTGGGAAAAAAATGCAAGAATCATCAAGGCTTTCTCTCCCATCCCTCCAAAGAACATGTCTCCAAATAGCAGTCCTATCTGGTACCCTGAGATTATTTTCCTTTGAAGTGGTGTACCATTGATTGCTGTGATGAATAGCTGTCAGATAGGGCAAAAATGGAATAGCATAAACACACAAAGGAACACATCATTATTGAAGGAAGGTAAGTCTCACCATAGTTTTATTATCATGTGCTGAAGAACAGAGTGTAATTACCTTGCTTTTGTTCTGAATATTAGTTATATAAAAGGTTACAAAATTTAGCTAGAACTGACAATATCAAGAAAGTAAATCTTTGCCTTTTCACTTTTTAGCTCTCAAAATAATAAATTGGTTTTCACTTTGATTTCATGGGCTAGCAATGTCACCCATAGCAGTACCCTGCAAGCTTCCATATTTTATAACTTTGTTAAGAGTATCAGTCAGATTCTGAGAAAAATAACAATAAATGACTCTTTTTTCACTTGAGTTAATGATGCAATTTCCTCATTGAAAATCACATCTCTGTGAAAGCAGTGAAAAAAATTTCAATTTCATGTTTAGTATTTTTAGTATCTTTTAAATCAATACTATTCCCATTTTTCATTCTCCATATTCATATGAAATTAGTATGAGTGAAATACTCATCTCCCATGTTCTGCTGGATGTTAATTGTGTCTCTGTCTTGACATTTTTGTGGCTGACCTGGAGTTTTGTAGATTAGTTTCCCCTATAATTTTCAAAATGTTAAGATACAAAACAGAAAAAACGGTCATTTTTTATCTGTTAGACATTTTAAATATGGGCATAAACTGTAGGTTGTAATGAAGCTGTCTATATCAAAGACGAGACCTGGAAATCAGTTTTATTGTGGATTTCATACTGAGCAATAGCTTTAAAGAAGATGTGCCTCCTAAACAACATGTTTCTATTGAGCAGATGAACTCTTTAACCACTTGTATTCACGTACTGAGTGATAGGAATTGTTGATACATACCCTTTCAGAAAGGATGTGACACATTTATATTACAGTAAACTGTCCGAATAAAGGAACAGGCTGTGTTGCTAACGATACAAGAAAGAACAGAATGCTGCAGCCACTGCTGTGCCGGAAGATTACCTTTATCATTACAAAGGAAAACAAGAATAATAATTTTGCTACACAGTTTCAGGTAGCCATTCAACTATTCACTGAAAAATAATGATATAGTTTTGCCATTTTTATAGTAAATCCTTTGTGCAGAATAACTTTCTAGATAGGAAACCATAAAATTGCTTCAAGTATGAAACAGTATAATCTTAAAAATGCATTTATGACTACATTATATTAACAATTACAACAAATATTTAGAAAAATATATATTTTCTGGTTTTGCAGTTGTGTTTCAGAAAGCTGCAGATTCAGCATCCTAAAGCTTGTAGTGACTCCAGTTAGCCAATACTGGTTCTCCTGTCCAGTACAAGAAGAATTATGAATAAGGCTAGTACGTTAAGAAGTGACTAAATTAAAACACGCACTTCACTGTGGTACAGGTTTGCAGTTTTACAATCCTATAGCAAGACATACTTGTGATTCTGTGTCATTAGATAGAGAACATCTTTTCTCTGAGTAAATATCAATTAAATCAAATGCAGATGTAAAACCCTTACTAATCTGAGGAGGAAGGTGTTTCTGTTCACAAACACCACAATAACATCTCCTAAGCCAAATCATAGCTGCAAACGTGTTTCTGATGACTATAAAACTTCTGGGCTTTTCTTTTTTTTTCTTTTTTTTTTTTTTTTTTTTTTCACGGTGAGAACAAATTAAAAGCAATATCTGACTATGTTAGTAAAGGAATAAGCAATCATCATACTGTACATTCTGTTCTCTAAAATGTAGGTCTCCGTGCAGACTCCATCATTGCCTACATTAAGTTACTCATTTTGCCATTTGAATTTGAAATATTGTTTTGTGGCCTCTGCTCTGGCTCATACTATCAGATGTCTGGAACCTGTGGCATTTTAACTTATATTCCAGGACTAACAGAACATATACACTAAAAAAAAGTCGTGCAAGCTAAACCCCAGAGAATAGAAATAAGAAATCCTGGGACAAAAGGAATATGCAGGATGGAGAAAAATGTCCTCAGATGATGTCCGTAGAGGAAAAAATCACCACCTGACAACTGGGACAGCCATGTTTTCTTCCTGAATATTCTGATTTTGTATCTCTGCTGCTTATAAATAGATGATCATACTATTGTCCTTGTTCACAAAACTAGTTGACAGACCTTGAACTTTACATGCCCACCGTTGTTTTGAATGAAATGTTGCCTTTTCTATTCCTCATTTGTATTTACTTGCATGGTTACTTAGTAGCATTTGGGAGAGGAGAACAGTTTGCCTATTAAGATAAAGAAAAGTAGTATTTCTATGGCAAACAGAGCTCAAATAATTAGACCTTGCACAGCCTTAATTCCAGTATTGAGTTCATGGAAGGGGTCAACTTAAACGTCATCTCCAAAGTCTTCTTTTAAATAAATCTTAGAGCTTTCATGATTCATTATTGTCCAGGAAGCCTGCCCAGTCTGAGGGTAAAAACTTCCTTTATATGCTAGCTTTCTAGTGGCTATGCAACTAGCTAAAGTTGAGTTGAATTTTAAGTGGTTTAGATATGAAATAATTTAGTTTTTTAAAAAATACCACTGTGATGAAAGGTTCCTTGGGCTTTTAACTTCTTTTGGGTTTTTTTTTGTTTGTTGGTTGGTTTGTTTCTGTAGATTCTAGAAGTGTTTCAGGATCTAAGGGAACTGTTATAACCAGTTAATGCTATGACTTCGTTTTGAAGGCTGTGAGGCAACTCAGTAGTTCAAACTGTAAGTCATCAGGTCATCAGTGTATTAGTCTTGCAAAGGTAATAATTTTACTGCTTTTTACCATGTGTGACTGCCCTTTGCATGTACCAGCTTGTTTAATATTATTGGATTTATAGGGATGCAAATGAGGGGAGATAATATTCAGGAAATACAAAATTAAAGTTCAGAAAAGGTGGGATTTTCTTGTTCTCAAAGAGATAATTAATGTTTCTGTTGAGTTGTGGTGTTGGATTTTGTTTCTTCATTCTTTAAGTGCCTTCTGGAGGTTATATATATAGGTTATTTTGGACACCTGGGGAAATCTAAGGGCTTTTTCTGCCTATATGATGGAGGTTGATAATAATCTCTTTGGTTTACATAAGTTTATGTTGTGTAAATTTATGTAGTAGTTGTTTGGGATTTGTTTAGTTTGCATATATACAAATTTCCTTGATTACAAACCTGAGCTTTAATCAGTTTTATAGGGTAGTCTTAATTATATAAAACTGGGTATCCCAATTGCAAAGCAATGTTAAAATACTCCAACCTAGCCATCTCCAAAATTACACTTTAAAATTACACTTCTTTTCAATTTTAATTGTAATTTCAATTGTAATTTTCAAATACAATTCTTCTTTTCAATAAGAAGATCTATTTTTGTAACGTGAAAAGAAGGTACAGGGATAAAGACATTATATAATACAGAAATATATAAGCTCTTCATTACACTGGGAGCCTCTTCTAGAAGAAATATGGAAATAAGACCCTTTAAAACCAAAAGGATAATGGTGAACATACAAATGCACTTGGTCTAATGAATGCCTGTCTTAGAATTTGAATTTGTGTAGGTTTTAAACCAGAACATTCAGAATATAAGATGACCAGTTCACTGGGCTGCTAAGATCAAAAATATTGGGTTATATGAGACTGTACTGTAAATAAATAGAACTTTGGTTAAGGGCACAGACTTCTGATGTTAAATGCCAGTTTGTTTCAAATCT
The DNA here is from genome assembly GCF_963264785.1 of Psittacula echo. Classification (NCBI taxonomy): domain Eukaryota; kingdom Metazoa; phylum Chordata; class Aves; order Psittaciformes; family Psittacidae; genus Psittacula; species Psittacula echo. The sequence goes on along the minus strand of NC_137742.1, from coordinate 27,417,009 downwards.
GCTTTTCTTCACACCAGTTAATGCAATTTTGGAGAAGGTATACTGACAGCAGAGTTGGTATATAAACCAATTTAAAAAGATCAAAATGGATGAGCATCTCCCTTGGTCCTTTTTTTTTTTTTTACCCTCTCCTTCTCCAAAGTTGTGATGAATACTGCAGCTTTCATGTTAATATGAGTTAATCTTACTAAACATTCTGTAGGTCTTATTTGGTTTCAGCTGCATTGGCTGTCAATATCTCCAGGAGTTAATATGCAAATATTGTTGATGCATTAGATTCATCAGTATCTTTGTCTCATGGTGAATGTAGAGTATCAGCATATATTAGCACATCATGCTCATTTGATCTATGTCTTCTAAATGTTCCCTAGGTTCATCTTCCCAGTAAACCCTTTGAATATATATCATTGCATTTCCCTTTGCTAGAAGGAACTAACAGTAAATGGATATTTTGTTTCTAAAAGCTTATTCAGTCTAATGTTTGTTTTAATTATGTTTTTATGTGGAGTGCCTGGGGATGTATGCCTTAGGGACACTATAAAATAAAGATTGGGTTAGCGTAGCAGGAAACCAACAGAAGTTTCATACTGCAGCTGTCTGGAGTCAAATCAGTGCAGTAGGCGGCTGGGACAATTCAGTTTTGTTATTGCCTCTTTTAACTGTGTGGCACATATATGGAAAATATGAGAAAGTTCCTTTCTTTCACGGAAGTTACCAGATAGCAGAGTTGTGTCAATGACCCAACTGTAATTTCTCACCTGGTGCCTAATACAAATCATTGATCTAATAAAAATTAGTGCAATCAACTGTCCCTTCCTGCAATTTGAACTTGCCATTAGGAACAGGATGAAAAGTAATGAACTAAAATTGTAAAGGAAGCTTTGGTTAGACATTGGAAAAAACATTCTAACTCTTCAGAGTGGATTATGTAAGGAAATTATGACTATTCTAAAAAAGTAGGCAGGACATGTATGCTGCCAGCTGTGATGTAGAAATATTTTGGTTTAGGATGGTGGGTAAAATGATCTCCTGAAATCCCTTTTTTAGCATGTGCTTTAAGAATATTTTTAGGGCAGGCTACCAAGGATTGCCCAGATAGTATCTTTTAAAGATTTCATTTTGAATTATTACAGAGTCTAACAGATGCATCTGGAAATCAGAATAAATAAATCATCTCAGTAGGACGATAAATCAATGCCAGATTCTCCTGCTTATTCTCTGGATAGCTTTCCCTCTCTAACCACATTCAAGGGAACATAGATTTTGAAGGCTACCAGGATTTCTTTCCAAGAGCAACATCAGCCAGAGCTATGAGTTAGGAGTGGATTTTCCGTTTTGTTACCTCTGCATCTGTGTATTCAAAATACACAGGGCCATGATTCTATACAGCACTAAAATACTTTAGCCAGCAAATACAAGTCAATCGCCAGGTAAGCAGAGAATTTCGATTTCAGATTTTGGCAATGGGGGAGAAGAGTTCAGCCTGCTCATCTGTTCCAACATGAGCATTATAATTTCCTCTTTAATAAGACTGAAACTAATTGCAATTTTTTAAATTTATTTATTTATTTTTGTATCAGTAGAAGTCTTCTTGGCACAAAAATGTTTTCCTACAGTGACTTTCTTAGTATTTGTACAAATTCTCTCAGTGGTTTACTTTAATAGCCTTTTCTACAGGAGCTGGTTATTTAAAAGCTATTCAAGAATTCCTACTTTTGAAACTGTACTTGTGTAAAGAATCATGGATGGCATCTTGTGAACCTCCTGAAGTTGAGGCCTGTGATGGTTTGGAACTTGCAGTAATAAACATTTTCAGATGGAGGAAGAATTACTTCTTCAATTTCTGTTATGCATAGTTCACTGCAGGATGCATTTTGATCTTTTTTTCACAAAGCAGAATTAATGAGAAAGATATACTTCCTCAACAAGGTACTAAATGGAGGTCAAAATCTAAGAGCCATCCCATCAACTTTAAGGACTGTTAACTCCAAACTTCCTAGTGTTGTTCTGCTTCCTGGCAGTAGCATCATGTACAAGGGATACTTCTGAAAGAGAAAAAAAAAATCTAGATATTGTGCTTGCTAGATGCTAGCAAGACAATGAATTATTCAGCTGATACTACTTACCATGAAATATTGTTTCAAATCAGGCTTACTTAACTAGAAAAATACAAATATCAGCACAACAGTGCAAAGTTATTACTCCAGCCACTGTAGTAGAAGTTAGGACCAACACTATTCTAGCTGCTAATAAAACAGTTTATTTCATTTTTTAAACAGAAGCAAAAATATCAGCAGAAATGTAGAATTTATCTGCATTTGCATACAATCCAGAAGTGGCACAAATGTCACCAGTTTTGCAGGGGAATGGAAATTAATTTGTCTTAGTTTATCTCCTTTAAGAACTTACTTTCTGCAGAACCAAATGATTTTTTGCAGCTTCAGTACTGTAGATTTGGTAAGATAAGTAGCAACATTTCTGTCAAGTATTACAAAAAACTCAAAGTAATCCTTATGTATTTAACAGAATTTGTGTTTTGGAACAGTTTTATCTTGGCATGGCCTTCCCTATGCACATGCATATGAGCATGAAGCTCATATATTCTGTCCCTATGGCATATCACAGAAGCAGGGATATTTCAGCAATGACTCATAATAATTTTTGTCTTTTGTATTTCTTACTGTCTCAGTAAGAAGTGCAAAGAGATATTTTTGGGTTTTTTGCCTACTGATCTAAAAATGCTGGGCTTTTGTTTCCTACTTATTTGTGCATATCATATTGTATCTGAATTGTACCTGCCATAAAATGCTGCGTAATTCATAAAATGTATGAGACATACCCTGGTGCTCTTATTTTTTGAAGATTCTCTTCCACTGGCTCAAAAATCTATTTTTATGGTAGTTACTATGATAGATATATCACAACAATAACTTCCTCTTAGGCTGAAATCAGCTGCTCCTTTTTCAGACCTGGTCATGGGACACAGGCAGAAGTCATACTGGTTTTGCTCAGTCTTCTTCTGTTTCCACATAACATTTCATTTATAAATGTATGTAATTATAGACCCAAACTGTACCATACATTAGGACTTCCTCCCCAGACTGCTATTCAGAAGTGTGTGCATTATGTGAAAGGAATTAGCTCTGGTTTGGAGCACAGGCACATCATAACATGACCACCAGCCCTAAGATACATGAATATTTGTTTTGCAGTGAAAGTTAATAGCACTGCTATGCACTAAATGGAGATGTTTACGTGTACCTGTTTTGTGGAGTTTACTGCTCATCTTTAGGAAGCCAGTCTTTTATTTCAGGAAAATGTATATGAATTTCCCCTCTTTCTTTGTGTTTATATTTAATTTTGGAAGGGATGGATGCTTCTGGAAGAATAATCTTTGAAATAGGAGCCTGTACCACACGGGTAAGTGTCGTGGTTTAAGCCCAGCCAGTAACTCAGAAGCATGCAGCTGCTCGCTTACTCCCCCCCTTCCTCCCCCTGCTCCCAGAGGGATGGGAAGGAGGATAGAAAGAATGTGACTCCCATGGGTTGAGATGCGAACAGTCCAGTAACTAAGGTACAACACAAATCACTACTGCTACCAACAATAATAATGATAAGGGAAATAACAAAGGAAGAGAATACAACCGATCACCACTCGCCAACCGATACCCAGCCCGACCAGAGCAGTGATCTAGCCCTGCCAGGTAACTGCCCTCAGTTTATATACTGGGCATGACGTGCTGTGGTATGGAACACCTCTTTGGCTAGTTTGGGTCAGGTGTCCTGTCTCTGCTTCCTCCCGGCTTCCCCTCCTCCCTGGCAGAGCATGAGACTCAGAAAGTCCTTGGTCAGACTAAACATTACTGAGCAGCAACTAAAAACATCGGTGTTATCAGTGCTGTTCCCAGGCTAAAAGTCAAAACCACAGCACTGCACCAGCTACTAAGAAGGAGAAAAATGACTGCTACGCTGAACCCAGGACAGTATGGAAGGTGAGGCAGGACTGTACATTACGTAGGAAAGCTGAGTGATAGTGATGATTGCATTCATATCTTTTATTATCTTAAATACAAGGCAGCCCCATATATAGTAAGCACTTAAATAAGTCACTGTTCTCTGTACACTCACTGAATGACATCTCGGTAACTGTAGAGGGTTTCTGTCTGAACTGATTTATAACTAGTAGATATTACTGGATCTGGAAACTTGTACCTACAATTAAAAAAAACTGTCTGACTTCTGAATGTTGATGTCACTACTGAAGATTATAAGACACCAGATTAGTGTTCAAGGAAGATACATTGACAACATAAGTATAAATGAACTGAAGTCCTACTGGTCTGAGGCAAAAGTAATAGAAAAATTGCTGCAATATTGAGATCACAAAGTATTAGAATGCAGTTATCTCCATGATTTTAATTTAATGAAAATAAACCAGGTTCAGCATGATTTCTTTTTCCTTTGGGAAGGCTGAAAGCTAAATTTAGAAAAATAATAACATGGTTGTAACAATTAAGCTTTTATAAAGGGTTAATTCACTATTGCATAGATTCCTGTTTAAAAATGTTGCTGTTCTTTAATACTGACAGATCAAACATTATTGACCATTAGGAACTGACTGGTGGATCTCAAAAAAAATGGCAGGATTCATCATTGAGAGGGTTGTATTCCTTTCAAACATTTCTATCAATGACCTGGAAGTAGGTTGTAAGTATCTGACATTACAGGATAATGTAAAGTGGGTGGATGAGTAACTAATGAAAATAGTCACCTGCATCACTTGGCAATGTAGGTCCTTGGAAACAAAGTCTGGTTTCCTAAACCCAGTCACAAAGTCAAGAAGCCATAGGACAGGAATAGGACTGATATATGAACAATGCAGTCTCTAAGAGTGAATCTTGGGAATATTTATGGACAAGTACCTTTATATGAACTTGTGGGATGATATTGTGGCAGCAAATGCAAACTAAATTTTTGTTATTTAAATATAAGAAGTGCAATGACTATTTGCCTTTGCATTCATTATTGGTGAGACTTATTCTGGAATACTGCAGTTCTGGCCTTCTCAGGTTAAAAACTTGAAGCTCCATAAAAATTATTTTTTAGTTGAATGACAAAGGGAAGCTGTGAATGCTCCATCTCTGGCGGTGTTCAAGGCTGGGTTGGACAGAGTCTTGGGTGACATGGCTTAGTGTGAGGTGTCTCTGCCCATGGCAGGGGGGTTGGAACTGGATGATCTTAAGGTCCTTTCCAACCCTAACTATTCTATGATTCTATGATTCTATGATTCTATGACCTCAAATATACTTTTCTGTGTTACAGAGAAGCAGATAAGGTGACCCAGTCCTGTCTGACTTTAGCTGTCTAAATATGAATTGTAAACTGTGACTTTTTCCTTGGACTGAGATGTAGTCTGGATGTGAAGTATTTTCTCTTGCTACACTCACACTTACTGCATTTGATTGTACACAGCATCCTGTTCTCCTGGGATGAAAGGTATGTAAGAGTCCCAAAACAAACTGCCCTGCTCTTTCCATAGCAGCTGGTGGGGATTTTAGTATAGATGAAGGTCTTACCTTCAGACATGAGATTTTTTTTGGATCTGTGAATAAGTCAGAGGACAGAGAGAAAATCAGGGCACAACAGTTGATTTTCAAAATCCTTTCTTTAGTTGTGGCTGACAAGAGATTAGAGTATAGATAATCTTTTCCAGTTGGCATTGTAGGCTATTATGTGAAAAACTGCAGTAACATTTGGGACTTTTGAGCTCTGGCATATGAAATTTAAACAAGTGTCTCTGAGCAAAAGAAATTTTTTTCATATTTTGATTTTTAAATGCATTTTCAATATTATTCATCTTTAGCAGTACAGATTCTAGTATTTAAGCATTGTATCAGGACAGGATATTATATTGGCCTATAAAGCACGATCTTCAGTCTGTTGTCAGTCACTTTATCAGTGGATGTTGTAATTCTAATTCAGGTTCTTTAGTCTGAAGTCAGCCATGCTACTTAATCTTTTAGAACAGCTACACAATGAAACCTTCTCAGCCTAATGGATTCAGGCATATCTTTCCTTGGCTGATGCCCAGGAATTGATTGTTAGCTGCTTTTTTCTTTTCTTCTCCCTTTAACTGAGAGAAGTGCCTTAGAGCAAAAAACCCTCTTTTCCATCCTCAGGGAAGGTTGCCTTTATCCATACAAGACTGACATCCCCAGTCTTAGAAACTGTACTAGGAACTGTAAGAGTGAGCCATATTTTCCTCACCACCAAGGCATCCTTTCCTTGTACAGCTTGCAATACCAGGAAAATCATATCTATTTTTGTCAGTCCCTAGTGTGGTTTTTCAGTTAGCAACCATTTGCAGATGAAAGGAATGGAATATAATTAAAACGAAACCATACTGCTCTTCCTAACAATTAACTTCAGCTACAGTAACACTGCTCAAAAGTAGAGCAGTGTTTAAAATTTAGGTTTCTTGGTACATCAAAGCTACTGCAGAAGAGCAACATCGATTTTAAAAGTCAGAGGGATGCAGATATTATTGCAGAAATTTTGTCTGAACATTAAATTAGTGAAGCCAAGTGTGTGTTTCTTCCATCTTGTGCACTGAAAAGCTGTGGCTTTGACCTTTGGTCTCCCTTCCACTGGGAGCTGTTTCTCCTTCATTACAGAAAGAGCACTTTCTTCTATTAGAATCACCCTCTCACTACTATCAAACTGACTGATGGATTTTTCCTCTCTTTTGTGTTCCTGCTGAACTCCTCACGTTAATTCTTTCTGTATATTTAGCCTTATTTTATCCACAAGTATTTAGATGTATAAATAAAACTTAAGCAGTGAAGGGGAAAATGTGGATCCCCAAACTTCAATTCAGCTACTTCTGAACTCATAAGTACCTGGGGACTAAGGCACTAATGTTTTCCTTAGAAAACTGCTGAAGTGCTTGAGCATGCAAAAAAGGACATCAGGGCTTGCCAGCAGGAAGCAGTTGGGTTTCTGGATCCTACCCAAGCTTACTAAAGTTTGGAAGTATTTCTCTGTGTCTTACACTACACTGCTCTTGTTCAACATAGTACCAGCAGGAGCAATCATACTTTTCACAGTATCACACAGTATCACAGTATGTTAGAGATTGGAAGGGACCTCAAAAGATCATCTAGTCCAATCCCCCTGCCGGAGCAGGAACACCTAGATAAGGTTACACAGGAATGTGTCCAGGCGGGTTTTGAATGTCTCCAGAGAAGGAGACTCCACAACCCCCCTGGGCAGCCTGTTCCAGTGTTCCGTCACCCTCACTGAGAAGAAGTTTCTTCTCAAGTTTAAGTGGAACCTCTTGTGTTCCAGTTTGTACCCATTACCCCTTGTCCTATCATTGTTTGCCACTGAGAAGAGCCTGGCTCCATCCTTGTGACACTCCCCCTTTTATATATTTATATACACTAATAAGGTCACCCCTCAGTCTCCTCCAAACTATAGAGACCCAGCTCCCTCAGTCTTCAGTCTTTCCTCATAAGGGAGATGCTCCACTCCCTTAATCATCTTAGTTGCCCTGCGCTGGACTCTCTCCAGCAGGTCCCTGTCCTTCTTGAACTGAGGAGCCCAGAACTGGACACAGTATTTCAGATGCGGTCTCACCAGGGCAGAGTAGAGGAGAAGGAGGACCTCTCTCGACCTACTGACCACCCCCCTTCTAATACACCCCAGGATGCCATTGGCCTTCTTGGCCACAAGGGCACAGTGTTGGCTCATGGTCATCCTGCCGTCCACTAGGATCCCCAGGTCCCTCTCCCCTACACTACTCTCTAACAGGTCATTCCCCAACCTATACTGGAACCTGGGGTTGCTCCTGCCCAGATGCAGGACTCTACACTTTCCCTTGTTATATTTCATCAAGTTTCTCCCTGCCCAACTCTCCAGCCTGTCCAGGTCCCGCTGGATGGCAGCACAGCCTTCTGGCGTGTCAGCCACTCCTCCCAGCTTAGTGTCATCAGCAAACTTGCTGACAGTACACTCAATTCCCTCATCTAAATCGTTGATGAATATATTAAATAATACTGGTCCCAGTACTGACCCTTGAGGCACTCCACTAGATACAGGCCTCCAACTAGACTCCGCCCCATAGACTACAACTCTCTGGCTTCTCTCCTTCAGCCAGTTCGCAGTCCACCTCACTACCTGATCATCCAGACCACACTTCCTCAGTTTAGCTATGAGGATGCTGTGGGAGACTGTGGCAAATGCTTTGCTGAAGTCAAGGTAGACCACATCCACCGCTCTGCCATCATCCATCCACAATGTTATTTCCTCATAAAAGGCTATGAGGTTGGTCAAGCATGACTTCCCCTTGGTAAAGCCATGTTGACTGCCCCTCATAACCCTCTTATCCTTGATATGCCTTAAGATGGCACCAAAGATAAGGTGTTCCATCACTTTCCCAGGGATGGAAGTGAGGCTGACCGGTCTATAGTTAGCCGGGTCCTCCTTCTTGCCCTTTTTGAAGACTGGAGTGACATTTGCTTTCCTCCAGTCCTCAGGCACCTCTCCCGTTTCCCAAGACTTGGTAAAGATGATGGAGAGTGGTCTAGCAATGACTTCCGCCAGTTCCCTCAGCACCCGCGGGTGCATCCCATCTGGACCCATGGATTTATGGATGTCCAGACTGCTCAACTGGTCCCTAACCCATGCCTCGTCGACTAAGGCAAACTGCTCCATTGACCTGACTTCATCTGAGGTCTCAGGAGTACAGGGCTCTTCAGGACTGCCTCCGGCACAGTAGACTGAGACAAAGAAGGCATTCAATAACTCTGCCATCTCAGTATCTTCTGTCACCAGGGCACCCATCCTGTTCATCAGTGGGCCTACCTTGCCTCTGGTGTTATTTTTATCTGCCATGTATTTGAAAAAGCTCTTTCTGCTGTCCTTGACCCCTCTTGCCAGATTTAATTCTAAGGAATTCCACAAGACCCATGATCAGACTACTTACTGTGCATATGTTGGACTCAATTTCCACTGCCTTCTGACTTTAAAGAGACTGAAGTTTATGTCTCCTACCTCTCAGATGAATTCTCTGCCTGTATGATTAGTAGGATGTTTGAGGGTAAATATCTCTAAATCCTTCTTGCTGCTTTTCATGAAATAAAGGAACTTTTACCTATACAAAAAAGGAGGTCTTTTTCACCCTTCTCAACTTTCACCACAAGCACTCGATAACCAAATCATTGTTTCACTGACTGAAGCCACTTCTGAAGCCTAAGGGATGCCAGATGTGTATCCAAATTCATAGTTATACTCTTAAGCTAAAACCTGTCCCCACAATTGCTCCCAAAACTGATGAACAATTTTTATTATCAAAGGAAATATAGCACTGGGGGAGAAAATGTTGCCATTTGTCTAGTATCTCCTTGAAACAGCAAAGGTGCAGTATGAGAATGTAGGGCATCATACAATCATTTGGACCAAAAGGTACCTCTGGAGCTCATCTGATCCATCCTCATGCTCAATGCTTGAATCAGGTTGTAACATAAGCCCTATTTCGTGTGTTGCACAAGAAGATTCAGATTATTTCAGCATGATTTTCAGCTGACAGTTATACGGAAAAAAAACAGTTGGAGTTGGATTTTGATTCTTCATATAAAAAGTGATCAATAAATTAACTATTAGTGATTTTTCATAAAATAGGAACAGTGTGGACTCTACTGTTGCGTGTCACAAACATGAAAACAGAGCCAGTGAACTGTGGCTCCCTTGACTATCTGGCTTTCCACTTCGGATATAATGGTTCTTGCTGAAGTGTGGCCTATATTGGGTGTTTTCTGATAATTTTTTCTTAATGATGATAATATCCTATGTCTTCCTCTTGATGACTGCTGACTTTAGCACTATTGTCAGGAAACTCCTGAGTTGCATCACTGCCACTTCTTCGTGCCTCAAGCTGTCCATAACTTGTTTCTTTCTTCTTTATGAAATGCAGAATGACTGAAGTGTTCTTAGGCAATAAAATTCATGGAAGAGTTTTGCAATTTAAATACGTATCCTTCCACAATAACTTTGTGAAGGATACTATTTCCTTCAAAAACTACTATTCTTATTTTAGGTGCTTGGGAAAAAAGCACACAATTACTTGAATTGATTTGAAGCTGGGTGTATGTAGAAGTTTTCATATGAAAACAAGAGATACATTATTCACTGTAATGTTTTTAATAATTTATTATGCACATTTATTTACCCCTCTGTCTGTAAAACTCATGCCAGGTATAATTTGAAAAGCAAACTGTTTCAAGATTGCTCTAGGGCAATCAAGTTTCTATTGTATTAACATAATTTAAAGTCTACCTGTTTTGGAATACTAATTTTTTGGTGGTGGGGAAGGCTAACATTGATCAGTAACATCTTAATGAGCATTTGTAGAGGTTTGTGCTTGGATTACCATCTAACAACCATGTATTCAGATTGATCTGAATGGAATATTTTCAATGATGTGCTTTGTATTCTTTCTAGAAATGAGAACTGTCATACACCCATCTGGAATTAGAGAAGGGTAACTGAGGGGTTCTTTCCTTCTGTCTTTTTCTCTTTACAAGTATTAAGCACAAATACATTAAATGACTTAGAGATGAGATAAAACAAATGATCTAGGCATAATAAAGATCTATGACTGTCTTGAATTATTTCCAAATGTAAATGTATGCATAGCCTCCAGGTCTTGTTCTGTAGATTTTCTGGTCTCTTCTAGATGTAAATTTACCAAAGCAGAAATTCTATTTCATATTTTGGATAATTTGGTGTTTGATAATTTGTAGGTGAGAATAAGCTCCCTTTAAGGGGCATATGAGAAGAGAGATTTCTCTGCTTTTTACCCAAAAATCAATAAATTCTGCCTGTACCACCAGGTACAGGTTCACTTTTTTCTTCATCTCTGTGCAAAACTTTGTTTGCCTGCATCAGCTTCTGAGCTGATTTCAGTAATCTTTCTTTAGCCTGATACTTTGATTCGCATCAGATGACTGTGGAAGATGAAACCCTATATGTGAAGAGTATCTTAAAATGGTGTTGCTGTAATATTCTCTGTTAGTGTGAGGACTTCAGATTTTGCATAATTTTATAGCCTTTCTATTCGGTTTCGACTGAATATGGTACATTGTAGCATTGATTACTTTGGAAGGAAATGCCTCAGCATTCTTTTGAATTTAAGTAGCTGGGCTCAATATCCTTAATTGAATTTCATGTTAGGTTTTCTCTTCCTCAGAAGTTCAAATATTACCAGTGATCTCTAATTTCAAACTTTACTGCTTTCTAAAAAGTTGTTGAAGAGATGGACTGAGAGGTTACATGGCATTTTAAGAACTGACCTTCTGTTGCTAATGTGTCCAGAATTCTCAACAGTCTGTCCATCATGTTTAGGACTTTTGACCTAACTCAATACCATGGTGAAATCAAGTTTTTCCACTTGAAACTCTGTGTCACTATTTCATACTTCCATTTATGATTTTGCTTTGCAATATCTTAGCTTACACCAAATTTTAATGTAGCTCCTAGAAATCTAAAGCAAATAAAATTAAAGAAAGAAACTTCACTGCATTGGGCAAAGGCTTCTGCTATCTGCTGGTACGTTTTATAACTTCATGGTGGAAAATAATTTTTTAACCATTTTTAAAATTATTGATGCCAGTGCAGGTGAGAGCAGTAGATTGTCTTTGACCTTAGCAATGTTTTAGACACCATCTCCCACCATATTCTTGCATCCAAATTAGAATGTTGCAGTTTATATGGATGTGCAACTCAACAAATTTTTAAAAAAATGAGTTTGAGTGACAAGGCTCAAAGATTAGTGGGTAGTGGGTTGTTCTCTATCTCAGTGCTGATTAACAAATACAGTACTGCAGGGATCTGTCCTAGAACCTGTCCTGATAACATCTTCATTAATGTTCTGAAAGATGTGAGAGTGAACACTTGTTTACACTTGACACCAAACTAAGAGACCTCTTGATGTGCTTAAAGGCAGGGCTGTCATCAGATATAACCAGACAGGCTGGAGGACAAAGGCAAATTCTTCCACTGGGGAAGGAGATACCTCTTGCTACAGACCCAGGACAGGCCTAGGGGCAGCTCTGCAGAAAAGATCCTGGAAGTCCCAGTAGGCAGCAAGCTGTGAGCCAGTAGTGCACCCTGATAGCAAAGAACACCAAGGGTATTCTGGGCTGTATTAACAGTGCATCCTATAGAACAAGGGAAGGGATTGTCCCTCCGCTTAGCACTCATTAAACTACTTTAGGATACCGTATCCAGTTTGAATCCCTCAAAAAAGAACAAGATCATAGAATCATAGAATAGTTAGGGTTGGAAAGGACCTTAAGATCATCTAGTTCCAACCCCCCTGCCATGGGCAGGGACATCCCACACTAAACCGTGTCACCCAAGGCCTCATCCAACCTGGCCTTGAACACCGCCAAGGGTGGAGCACTCACAGCTTCCTTGAGCAACCCATTCCACTGCCTCATAAGCCCCACAGTAAAGAACTTCTTCCCTAAATCTAATCTAAACTTCCCCTGTTTAAGTTTGAACCTGTTACCCCTTGTCCTGTCACTACAGTCCCTGATGAATAGTCCATCCCCAGCATCCTTGTAGGCTCTCTTCAGATACTGGAAGACTGCTATGTCTTCATGCAGCCTTTTCTTCTCCAGGCTGAACAGACCCAACTTTCTCAGCCTGTCTCCATACGGGAGGTGCTTCAGTCCCCTGATCATCCTCGTGGCCTCCTCTGGACTTGTTCCAACAGTTCCATGTCCTTTTTATGTTGAGGACACCAGAACTGCACACAATACTCCAAGTGAGGTCTCACAAGGGCAGAGTAGAGGGGCAGGATCACCTCCTTCGACCTGCTGGTCATGCTCCTACGGATGCAGCCCAGGATACGGTTGGCTTTCTGGGCTGCGAGCGCACACTGAAGCCACCTCATGTTAAGTTTCTCATCGACCAACACCCCCAGGTCCTTCTCTGCAGGGCTGCTCTGAATCTCTTCAACCTGTAGCTGTGCCTGGGATTGCTCCGACCCAGGTGTAGGACCTTGCACTTGGCATGGTTAAACTTCATAAGGTTGGTGTCTGCCCACCTCACAAGCATGTCAAGGTCCCTCTGGATGGCATCCCTTCCCTCCAGTGTATCAACCGAATCACACAGCTTGGTGTCATCAGCAAACTTGCTGAGGGCGCACTCAATCCCACTGTCCATGTCACCAGCAAAGATGTTGAACAAGACCGGTTCCAACACTGGTCCCCGAAGGACACCACTTGTTACTGGTCTCCAGTCAGACATCGAGCCATTGACCACAACTCTTTGCGTGTGGCCATCCAGCCAGTTCTTTATCCACTGAGTGGTCCACCCATCAAATTGATGTCTCTCCAATTTAGAGACAAGGATGTCATGTGGGACAGTGTCAGACGCTTTGCACAAGTCCAGGTACATGACGTCAACTGCTCTGCCCCTGTCCATCAGTTCTGTAGCCCCATCATAGAAGGCCACCAAATTGGTCAGGCAGGATTTCCCCTTAGTGAAGCCGTGCTGGCTGTTACCAAGAACCTCGTTGTTTTTCATGTGCCTTAGCATGCCTTCCAGGAGAATCTGCTCCAAGATTTTGCCAGGCACAGAGGTGAGACTGACTGGTCTGTAATTCCCCGGGTCATCCATTTTCACCTTCTTGAAAATGGGGGTTATATTTCCCTTTTTCCAGTTGTCGGGAACTTCACCTGACTGCCATGATTTTTCAAATATGATGGCCAGTGGCTAAGCAACTTAAGATCACTAAACTGGATTAAGTCCAGCATCAGGTCCCCAAGATACTTAGAGGGCTTTTCATGGACAATCTCTTTCTCTCCACAAAGTCCTGCCCAGGCAGGTTTTGCCTGCCACAAGGTTTTTCCTTGCTGAGAACTGCTGCCCTTTCTGACACCTTTTGACTCTTGGTTGCATACTTTACATCTAATTTTATTTTATTTTCTCTTGTTTTAATTTTGTTATTGTTGCTGTTGAACTATGGTAGACAACACATGCAAGCATGAACCTCATAACTCCGATTTCAGCCAACTACAGCAAAGTAATTCAGCACAATGAAAAGACTGGAGCAAGTACAGCCTGAGATATGTGAACTCCTGCTGTTACCCACAAGCTACCAAATTTTTTGTGGCTTCCAACAGTTTAGAATTTGAACACTGCACAGTCATTAAGGTATCTATACACTGCAGGAAATTACAGAAGCATCATTGTCTCCAGTTCTCTAACGGATGAGGTGCAGACATTTGGTATACTCATAGTCTGATGAGAATTGCATGAGAAGGTCTAAAGGAGCTCATCTTCTTTGTCTATTGTATTCAGAGATGAAGAGACATAAACCTTTGAACTACTGGGAGTAAAAGTATCTACTGCAAAAGTGTGTCCTTCCCTTTCAAGGAGAGGGGTGCAATATTCAGAGAGAGCAGAGAAGGCATTCAAAGCTTTTTCCTCATTCAGTTTGTATCATGGGGACATTCTCGGTCTGTGAAGTACACGTATGAATTTTCCTGAGACTTACGGGAATTAAAATGAGGTGTATATATTGCTTGAGGTACCTCATCTTGTAATAAAATCTTGGACTGATCTATAGCACAAGTATTTCTGAAATACTGGTCAGTAATAAACACAGGAATTACTATTATAACCACTAGATGAATGTACGAGGATATTATTTATATACAGATACCTGTTTAATCAGCAAAATTATCTCTAAGCCTTAAATAAGCTGCATTCTTGTTGGAAATACTATTTCCTACTTAATAAATATTTAAGCCAAATATCTCTCACATTCACTGTCCTTTGAAATAGACTTGAGAAAATGTGTTTAATTGAAGTTAAATGATTCAATACTTCTAAAAATAATTGAATACATATTCATGAATAACAATACCACTTTGAGATGAGTGAGCCCACACTTTGAGTGTGTACATGCTGTTCTTCATTAGCCAGATAGAGTATGACCTGCTCTTGGGCAATATGAATGTGAGCACCAGCAGAAAAGTTACTGGAAATAGAATTTGGGAGTGATACTACAGCTGCTCTGTGACAAATGTGTTTTTACACAGCTATGTCCTGAAGTAAACGGAGGTAGCTTATCTCTCAATGTACCTGACTCTGCCTGCAAAATGATCTTAAATTCTTTGTGCTAAATGCAAGTTAATACAAAGTATTTGCAAGATACTTTTCCGTAGAGAATGTCTAGAAAAAAAAATAGAAGAGTAAATGGTGGAATCTACAAATAGAGATACTTTCAAGTAGTTTGGTACAGATGAGCCAAGTAGTAAAAACTTAAGAACATCTAATTATTTGGACTGCTTTGGCTTCACATTTTAAATTGCCATCTTAAGTTTTACCTTCAACATTACCTGCATCTTCTTTATTGATACTATGTTGTGTCAAAAGCAATGTGGCAACAAGTAGAAGTTGTACCTAGTTGCGGGGAGTATGTGAATGGAAACAGTTTCATGGATCTGCAAAACAATTTTGTCAGATAGCAATTGCTGTGAAACAGCTTGTTTTTAAGTCACCTTTTTCCCACTAGATTCCAAGGCTCTTCTACATAAGTCATCCCTAACAGTCAAAGCTTGCCAAAGTGACAGCTGTTTTGTACTTTAAATTCACCATGAGCAAACACTACATTAGTGGCAGGCTGTTTTATCAACTAGATGTGTATTCCTGCAGAACAAAACAAGATATGGACATTTTTCACTGGGAATTTTACCAGTAACAACAGAAACAACAGAAATGAAGCAAATACTTCACTGCTATAGGCTTTCTGTAGGTCTTCTGAGTTTATTCTAAATCCATCCCAAAATGTTCAATTGCAATAACATCTGATCTCAGTCATCGTCTCATCAGATGAGATAATATCTCGTCAGACACTTATGCATGTCTCATTTAAATAAATGATGGAGAGAAATCTAGTTTGGGAGGGACCGCTGGAATCTGTCTTCAGAAGAACTAACTTCACAGTTAAATCACGTTGCTAAGGGCTTTGAAATATCTCCAAGGATGTAGATTCCACAACCTTTCTGTGAAACAGTGTTGCATTATTCTCCCAGTGAATAATATTTTCCTAATGCCCTTCTGCGAAGAAGGTTTGTGAATTTATAACTTAATTCAGAATTGAGATTTTTGTGAAAAAAGTTCTTCCCTCTGATATATAACAAGTCACCCAGCTTCTTATTGACTTCTCTTGTTTAAATTCTACAGTTTGCTAGAAAGTAAACTAGTCGGTCATGTACAGGTGATTACATCAAAAGACTAGTTAGGAATTACTAAAGAGATATTAAAATCCTAGAATCATCGAATCAATCATAGAATCATAGAATAGTTTGGGTTGGATGGGAGCTTTAAAGATCACTTAGTCTAACCCCTCTGCCATGGGCAGGGACATTTTCCACTAGACCAGGTTGCTCAAAACCCCCTCCAACCTGACCTTGGACAGTGCCAGGGATGGGGCATCTACTACCTCTTTGGACAACCTGCTCCAGTGTTTCACTACCTGTATTGTAACAACATTCTTTCCTAATCTGAATCTACACTCTTTTAGTTTAAAACCATTAACCCGTGTCCTATTGCTACAGCCTTTCCTAAATTGGCCATCCCCATCTTTCTTATCAGGACCTTTTAAGTATTGACAGGCTGCTATAAGGTGTCCCCAGAGCCTTTTCTTCTCAGGGCTGAACAACCTCAACTCTCTCAGCCTGTCTTCATAGAATAGGTGCTCCAGTCCCCTGATCATCTTCATGGCCCTCCTCTGGACTTGCTCCAACAGATCCACATCCTTCTTCCACTGAGGCCCTCAGAGCTGGATGCTGTACTGCATGTAGAGTCTCACAAGAACAGAGTAGAGGGAGAATAAACCTCCCTTGACCTGCTGGGCAAGCTGCCTTTGATGTAGCCCAGATACAGTTGGCTTTCTGGGCTGCAAGCACACACTGCTGCTCATGTCCAGTTTTTCATCCACCAGTACCCCCAAGTCCTTCTCTGGAGGGCTGCTCTCAATCCCTTCATCCCCCAGCCTGTATTGATACCAGGGGTTGCCTCAACCCATGTGCAGGACTTTGCCTCTGGCCTCGTTGAACCACCTGAGGTTCACATGCACCCACTTCTCGAGCTTGTCCAGGTCCCTCTGGATGGCATCCTGTCTCTCAGGCATGTGAACTGCACCACTCCTCTTGGTGTCATCTGCAGACTTGCTGAGGGTGCATTTGATCCCACTGTTTGTGTCACTGATGAAGATATTAAACAGTACTAGTCCCACTACAGACCCCTGAAGGACACCACTCATCACTGATCTCCATCCAGACATTGAGCCATTGACCATTACTCTCTGGATGCAAGCATCCAGCTAATTTCTTATCCACCTAATAATCCAACCATTCAACCCATACTTCTCCAATTTAGAGAGATGGATGTTGTGCAGACTGTGCCAAAGACGTTACAGGAGTCCAGATAGATGATATCAGTAGCTCTTCCCTTGTCCGTTAATGAGATCCTTGTATATTCCACAAAATGAAACAGCATTTTAAGTGGCCATATAACTCATATAGAAGAAGAAAAAGGACTCAGTTTCAGGGTGAAAGGCTGTATCTGTCAGGATTTCCTAAGATTGAGAAGGATAGCATCACATGTTCTGCTAAGACAGAATGATTTGATTAGGTTTCTGAAAGAAGTTATTAAAGGAAGCTCCTACTGGGAGGCCTCCTCTCCTGGACAACTTCTCTTATGGAAGCATTTTCTTTGTAAATACATCCTGATACATAAGCTGTACAGAGAGATGGAAACCATGACTTCAGCCTTGATAGAAGCAACGAGCAAGGCAATGGGGGGAAAACTTCCTAATGTAGGTTTAGCATAGGTAGATTAAATGTATTGTGTGCATTTACCTATGTCTTTTGCAAATATCAAGCTCTCTATTTATCTTGAATGTCACATATAAATGGTTTGTTTGGATTTGACCTATAAGTGGCTCCAGGTCAGGCACTGCCAGGCAACAACATGGCAATCTTCTCTCCAAAGTATGACAAACACATAAAAAGGGTTTCCATAGCTCACTAGCACACTTCTTATACTACCCAAAGGGTAGTGTAAAGGACCTCTATTTCATCTGCAAAAGGCTAGAGAGAGAAATACCCTGGGGTGACATAGAGGAACCAAAAGGGAAAGAAACATTCTCTGAGGCCCATGAAAGCTTTAAGATGTTGGGATGCATATTCGAACCATAAAGGTCACAGGCAGTATACTACTGTTACATTTCCCTCAGATCCAGATCTTGCCAGGGTATTTTCAGGCAATAGCTACAGTGACAGAAACCTTCAAAATCAGTGAGAAAACTTGACAACTATGTTTTTAGCTTATATTTTTGTAGGTTATTCAGTTCAGGAGGAATCTCCCAAAAAGAAAAGACTAAAAAAAAAAAAAAAGAGTAAACATCCAGAAATCAGAGGCTTCACATCCAAATTTAATATGTGTGTTCCTATCAGGCCAATTTTTCACAGCATCACGAAGTGTTTTAGTCCTAATGATGAGATTTGTCATCTTAAGAGACTTCACCATCTTCATCTTAACATCTCAAAGAAAATGCCTAAATATTCCTTTTGTCACTTCTTCTTATAGATTTCCTATCATCCACATGTCTGTAAATTCTCTCCATTTTAACATGCCTTTTCATGAAATCTCTACATATAAGAGCCATTTATCTCTACACAGTCTTTTTCTTGAAGACTAACATTAAGTTACCAGGGTTTCTACAGCTAAAAACAGACTTAACAAGCCTGATCTTTGGCTAAGGATTACATCAGATTAAAAAAATCCACTGCAGTGTAGGTAGACACAATCTATCAATCAAAGTGTTGAAGATGTGGAGAGTTACTGTATGGATTTCTCTGAGGTACCACAGCAAAGGTAGGAAAAAGGATAGAAGTATAAAAATAAAAAAACCCAGACAATGCAATATAGAAATTAGCTAAGCCTGTGCAAAGTTTTCATTCATAGAGGAATCTTCTGCTTTTGGAGATGTTAAATAATGTCCTGAAGTGTGGGCTAAGTAAACTAATTAAATAAGAAATCCTGCAATCCACTGGAAAGATATGAAATCCATCTGCTGAAGATATCCACATTCAGGAAGATGCTTAGAGCACAAGGAGCCAAATTTCCTAAGATAGTGAGCTTCTACAAAGTAACCTTTCAAGAGGATGCTCTCTCTCTTTCTTTACCAGTGAGATTAAAACAGATGATGTTCCTTCCCACTGAAATAGCTACCTCTACATAATTCAGAAGAACAGTGATCAATCCAGAAGAAACCTGACTTAGTTATTTACTGCCCACTGTCAAATGCTTCTTTTCTCAAGCAAGCTTACAGGAAGGGTTCTGAAGTAGTTTCCAAACATTTCTAATTATAGGAAGTATGCTGAGAAACGGTATCTCCCTTATTTCTGGAGCCTCATGATTAGTTTGTAGTCTAGTCCTATTAAATATTGATAAACACAGAAATTACTGATTCAGCATTACAGACTAAGTGTGAAGCTGCATGCTTTTTCTATCTTGAATAACACAAAATACCACACCACTGATACAGCCCAATACTTTGCCAAGAAAGATAGGAGGATACAGATCAACTGATTAGAACAGAAGCCAGGAAAAGACAGGCTATGCTGATTGTCAGAAGAAGGGCCTCAAAGTTCGTTTTGGCCACAGGATTCTCCTTTTTAATGGAAGAGAAATAATTACCTCCGTGGTTTCTTTCTTAAAGGTAGACATTCTTCTGCTGACTTTTGTATAGCATCACCTGTCAATCATGAGGAGACAGCATCCTGTCTTGAAAAAAAAAATGGCTAGTTCAATGGTATATCTAACTTGGCCATTTCCCAACGGAATTTTAGCAATATAGTACAAAGCAGTCAGAGCACATGACACACAGGACAACCTTTCATTTCGACAGCTGCAGCACATCATGCCCAACCTATGCTCTCCATGCTGATTTTCCACAGTGTATTGAGAAATCGCTTGAATGTTAAATAATCTATTATTTTTATCTTTAAGACACTTTCATGATACCCAGATTACTAAGGGTGTGAAGTGACAGAAAATGTTTTCCTTAGAAACAGTGGGATGGGCATCAGCAGAGACAAGGACCCTGCATGCAGAAATTGGAATTTCCTCAATGAGAGTGAAGGAATGACCACAAAGTTTTGCTTGCTCTTGCTCAGAGTATATGCTGTTATGTAGTCATGGGGCAAGCAAGAGAAACTGTAAATGTTCAGCATCAGAAAATTTCTGATATCCCTGATGCTAGCTGATGCTCACAATGCATTGTAACAACAGGAAGAAACCTTCTCTGTCCCATGGAGTAGCTATTACTCTCTGATTTGTCAGCTGGTAGTAATGTGAAAATCGTCCAGATATCCGCTCCACATGCAGACAATATCAAAATGAAATACAAACAATGTGGTGGTCTTTGCACCCTGAAGGAATACTAATGAGATGTTATTTGATTATTGGGGCATACACAGGTAAACTGCAGGAAGTCACAACTTCAAAATACCAAGAGCCTTTCATAAACTGGAGCCAGTTTACATTAAGATTACTGATGTAATTCCTTGTGTAATTCTGAAATGCCTGATTTCTGCTGTGTCCATGGCTAGTTGAACTTGTCCTAGTGTATGCAACAATTTTAATGTATGTTATCTGAGAAAATTGAAGGATATTGGCAGAATGTACTGTAGAAAGATTGAAAGCAAGGTACAGATCTCTGATGGGCAATAGCAGTTCAGTGACAAATACAGCAATTATAATCCCTGTCTACTGTATTTTGCATATGTATATGAAACCGAGTCAGTAATTTCTGCTTTCATGCTGTTTTCAGCCTAAGATCAGGCAATTGTCAAGGTTGAATTTCATAAACAAACAGAAAAGGCACAAAAACCTGACAATGGAAAAGAAGGAAAAAATCTCCATAAATTGTTTCTTCCTTTGACTTGATTTTTTAAAATACATACATGTATCTGTATATAGGAGTTCCATTAAATTTTAGTTAGTCCACTGGGAAAAAAGGAAGTAACACAGGCATAAGCCATCTTTTCGTGTTTCATTGTACTATCTTATTAAGTTTCAGAGAGTTTTAGGAGATTGAATGTCAAACTTTTATAATCACAATAGGGATAAAATTAAGTTTCTGAAGTGGCACACTTCAGGTTTCACTTAAGATTTGCTGCAGTCACTTATTTCTCAACATGTTGCTGATTACGGTCCTCTAATTCTGAGAGGGCTTTTGGTTTTGGATGACCTGTGAACTTGGTTTCCATGGAGATATGTGACAGCAAAAGCCAAAAAAATCCTTTACAAAATAGTGATAAATGAAAAGATTTTGGAAGTTGTTACATTTATTCTGTTCTCCCATACATATAAAGAATATGGATTTTTTCATTAATTCATTAATTACCATATTTATCATATATATATACACATATACATATATATATACACATATATAATGAATCCATGAAAAAGCTTTCTGAATGTGTGTAAGAGAGAGTTGTGAAAGGATTAATGTTTATATAACAGGTACTGTCAATTTCAAAGAGTGAGTAGAATGCAAAATGTTGGGTTTTAGTTGTATCTATAAATGTATTCTCTAGTAAAAAAGATAAAACCGATTATAAATATAAAGTTGATGGAAAAAATGCCATTTATTTCAAGAAATTATTGAACCAATTTCAGTATTCATAGTTAGACACAGAGACTATGCAGTATATACACTAAACTGTTGGCAGGAAGAGTACTTGGAATTAACTTCTTTTCCATTTTTACAGCACTTCAATAGCTTGTGAAATAGCTCTGAGAAGATTAAATGTTTCCTGCAAATAAACCCTATCTATTTACATATATCATTTATTTTTTTTCATTACCAAGCACGTATATAATGGAACAAGCCAGCAAAGACATGATGGAGTTAATTTCAACTTTGCTTTATGCATGCGTTTTCATAAAATCACACTGAAAAGTTCCATTTAGATATTTTATTATGTTTTTCTAAAAATTCCAGTGGTAGGGCAACATCAGTTAAGAATAGGTGTCCTTCATTGTAGCTTTATAACCTTCCCCAACTCTGCTGTTTTGATACTAGCAGAAACACCTCCAAAGCTATGGTAAAGAGGTAAATCATAATACCATACTTTAGTATGTAATTGGGATGACCTTGGGAGCAATTTCCAACTTCCAGCTGCCTCTGGAATGCTGGGATGGGACCTGGGTGGGAGGTGCGCTGTGCCTACATGATACTTTGCACAGAAAGCCTGCAGACAAAGAACTATTTGGTGTTCTGACAGTACCTTCATGGTTTACTGGGGCACTAGCAATACTAAATGTTACAATTTACACTCAACTTCAGTGCTCTAGCAATAATTGATGTCAGACAGGTGAATGCCTTTGCTATCACCATTATTATTAAATACTTACAATGCCTTGCAACTTCAGCCAAGGATTAAGCATACATTAGTAAGTATTTTGAGTATCTTTCTTAGACATGAAGGATATAGAGCTTGGTATCTTAAGCGTGGACTCACTTTTTTTGGAAGTCCCGACTAATCTGAAACAGGAAAAAAGTTAAATAGGTAAAACATTTTAAATAAATACATAAATACACATAGGGGTTACAGTGAATAATGGAAGAATGGGTGAGAGGCATGAGAAGTCTTAAATATTACATTGCAGTGAAATCCTGCAGGGAAAAGAAAGGAAATTTGGAAAGGAAATTTAGTGAAAGGAAGGGAAGGGAAGGGAAGGAAAGCAAAATGAAGCAAAGCCATGGATTGCTTGGAGTAGGAAAAATGTATTGAAAGAAAGAATCACCATATACTTACATGTTGTATCCTTCCTCACAGAGTCACAGAATGGTTGAGGTTGGAAGGGATCTCTGGAGGTCATCTAGCCCAACCCTCTCTGCTCCAGCAGGCTCACACAGAGATCAGGACTACATCCAGATTGCTTTTGAGTATCTCCCACGATAGAGACTCCACGACCTGTCCAGGCAATCTGTCTCAGTGCTCAGTTACTCTCAGCATTTTTACTTAAAAAAACCTGAAACATCAAAAAATTTTAAAGTTCCTAAGCATCCACTTCTGAACGCTGTCCAAATTAGTGGCCTAGATGCACCTGTGGTCTGACAGCTATGTAATGTGCTTTGTTATGTTTTATTGCAGAGATTTTCTTTGCAGGGTATACAAAAGGCAAATCATTCACCAACACAAGAGACATCTTCTACAGTATTCCATTCAAATCACTTCAGAACTCTAGAATTTATCATTCAGTTCTCATACATTAAGCTGGCTCCTAACCTTGAATGTGTCTGTGATTTACAATGTCAGCCCTTTCTGTCTTGCATCTGATTTGCAGACCAAATATGGAGCTGTTGAGCTTTAGTGTCTGGAGGTTTTTTTAAGCTCACTGTTAGCTTATCAGGAATTACATTTTATAACAGCTTTTTGGAACAATACCTAAGTGTGTTTAATATCGCAGTAATCATACTGAAGAAAAAGGGGTCTAGACTAATAAACTGAAACTTCCATGTATAAATTGTACATACAGTTTTACATAGGTGGAATACTGAGGTACCATATCACTAGAATTTTGTTTAGCCTCCTACAATCTTTTTTTCCTAAATTATCATCAAAACCTTGAAGCAAACAAAATTATCAAACAAAACCTTGAATGCATGAATAGAACTTCAGTATGTACTTCAGTATAATACTTCAGTAAACTACGGTCCTAATAGTCTTCTAGTGACAGAAATGATGGTTTTACTGTAAGCATGTAGCAAGTTAGGCAGATCTCTTAAATGACCTACATTTCAGAGTTCAGAAACCAACTTTTCCTCCTCATATGTTCAGCACCAACCCTCCCCCTTTCGACAGTAAAAAATCATTAGCAAACAACAACTTTTCAGCTTTTTTCTTTGTAGAAACCCATCAAAATTATGTTTTTCATGACACTAATCACTACTTAAGGTTTAATAGTAACCAAATGCAGCACTCTGTGATGGATAGCAACCCCCTTTAATCAGCCCTCTTTTAATACTTTTGGTTAATGCATTATGACTGTATTGCTGTTGCCTAATACTTGAAAGCATGAAATCTAGCTGAAGAGTGACTATATAGAGCTGGCAGCTTCTTAGCTCAATTAATCTGCCTCTTCTGCATATTCTGGGTTGCAACTTCTGGCTTTATAGACTTGGGTGTGTTTTTTTGGGTTTTTTGTGTTTTTTTTTTTTTAAAAAAAAGGCAAACCAAAAAACGTTGAGAAGAATATAAATAGCATTATTGTGTTATGCTTAGGTCTTGTGTTAGGGCTTAGGTCTGCCCAGAGTGAATGAAGGGCGAGAGGAGAGCAACTGTAATATGTGGCCTTGAATATTTCTGCTCTTAACAAAGCTAGTGGGAAGAATCACAGAATAACAGAATAGTTAGGGTTGGAAAGGACCTTAAGATCATCTAGTTCCAACCCCCTGCCATGGGCATGGACAACACACACTAGACCATGTCATCCAAGACTCCATCCAACGCTGCCAGGGATGGCCTTGAATGCTGCCAGGGATGGAGCATTTACTGCTTCCTTGCACAGCCTGTTCCAGTGCCTCACCACCCTCACAGCAAAGAATTTCTTGATGCACAGTGAATCTGGCTTGGACAGACATCTCAGCTTTCTTCTCTTCTAATGCTTAATATTCCCCAAGTCCTCCTGTCTATCAAGTCACCCAATGGGTGAGAAGGCCACAGTGCTATACCTCACCTGGTAAAACATCTAGCATGATCATCTGCAAGATCAGCCCCAGTCACTGTTTATTATCGGAGCCTCTAATCTTGTGACCCCCACACCCAGCCAGATTCTAACTTGAAGATCCTTTCACACACTAGTAGCTTCCTGCAAAACCAAGCATCAGGAGACAGGCTACAAGTTATGCACCACATCTCAGAGGATCTCCTTCAGATTTTCAATTTTTCTATGTCTGACTTTGCTTATGTGTTATAGATCTTGTTTGATCCAAAGATTCTTTCTTGAAAGTTATTAGGGGGGCACAAGAATGACCCACTTGATTCTTGAGTTTTGCATTGTTTTTCAAGGCCTGGCAGATTTCGAGTAGACTGGGATGTTATAGCACTTTAAACATAGGGCCCAGCAATGCTGTTTATACTCTAATTTTTAAAGTCCAGTGTCAGTGACATCTAGTGATTTCCCTGGTGTGTTTCACATCAGGAAATTCAGTACATCAGACTTAATTATATGGAGGTTTTAAAAGATCAGGCTAAACGTGCTTTTATAAATTCTATGTCATTGACATGGTTATCTTGCAGCTGCTTATATGCAGCTGACCAGGAAGACCAAGTGGATGAGGGCCTCTACAGACAGACAGGAGTGCCCTTATTTTCACAAGCCCTGGTCCACATGAAAGACTTGAGCCACCCTGTTATCTGTTGGAGAACAACATAGCAGAGCATAAGCAATCCAGGAGGTTTCTGGAGTATGTTGATGATAACTTTGCTCTCCAAGTAATAACCAAGGAGGACAGGTGCTATGCTGGATCGTGTTTTCACCAACGAGAGGCTGCTGGGGAATGTGCGCCCTCAGCAAATTTGCCAATGACACCAAGCTGTGTGGTGCAGCTGATATGCTAAAGGGGATGGGTGGGATCCAGAGGGACCTTGACAGGCTTGAGATGTAGGCCAACACAAGACTGGCTTGACAGCAGCCCTGAGAAGAAGGACTTGGGTTGTTGACTGACAAGAAGCTCAGTATGACCCAGCAGTATGCGCTTGCAGCCCAGAAAGCCAACGTATGCTGGGCTGCAGCAAAAGTGACAAGGAGGTCAAGGGAGGTGATTCTCCCCCTCTACTCTGCTCTCATGAGACCCCCACCTGCAGTACTACATCCAGCTCTGTGGCTTCCAACACAAGAGGAATATGGACAGGGTCAAGTAAGTCCAGAGGACTATGAAGATGCTCCAAGGGCTGGAGCACCTCTCCTATGACAGACAGACTGAGAGAGTTGGCTTGTTCAGCCTGAAGAAGAGAAGGCTTTGGGGAGACCTTAGAGCAGCTTCCAGTACCTAAAGGGGGCCTACAAGAAATCTGGAGAGGGACATTTTATAAGAGCATGGAGGGATAGGAGAAGGGAGAGTGGCTTTAAACTGAAAGACGGTAGATTTATATTACAGATTAAGAACAATCTCTTTACTGTGAGGGTGTTGAGACACTGGAAGAGGTTGCTCAGAGAAGTTGTGGCTGCCCCATCTCTGGAAGTGTTCAAGGCCAGATTGGACAGGGCTTTGAGCAACCTGGTCTAGTGCCCATGGCAGGGGGTTGGAACTGGGTGGTCTTTAAAGTCTCTTCCAATCCAAACTATTTTATGATTCTATGATATTACAGTACATTATTTTTACTTTACTTTTGGCTTAGTTGTTCTTCCAGTATTTGCAGTCTGGTATGGTGTTAGAGGTGAGTGAATTCTCACATTTTCATCAAATCTTTTTAAAGCTGAATTAAGTGCTATGAAGTTTTTTGTATTTGTTTCTACAAGGGTTAGAGTAAGTGAGCTTTCTGCCTGAAACATTCATGGAAACAGCAAATATTAAATAAATATTAGAGATGACTGGCAAAAGGTAAATTCTGATTGTATGAACTAAAATAACCTTCACAGAAACATGAGCCTGAGTATCTCCAAATCAGAAAGGAAACAGAAAGTGGTTGACTCTATGTACTTTGCATTTTAAATACCAGCAAAGAAAAAACGTTTCTAAAAGATTTCAAGGAATACAAGATACATAGAACATTAACAAATTATGTATAGTTAAACCTGACACAGGTATAGTTAAATCAAAAGGTATAATTCTCCGTCACCTCAGTTGTTCTGTCTTCTTCAAATTGTTTGTTTGCCTTATCTTCTTTTTTTGTTCATTTTCTGGCATGATTTATGGTTTAATGGTAGGACAGTGAAACCCTCCAGTAGCTTGTGTGGAGGGCATGGAGTCTTAGTCAGTATTGGTGTTAAATCCATACACATATTTTGTTAATGAGATAGATATGACTGATCTTGCTCTGTGGTAGGCAAGATCAGAGGTCTTCTTGAGGTTGCTTCCAGACCTGTTTTTCCAGGATTCCAAAGTACTTCTCCAGTAAGCAGCTCATCAGTGTTATCTCTGTTGCAGATCTTTATTTGCATGTAGTAACTTTGGTTAATTGAATAAATAAATAGCATCAATAGATTGCAAAAGATCACAGAATCACAGAATATTAGGAATTGGAAGGGACCTCAAAAGATCATCTAGTCCAGCCCCCCTGCTGGAGCAGGAACACCTAGATGAGGTTACACATGAAGGCGTCCAGGTGGGTTTTGAATGTCTCCAGAGAAGGAGACTCCACAACCCCCCTGGGCAGCCTGTTCCAGTGTTCTGTCACCCTCACTGAGAAGAAGTTTCTTCTCAAGTTTAAGTGGAACCTCTTGTGTTCCAGTTTGAGCCCATTATCCCTTGTCTTACCATTGGTTGTCACCGAGAAGAGCCTGGCTCCATCCTCGTGACACTCACCCTTTATATATTTATAAATGTTAATGAGGTCACCCCTCAGTCTCCTCTTTTCCAAACTAAAGAGACCCAAAAAATGCAGCTTTTAGATTCAGAAAACCTGCTTTATTGAAAAAAATGTATTTTTTTTTATAAGTAGTTCATCATGGGAAAACTTGACTGCTGTTTTCTGAGAAACAGGATCCAATTTATACCAATCTTATTGAGAACAAGATACTATGTGATGAAAATTTATCCTTCTAATGTTCCTCAGTGTACAGTAACTGTATCAAATAGAGTACAAATAAAATACCAGTGCATGTGGGATGTGGGAGAACATGGTGTTTATTTCATTCTCAGTCTGCTTTAGCAGCTCTTTCTGTTAAGAAAATGACAAGAGTGAGGCCTTGTTTGCCTCTGTATTTAAGCTCATATTAAGAAATGATATTATGTTGGTGTCTTTCTGCTCTTCAGTGCTAGCCTTGAAATTAGGATACTTATCAAAGTTCCCAGTAAAGCTGCTTCTGTTTCTTAGCAATGTAGGTCAAGGTCTTTGAAATGTTCAATGATTTAGTGTTGTCAATATTTTAGTGCTTTCTGAACACTAGGCTCTCTCTGTGGTATTTCAATACACCAATATTTATATTCAATGCATAGTGATTCTTTTTTGAATGCCTTTACAATTAATAAAGATGCTTTATGACTGGACAGGAAGTATGCAGTTACATATAGTCATGTAAACATAAGCAGATTGCATTTAGTAAGTACTGAGGAAACACACCTGTTACATGTGTGCTTAGTGCTTCCAAAGGCTAATTTTCATAGGCTGAAGAACACTGCATTGATAAGTTGGGAAAGTTAAGACAGAAATATGCCATTTTGCTGCTAAAATAATTGAAAAGATGATCTGTATTTTTAATCTTCATAGCATTGTTATTATAAAGATATCCTGCAAATTATATATTGAGATTTTTAAAATGTATGGCACTATTTTTAACTCCATTACGCTGTTTATAAATTCATGCTATTTAAAACTGTTCTAAAGAGTTCAAGTTCAACAAGTTCAAGTTGGGCAAGATTAGTTAAGTAATTTCTGATTTTCAGTACTGTAGCCTTACTGCTTACTCTACCGATATCCTTTGGTGTCTTGAAAACCACAGTGCTAAATCTTAGCCAATTGTTTGGTTTTTTTCCTAAGAGTGTGAATATTTCTAACATTTCGGGACCCAAATTCTTCAAGTCAACATGGCACATTAGATTAGATGAGTTTTTATAGGGCAATGATTTTAAAACTTAATGAAGTGTGAAAGTGTTTTGATACAAAAAAACCACTATGCAAAATATGGATATTGGTCATGAGAGGAATACTATAACGTTAAAAAGGAGTATATTAGTATATACTCATTTAATCTCAGTGTCATTTCAGATACCTGTTGGTTTCTTAGACTGACCAGCCTAATAAGTTGTTCATGTCTTCAGGGAACAAAATAAAATTCCTTTAGGATCAGCTTAATAAATTATGAACAGCTATTATGCTTGTAATTAAAGTCATGTTACCCCAGACCTGACTGGTCCCTAATGAACACAGCTGTTTTGACCTAATTAGCTGGTGACACAACAAAATTTTAACCACAGTTAGACAAAATGGAAACACCATACACCTTGAGCATCCAACAATGCTTGGGCTGTGTGAGTAATATTGTGTGGATAATCTTACAACAGATATTTTAATAAAGCATGTGCCTTGTCACAGATAAACTTGCTGGTTTGTCATTGAATTAAATTCACTTTCTATCAACGTGGTTTTTTGGGTTGTTTTTTTTTTTTAATAGAGTCACAAATATTCTGTTATCCAGACTGGAACAGATTTGACTTACAGTATGTTCCATTCATATAGGTATTTGTCTGCCCATTCTTCTTTAGAGCACTTATTCTATATCCACAAACTGCAGCTTTGCTTTCAGGATTTTACTAAATTGCTTTTCTTACAATGGATTTTTTCTACAGCTGTGTAAAATCTTTGTTATTTCATTCAGCAAGTAACCCAATTAATGTGGCGTTAATGTTTGTTTTAAGAGTATCTGTGATATCTATTAAAACCTACTAGAATCAGAAAAAATCTGTTCCTTATGTCAGCAAAAGTGTAATTTGGGAGCTTGGTTCATTATTCTGCTGTAAAGTGTATGTGATCTTAAAAAAGGAGGAAAAGTAAGAATGATCTATGATCTATGCTTGGCTTTAATTTTTTCCCAAATTCTTTGCGATACTGTTTGCTGATAAATGCAAGACATATGAGAAACGCAGTCTTCAGGATTACATAACAACAAATACCAAAGCTGACAATACTATATAAAGTAAGACTGAATTTTCTCTAGATGTGTGTATCACATGAGGGAGAACAGTGGCCTTTCATAATCCTTCAAACATTATCACGGTGCTGTATAATTAGCAATCTGTGCCAAAGGAATGTAGTAGTTATGTCCAAGCTTAGCAGAGCTTGTTAAGGCTGTGCAAAGCAATCTGAGTTTGCCCTCAAATCTCTCTCTATACAGCCTATTCTTTATGGTATCAGTTATTAGTGTATCTATAGTTCCTTAACCTGCTCAAGTAAGGAAGTGCTGTAGTCTCCATTTTGGACATACAAAGTCAAGCAGGTGAAGACTTACATGTCAGGTGTGTCGTGGTTTAAGCCAGTCGGCAAGTCAGCCACGCAGTTTCTACTCCCCCCACCCACCCAGAGGAATGGGGAGGAGAATCGAAAGAATGTAACTCCCACGGGTTGAGATAAAAACAGTCCAGTAACTAAGGTAGAACACAAATCACTACTGCTGCCACCAATAATAATAATGATAAGAGAAATAACAAGGGAAGAGAATACGATACCACCCGCCGCCCGGTACCTCACCCCCCACCCCGCTGCGTTCTAGCCCTCCCAAGAACTCTCAGTTCTACATCCTGGGCATGACATGCTGTGGTATGGAACACCTCTTTGGCTAGTTTGGGTCAGGTGTGCTGTCCCTGCTTCCTCCCGGCTTCCCCTCCTCCCTGGCAGAGCATGAGACTCACAAAGTCCTTGGTCAGGGTAAACATTCTGACCAGCAACTGAAAACATCGGCTTTATCAGTATTATTCCCAGGCCGAAAGTCAAGACACAGCACTGCACCAGCTACTAAGAAGTAGAAAAAATGACTGCTACTGCTGAACCCAGGACAAGGTGCCACAGAGAAACTCAAGGGCACGGTAATTTGTAATGTGCATCTGTAACTGGATGACAGGCTTCAATTCTGTAATCAAGTCTCCTGCAGCCTACCCTGACCAGGTAACATCAGCACCTCTTTTTTCTTGTGCAGAAATACTGCTCAAAGAGATATTATGCCGCTTTTGGTGTCTGGGATTCTCTGGGGCTTGAATGTATCCTTTCCACTAACTTGCAATGGTCAGTTTAAGGGCTGCTGATATAAAAATACAAATTAGAGGAAAGAAGTCTCCCTTGACTGTCAGAATCATTGCCCATTTGACAGGCAGTAAGCAGCAAAGAGATAGCTGCCATCGAGGTTGGGGAAACACAATATAAAAAGACATCTAGAACATCAGAGATTAAACCAGTTTAATCTCTCAGTGACAGCTCTCAGTGACAGCTATCTATGAAACTGGATGCATTAGAAACCAGTTCTCCAAGTGGAAGTCTGGCTGTGATATTTTCTAAATTTTTCAAGGCATGCTTTAAAAAAAAAATTAGTCCAGAAAACATGCCTGATGCTTTTTTTTATGAAAAAGATATTTCATGGCTATTTCCAAGTCCTACTCTTTGGCCTCTTCTCTTTGAATTCAACATTACTCTGAAAAGTGCAGAAAAAGTGCAACAAAAATTACATTTTTAATAGGAGAGATTCTTTTAAATATGCTTATTCATTTTAATTACATGTATTTCTGTCTGTTAAGCATTTGAATCCTATAGTACCATGAAAGCCATTAGTGATCCTTTTTTCTGGTTTTGTTTCTCCTCTCCAATTTCTAAATAGGGTATGTTTAGAAAAAAAGCTCACTTTCAGAAAACAAACAGTTGGGTTATTTTCGTCAGTATTGAGCTAATGTTGTACTTACAATTATATCATTCCCACTACTTTACAATGCCTTACTAATTACACTTAAAGTAAAGCTTTTCCCTTTTGTGTTGGTATATTGATCGTTTCTTCACAACTGCCTAGTTTTCTTCCAGTACTGCCAGCTACTCCTTTAAATTTTAACTACACAAAAAGCTCGTATTTTCTGTGAAATGTCAAGAAATGCAATTAACTTTTCTTTGACCTTTTCTCTTAAGTATACTGCTTTAGATTCTGTGTATAACAAAGGGTTTTCTTTTGCATTGTACAAACAAACTAAAATACTGAGAATAAGCCTTAACACATATAAGATATATGTCAGGATTGACGTGTGTGTATACATTTGTATGTGCAATATTTATAAATATATATTTGTATGCACGTATATGTAATATAATGAACATAAAGATGATGTATATCACATACATACAAACTGCAAATATATTAATAGTATCTGTTATTAGCAGGAGGCACGCTTTAGAAATTTGTCCCCAAATGCTCCATACTTGTCACTGTGCAAATCTTTTTCCAGTCAAACCATGTATCCTAAGCCAACAAAGCAGATCATAAGTAAGCTTTACATTGCAAATATAAGGGTATGCATAGTATGCAGTAGGTCAGCAGGAACCCGACTTTCCTGTTAGGGACCTGAATGCACCCTCCCCTCTAGGGAAGTTGGCTGTTTGGCCTCTGGGCCAGCATTGGCAGCGCAGGTCCCCTACCTTGCACCAGGGAAACTGCTGTGTAAGAAGCAGCTTTGCCGAGGTGCGTAGCTCCGGGGAGGCCTCTTCAGCACTGGGGCGAATGGAAACACAGCGTTCAGGAGCTTCGATCCTGAAAGACCAGAGCCACCAACGGAGCCCAGAGGCCTCGACAAGACTTGCCCAGAAGCCGGCAGTGCGACTTGCCAGCAGCTCACTCACAGAGGGCAGTGCCAGGAGGGACGGCACCGCCCCGAGCGGATAAACACCGCCCGGGGAGCGCGGCAGCCGGCCGCGGCGTGGCAGGTTGCCCAGGCAGGGAGCGGCATCACGGTAAGATTTGGAGGTGCTGTCAGCCAGCGGTCATAGAGACAGTGCTCCAGGATGGCAGCCTCGCGGCGGGAAGCAAAGAAAACCGGGTCCTCTCTGCTGGCCAGGAAGGACAAGGCAACCGAGCAACCGAGACAGAGGGCCCTCATAAACATGTAGCTGTCCAGGCGTCTTGACTGTAGTGAGTGCCAGACCCTCTCAGTGATGTTAGATGGTAGCAGTGTAAGATGTGACCAGGTTGATGATTTTCTCTGCATGGTGGCAGAGCTATGAGAAGAGGTGGAATGGCTGAGGAACATAAGGGAATATGAGGAGGAGACTGGTGGGTGGACCCACACTCCTCCATCCCTGGGAGAAGCAAGCCAGCCACCTGAAAAAAAAGAAGTTCAGGATCTCCTACCTTCTTGCCATGAGGAAGATGGAAGGGACTTCAAAGACAGGGGAGGCTGGTAACAGGTTACTCCTTGGGGTAGACAGCATATTACTCCCCAGCTCATATCACCTTTCCAAGTACCCCTTTACAGCAGATTGGAAGCCCTAGTACTTCAGGATCCAGGAAAGTGGGCAAGATGATGCTATCCTTTATTAATCTTCCAGGTGGGCAATGAAGAAATCTCTTCAAGAAGCCTGAGGAGACTCAAGAAGGACTTCAGGAAACAAACTGGGGGAGTTGGGGTGACTTGTTCAGGGGTTGGGAGCCCAGGTAGTGTTCTCATGCTTTCTGCCAGTCACAATGACAATGGTTACATCAGAAAAATGTCACTAATGAATTCCTAGCTCTGTGACTGGTGCCAGCACCAGAATTTCGGGGTTTTGACCATGGATCAGCCTACACAGCACCAGGCCTGCTGGAGACAGATGGAGATCCCAGAGGGGGGAAAAGGATCCTAGCCCAGGAGCTAGCAGAGCTTATAAAGAGGGCTTTGAATTAGGTTTGAAGGGAGAAGGGGATAACACCAGGCTCACTAAACATGAGCCATGGGTTAGAGTGCTGCTGTTGGAGCCCAGATCCACAGGGCAATTTAAATGAATTTACGCCAATGTCTGCAGTCTGGGCAACAGGAGGAGCTAGAAGCCATTGTGCAGCAGGGAAATTATGACATTATCACCACCACAGAAACATGGTGGAATGATTCGTATGATTGGAGTTCTACAATGGATGGCTTAAAGGCTCTTCAGAAGGCATAGGCAAGGAAAAAGAGCTGGTGAGGTTGCGTTGAATGTCAGGGAGTGCATTGACTGCCTTGAGCTCAATGTTGTGAGTGATAAGGCTGAATGTTTGTCGGTGAAGATCTTCACGGATGATCTGGATGAGGTGATTGAGTGCACACTCAATAAATTTGCAGACACCAGGCTGAGTGGGAATGTTGATCTGCTGGAGGGTAGGAAGACTCTGCAAAGGAATCTGGATGAATGGCATTGATGCCAATTGCATGAGGTTCAACAAGGCAAAGTGCCAGGTTCTGCATTTGGGCCACAATAACCCACAATAACTTCCAGGCTTGGGGAAGAGTGGCTGGAAAGCCTCTCATGGAAAAGGACCTGGGGGTGCTGATTGACAGAGCTGAACATGAGCTAGCTTATGCCCAGGCAGCCAAGAAGGCCAACAGCATCCTGGCCTGTATCAGCAATAGCGTGGCCAGCAGGGCCAGCACAGTGATCATCCCCCTGTACTGGGCACTGGTGAGGCTGCACCTCAAATCCTGTGTTCAGTTCTGGGACCCTCACTAAAAAAGAGACATTGAGGTGCTGGAGTGGGCCCAGAAAAGGGCAATGAAGCTGGTGAAGAGTCTGGAGCACAATTGTGATGAGGAACGGCTGAGGGAACTGGGGTTATTTAGTCCGGAGAAGAGAAGGTTCAGGGGGGACCTCATCACTCTCTACAGCTACCTGAAAGTAGGTTGTAGTGAGTTGGGTGTTGGTTTCTGCTTCCAGGTAACAAGTGGTAGGACGAGGTAACAGCCTCAAGCTGCACCAGGATACGTTTAGGTTGGATATATATATTCTTCACAGAGAGGGTTCTCAGGCATTGGAACAGGCTGCCCAGGGCAGTGGTGGAATCACCATCCCTGGAAGTGTTCAGAAACTGTATAGATGAGGCCCTCAGTGATGTGGTTTAGTGGTGGTCTTGGCAGTCCTGGGGCAATGGTTGGACGTGATGATCTTAAAGGTCTTTTCCAACTTAGTTGACTCTATGATTCTATTCTATGATTCTATAAGTGAAAGCCTGTCCCCATTTGCTTGGAAACTGATCTTAAGCCCAGGTCTTTGCCCTCAGCCTTCACTGTAGCTACCCTTCCCATGCCTGGCAATCTGCTTTCTTGTCCTCCAGCCCTGACCTCCTGACCTGCCTTCAGCCCAGACTTGTTATCTCTGTGGGTTCATCTGGCTGTCACTGGACTGCAGCTGGTCTTGTTTGCTGTCATAGAATCATAGAATAGTTAGGGTTGGAAAGGACCTTAAGACCATCTAGTTCCAACCCCGCTGCCATGGGCAGGGACACCCTACACTAAACCATGCCACCCAAGGCTCTGTCAAACCTGGCCTTGAACACCGCCAAGGATGGAGCATTCACAACCTCCCTGGGCAACCCATTCCAGTGCCTCATCACCCTCTCAGTAAAGAATTTCTTCCTTATATCCAATCTAAACTTCCCCTGTTTAAGTTTGAACCCGTTACCCCTTGTTCTGTCACTACAGTCCCTGATGAATAGTCCATTCCCAGCATCCTTGTAGGCCCCCTTCAGATACTGGAAGACTGCTATGAGATCTCCACGCAGCCTTCTCTTTTCCAGGCTAAACAGCCCCAACTTTCTCAGTCTCTCTCCATATGGGAGGTGCTCCAGTCCCCTGATCATCCTCGTGGCCCTCAGCTGGACTTGTTTCAACAGTTCCATGTCCTTTTTATGTTGAGGACACCAGAACTGCACACAATACTCCAAGTGAGGTCTCACAAGGGCAGAGTAGAGGGGCAGGATCACTTCCTTCGACCTGCTGGTCATGCTCCTTTTGATGCAGCCCAGGATATGGTTGGCTTTCTGGGCTGTGAGCGCACACTGAAGCCGCCTCATGTTCATTTTCTCATCGACCAACACCCCCAAGTCCTTCTCTGCAGGGCTGCTTTGAATCTCTTCTCTGCCCAACCTGCAGCCGTGCCTGGGATTGCTCCAACCCAGGTGTAGGACCTTGCACTTGGCATGGTTAAACTTCATAAGGTTGGCATCAGCCCACCTCACAAGCGTGTCAAGGTCCCTCTGGATGGCATCCCTTTCCTCCAGTGTATCAACTGAACCACACAGCTTAGTGTCATCGGCAAACTTGCTGAGGGTGCACTCAATCCCACTGTCCATGTCACCAGCAAAGATGTTGAACAAGACTGGGCCCAACACCGATCCCTGAGGGACACCCCTCGTTACTGGTCTCCAGCCGGACATCGAGCCATTGACCACAATTCTTAGCGTGCGGCCATCCAGCCAGTTCTTTATCCACCGAGTGGTCCACCCATCAAATTGATGTCTCTCCAATTTAGAGACAAGGATGTCATGCGGGACAGTGTCAGATGCTTTGCACAAGTCCAGGTAGATGACGTCAACTGCTCTGCCCCTGTCCATCAGTTCTGTAGCCCCATCATAGAAGGCCACCAAATTGGTCAGGCAGGATTCCCCCTTAGTGAAGCCATGCTGGCTGTCACCAAGCACCTCCTTGTTTTTCATGTGCCTTAGCTTGCCTTCCAGGAGAATCTGCTTCAAGATTTTGCCAGGCACAGAGGTGAGACTGACTGGTCTGTAGTTCCCTGGGTCATCCATTTTCCCCTTCTTGAAAATGGGGGTTATATTTCCCATTTTCCAGTCATCAGGAGCTTCACCTGACTGCCATGATTTTTCAAATATGATGGCCAGTGGCTTAGCAACTTCATTCGCCAGCTCCTTCAGGATCTGCGGATGGATTTCATCAGGTCCCATGGACGAGGTTCTTAAGATGGTCTCGAACCAGATCCTCTCGTACAGTGGTCCTAGGGTCTTCATTCTCACAGTCCCTGCGTTTGCCTTCCAAGACTTGGGTGGTGTGGTCAGAGTCTTTGCCAGTGAAGACCAAGGCAAAGAAGTCATTAAGAACCTCAGCCTTCTCCAAATCCTGGGTAGCCAGTTCTCCCGATATCTTCTGAAGGGGGCCTACGTTGTCCCTAG
The DNA here is from genome assembly GCF_963264785.1 of Psittacula echo. Classification (NCBI taxonomy): domain Eukaryota; kingdom Metazoa; phylum Chordata; class Aves; order Psittaciformes; family Psittacidae; genus Psittacula; species Psittacula echo. The sequence continues at coordinate 27,380,085 of NC_137742.1, read as the reverse complement.
TCTGTCTTTTACTCGCTATGTACCTATAGAATCCCTTCCTATTATCCTTAACATCTCTAGCCAAGTTCAATTCTAACTGGGCCTTAGCCTTCCTCACCTGGTCCCTAGCTTCCCAGACAGCATCCCTGTATTCTTCCCAGGCCGCCTGTCCCTGCTTCCACCTTCTATAAGCCTCTTTTTTCCTTTGAATTTTCCTGAGCAGCTCCTTATCCATCCAAGGAGGTCTCCCGGCCCTCCTGCTGCACTTCCTTGTAGTTGGGATGCAACACTCCTGAGCTTGGAGCAGGTGATCCTTGAATAACAACCAAGAGTCTTGGGCCTCCCTGCCCTCTAGGGCTGTATCCCATGGAACCTTACTGAGCAGGCTCCTGAAGAGGCCAAAGTCTGCTCTCTTGAAGTCCAGGGCAGTGAGCTTGCTGCACGCTCTTCTCACTGTCCCAAAGATCTCGAATTCGACCATCTCGTGGTCACTGCAACCAAGGCTGCCCTGGAGCGTCACATTTCCAACCAGCCCTTCCCTGTTGGTGAGCACGAGGTCAAGCACGGCACCTCTCCTTGTCGGCTCCTCTATTACTTGCAGAAGGAAGTTGTCTTCCACACAATCGAGGAACCTCCTGGATTGCTTGTGCCGGGCCATACCTTCACTCCAACAGATGGCAGGGTGGTTGAAGTCCCCCATGAGAACAAGGGCCTGTGAGCGTGAGGCTGTTCCTATCTGTCCATAGAGCGCTTCATCCACAGATTCCTCTTGATCAGGCGGTCTGTAACATATCCCCACAGTAATGTCCCCCATCGCTGCTCTCCCTTTAACCTTGACCCACAAACTCTCTGTTGACTGCTCACCCGTCCCCAGATACAGTTCCATACTCTCCAGCCTATCCCTAACATAAATAGCAACTCCCCCTCCCCGCCTGCCAGGCCTGTCTTTTCTAAAGAGCCTGTAACCTTCCATTCCAACACTCCAGTCATAGGAGCCATCCCACCATGTTTCTGTGATGCCTACTATATCATACTCCCGTAGTCGTGCACACATCTCTAATTCCTCTTGTTTGTTTCCCATGCTACGGGCGTTTGTATGAAATTAAGCCGGCTCATTGGCTGGAGTGGCTGGAATATCGCTGCATCGCTCCAAGCATTTATTGTAGGTGCTGGCAACTGACTGGGTGTGTTGGGATGGAACAATGCCCCCCTCCCCCAACACATCTAGTTTAAAGAAACCTTGACCAGCCTGGCAAGCCTCTTACCAAAACCTCTCTTCCTCTTCTTGGTCAGATCAGCTTTACCAGCCCCTAGTAGACCTGGCCTACTAACTTGGGTCCCGTATTCAAAACACCCAAACCCCTGACTATGACACCATCCTTTTAACCATTTATTAACCTGGCCAAACCTCCTAGCTTTTTTAAGGTCTCCCCCTGTGTCCTGGGGAATTGATGAAAAGACAATCTGAGCTCCAGAGCCCCTACCCACCTCTCCCAGGGCTCTGTAGTCCTTCTTTATGTTCTCCAGCCTACTGCTATCAACATCACTAGCACCCACATGGATCATCAGAAGTGGGTAATAGTCTGTGGGACTCATTAGAGCAGGCAGCCTCTCTGCAACATCCCTGATCCATGCCCCAGGTAGGCAACACACCTCCCTCGAGACTGGGTCAGGCCGACAGATGAGTGCCTCTGTCCCTTTCAGAGTAGAGTCCCCTACCACTATGACCCGTCTCTTTTTCCTCGCAGCACCAGTAGTGATCTTTACCGGAGCACCAGCCGGTTGTTTCTGGTGCAAGTGCCCTTCCTTCTTAGCCCCTTGCAGGACAGCAAAGCGGTTCTGGGTGGGGAAAACAGCTTTAGGAGGAAGCCCCTTGTTTTTAATTGTCCTCTTCCTCTTTTTTTTGTTGCTTTTTTGTTGTTACTATTTCCCAGCTACCTGGGTTGACAGCCTCCTCCACTCCTCCATGAGCTTCAGGGGACGCCTGAGGCCTCTGCACATTTTGGGACTCGAGGAGTCAGTCCTGCTTCCTCTCAGCTTCCCTGACATCTTGCAGCCTATTAACAGCATCCCGCAGCTCAGCCACCTGCTGCAGGAGGACCTCCACCAGGGAGCACTGAGTACAGCCCTGCCCATTGGGCACCGTTCCCTCAGGAGACCAGTGCAGGCACTCTCTACACTCTGAGCATTGCACTGCAGCCTCCCCTCTCATCGGCTCTGTCTGGGTGCCTGCGCTGGTTACTGCTGGGGCAGCCAGAGCAGAGCTCCCAGGCTGGGCCCTGGTCATACAGCGAGTACTCACCATCCCACTCTCCTGCCCGCACAAACTGCCTTGACCCGCCCTGTTCGCCACGCTCCTGTCTCCAGACCTGAGCCTGTCACTGACTTGCTGACTGAGCTTCTTGGCTTAACCTTGGACCTGTTCCATGCCTATGGACTTGTCTGAGGATCAGGATTCTGAGCTGAACCTTGTTACTGTCACTGGACCTGTCCTGCTTGCCTTGTTAGGTTGTTGTGAGCCTGTGCTCCTTGTCACTGCCCCTGCCTGCCGTTCTTTCATGTTTAGCTCACAGTTTCCCTTGTTGAGCAGCCTGCTTCTGCTACTCCCTGACATTAGGCATATAATATATATTTTTCTAAATCCAGACCTAATCACAGGCATAATTTACCTTCATTTAGATTTGTGGTTACTAAACTTGGTGATCAGATTCCTAGAAGCATTACAAGTTGAGCAACCAATCATGGGAAATCACATTTAGATGAAGTTCTAGCCCTTAATGTACCTGACGCTCCTTATGTATTTAAGCTTTTCTAATAAATTCATGGCAGGGCATAAATCAGGTAGCTAGAGGCAGAAGTTATCAGATTTACACCCATTTTGAAAAGTACAAAAGATGTAGGTGAACATCATTTTATCTACTAGTGACTTCATCCTGAGAAGGCTCAGCAATCCCCATTTTCTACAGTGATTGTCTGTACGTACTCAGGCAATAAGCTTTTGATTGTATTCTCATTCATCACATGTCTGCCAGCATATTCAATGTTGATCAAAAGTTCCTTCTAGAGTTAAAGAATTTCAGGAAGAGGTGCTATTTTTAGTGTCTTGGGAAACAACATTTGGCATTGACCAAACTGGTATTTTTTTACTTCTCTCTTCTCTAACATCATCCCATTTCTAGATATGTTATTGGAACAAAACAACCATTTGGATGATCGTCTCTGTGGGCTTTCTGGAAGAAATGGTTGACTTTGAAGTTCATGAGAATGAAATTAGTAGTGAGGACATTACATGTAGAGAATACATATGATGATAAGTAGATGGAGCTGGAGTAACTGAGGCAGCTGAGAGAATACTTTGTATGGTGCTGCCCCTAGCAACAAAATTCTCAATTTGGACATATTTATTCAGAAAAATATTAGATGAAGAAAACTAAAATCTCTCTTCGTGTCATATCCTTCCTTATGTGCTATTATATTTTATGTATGTGATCTAAGGCAAAAATGAAGTTAGCTTAGTAATTTGTAAGTTGGTAAGTAAGAGGTAAGATCAACTGCAGCTGCATATTTCTGTAAAAACACTGATTAATTTAAATCAAGTCCTTGAACTGTTTATGAAACAGCAGAAGTCAGGAATCTTTCAGGAGAATATTTCCTATATGGTGTTTTTTGTCCAAATTTATATTATTTTGCATTAGCATTTTGGCGTTCTTTTTAAAAGTAGAGACCAATGTAGATTTCTAATGCTCCATTATAACTTCATCATTTTTGGTTATAAAAGCTGTGTCACCATAAAAGTACAATAAATTTTGGTGGGTGTTTTATACCAGTTTTCTCATTTTGGGAACTAACATTCTTAGTGTTAAAAATAATGTCAGAGAAAAAACTAATTGAAGAGCTGCAAAAGACAGTTGCAAAAATTATTCAGGGTAAAAGTTAAATCAGTAATCCTTCCCAGAAATAGAAAAATCTAAATACATTTCTTGATAACATTATGATAATTTTAATAATATCTGCCATTGAAAAAAGGCTTACTAAGCATTTTTAGATTAATTTTGCAAATTATTTGACTGGGTATAGTTTTATAATTTAGATACAGGCATCATTTGGGGAGAAAGAGTGAAAAATAAACATCCTTCAGAAACTCCTGTGTTAATGTTAGTGAGTTGTTAGTCATATGACTATTTACTTAGACCCCCTCTTACGTGAAGTGATCACTGGGTGAAACAACATGTTTCAAGTTCAGCTTTCAGAGATTTCCTTATAATTGTGGGCTTGTGAGTGTTTCAAATGAATCACCAAAATAGTGTCTCTGTGTGTAGGTGTTTGATATAGCTGATTCAGATAATTCTAGGATGAAGGGTGGTGGAGAGGCGGGGAAAGACAGAATTCAGACTTACCCCTTCTACAGCTGTGGCAACATTTGCGTCATACCAGAGGATTTCTGAATGTTTTGGATTTATGTTGATGAGTCCTCCTTATTCTTTAAATAAGAAGTAGCTTGATGGATGCTAATTTCACTCCGTTTTTTAAATGTTTAATGAGATTATCTTTGCAATGAGACAGTCTCTTGGAACATGTTATTTACACATAGCCATGAGTACTCTTTAGCAGATTTGCAGCTCAATTCTACTCCTGCCAAAATACAGAATCTCTACTCATTTAAGTGACATAAAAATTTGGCTCCTGATCCTTAAATATAAAGCATCTCAAGGGTTGTCCTTCATAACACACTCATAGCCTGTATATAACTCACTGCAAACTGATGTGCCTTTCTCCTGGCATGCTGTAAAGTAGTTGGATCTGGGGTTCATGACTGCACGCAGAATATTTGTGAACTAGGTATCACTTACAAAGCCAGGAGGATAGCATGAAACTTCCTACTAGGAAGGATGAAAATAGGATGTGATCACCCTTATTTACAGTTTCACTGTAATTTCAGCTTTTGCTTATATGCTTGAACATTTGATGCTAATTTGACCTCTAGAATTGATGTCTAAATTGCACTACTGTGTATATTGTTTACTGTATTTTGCAGCAGCGTGTGGAAAGCAGTCACCTCAGAATGTCATTGTCTGGGTGTTGTACAGGAATATAAAATATAGCAATTCTAAGATGGGGATTTTGTATCTTGCTGCAGAATTTAGTACTGATTTTCACCGATTTGTTTCAGACCAGTGTTTTCACTTCCCCTTGTACTAAGAAAAGAATTATTCAGTTCTATAAATGCTGTTAGTTGCCACTTAGAGTTAAAAGGCTGTTTCACAGATTCACTTTTCTGGATGGAAATCCTAAGCCAAATCTTACGTTCTTTTATGGTTTTTGTTGGGTTGTTTTGTCTTTTTTTGTTTGTTTGCTTGTTTTGAGGGTTTTTTGTTTTTGTTTGGGGGGGAGTGTTGTTTTTTGCTTTTTTTTGGGTTTTTTTCAAACTACTGACACTTGTTGGAGTAATTCCCTTCTGTGTGAACAGCTATAAGGCCTTTATGCTGAAGAAATTGCCTCCAATTCCAGGTGATGAGTAGTCTAATGTAAGCAAGATTTGGCCCATTTGTTTAATATTGTTGAACTGAATTGCCTTTTATAAAAGCAGCATTCAACAAATTCATGTACTACAGCAAATATACTGATCCCATTTTTCCTTTTTAGAACAGTGTGTCAGCTATTCCACTGGGTATCTCCAGTGGAGATACTCCAGGTAAAAGCATTAGTTATGGGGAATTTGGGCTTTACTTTTAGGAGCAAATTAAGTTATGTGGTCCATGGGGTAGCCCCATAGCCCAATCACAACATGTTTATATTCACTAACTTCATGAACTCTTTTACTTTGTTTCATAGAGCATTTTCCAGTTTAAGCAATATGTTTCTAAGCTTATGAACAAGTAAAATGTGTTTTCTTTCTAAATGCAGTTTCTTATATTTAAAATCTCTGCAATCCATATTTCGTGCTGATTTAGCACTGTTGGTGTTTGGTAAGAACGTGAGGAGAGGAGAACTGATGAATTCCTGAAGCACCAAATAATCATCAAATAATTTGCCTTCTGCTGCAGATTAGGATGCCCAAATTAAAATACTTCCAGAAATGCAATTCTAAAGTAGCTTTTTATATATATAAGGTTCAAAATCTGTCAGGATGACTCAGAAGATACAATAGAAAAGAAACTGATCCAGGTTTTGAAGTATTTTGTGCTCAGTGCTAAAAAATTAAGGAAAGGCTCCTAGCATTGCTATCTGACTAGAAGAAATCCAGGAAAATTAGATTCTTTTCATTAACTTAATCCAGAATGAGCAATGCCTGCGCAAAGCACACTAGATGTGTTTAATGGTGTTTATTTAATTCCACTTCTTATAAGTGTTTTGTATAGATCTACTTCTTAACTCCTGTTATTGTTTTATCTTCAGAAATTGAGGGGGTTTTGTCTTTATTCTGGTCTTTGACTGAATGTTAGAGCAATACATGTAATGAAAAAAGTCTTCTGTGGAATTTCTATTATCTTGGGATTAATTTGTTTTCTCTTAGAAATTCAGTAGGACAAATACACTTGTTTCACCACCTTATATGGAAAAAAATTAGAAATGAAACAATAAGTAACACTGTTCGAGTGTAGCCCATTATATTTGTTATTTTTACAGATTCTTTGTGAAGCTAGCATATCAACTGATAGTTCAGCTCTGTGATATGTTCTAGCTTCATACTACAAACAGTGTTTGCAAGTCTTTTCAGATGCTCATACAGGCCATAAGAAAACTTCAGTCAAGTTCTGATTAACATGGCTTTTCATTATTCCTTAAATATGTATATGAAATTCAACACCCTTGGGCATCATATGCATGATTGAGATACCTGCAGAAAGACTGTGAGTTTATGATTGAATGACCAGATTATTTACATGATTTGTACAGATTTTAAATAATGAAATACTCCCTTGAGCATACTCTTAATTTAAAAGGTAATCCTGGCATAATTTCATTGTATCTTCGTGCCATTTACCTAGTCCCAGAGAATATACCTTCAGAGAATACAGGTACAAATATGTAGCTATAAAAATACAGGTTCATTGCACAGCCTCTAGACACTTCAGCACTGCCTGTCAGGAATATGAAAAGGCACTTTACAAGTTTTATTTAGATGGAAACATGGCAAAATCTGTATGCTGTGTTGTGGGTAAAAGAGCTTTAAAACTGGTTTGCTCCAGTTCGTCATGCCGCAATAGAAATGTTTGGTTGTTTGCTTTTGAAAAGAAGATGTATTTAAGTGACAAAACTGAATATATTCAACATGAGATACCTAATGTAACATACTAACAAGGCAAGTTACATTGTAGCAGGGTTCTCAATTCTAGGTCATATCACTGTGCACATAGAAGACATTGTTTTCACAGTACACATTGTATTTATCACCTTTTAAATTCATCCGCCATTTTATCAATCAATAAGTGAAAATAATGAGATATTTTGTATTTTTTTTGCAGCTCTCTTTCACTTTTATGATTTTGAATGACTTCTCCCTGGGTTAAGTTCATATTTGTGTTCTTTGATCAGGAATTTTCTTCCTAGTATCTGCATGGTGTCCCCAGTATTGGGGACATTATGTGTCAGTATGAATTGTGCTCGAGTATGATGTATGCTGTAGCACTGTGTAAACCTGAAAGAATAAGCCACTCTGAACAGTACATGACAGTATCAGAAATCACTTTAACAACTGATCAAACACAGAAGCAATATGATGTTTGGAAAAGAAGCAAATTTCAGATTACATGGTTAATATGAGCCAGAACTCATCACAAGTTCAATACACTTGTACATGTACATTAACATATACATTAAAAAATATTAAACAGTTAGTAACTTTTTTTTTTTTTAATTAAGCTTTTATTGCCATGAAGAAAAATAGGATTTATCTTGTTGCAAATTTAGGCCTTGGTGCTGCAGAGATTTGCAGCACTGAATAGGACTGTTTTATACAAGGAGTATTCCTCAGAGATTCAACTGAACATAGTGCTTAGTTGACATCATGCAGTAGTCTTTGCAGAAATGAGGTCTAAATCTTTTATTATGTTTAGATACAGAAGTGTATGAATTACAAATTATTTTCAATACTAATTATGAGAACGGTGCACATATGCAGTGCAACCATATCATTCTTATGTCTAAGACACAACAACTTAAATAGACAAGTCCAGAAGAGAACAAGAAATGAAGCTGTGGCTTGAGGAGATGATCTGTTCAAGGTCAGTAAAGCAGGTCAGCAGAAGACCCTAAACTAGGATTTAGGAGACGCACATTTAATGTTCCTTCTTCTCCAGGAAGCCACTCATTCCTGTCAAACAGGTTTGAAATTTAGGCAGCACTAAGACAAGAGAGAAACGTGTTGTGTGAAGAAGGTGAGAGGTTTGTTTTTCATGTTCGTATCATGACCAAAAGTATTTAGGTATTAATATTCCTCCGGTTGGTAGAGTATTTAATCAGCTGATAATGTTGCTCCTGCTTACATTATATGAAGATATATTTAGAGGTTCTTTACTTTCAGGTCTAGAAGAGGTAGAGGATGTTTTTATCAACGGCAGCCTTTACCTGTCCGGTTTTTTTGTTTGTTTGGTTTGTTTTTTTTTTTTTTGTTTAATGAAGCCACAGAAAACATGGTCTGGTGTATATTATGTGTATGAATCAGAGCCAAATAGGCTGATTTAAAAGGTGATTTTTATTTGACAGCAAAGAAGTATCAGATTTTTCCCTTTTACTGTAGTGCTTTTTATGTTTGCCTAATATTTCTAATTAGATGTAGCTAAGCATTATGATACACTATCTTCAGGGTCAGATTCAGACAAGTATCTCATATATCACTAAAGAAAACTTCAAGAAAAAATAAAGAAAACTTAATTATTCTTTGTCTTTTAGACAAACTGTAGAAATATTTTTCTGTTTCTGTCACTTGTAACCATAATGAATTCCTTCTGTACATTTAAGTGACCTTTTCCTGCTGTTATTTATTTGAAATAAAGAGGTGTCCAAATGTCTTATTCAGGACTGGGTCCTGTTCCATTAGGTTACTGTGCATGGGTGTAGTCTGAAAAGTTTATACACTGCATACAATAAAATAAAGAAGTGCTTTAGTGACTGAGGTGAGCTGTTTACCACAGCAGCTCACAGGACTCATTGCTGAGGATTAACCCTAAATATTTCTGTGCATTTTATATTCTTTTCATTTCCCATTGCCTTGTTTAAAAGCAATATGTACGAAGTCATATTCCAGATCTTTCACTAGAAAAAAAACTTCATTATTTGGTCTGTGATAGCTGTAAATGAATATGTCATGGAGTCTCTACAGAAAACTAGCAGAGAAGCAGATGTCATAAGCTTAATTGCAGCTTATTCTGCTTCGGATCTCCTCACCAGCCCATTTTTACCCTGAAACCACACAAACAATAAAGCTGATGCTAAGAAAGGGGCAGAGCATGCAGACAAGTGGAAGAGCTGTTCTCTGCAGTAGCAACACAGTTACTTCAGTAACTTGACCATGAAAATGCACAACTTTACTTCTGTGAATAAAATTCCTGGGTTTATCCTTTAGTCTATCTGCCTGTTTGTAAGAAATGCCTGAAACCTACCATGTGGGCCTTCCTCTGTCTAATGTTGTAAGTGAGGAGGTACGGGGCTGCTATAGTGGCCTTTTCTCTCTGGAATCTGAAGGTAAGGTTAAAAAAAGCCTTGAGTCTGTCTGTTGTGCTTGTATCACACTGATTGATTTTCCTCAGCATTTTAGTCCTGTATATTCAAAACCTAAGTGTGGTGGTGTTTTTTTCTTTCAGAGTTAGTTGCTACATTTGTTCAAGAGCACACAAGGAGCCTGTCTTCTGTCCTAATCAATTATGTCAGTAAAACAGAGTGGGGTTGGTTTAAGATGCATTTTATATACAGAAATGTTCCTATTAGATAGTCAACAGTAAATGGATGGAAACAACATTTTCCTATCATTCTTGTTGTGTAGCACAGTCTTTTGTTGCCACAGGAAAATTTTGGAATCTTTGTTTTTCTTGTATATCATGGCAGGTTTAGTTTACTAACCAAGAGCTGTCATTTTCTAACACCGAGTGCAATTTTCTGATGCTAGGATTACTGAAAAGGACAGAAAAGTAATAGGTATTTCTTTTCTATTTCTCCACTTGTGTTCACACTTGACAGCACTCCATGCATAGTTCAACTAGTCTTTTCTCCCTGAGTAGCTGATCAATAAGCCAGTTTTCTTGCTGTTTGAGTCTTTCGTTGAACAACAGAGGAAAGGAAAAGCATTTCAGAGCATAGGAAAACGTGCATATGAATTCACAATATTGACAGGAAGACTCCAAGGCAGAACTACCAAAGCAAAAATTGCAGCTGTGTGGAAGCCACACACTAGGCATGTGCTGGCTACAAGGCAGAGGCAGTGGTGGTATCTGCCCATTACCCTGCCTTACTATTACAGGTATACTGCATGGTTTAACACATTTTGGAGATGAACACAAGACCCTTATTGGTTAATAAAGGTGGTGGAATATTTGATGATTTTTAAAAGTCGCTTTAATACGGAGTCCTACCTGCTCTCTTTACTTTCATATCTTCACTCTGGTGGTACCACTATGTTTGTCACACTACACACTTTGCCAGTGAAATTGCAGGTAAATGAATACAAAGGAGGAACCATTTCCATGTTCTTTGTTCTACAGTGGCTGTTACACCTAGTGCAACAAAGTTATGCTATCACTTTCAGTCCTTCATTCCACTGCATTAAAAATACTGTTGGTAATGGTAATAAACACAAAACCCTCCTACTGTTCATAGAACCTGAGTCCAAAGAAACGGTGCACAAGATAATCCAGTTTATCCATTTCTCCAAAGACAAATAAATCATCTTCAAATATATCCTTTTCTTAAAAGCCATGGGTTATGGGGATTCCGCCATCACCCAAGGCAATCCATTTCAATACTTCACTCTTCTCACAATCAGGCATTTTTCCACCCAGGGACATGAATCTTGCTTGTAGGACTTCCTAAACCAACTTCACTTCTTTCACCCTGATCTCCACACGGCATGTGGAGTGCAGGCAGCTTTGCACTGCTGCTGTGAACTGCTCATGGCCCGTGCTTCGGGAAGACAGGAAGGAGGAAGGATGGAGAGATCTTTCGGTAGTCGGAGGGCCTGTTGCAACCCGTTCTGAGACAAGCCGTTTCATATGCTCTGCCCTGTCACCACTTCTCATAAAACACTGTCTTCTGAAATAAGTGCATGTGTGGATGTCACTATTTCTGTTTTTCCCTTATACCGGGTAAAAGGGGCTTGTTTTCGCAGAGGCTTCCCAGCCTTCCCCGCGGGGGGGCGAGGGGGGGGCGGTTCTCTGCCTCCCTCTCTCCTGCTGCCTGCGGCAGGGGTCCCCCTCCCCTATCCCCACGCCTTCAATTACTGATGGTGGCGGCGGCCGCCTGCGCCTGCCTCCGCGCCGCGCCCCCCTGCACCCCTCTGCGCTCCCCCTCTCTCTCCCCAGCACTGCCGCAGAGGCTTCACCGCAACGCGAAGCCCACACCGCCACTTCGGTCCGCCCCTCCTCTGGTCCGTCACGCCTGACGGCTTCTCCGGGAGGCTCGGCGCTCCCTCCCGCAGCAGCTCGCCGGGAGCAGGAGGCAGGCGGGGAGCGGAGGAGCCGGGAACGCCCCGCAGCCCAGTCGCGCCGCGGCTTTCCGCCGCTGCCCTGCCGGTCGGTAAGTGATGCTCCGGGCAATCAGACGGCCGCTGCTGCCCACGAGCAACTTTTCCCTTTTTTCTTTCTTTTCTTTTCTTTCTATTTTTTTTTTTTCTGGACTTCAACTTTTCCACGGGACTTTTGGGGGGTTTGCTCGCCGGGGTGCGGGAGACCTCTCTGCGGGGCAGGCCGGGCGGTGCAGGGAGATCGGGGTTCACTCGCTCTCGGCTGTGAGCGAGAGGACCGGTCTGTGCTCGGCTGCTGCTCACTCCAGCCCTACCAAGAGGTCGATCGCTCTTCTGTGCAGTTAGACTAGGTTGCACAGATCCGAGCGTCTAATCTCTGCTTTTGAAGCTGATCGGCATATTAAGGCTGGCAGAACTTTTGCACACTAGGGGAGCAAAAACCAGGGGTGTTGAGGTTCGCAGACTCCAAATGTTTGAGGAAAACATGCCCACAGATGTTCTAGCGGTAAGGATGGCGAGCAGAATCAAAGATGCAGGAAGGGTGTCAAGAATCCAGCTCCTTAGCAAACCGACGCTTTCTAAGATGTGTTTAGAAGAGAAACGGTAGGGTTTTGGACCCCGCAACAGGAAAACAAAAAAAAAAAAACAAAACAAACAAACAACCAACACCCCCCCCCCAAAAAAAAAAAAACCCAAAACAAAAAAAAACCCAAAAACCACACCAAAAAAGAAAAAACAAACAAAAACCAAAAAAACCCCAAGCAGTTTCGGTGTTTTTGAAAACTATGTTGCTTTTCTCACTCTAGGTTTCGTCAAGGACTGTAACTCATACTGACTATGTTGGGAGAATAGTTTAGCATTCATGACCCATAGAGGGGAGGGTGGACTCTCACAGCTTTAGGAAAGGACTTTGCCAAAACACACCAAGTTACTGCTTTCCAAGTGCTTTAAGGTTTTAGATCCTGAGGCGCTTCTGGTGGTATATGGGCAGGGGAGCACAGAGAAGTCACAGTCCTAGTCCGAGGGTTAGGAAAAGCCATGGGATGGTGACTTTTTTGAGGGCGACTCCATCCAATTTTAAGAGGATGGTAAGGCAGAAGAGCCTGAGGGATGCAAAAGGGCGAAAGAGTGGGTCTGGCAGACCTGAGTGGAGGCAGGACACTCCAGGGACCTGAGAGCTGATTGAAATGGGGGTAAGGGAGCATGGAGGTCGCTGACAAGTCTTGGGAGCCTAATCCTGCCAAGCAGTGTGGGCACAGTGCAAGTGGGGGGCGAGAGCAGGAGCTGAGTCATGGGGCAGCCATGGCATATCTGTACAGAAATGGGGAGGCTGAGGTGAAAAGGAAAAGATGAGAGAGAAGCATATAAAGATAGGCAGGGAGGAGGCAGATCATCTCTTCAAAAGAAGCCGAGATCATCGTGAGACTCCTTACAGGATTAGGAGGCTTGATGAGTGTAACTCTGGTGGAGGGGGTGGCAGATTGCAGTGGTTAGTACAACACAAGGGAGACCTACTCAGCCAAACACAACTGGTACTGCTGATACTTGGGCTGCATTGCGCTGCAGTGCAGGGAGCTCACAGCAACTTCTGCCTTAGGAGGGAGAGGGAGATGCTGAATTGATCTGTAGAGGTGGCAGAAACTGCCAAAATGACTGTTTTGTGGGGGAATTGCAGATAGAACTGGAAGCAGAGATGTAAGGAGATTTTGGAAGAAACTTCCTGATGAATTTACTATTAACCATAAAAGATTCGGGAGGAAGAGGGGAGAAGAAAGGGGCAGGAGGGAAGAAAAAAAAGAAGAAAAAAAAACCCAAAACAAAACCAGCAAAGTTTTTTGATCAGAAAAATTGTAAATGGTATACTTCCGTTGCTTTCCTCTGAGTTCTGTATGGGAAAGAGCCCTATTTTAACTATGCCATATGTCCTCCTGAATTATTGAAGTTTTACAATGATCTTCTTTGTCTCATATTTGTTCTTTGACTGATGTCCCTGTGGGAGTGAAAATTACTATTGCACTATTTTGCGCAATATTCATAATTTTCCCTGTAATTGAACATTTAGTCAACATTTTCATAGAGAACAAGGCACCATGGTAAAGCCGAGACTCCTTTTCTTCCCTTCCCTCTCACCTAGCCATTTTCTGCAATTTTACGGAATGATAACATCCCATAAATGTTAACTTTAAATCTTACTGATTTGGTCCCTTTTTGAAAAAAAAAAAAAAAAAATCTCTAATGTGGGAGAGAGAAGGTTTTCTGTATTCCAGAGAAATGCAGAATTCACTAAAATACAGTCACAGTAAGTTCCAAATAGACTTTCATTTATATTTGGAGAAAAGCTTTGTATAGGCAAATATTAACAAAAAGACTGTCTGTCCATTAAAATTATTGACACACATTGAGCTTCCAAACATCTTCAAATGATACTTGAAGAAAAAGAAGAAACTGTTTAATGTCTGTATTTCTGAAGCTGTATTCCTACTGCTTATTCAATAAAGATGAGCCTTAATATCAGTGGTGAAGACTAGACATAGACTTTCCCTGATGGCAACTTGATGTAAAATGTCATTGCATTCTGGAAAAATAGATTTGTATTTGGCCAAATGATATCAAGCCAAATGTTTTCTGATTATTTATTTGATAAATCTAATTATTTTTTAATAATAGTAAAGATATTTGTTAGGTTTTTTCTCAGTTGTCAGTAACACACCAGAAAGATGTTTGCAACAAAGGAAAATTGCATGAAGCGATCAATTATGTTTGCAAAACATGGTGTTACCTCAGGTGACGGTATGAAACCTATAATCAATTTTGTAAGTGCCTGAGTGTTTAAGCTTTTATAAGTTGCTTGGAGTAATGGTGGATACCAAATTATTTTTTTTAATGGTGTGTTCCAAAGCACAGAGGACAAATGTTTATTCACAGTGGTCCTGATCATCCCATTAAAATCGGTGTGAATTCTATTGTAGATTTTGGTGGGAACCACAATGAATTCAGCTAGTAGTTTTGTGAGAAAATACTATCAATGAAGCTATTTCATTCTCAGTCATATAAAAGTTGTTTCAGCATCACAGGCAGATCATTTGGATTGTATGTTGTTGTGAATCTTTGCAACCCATATGCATCACAGGATGCATATCAATGGTTGTTTAAACAAAAGCTCATCAATTAGATTAAATGTGTTTGCAAACCTGTGATAGAGAAAGCACAGCTGCTGCCACCGCCTTCATATTATGTAGTGCATAACATTTTCCTATTGAAACAGAATGGAGTCCTTTTTAAAATGATTCAGACGACTGGATTTAGAGCTTGTCTTCTTTTAAGTGTTTGTAAGCAGTAGAATGGAAAAATTAGTTGAAAGTATGCTCAAAGTATTTACACTGGCAAGAAAAAGGCAGTTGAATTTTTCTTTTAAATTGGCTGACTGTTTCAGTTTTTAATTAAATGTGATATATTCTCTAATAACTATGCTACAAAACGTGGTGGACCTTTTTTCCCATAAAACACCAGTTGATAGCCTCAGATTTTAATTCATCTCTAATTTTGTGTGTTGCTATGTGGCTCTTCTGGAGACACCTAAACATTCGGATTACCTACTTGCCTGTAAATATATATGTTGCTGTCTGTGCTATGTTAGGTTTGGTTTCAAGTTGCTATTTTTATGCCAGTGAGAGATAAATATGTGTATATTAAATATAATCAAATGCAAATTTCTTTTTTGAGATTATTACTGAAGCTGTTGTCCTCTTATTAAAAACCAAACAGAGGGGGTAAAGCAATGGTGAGCAAATCCTTTCCTCCTCTATGGTTCAAACTCTTAGTCACTTTCCCACCCAGAGAGGCTAATAAAAGTTTAAATGTTGCAGACACAACAATGAAATTGATTAAGGTATAATGCAGTGTAATGCGAATAAGATACCATAACGTCATTCTGTTTTTAAGACTGAATTCTTACCTCTGCCTGCATTTCTGCTGGCCAGCTGCTGGCAGTAAAGACCTTCCATGCATCAACAGACCATCAGAGATTTTCATAATTAGGTGGGCATTCCATCCAAATATTTCTAATTCAGCTAAAACTGCACCATATTGAAAATGCGAACGATACCTACCATGCAATGTAGCTGTTTCAGCACACACAAGGCATATAGCTTTATACTGATCTGAGACTCCTGAAAAATCTGGTGTTGCTGCAGCTTCATGTTTCCTTGCCAGCAGCAAGATTTTTTTTTAAGATAAAGCAGCATCCCTGTAGCTGGCTCTCTCATTCTCAGCAGGTTATTTTTGTGGTCGTGGCTGTGTGGATCTAGTTACGTGCTTTGTTCTACAATGATAGCCTGTGTCTCACAAGCACGTCTAGATTTTTGATTGAAAATCCACGTTACAGTGAATACAGTTGGTAGCAGCATTAGAGGATGGTGTAGGATTTTTTTTCCCCTTAATGGTCATAGGAGGTTTTGTATAGGAAAAAAAATTGTGAAATACATCACAGAAACAAATTGTTTAGAAACACAGTTAAATGTGGAACTGAGAGGCAACCTTGCTTATTGCATCTCATAGGGCCTCTGGGTCTTTAAGTGGCACCGTTTTTGTGGCACACAGAGCTAGAGGATAAACTTCTCTTTCTGCAAAAAAGTGCACTGCTAATTCCAAGAAGATGGTTTTGCAAATGGGATTCCACCTTTCCCACCCCTCCCCTGCCCTGCTCTGACATGGTGGGTTTTGCTTTTATCCAGGGATGCCAATCATTGCCACAGCCTTATAAATGAAGTGGTCCTCTGAACTGCTCCTAAAGCTGAAAATGAGTGATTCCTTGGAACAGCACTTCCAGATGGAAGTCGCTGGTATCCAACATGTAGCTTTTTGTTTTTTCTCCTGTATCTGTGTGGATTCTTGAAATCCTGCCTCTTGGTCAGCTGATGTCTCACATCCTTGCTGTTTGTATAAATGGGAGAAAATACATATTTATTTTCCTTAAAAAGGAACCACTTGGAAATTCCATCGCAAAATATGTCCAAACACCGAACAATAAAGACAAGATCAACAGTGTATTTTTCCATTTCCTGATCATGTTGAAAGCTCTCTGCAGCACACCTGTGATACCTTTCTTGTACTTACATGAAAGCACTCGATATTATTCCCTTTTTAACTCTCACACCAACACAGTAATTTGTTCGGTACAAACTGTGAAGATCTTATAATGATGGCTTGTTAGTGCTTCTTGAGAGGTTTATGGATCTGTGAATATTTGAGGTACTTCGTAAGTCATGCAAGGCTGGTCCTGAAAGGAAAGGTAAGACCAAGTGTTACTGTGGTCTCCTGTGAGTCTAGAAAATGCATATGCTTGATTTTTCGGAGCAAAGTTCACCTCAGTTTTTACTGAGCTGGATTGATCAACAAATACAATAAGGTAATTCTAAATGCAGTAGATGAAGATACCAGATATTAACATTTCATGTGTCTCGGTCTCCTACATTTCACACTGGCATGTAGCTTGCAGCTGACAGTGGCTTTTGCTTTTGGACAATATTCTTGTTGGTGTCTAGACCTCGCGTGAGCAGGACTCACTGCCTGTCTTCATGTCTAGCTGGTGCACAGATAGCCACTGCCACAAAATTCACCTATCCTTTTAACTTTCTGTCTCAATGTGCGAGCAGCACCTTATTTTCTAAGTCAGCTGTTACTTCCTCTCAGCTTTGTTAAAGAAATAAAGTTCTGGCAACAGGGAGACTGTTAAAGAAAAACGTACTTACTGATAGAAGACATATCACTAACAAACTCATTAGCTTGTGTGCCTGGAAATCTTACAAGGGTGATCTGTTCAGAGAAAACAAAACAAAACAAAACAAAAAACACTCCCCTCAAAAAAACAGGAAAAAACCCAACAAACTAGAACCCGCGCCTTCCCCCCAGAACAAAACCCAACAAACAAACCAAGGAGTATTAAGGCTTGCGGGAATCCCTGCTATGCAGATATAATCTGTGTTTGCCTTGGTTTCCCTTGACATGCCACATCGCCACTAGCTGCAGTATACCATAGTCATAGTGAAGATATTTAAAATAGCTAGTTCCTGTTGCAGACTTGTACACCAGGATGATGCTCTGAACAAACCACAGACATTCTTGAGGTTATCCTACAGTGTGGGCCACAGTGCAGATGGATTGCCTTCCATTCAAGGCTAACTAGTTTAAAACTTGCAAGAAGGTTTCTGCACAACACTGCTGCAATGCCAAAGAATAATGGAATAATGTACATTTGATGGGACTCCTTGAAATCGTTTCATCCAGTCCCCATCCCAAAGCAGAGCAAACACTTATAGTTAGATTAGATTGCTCAGGGCCTTGCCCTGTCAAAGGCTGAATATCTCCAAAACTCCAAAGCTCCAACCATTCCTATGCTTCACTGGCCTCATCATGAAGAATTTCTTCCTTATTATTAGGTATTGGTAAGGGGAGCAAAATTGGGCATACTAAACTAGATGTAGCTTCACAAGCAGAGAGAAATAATTACTGTAGGTAAAACGCTTGCTAATGCATCCCAGGATGTGGTTATCCTTCATTACTACAGGGTACACTGTGGTGCATAGCAGCATAAGTTAAAATGTTGTCCCTTTGCCATAATACTGGCATTGGTACGGAGGCCCTGATTTTTGTTGTAGAAAACATTTCCCATTATCTGTTAGAAAGATGTTACATTACTGTGCAGTTTGTGAAGTGTGGTAACCCATTAAAAATATTTTGGGATGACTGCTTATAAACAGAATTAAGATAAGTGTCCCACTGAGCTATCAGGTAATATAGGGGCCTAAGTCTCAGTTAAGATGGCATCCAGAGGTGTCTTCACCCCGTTTGTGAGAGGAAGGATGTCACAGATTATTACTGATCTACATTAATACATATATTGACCAATTTAGATCCCAGTACAACCCACAGTAATTCAAATAAGGTGAATGGAATTGCATTCAGTGGGGATTTGGCTCAGGATCTGTCAGTCTGGAGGTTTTATTGTAGAAAGGAGGCTATGTAAGTCATTGATCTTTTTTCTCTGATAATTATTTTCTCAATTTTAAATAGTTTTAACTACACTGATAAGTAAATAAGCATCTGACCAGAAAATGTGTATCCTTCTAAGATTCCATGTATCCAGACATATCTTAAATTTGTATTTAAATGGAACCTACATTGTTAGCTTAGGCAAATGTCATAATAATTAGCAGAGAAAAATTCAGATGGATATGTTTGTCAGTACCATAAGTAAAAAAAAAATCCCATATCTCATTTATGGTGTACACCTATCTTATAAAACCTTATGAAAGTCATAAAGATTTTAAAAAGAAAAAACTATATTTTTTGTATGCACCTTTTGTAGTTTTTTATTGCACCTAAAAGGACTAAAGTTGAAAATGACCAAAGGAAAAATTACTTCTATAGGAACTGAAAGCCTTTACCCATATATTTTATACATTGCACATTCTTTCAGATTTAGCTGCTCTGACAGTTTTCCCCCATGTACCTTAGAAAGCTTGTGTACTTACATGGATCTGAAGTAAAAACAGGAGAGAAGAGAGCATGAAAACCCAAAGCTACATATATTATAGAATCATAGAATCATAGAATAGTTAGGGTTGGAAAGGACCTTAAGATCATCTAGTTCCAACCCCCCTGCCATGGGCAGGGACACCCCACACTAAACCATGCCACCCAAGGCTTCATCTAACCTGGCCTTGAACACCACCAAGGATGGAGCATTCACAACCTCCCTGGGCAACCCATTCCAGTGCCTCACCACCCTCACACTAAAGAATTTCTTCCTTATATCCAATCTAAACTTCCCCTGTTTAAGTTTAAACCCATTACCCCTTATCCTGTCACTACAGCCCCTGATGAATAGTCCCTCCTCAGCATCCTTGTAGGCCCCCTTCAGATACTGGAAGGCTGCTATGAGGTCTCCACGCAGCCTTCTCTTCTCCAGGCTGAACAGCCCCAACTTTCTCAGCCTGTCTTCATACGGGAGGTGCTCCAGTCCCCTGATCATCCTCGTGGCCTCCTCTGGACTTGTTTCAACAGTTCCATGTCCTTTTTATGCTGAGGACACCAGAACTGCACACAATCCTCCAAGTGAGGTCTCACGAGAGCGGAGTAGAGGGGCAGGATCACCTTCAACCTGCCGGTCACGGTCCTTTTGATGCAGCCCAGGATACGGTTGACTTTCTGGGCTGCGAGCGCACACTGCAACCGGCTCATGTTCATTTTTTCATCGACCAACACCCCCAAGTCCTTCTCCACAGGGCTGCTTTGAATCTCTTCTCTGCCCAACCTGTAGCTGTGCCTGGGATTGCTCCGACCCAGGTGTAGGACCTTGCACTTGGCATGGTTAAACTTCATAAGGTTGGCATCAGCCCACCTCACAAGCGTGTCAAGGTCCCTCTGGATGGCATCCCTTTCCTCCAGTGTATCAACCGAACCACACAGCTTGGTGTCATCGGCAAACTTGCTGAGGGCGCACTCAATCCCACTGTCCACGCCACCGACAAAGATGTTGACCAAGACCGGTCCCAACACCGATCCCTGAGGGACACCACTCATTACTGATCTCCAGCTGGACATCGAGCCATTGACCACAACTCTTTGCGTGCGGCCATCCAGCCAGTTCTTTATCCACCGAGTGGTCCACCCATCAAATTGATGTCTCTCCAATTTAGAGACAAGGATGTCATGCGGGACAGTGTCAGATGCTTTGCACAAGTCCAGGTAGATGACGTCAACTGCTCTGCCCCTGTCCATCAGTTCTGTAGCCCCATCATAGAAGGCCACCAAATTGGCCAGGCAGGATTCCCCCTTAGTGAAGCCATGCTGGCTGTCACCAAGCACCTCCTTGTTTTTCATGTGCCTTAGCATGCCTTCCAGGAGAATCTGCTCCAAGAGTTTGCCAGGCACAGAGGTGAGACTGACTGGTCTGTAGTTCCCTGGGTCATCCATTTTCCCCTTCTTGAAAATGGGGGTTATATTTCCCTTCTTCCAGTCATTGGGAACTTCACCTGACTGCCATGATTTTTCAAATATGATGGCCAGTGGCTTAGCAACTTCACTCGCCAGCTCCTTCAGGACCCGTGGATGGATGTTGTCAGGTCCCATGGACTTGTGTACGTTCAGGTTCTTAAGATGGTCTCGAACCAGATCCTCTCCTACAGTGGGCCTAGGGTCTTCATTCTCAGTCCCTGCGTTCGCCTTCCAAGACTTGGGTGGTGCAGTCAGAGACTTTGCCAGTGAAGACCGAGGCAAAGAAGTCATTAAGAACCTCAGCCTTCTCCAAATCCTGGGTAGCCAGTTCTCCCGATATCTTCCAAAGGGGGCCTACGTTGTCCCTAGTCTGTCTTTTACTCACTATATACCTATAGAATCCCTTCCTATTATCCTTAACATCCCTAGCCAAGTTCAATTCTAACTGGGCCTTAGCCTTCCTCACCTGGTCCCTAGCTTCCCTAGCTTTTATATTATTTGTAATATAATGTTTCAAAAACTGATAGGAAAATCATCAGAATATCTAAATTGTTGCTGTTGTCTGTTACATAATTAGACTGTGTACATGTTAAATTCAGAATAAAGCTTTTCCTTATAATAATCTCTATGTGGAGTGAGTAGTTGGAAGAATGGATGTTTGTATTATTTCAGGTTTTAAATTGTTGGTATACACAATGTAAATGAGAAATGTTATTTAATTTTGTGAATGGAAATACAGGCTTACTGTTTAAAGAACAGAAAAATACCAAGCCAAATCACACTGACTTTAAAAAATACACATCTCCTGAAAATGTATGACATTCATATTTCTAAAGGAGTTCAGGTCACTACATTTGCCTGTTGCAGGCATAATCCCCGCAGACCACAACATGTGTACACTTAAAGTGCATTCTTTGGCATTCTAAACTATCAAACATGTTTGTAAGTTTAATATATTCCGTAAGTCAAAATATTCAGCTCACTTACTGGGAAAACTGGAAAAGCCTTGTATGATATTCTTTGATAATGTCTTTGGTCTGTTTGGCTGGAATACTAATACCTTTCCAGTCCTCTTCTTGCCTTCAAATGAAGTTCTGGAAGGAAAACTGAAACAACCTGGACATGGAGAAATAAGTATGCTTTTCCTAGGAAACACAAAAAGGTGGTGTAAATGTTAGACACCATATAGGAACATCTAACAGCTGTTTGCTAGAATAAATTCTATTCTGTTTAATTTTTGCTTCTTCAAATAAAATTCCATGCTCAGTTCACATCTGAATTTGGAAGAATCCAAGCACTAATTAATTGCAAAGCTCTTTAAAGTTCTGCTTAGTACATGGTGCTAAGGATCTGAGCCATCTTCTACTCCATAAATGCACTCCTTAAACTTTTAATATCTGAACAGATATTTAGACCTGTATTTATAATCATAACTATCATGGCCTCACTTTCAGAGACCTTGGAAATACTCTCACTAGAAGACGTATTCCAGTTGAAAGCAGGAGATACCTCTAATGAAAAATCCAAATAAGATATCGGTCCTTGTATATCTTGAGCAACCAAACAATAGCAAACTCCCAGACTTTAAAAGATAATGCCATCTGGGTGGTTCTGTGTATTTGCTCAGGAAAACTACACGGCAGGAAAAAAACCCAAAGTGTTAACCAATTGTCCAAACACATTTTAGTAAATGGATGATTAGAAAATGGGTGTTAATTAGCTAAAATGGATTCTTGTCAAAGACCATTATCTATTTGGTTGTATATGGAACAGAAAAAACTTGCTCCTACCTGGAGAACCTTAGCAGCTAAAATTAAAATGAGCAAACCATAAATCTCTCACGTGGTATTTACTGGAGTTACAGTCTGACTCTCCACTGTCCGTCTGTTCATGATCATGTCTGTCCATGGTGAAAGTAGCAATCCAAGATGTGGCACTACTTATTAGTAGTCTAGAAGCAATCTTAATGTTTTGCTAGTGAACACCTCACCTCCTCAAGGCAGTTTTGTCCTGAGTGCTGCTTGTTTTGGACTAGCTTCCTTTGTAGAAATAAAGACACCTGGAAATTGTCTTTCAGTTCACATTTGTTCAATGGTTAAAACAATGAGCATTTTTTTTCTTCTGTAAAATAGCATTACAGTTTTGATCACAAAACTAGATCAACCAGTAAAACTAATTCATTAAAAGGAAAATATTGATTATTTCTCTGAGACATCTTTGACTGAAGTGACTAAGGACCAACTCATTCATGATGCTTTCCTTTGCTATATCAAAGCCATTCTTTGACTTATGAATCACTTAGAGAAGATTAGTGTACTTCAATTTGTGAAAATCCAGGAAATGTTTCTCAAATTCCTGTCTGGGATTGAAATTCATAAAACCTTTGAGTAATGGTTATTTGTCATATCTGGCTCATCTTCTTGCCTGAGAAGATGACTGAATTGCCTCCTGACTGATGTTCACTCTCCCACATAGCATGACAAACTTTCTGTGACTTCATAATAATAACTTAAAAATATTAAAAATCATCTTACTTCTCAGTTTTAAAGTTTCAGTTTCACTGGAGCTACAGTTTCATAGCAGAAAACTACTAAAAGTCACAGAATTATAATTATTTTCAGGGTTATTAATTTTTCTCACTGTCCCACTCCCCCCTCTCCTCCCCGTAGTATTTACTGGATGCTTAACATTCATGTGGTCTTGGAGCACAATTTAGGAGATTCCTTGCTATCACCAGCTGTACAAAATTATTAAGTAGATCAGCACTCTGCTGCTATTATACTTAATCATTTGGTAAAAGGGGAAACTGTTTCTCTCTGTGAAGTTAGGTATCTCTAAGAATAACAAATTTTCACTGTAGAAATTGTAGAAAATAAATATGGTGACTCCCTGCTCCATAGTCCAAAGGAAGAAAATCTATTTTCCAGTATTTGAGAAACTATTGCAAACCAACTTATTTCAATCTGCTGGTGGTGTAACTGCTCTCTAAAGTAAACATTGCTCATAGAAGTTACTAAAAAATTATGCTATTGTGTATATTTGCTGAAATATGGATAACTCAGGGGCATACCCTGAAACCTGTGTAACATCCCAATTGGTGCTTTAAGGGATGTATGTTATTCTGGTAGGGATAGGATGAAAATGTTTGCTTAATGTTGTAAGCTTCCCTAGTGCTTGATCCATGTACAGTCTTTCAGAACAGAGCAACCACATTTTCCACTGGGTGAAGAAAGACACAGACAGACGGGTAGTCTAACATGAGGATGGGTAATGAGAGGCTGTGGGTTTTCTCAGCTGGGAAGAGAAGACCAAAGGAAAACGGGGAGGATCTATTTGCTGCCTTCTCTAATCTAATGACTGATTATAAAAAACATGGAGTCAGGAAACGGAATGGAAATTTGAACAAGATAGATGGAAGGAAGAAATTCTTCAGTGTGGGGGTGGTGAAGTACTACAGTAGGTACACAGGGCCACTGTGGTATTCTCTCCTTAGAGATGCTCAAAACTCCCCTGGACATAGCTCTAGGCAACCTGATCTTATTGTGAGGCTAGCCTGGCTTTAAGAAAAGATACACTGATACAAATTTCTGTAAAATTGTGGATTAAATTAGAAACTGTCTTTCCTTAATGGAAGTGTCCCTTGCTCTAGGGATGCAAGCACTTAACATGGCATCAGATACACAATCTGCAAAACTATTTTCAGTGTTAGCTGATACACATACATTCAAGGAGCTAAGCACTTAATCAATGTGACGTATACCCTCAGGCTACCACAATGTGATCCTTTTTAAAAGCTAATTGTAAACTATAATCAAGAACTAATTGGCTGATAAAGCAAGAATTTCTTTTCAAAACTTGCTTTGCTTATTAAATTTAAAATGACATCTGTTTTTTTAATCTTTTTTTGGTAGAAAAGAAAAATTACTTTTAGAGCTTTGCTGCTGTGTTTTACTGGGATTTAGTTTGTTGTTTGTTTTGCCTACTTTGGACCTATGTCCACACACACATGAGTGAATTGTTTCTTCTCATACTCTCTTCATACTCTCCCAGCCACAGATTAGGCAAGAGACCTTCTTGGAGTGTACACCTGTTTCCTTCATTAGTCAGCAGGCACTGATGCTTTACAGATTGTTTTCTGTTGTTGAACCCAAAATACTATCTGATGTGAGTCATCCAGGGCCCCATTGTGGGTGAGTAAGAAGAGTCTTAATGTTTCTTTTGAATAAGTGATAATAATAGGACAAGTCTGAAGAGAAAAAATGGGCTTGCTTACCAATGTCACATAGTAATGTGGAACATTTAAATAGTTTGCTGCCCAAGCGTAAGTGTAAATGAGATCCTACTGGAGGAGCCTGCCAAGTGTGAATAGTGGCCCTTCAACATCCTTTGTGAGTGTGTGTAATTGAAGTGTCAGTAAAGGGGTGGTCCACCTTATCTGTGGCATTCAGAGGACATTACTGGTGTGACATTACTTCCCTGATTCACTAGTAGTAGTAATACCTTTAGTTACACAAAAAGCACATGTGAACATGGTAGCACTATGCATGTTTTTGTACTTGAGTACCTGCTGAAGAGCCATGATTAGTTTTTTTCAAGGGCAGTATCAGCAAAGAGCCAGGGTGCAAACTGGCGATAGTGATTAGTCAGGTTGAAGGCAGAAATTCAAGGGAAATTACTTCAGAACACAGCTATGCGAGGATGGTGCCTTATTGACCTGAATATTGGTGCTGCAAGTCAAGCAAAGTTAAAACTAACTTGGTGAAAAGCTTAAATAATTCTTACCTTCTGGGGATATACGGTTTTTGGGGATTGAGCTGGTCTGAGTTTAGACTTTAGGTAGTTATCAGATACTTTTTATTTTGTAATATGTATTCTTGATATGTTTTTTGCTTTCCTGACTGTCACGATTAAGTGCTGTAAATATTGCTGATATTCCATCTTTCAAAATATGGAGGTAACATGAAAAATTAAATAAGGCTACTCTGTACTCTCTCTCTTAATGGTTTGGTTTATCAAATGGTATTGAACCTTGAGAGTTAGAAGAAAACCATTGATATGGCTGTGTAGCTCCTCTGTGCTATAGTCCACATTGCCATAATAAACAAGTACTTCTTTTAGTAGAAAGACATAAAAAAATAAGCAGGATTTTTTTTTCATATTTAAACACTTATTACTCATTTTTCCCATGTTTTTATTGCAGTTTCTTTTCATTAAAGCCCTTTTAAGGTTACTTAAGAAAGGAAAGCATTTCATACATTCGTTCTCTGCAACTGGCAGTGTTAATGTCCTCCCTTTGGAAGTGTGAGGTTAACAGTTTTTCTAAGTGTGCTATGATTAAGACTTAACCAACTTAAGACTTTTGAAACCACCCCCTTCAAAAATGTCTAATTGCTTCTATTTGCAGGTTTATATATGACAGAATAAATACTGCTTTGATAAAATTTATAATATGCTATTTGAGTGGCAGCACAGGAAATCAAATCTATGGCACCTGAGAACAGCAGTGTTGCAAAGGTCCTGTTCTTTCAGCCTTCTGTCTTTTCAAGAGTTTCTTTCAGTGACGTTTTTCTCATGATGTAAATAATGAGGAATTGTTGTAAATTCATAATCCTAATCAATGTTAAAAGTTGTGCAGAATTTAGTGTTGTGTCTTGTGTGATTTTAGCAGGTACTCCTAGTAAACTGCTGAAGATAATCACTCCAGAAAAGGTGGTATATATTCATTCCAAATCCCACTGACTTCACTGTGAGCATTTTAATTAATTCTAATCCGGTCCCAAATGTTCATCCTTAATGTCCCTTTGAAACAGTCTCTTCAGTCTTGAAGATTGTGTATCTGCTTCATGTGGCAGAACAGAAAATGGAGATCACACAGAGATAAGAGGCTTGATGCTTAAACTAACAGCAGCTGAAATGCAGTGTTCCCCACACCTCACCAGAAAGGAGAACTAAGCTAACATCTGATTAAACTAGGCTTGCTATGTGTGCCAAAAGTGAGTTTTCTACTAGCCATTCTGGTAACAGCTGTTACCAGAATTAGCTGTGATTGCTAATGAAAAATACTGTCACATTTCCAAATGTGTGTCTTTCTTTGGCTGTTACTGGAGCTCCTCCAGATTATAGTTTTGATCACAATAGGTGTCATAGTTTTGGGTACACCATTCTGTATGCCTAAAGAAATTTCCAGCCTTTTAGAGTTTAGAGATGCCTTCAGATTTTCCTGCAGAGGTAAGGATCCATGTGTAAAAAATTTCAGCCTGCTGGCAGTAGTCTCATTTCTGGTTTTAGTGAGCTTTTTCGGTCCTAAGGATAGACTGCAAGTCAGGCACGTATGCTTAGTCTCTGTGAGGATGCTGAGTGCCCGACAGACCTTGTTTGTCCTGATGAGTCTCAACTAGACCGCTCACACAAGCATCATCTCCCTGCTGGTCCAGGAGCTCTATTTAAGCTCAAGCTTCAGCTTGGAGTTGAGGGGGATTATAGTGTGGGTGGTGCTTTTGCTGATGAAGTATGGTCCCCAGACAGGGTGTACAGAGATGGTGGGAGCAGTAGCAGTTTTCTGTCAACAGCCTGGAGCTCATTGGACAAAGTGAGGCAGTGCTATGTCCAAGGTTAGTGAGGGAAATCCAGTCTGAGATTCAGGAATAGCAGGGGATAGGAGATAGGCACCCTGTGGTGTAGCTCAGGCAGAGTTGGGCTGCCCAGGTCTGAACTTAAAGGCAGCTTGTGTCCATTGCAGAAGATGTGAGTGCCTGGGAAGGGTCCCACGTGATGCTGAGCAGGATGATTAAGTCCTATTGGACCCCTGGAGTCCCAACAGTCAATTAAAATTCTTCAAGAGAAGAAGGAAAAACCATTTCAAGGCATGGGACTGCAGGAAGATGGTCAACTTCAGTGTCAGGTGTCAGGCATTTTAAGAATCAGACTAAGAATTAGGCTAAGAATAAGTGGGAAGACTGAGGGTCTTAGTGAATTGGTGAGTTGTCCATGTCCATAAAGCACACACTGGAAAAAAGGCTGTTGTGTCCTTCTTCAAAATAAAATAGAAATGGTTTCATATGGCAGAATTTGTTTCTGAAATGTTTCGCCTCACCACACTTTTTTTCTGTGCAGCTTCAAACACAGTTTTTTTTCAGTTTGGCAAGTGAGTAGTTTTCAAAATAAGCTGTAGGAAGCTTACTGAAATAAAAACAGTGTTCATCAGCTCTTCTATCTTAATTTTGCTGCCTATTCTCAATGACAAAGCACTGGTTTTGTTCAGTTGTGCTATCCACCCCTACATATTCTACCCAAGGGAAGAAAACCACACTGAAGTAGTGTTTAGATTGCATAATGCACTCTGAGATACGGATAAATCCCATTTTATCAGAGGCCTAAGCTGCAGAATCTGAAAAGCTAGGGGCCGATGCATTTTCAGCACTGACTCTGTTCATCAGTCCATTATTTTAGTCTGTTTCCACATTTCTTTCTTACCTATGTTATCAAATCTACAAAATAAAGGCTTATGAAGTTTACTGAACCAAGTAGGGATATAAAATATAAACTAAAATACTAAATTTGTGATTTAATGCAAGCCATGCACCTGCAGCTGCTTGAACTTACTTACTTTAGGTCTGAAGTTGCTAAAAGCCTGCATATCCTAAGGCACATGTGCACTGTGTAACTTTTAATAGTAGTGTGATCTAGGTTAACAAACTGAAGAGATCTAATTAAATATGTGATCAGCAAATGACACAGTTTGAATATGGCTGAAACCTGAGTTACGGGGATTTTAGGAAGCCTTTATTTTCCAGAGTGGAATAAAATTATGTAATCAATTTGTACAATTATAAGCCAGTTCAGCCTTAAAAAAAAAAAAGCTGTTCAATTTTTAGCAGTGGCATTTCTATTTGGGGAGGTAAGAGAACTTGTGTTTTCCTTTCTTACTCAATTAAAGCCTGGAAGACTATGAGTCAGGATTAATTATGAAAAAAAGTAATTTTCACCTGAAATTGTTAAAACAATAGGGAAAGGAATGACTTTCTGGGTGTGCAGAATCGCTTTTTTCCTTTTTAATGCAGCAGAACTAGTGCTCTATTTGGATATCATTTTCCATAATCTTTAATAGCTGAGGTATGTCTGAAGCAGAGGGATACGTTACTGTGATCACTGGCTTCCAATGAAAACACTGTATCTGGCATGGTGCAGCAAAGTCCTAGGAAAACCCTAAAGGAACAGGATGAAATAGAAAGGATTGGTGTACACTATCTGAAATATACACAGTGCACATTTTTTTTTCAGCCAAATGATTTAGGAAGTACCCTGTTCTTTAATAAAAACAGAGAAAAGATATGGTGGATGTAAAACCAAATCATGTTGTTTGCAAGAAGGAACCTAGCAGTCTTACTTGTACAAAACTGTTTGAGAAGAATTTAGGTTTGCAAGCTATTTTTAAAATAATCTGCTCCTTAACCCCCTTCCTTTTTCACATGAGATGCCAAATGTTTTAAGACAGACCATGAACTTTTAATTATTTCAGGATGAAAAATAAAGTAAAACTAAATAAAGCATATAAATTTAATTTCTACATCAGTATGTAGGAATTTTTTTTTGCTATTTATAAACCTATTTTGAAACCACTAAAACTACATTTGCCAAGGTACCTGTTATCTGCATATTATCAGACTGTTTTTATTACAGCTCTCTGTGAATGTTCTTGTCATTCTTGATTAGCTGAGTTCTCATATTGATGAATTTCCATGTCACCATGACTCTGAAAGTCCTTGTTACTTCTTGTGTGCAAGTACACTTATCAACTCTGTTATTGCCTTATTCTTTGTAATGATCTGTACCTGATGTGTACAGCTCTTACTTCTGTAGTCAGGCAGTTTTCTAATTTGAGTCTGGTATTTTTTGAGTTATTTTCTCTCAGAAGTAGCAAGTCTATGGAAAAAAACAAGGAAGAAATGATCTATGATTCAAAGAGCAAGATGCTGAAGTTGCCAAATAATTTTAAGACCTATATTGATACCTGTCCATGTCAAGTTGGGCAAGTAACCTAACTTTTCTGTGCTTTAATTGCCACTATTTCAAAGCAGGCAAGAGAAAATTATTGAATAACCTGCTTCCTTAGTTCATCTGAGGTACTGATCTAAAAGCAAATTTTTGTGCTTTTTTTAACATTGATAGTCTAAAGCATTTGTTCTATATTTCTTTATATCTTAATTCACTTGCGACAAGAAAAATAAAGGCTATATGACATCTAATTTTGCTTTTCAAAATGGGGCAAAAATAGGAGGCACATTCACCAGTGACTTTTTTTGGTTTTTTCCCAAAATCATACAATCATAGAATAGTTAGGGTTGGAAAGGACCTTAAGATCATCTAGTTCCAACCCCCCTGCCATGAGCAGGGACACCCCACACTAAACCATGCCACCCAAGGCCTCATGCAACCTGGCCTTGAACACCGCCAAGGATGGAGCACTCACAACCTCCCTGGGCAACCCATTCCAGTGCCTCACCACCCTCTCAGTAAAAAATTTCTTCCTTATATCCAATCTAAACTTCCCCTGTTTAAATTTGAACCCGTTACCCCTTGTTCTGTCACTACAGTCCCTAATGAATAGTCCCTCCCCAGCATCCTTGTAGGCCCCCTTCAGATACTGGAAGGCTGCTATGAGGTCTCCATGCAGCCTTCTCTTCTCCAGGCTAAACAGCCCCAACTTTCTCAGCCTGTCTTCATACGGGAGGTGCTCCAGTCCCCTGATCATCCTTGTGGCCTCCTCTGGACTTGTTCCAACAGTTCCATGTCCTTTTTATGTTGAGGACACCAGAACTGCACACAATCCTCCAAGTGAGGTCTCACAAGGGCAGAGTAGAGGGGCAGGATCACCTCCTTCGACCTGCTGGTCACGCTCCTATGGATGCAGCCCAGGATATGGTTGGCTTTCTGGGCTGTGAGCGCACACTGCCACCGGCTCATGTTCATTTTTTCATCGACCAACACCCCCAGGTCCTTCTCCTCAGGGCTGCTCTGAATCTGTTCTCTGCCCAACCTGTAGCTGTGCTTGGGATTGCTCCGACCCAGGTGTAGGACCTTGCACTTGTCATGGTTAAACTTCATAAGGTTGGCATCAGCCCACCTCACAAGCGTGTCAAGGTCCCTCTGGATGGCATCCCTTTCCTCCGGCGTATCAACCGAACCACACAGCTTGGTGTCACCGGCAAACTTGCTGAGGGCGCACTCAATCCCACTGTCCATGTCACCGACAAAGATGTTGACCAAGACCGGTCCCAACACCGATCCCTGAGGGACACCACTCGTTACTGATCTCCAGTCGGACATCGAGCCATTGACCACAACTCTTTGCGTGCGGCCATCCAGCCAGTTCTTTATCCACCGAGTGGTCCACCCATCAAATTGATGTCTCTCCAATTTAGAGACAAGGATGTCATGCGGGACAGTGTCAAACGCTTTGCACAAGTCCAGGTAGATGACGTCAACTGCTCTGCCCCTGTCCATCAGTTTCATAGCCCCATCATAGAAGGCCACCAAATTGGCCAGGCAGGATTCCCCCTTAGTGAAGCCATGCTGGCTGTCACCAAGCACCTCCTTGTTTTTCATGTGCCTTAGCATGCCTTTCAGGAGAATCTGCTCCAAGAGTTTGCCAGGCACAGAGGTGAGACTGACTGGTCTGTAGTTCCCTGGGTCATCCATTTTCCCCTTCTTGAAAATGGGGGTTATATTTCCCTTCTTCCAGTCATTGGGAACTTCACCTGACTGCCATGATTTTTCAAATATGATGGCCAGTGGCTTTGCAACTTCACTCGCCAGCTCCTTCAGGACCCGTGGATGGATGTTGTCAGGTCCCATGGACTTGTGTACGTTCAGGTTCTTAAGATGGTCTCGAACCAGATCCTCTCGTACAGTGGGCCTAGGGTCTTCATTCTCACAGTCCCTGCTTTCGCCTTCCAAGACTTGGGTGGTGCGGTCAGAGACTTTGCCAGTGAAGACCGAGGCAAAGAAGTCATTAAGAACCTCAGCCTTCTCCAAATCCTGGGTAGCCAGTTCTCCCGATATCTTCCAAAGGGGGCCTACGTTGTCCCTAGTCTGTCTTTTACTCACTATGTACCTATAGAATCCCTTCCTATTATCCTTAACATCTCTAGCCAAGTTCAATTCTAACTGGGCCTTAGCCTTCCTCACCTGGTCCCTAGCTTCCCGGACAGCATCCCTGTATTCTTCCCAGGCCGCCTGTCCCTGCTTCCACCTTTTATAAGCCTCTTTTTTCCTTCTCACCTTCCTGAGCAGCTCCTTATCCATCCAAGGAGGTCTCCTGGCCCTCCTGCTGCACTTCCTTCTAGTTGGGATGCAACACTCCTGAGCTTGGAGCAGGTGATCCTTGAATAACAACCAAGAGTCTTGGGCCTCCCTGCCCTCTAGGGCTGTATCCCATGGAACCTTACTGAGCAGGCTCCTGAAGAGGCCAAAGTCTGCTCTCTTGAAGTCCAGGGCAGTGAGCTTGCTGCACGCTCTTCTCACTGTCCCAAAGATCTCGAATTCGACCATCTCGTGGTCACTGCAACCAAGGCTGCCCTGGAGCATCACATTTCCAACCAGCCCTTCCCTGTTGGTGAGCACGAGGTCAAGCACGGCACCTCTCCTTGTCGGCTCCTCTATTACTTGCAGAAGGAAGTTGTCTTCCACACAATCGAGGAACCTCCTGGATTGCTTGTGCTGGGCCGTACCTTCACTCCAACAGATGTCAGGGTGGTTGAAGTCCCCCATGAGAACAAGGGCCTGTGAGCATGAGGCTGTTCCTGTCTGCCTATAGAGCGCTTCATCCACAGATTCCTCTTGATCAGGCGGTCTGTAACAGATCCCCACAGTAATGTCCCCCATCGCTGCTCTCCCTTTAACCTTGACCCACAAACTCTCTGTTGACTGCTCACCCGTCGCCAGACACAGTTCCATACTCTCCAGCCTATCCCTAACATAAATAGCAACTCCCCCTCCCCGCCTGCCAGGCCTGTCTTTTCTAAAGAGCCTGTAACCTTCCATTCCAACACTCCAGTCGTAGGAGCCATCCCACCATGTTTCTGTGATGCCTACTATATCATACTCCCGTAGTCGTGCACACATCTCTAATTCCTCTTGTTTGTTTCCCATGCTACGGGCGTTTGTATGAAATTAAGCCGGCTCATTGGCTGGAGTGGCTGGAATATCGCTGCATCGCTCCAAGCATTTATTGTAGGTGCTGGCAACTGACTGGGTGTGTTGGGACGGAACAATGCCCCCCTCCCCCAACACATCTAGTTTAAAGAAACCTTGACCAGCCTGGCAAGCCTCTTACCAAAACCACTCTTCCTCTTCTTTGTCAGATCAGCTCTACCAGCCCCCAGTAGACCTGGCCTACTAACTTGGATCCCGTATTCAAAACACCCAAACCCCTGACTATGACACCATCCTTTTAACCATTTATTAACTTGGCCAAACCTCCTAGCTTTTTTAAGGTCTCCCCCGTATCCTGGGGAATTGATGAAAAGACAATCTGAGCTCCAGAGCCCCTACCCACCTCTCCCAGGGCTCTGTAGTCCTTTATGTTCTCCAGCCTACTGCTATCAACATCACTAGCACCCACATGGATCACCAGAAGTGGGTAATAGTCCGTGGGACTCACTAGAGCAGGCAGCCTCTCTGCAACATCCCTGATCCATGCCCCAGGTAGGCAACACACCTCCCTCGAGACTGGGTCAGGCCGACAGATGAGTGCCTCTGTCCCTTTCAGAGTAGAGTCCCCTACCACTATGACCCGTCTCTTTTTCCTCGCAGCACCAGTAGTGATCTTCTTTACCGGAGCACCAGCCGGTTGTTTCTGGTGCAAGTGCCCTTCCTTCTTAGCCCCTTGCAGGACAGCAAAGCGGTTCTGGGTGGGGAAAACAGCTTTAGGAGGAAGCCCCTTGTTTTTAATTGTCCTCTTCCTCTTTTTTTTGTTGTTTTTTGTTGTTACTATTTCCCAGCTTCCCGGGTTGACAGCCTCCTCCACTCCTCCATGAGCTTCAGGGGACGCCTGAGGCCCCTGCACAGTTTGGGACTGGAGGAGGCTGTCCTGCTTCCTCTCAGCTTCCCTGATACCTTGCAGCCTATTAACAGCATCCCGCAGCTCAGCCACCTGCTGCAGGAGGAATCACTAGAGATCAGATCTTTTGAACTAGAGCAAAATCATGAAATGTTGGCATTTTTATGTCATGTGACAAGGATGTGACAAATACCTGATCCATATTTAATTACTGTTCAGATCCGACATATTTGCCAAATGCTTCTCTGAGATCAAATTTGTATGAAAACAGAAGGCTGCTTTCCTTTTCTCTTATGGGCAATGGTTTTTTAACCAGTTTTAGCCAGCCGTTTAGGCTTTGTGACTTTTGGGTGTATATATGCCACCTATCCTCCAGGGTCTGCTAAACCATCCACTACTTTCTGGTTTTCTAGACTGGATTCTGAACGTTTTCAGTTTTCAGTAAAAGATACATTTGTACACTGTCATATCCAGCACTTGACACTTCATTTTAATTTATAAAAATGAGCTTTTCATTTAATATAGGACATGCATGATTTAAAAAAAGGAACGTTCTAGAATAATGGAATAATTTAGGTGGGACTCTGGAGTCATCTAATTTCAAACCTGGACTTTAGTTAGCTCAGTCTTGTCCAGCTGAGTTTTGAGTAGCTCCAACGCTGTACATCCCTGATCTCCTATGTGCAGCCATTCCAGCCTCATTGTGAAGAATTTCTGTCTTAGGGGTGACTGGAATTTCCCTTGCTGCAGCTTGCAGCTGTTTTTTCTTTTTGTTCTTTACCTCTGAAAAGAGCCTGTCCCCATTGTCTTTACAATCCTGCATTAGAGGATGGAGACAGTGATGAGATTCCTCCTTAAGCTTTCTTTTCTAGAGGCTGAGCAAACAGGCTCCTTCTTATTGTGTATCATGCATCCCAGACCTGTAACCACTCCGGTGATTCTCTCCCTCTCCAGTCAGTCATTGTCTTTTTTAGATTGTGATGGTGGTGAGGTGCATGAGGTAGGATGGGGTAGTCTAGCTGAGGCTGCACAGGTAGAGGGGAGAATCTCCCTTCAGCCAGTGGGCAGCCCGCCTGCTAATGAAACCCAGGATGCAACCAGATGCCATCCGTCATGGCTGAAAAGGGGCTCTGCACATTTGTGTTTAGCCTGTTATTCACCTAGACCCTTAGGTCCATTTCTGAAGACACAATACAGTTACTAAAATCTAACCTATGCAAGTATTGATTTAATTCAGGGAATACAGTCTCCATCTTAAATTTGCATTTTGGTGCAACCAGCCTAATAAGGTATAGCAATAAGCCTCTGTATTAAAATAGTTATCAAAGAATGCTTTGCTTGTTCATTTCCTTCATTGCTTTCTAGCACTATTTGGATAACAAACTCCAAACAGACCATTCTATGCTACTTCATATGGTGCGGTGGGTTGAGCAGCACGAGACACCAGCTGCCTGCGAAATCTTCTCTGTGACTCCCTCCCTCAGATGGACAGAGGAAACAAGGCTGTCTTTAATGAAAAGCTCTTGGGTTGAGATAAGGACAGGGAGATCACTCACCAGTTACCGTAACAGCAAAATAGACTTGACTTGTGGAAATTTATTTA
Source organism: Psittacula echo (assembly GCF_963264785.1). Classification (NCBI taxonomy): domain Eukaryota; kingdom Metazoa; phylum Chordata; class Aves; order Psittaciformes; family Psittacidae; genus Psittacula; species Psittacula echo. The sequence continues at coordinate 27,344,772 of NC_137742.1, read as the reverse complement.
ATTTACCAATTAAATCAGAGGAGGGTAATAAGAAACAAAAACTAAATCTTAGACCACCTTCCTAACAACCATCCCTTCTTCCTGAGCTGAAGTTTACTCATGGATTCTCTCTCTTCTGGTACAGTTGTTCCACAGCAGTCTTTTTTTTTCTGAGTATGTTATCTCAGAGATGCTACCACTACTAATGATGCTCTCGGCCTTGGCCAGTGGTGAATCTTGTCTTGGAGCCCTCTGGCATTGGTTTTGTTGGTCACGGAGAAAACTTCCAGAAGCTTCTTACAGAAACCACCTCTGTATCCCTCCCCAGCTTCCAAACCTCTCCACACAAATCCAATGCAGCCACCAAGCACAAATGTTTCTTTTTCGATTGAAAATGTGAATTTTTCCCATGCAAAGTTCATTGTTATTCATGATTTGTTTACAGTGAAGCATTTGATAGGTATGCATTTGTATAATTAATATTAACTTGTATAATTAATAGATCTTAATTGTATGTGTATGTTAAAATACATACATTTATATATATAAATTTTTTATTATTATTATTTCTTTTTTTTAGCTACCCTCACTGATGTATTTCATGTTTTCCACCCAGGCTCATTTCATTTTATTATACACCTGGAATTATTCCTTTTCCTCCTCGCTATTTAGGTCAAATTGATGAATGCTCAGTTTCTTCTCAGATTCCCACACCTGAAGCAGTCCCTCACCAGAAAAGCTTAGTATGTCATTCTTGGTTTTATTGTTTATGTCTTCTTGCAAGATAGTTTTGCAAGTGTGCTGGCTGAATGCCAATAAGGAAATGGGCTTTCAGTCACAGAAAACACTATACATGGCTTGTCATTTTTTTTTTTTTTGCCCAGGAGAGACAATTCAAACATCTTTCATTAAAGGAGGAAGAACAGATTAACATGAGTGCTTGGGATTCTCAGAACCAGCATCAGTCTGATATCGTGATTGTGAAACAGAGAAATAAAATCGAAATAGCAAGTTCAGCTGTTGTCGTGTTGAAAATGTAGCAAAATAAAATATTTAGGAAATGAGAACTACGGAATTCTATAAAAGGATTTTGTTTTCCAACTTTTCATATCCTGTTACAAACAATAAAAAAGTAACAGATGTTAAAGATGAAAGAGTATGTGCTTTGATTGAATAGCAAAATGCCTGGAAGGCAGCGTGGGTTAAAACACAGGGTGTTAAAATATCTTTTAACATTGTGCCAAGAAACCACTGCTTTCTTACTAAGGTTTATTGGCTGCAACAGCTGATTCCCCATGAGGAGTCCAATCTAAACTAGCAGCAGAAAAGGAGAGAGTTGGCAGATTGTGTTAGCGCAGAACTGAGAAGAGGGACTGTGATTGTGGAGGTGCAGGGATGACTTGCCCCAGCAGAAGGCTGGCAGCACAGAAAGCTGATTCTTTTCAGAAAGTTTTTCCGAAGGGGAGCCGTGATTGTGACCCTGTGTTTCCTCCTTAAATGTAAAGAACGCTTGCCTGATTTATTCCAGGAGGAAAGGAAAGATGCTTAATTCCAATTTGTAGTACAGCTTGCCCTACAAGATACCCTTCAACCTTCCCGTGTTTTCCCTGAGCTCCAGCACTCTTCCGTGGCACCTGTCTGTCTAGTTTTTGTACAAATGCTGTTTCACAGCACCTGTGAATCACAGATTTATGCAAAGTAATTTCAGGAATGGCTAGTTGAGTCCTGCAGATTTTATTCCCTGGAGACTTTTGACAATGTGTTGTTTTATTAGTTTTCTTCCAGGATGGGATTCCTTGGCTATTGTTCTCAGGACTTCAGTCTTGGCACTTTTAAAATGCATTTTTTTAGTTACCTATCTCCAGATTTTCCACCTCCCTTCTCCATTGTGAGGGGATTTTTTTTTTCCATCTTCTTTCAACCTGGAGATATTCTTCCTAGCGGGGCCTTTACTTTCAAAGGACACTCTTGTTTGCTTTCTGTGCAGCAGCAGACATGACCATGGCAGATACAAGAAAGTGCTGGTAGGTGTGGTTTTGGTGTTCTGTTTTCATTTCTGATTGGCAGTGATCAGCAATGAAAACTTGCTTGTCCACCTGCTCACAATTGAAAAGCAGGATGATTATTTTCACTATAATTCTGGCAACTGAAAAGTACAAGGCATATTGAATGCATATATCCTGCTGAAGAAAGTTAATTTTCAAGAGAAGTAGGTGTGAGAAAGGGGGATAGCTCTCAGCTCCAACTGGGAAATACAATTTTCTTTAACAGTGTGCCTGAAAAGTTCAGAAATATATTCAAATATGTTTGGTTTAAGTGAAGGTTTTGAAAATAATGGAATTTCAACTTCCCCAAGATATGGGTAGTCATTGCAGGCAGTGTGGATACAGTATGCAATCTCACTGAAGAAGCTTAGTTTATGTCATCCAGTCTGTCTGAAATTTCTCGTTGGTTGATTCATGTCAATACTTACTGAACAAGTCAATGCATTTTAGTAACCACCGCCCAACATAGATCCTGGAAATGCTCATTTAATAGGTCCACAGAAAGCATGTGAAGAAGCATGGAAGAGTGTTTAAAGAGCAAATAAAAACAGTTGGAAGAGGATTCCAATGGTCCTGCCTTGCCTTTAATGAGAACGAATTTTTCAGTGTTTGCCATGTGAAAACCAGTTGCGTCTTTAACTAGCCAGATAGTGGTAAGATAGTGATGGAACTGCTTGCAAAACCAACAAAAGCAATTAAAACTCTTGTATTTAAGCACATTAAGGCAAAAAAAGTAATTAGAATTAGATTAAAAAGAACCCTTATTAGTAAAGTTGTTTTCTTTGTATGTGCTATTCTCTGTTACCAGTTTGCTATGTGAGAGATAAGAAATTTCAAAGTATGTCCTTTTTTTTGTTCAATCACCTTTTCCTCACAAGTAAGCTTTTGATTTAAAAAAAAAATCAAAGGAAACGATCACTCCACTATAAAGTCTGTGCAGTTTTGGTGCTATAATTTAAAAATACTATTATTTCAGTTTTGTAACCCTGTCTAGCCCTACTGTTGGAATGGAGGGACACATTGAGCCGAGTCTAGATGGGTTGGTAAGTTTTATGATCAGAGAGTAGATAACATCTTCCCCTACTGTCAGTAATAAAGCTATTTTGTAGGCATGAAAAGAACATTATAAGAGAGGGTGGACCACAGATGAATCTTCAGTCCAGGTTGTGACCTTAGATGGAACTGTGGATCAGAGGAGTTTAGAAGCTTGAGTGTATTTAATGACAGCTACATGAATTAGAAATATCCATACACTGTTTAAAATTATGGTGATGCTCATAAAACTTATCAGCCTTGTGACACCCTCCTTTGGGATATTCTTTGAAAGATATTTAGAGCATAGAAGTAATGCAGAAAAGAATAATCAAGTGCAAATATGAAGTGGAGAATGGCCTACCTCCCAACTTTCTACCTGTCATTTCCTACTCTGTGTCCCCTGGTTAAAGGAGAATTCCTTTTTACAATATTATTGATTTTTTATCCGAAGTGATTCAGTTAAGATTTCCTGATTTTCAGTGGACAGAGTATTTCATTTTTATTCTCACACAATCATTTGTACTGCTTTAAGCAGAGCTTTTGCAGATTCTGTTTTCATGCTTTTATATCCAGCTGTAAGTGAGGTAGAATTAAGCCTGCGATGAAAAGCACTGTGAGAAAAGTATTAGTAAAGTTATCTGGGTTTGTTAATACATTTAGGCCATAGGAGGCAGTTAAGGACAGTACTTTTTGCTAATGGCTCATGTACATAAAAGAAAATGAACATGCTTTCAGGCAAAAATTTCCTTTATTTTTTTTTTTTATAAGGGTTATCGAATTTCAAGCAAAATCAAGTTAAAATCAATTCTTCTAGTGTTATTCCTATTAGGTAGATTAGTTAAATAGTGTAAGAGAAACTGGGCAGGTAAAGCATAAAGTGCAGAGAGATAAAGCTATCTCTGCTGGTTAATGAGGAAGGAAAGGAATAAAATAGAGAGAGAGTGCAA